>NC_134585.1:73122649-73722649 GCF_037038515.1 Microtus pennsylvanicus | reverse complement strand
TCCAGCTTTTCATTTTAAACCAAAGTTTAGTAAAAGATAGTTATGTGTGTCCACAGGAAATTTTCTGGGATACTCGGGATGTTTTCATGAAGAGACAATAAGCTGCAGGTGTAGCATTCTGGGTGACTCATTTTAGGGCTGATGTGGGGCTGAGCAAAGTGAAGGAAAATTGACCCATGGTAAGAAAAGTGTTGACATGGTGACATGTACTTTATTCTTCTAACTTCCTTTGAAAATATTCCTCTCCCATGTCTTCCTTTCTAGAACACCAAGGCCATAAATGGAGTGGGGGATGGGGTTCTGCAACCGGCATAGTATTTCTATTGCATAACTAATCACCCTTTAAGGTAAGTCCTGAACTTTGGAGTGAAACTTTTAAATTCCGCCCAATTTAAGCAGCCTTGGATTTATTTTTAATCTACATGATTAGATTAGCTCCATTCCCTTGGGCAGAACACAGTCACTCTAGAGCTAGAGAAACTTACATTTTCTTTTTAGAAAATAGTTTGGATTTGAGCTTTGAGCACTTGGAGAATAGTCCTCCTGGAAGAAAGCTTTTCAGGATCTTGCAGGAGCAATTCTTTGTATGTTGTGGCTCTCTTTAAACCTCTTTGGGTGCAAGAGTTGTGTTGTAGATCTCTCAGGTGGAACTGGGCTCCACAACTCTGCACTTTGATCAGTTGTGGCTTGCTGCAATGGTCTTAGCTTGTTGCAAAGGGAAGTTCCCTTGACAAGGGGTGAGGGCTCCGTGTATTTGTGGGCATAAGACTCACTCAACATAAGGGAAATCATGCCTGGTACTGGAGGCCCAGACAATCACCCAGATCTAGAAAGATCATGGATCTTGGAGAAAAACCCACAACCACCGCTTTAATAAAACAAGATAGTTCCTAACCACATTCTAAGTATTTATCCTTATGCCCACAAATAAATGGAGCATTTGCTTTTACTCAGTCAGGGAACCCAGCCCAAGTGATGGCTCAGGTCACAAGCAGGATAGGTTTTCTAATCCAATCAAGAAAATTCCTTGCAGACATTACCTAAGGCTTGTCTCCTGCCTGATTCCAGATCATATCAAGTTGGCAATCAGTATTAACCATCACAAAAGCAATATTAAAAAATAAAACAACCAATAAATTAAAAAATCACCTTAAATAACAAAAGAATCATCTTTATTTCATTTTCTAAATACTTCTTGTAAATGTGTGGATAAAAATCCCATCTGATCTGTCACTAGTTCCTGGAGGACAACTCCTGCCATTCTCATTGGCATATATCAAAATGTAACCTTGAAACAGTTCTGGGATTGAACACACGTAAGTTGAATGTTCTTTTGATCAGTTTTCATCGATTGCATTTCAGAAATATTTTCATCTTGTCATTTTCACTCAAGGACCAGAAGTGGTTTCCTATTGATCCTTAAACTCTATGCAAGCATCTTTACCTCCTGCTGGTGGATTAGCCCCCTCTTCGACATAAAAGTTGTCAAAAGCCAATATTAATACCTAATTCTTCAAATTATCTTGCTTTTCTTAAAATCCAGCTACAAAATTATGTAGCTTATTGCGTTTTGAAAGGTCATCAAATTCTTCTTCATCTTTCAGACAAAATCAGGGGCAGGAGCCATATGGTAAGTCACTAATTGGTTGTGTTTAGTCACAGGTCACCTTACCCTATAACCAGTTGTCTTTCTTCTAGACTCAGTTGCCTTTTGACTAAATCATTGTACCTCTGAGCTGCTAAATAGGAATGGCCATGACTGAAATGTCATCTTGTTTTATTTTAAAAATTGAATGGTAAACCTGGCTTCAAAACTCACCTCTTTTTGGAACACCTGATCTTTAACTCCCCTTTTAGTCATTTTTCTTGTTGCTGTGACCAAATACTTAATAAAACAGTAACTTGGGTTGGGGAAGAGATTTTCGTTTTTGTTTTTAGATCACAGTTTGAGGGGATACAATCCATGAAGGCCAAAAGGCATGCATTCAGAGAGCAAAGGTATCTTTGTGAGCTGTATCTGTGTCTGCAGACAGAAAAGTAGAGAGGTGTAGACACTGGCAGTTGACTGGCTTTCTTCTTTTTATTCTTCTTAGGATCCCAGTCCATGAGACAGTGTTATTCACATGTAGCACACATCCTTACCATTTAAATCTTTAAGGAAGCACCTTCAGAGGCACCCCAGAGATATGTTTCCATGGTGATCTAAATGCAGCCAAGTTGACCACAAAGATCAACCATTGCACCCAGCAGAGCCTAATCTAGCCACAGTTAAAATTTGTCCCCACATCTCTTATAACTTTGTTAGACCCTTTCCTAGTAGTACTGTATGTTTTTGTTCCACTGGCATGAACTCCTTGAAAGAATTTCCATCACTATTTTCCCATCTGGCCTGGCAGTGTGGGAAGTCCTTTTGTATATGTGTCGATGAATAAAGAATCTGTCTTGGACCTGGCAGGGCAGAATAGAGGTAGGTGGGGAAAACTAAACTGAATGCTGGGAGAAAGAAGGTGGAGTCAGAAGACAACATGTAGCCACTACTCGGAACAGATGAGCCAGAAACTTGCTGTTAAGCCATGACCTCGTAGTGATACACAGATTAATAGAAATGGGTTAAATTAAGATGTAAGAGCAAGCCAATAAGAAGCTAGAGCTAATAGGCCAATCAGTGATTTAATTAATACAGTTTCTGAGTGGTTATTTCTGGAGTTTGGGCAGCCAGGAACAAACAAGCTTCTCTCTCTAGGCCGGGATGAACAAGCGGGCTCCACCTTGCAACAGGAAAGAGTAGAGCACACAGTAGTCTTTGGAAGTATTTGCTGAGTGAGCAGAACTGATAATTCAAAATGAGCTTATATCCAACCCTTGACTTGATGAATTAAATTTTAATATCCTGACAAAAATCCCACTTATCAAATAGCTGAATAGCTCTCAGGAAACCCCTATATACAACAAATAATAAGGACAAGCAAATAAAGGAAAATACAGTTACATTTAAAAAAAAAAACAGATATGGTATATTTTCCTAAACTCTATAGAAATAGAGTTTAATGGAAAAGGTGCAGAATAGATTGTTAAGTTTTTAGATTTTATGCCTCCAGTAGAAGAAACCCTCTGTTGGTTCATAACTGTCTCCGGGGCTGGTTGGACGGGACAGGCACTGAAGTAGACACTGAGTGAGCAAAAGCCCTGAAGTGTTTTCTGATCCAGTGAGATGACTACATCATAACATCCTCTTAAGACATAATTGCCATAGATGAACTCAGGAGTTACACAAGATTGTACCCTAGGCTGATGACTAAATCAGTTTTACCTGGAGATGTTTAACGTTTATGGTCTACATCGTAACAAGAGATAGGAATTTATTGCGCTGGTGCCTGAATCAAAGTTGGGAGGGAGAGTAAGATGATAGGCAAGATCAC
This sequence comes from Microtus pennsylvanicus, assembly GCF_037038515.1. NCBI lineage: Eukaryota > Metazoa > Chordata > Mammalia > Rodentia > Cricetidae > Microtus > Microtus pennsylvanicus. The sequence goes on along the minus strand of NC_134585.1, from coordinate 73,719,230 downwards.
CAAATTTCTTTGTTGTTTGAAGCCTTTGTACCAAGACTTTGTCTACAATGCCACAAGGTAAGAGCTAGAGATTTCAAATAAAGTCAGAAAAGTCCCTGCTGGAATTAGAAAACAACTCTAGGCAGTCCAGTCATTGCTCTTAAGATGTTTCACAACAGAGGCCCATGGTTAACTGTCAGAGTTTACCTAGAGGCATTTCTTCCTCGGTGCATAGGGATTCCAGTCCACTGCTAGAGTTCAGAGAAGAGAACTTGCCATCCCAAGGGGCTGAAGACTCATGGAAAGATGGAGGGGGCTTCCAGTAGCACTTAGCCCTGGAACTGAGGGCAATGCTGGATTCTCAGTGGCCAGGTTGAGCTTAGACCCCTAAGAACTATCACAGTGGAGTGAAACACACACAGCAGAAAATGCTTCTGGGACTATTGTTGCATGTGAAAAGTTCCCACGGGCTTATTGTGAAAGAAACCTCTTGGGGGCCATCAGCATCTGGGCAGGAGCTTTACAGTGTGCTTTATTCACGTTCCTGTGTCCTATTTATTTATTTATCTTTGTGGAATGACATAAAGAGGTCACTGTAGTCTGTCACTAGAATCTCCCAAGACCTGACCCTGGCCACGACTATACCAGGGTTCTATCGTTGGCTTTCTGTGTGTTGGGGGCTCATCTTCCTTTGATTTCAAGGCAGGAGTATGACTAGATAATCATTCTGCCATTCTGCAGGAATGGCCTAAGTTGTTTTGTGCTTTCTTTCTTCCTGAATCAGCATGATAATAGGCCGCGCTCTATTCTTCCCCCTCCATGTGTGCCAGTTTGCAGGCCTGGACTCAATACCTCCTGCCTGTGGCAGGAAGGAGTGGGATGGCCTGATTCTGCCAAATCTGTAGGCCACACTAAACATTTTTGTTCATATTAAAAAATAAATCTGGAGCTGTTTAACATTCCCAAGCTGGTGGTGGGTGTACATTTGTGTTTGTGTGTGTGTGTGTGTGTGTGTGTGTGTGTGTGTGTGTGTGTGTGCAATAGGCAGAACTTAAAAGCAGAGTTTCAGCTGGCCCAAAACCTACCATTTCCATCCAGCTGTTGGCCTTGTGCCGTACAACAAGCTTGCAGCCTATATTAATAGCTCCTGTAAAATATGCCCTGTTATTTTACTCAAGCAATAAGACTGCCAACAGCTGTGGGGAACATCTTTTGACCCAATAACAGACAAATACGATTCCTCATTTGGTTGGAGCCTGTCGGCCAGCGTGAGTGAAAGAGTACAAAGATTTCTGTGGAATCAATGGCATTTGATTACTAGAAAATAAAGTAAGATTCTGCAGAAGATATAAAGATTTTTATTCGATGCAGCATCCCTCCGTTATGACACTCCTTTGTCGTGAAATTCACTGATTTACTCAAATGACGACTCGAAGGAAGGGGGTGGGATTTTCAGGCACTGCTTTCCAGCTTCCCGAGTGTCACTTTGGGTAAACAAGAAATATTTCCTGTTGGATCGCTGTTATGAAGTTTTCAGTTTGAAATGATGAATAAGGAGTTGTGGGAGGCAGGAGGAAGAAGCATAATTCTTATCTCTACTGTTGTTCTGTTGCTGTTTGTGTGCTGTTAGAAACAGCCTTTCAGGGCTGTGCAGACAGCTCCCTTGGCGGAGTGTTTGTTTGTGCTGCAAACACAAAGTTCTGAGTTCAATCCTCAGAACCCAGGTTTAAAAAAAAAAATCAGACACGGCAGCATGCGCTTTTAATCCCAGTGTCGGGGAGGTGACACATGAGGTTTTCCTCTGCCCTCCACATACATACATACACAATGCACACATGTATTGGTAGACATATGTGAAAACACACATGCATGCGTGTGCATGCACACACACATAGGCACTCACTTTAAAAATCCTTTATCAGTTGGCTTATTATTTATCAAGATGCCTAAAACACATATAAGCTTCATTTTGCCAGGGGCTTCTGTCCCTGCAGACTCCATTTCTGAGGACAGTTTACTTCTTGGCCCGCTATTTGGTAGCTAGCTGATGGCTTGCAGCTTTTTTTCCATATCCACATTTCTACCTCACCCACATTTTGGAAGATTGAGTTGAGTGAAATGTTTGTACTTGCTGACGATCTGAACTCAAACAGGGTGTCAGGATTTTCTGATTGAGACCAGAGACTGTCAAGTTAATTTGATAGGGTGCTATTTGAAAAATGGAAAAACGTTTGAGTGAGTATTTTTAGATCTTCATCGGAGACTTCTCTCATCTTTCTTTAAGACTCTTGATTCAATTAACAAAAGCCAAAACCTAAAAAAAAGAAAAGAAAAGAAAAAAAAACTTCACCTGGCTTCTCATTTATCAGAAACAGACTTATGGATACTCTAAAATATTATAGTATGGATTGGTTATTTCCAAGCTGTTCATCATCCAAATATAAAAATCATTCCTTGACCCACACAGCTGCCCCCTTTCACGTTTTTAAGACGAGAAGACAACACAATGTGCACAGGTGCTTTGAACTCCATTGTGTACCAACCATTTTCGTCAGCTTCAAAATAATGTCAAAAGGAATCTGAAACGATGCGATCAGGAGCTTGTTATTTGGAATCGCATGCTATATTTCAGCAATTATGCAAATTAATAATGTAACACAATCTTATTTAGAAGCAATTCACATGATAAATAGAAAATAAAATACGAGAACAGAGTAAAACTAAATTCTCATTCTTACAAGCTGTGTCTTATCATATTACCGAACCGAAACACAGTTAGGCTTTCATTGTGAAACACCGTATTTGTAACAAGTAAGATTATTATAAAAATTAAGCATTAAAGGGTATATTCTCTGCTCGTTCTTCCCACAGCTCGCGAGTATAATGTGTTCCTCAAATTGCTGCCATATTGTTTCAGAAACGCTTATCAATGTGAAGTGTCATTCAATTTCACGGAATCCTCTGTCTCCATGGCCTCCATTGTGAAGCAAACAAGAAAACAGATGCGTGATTGCAGCTCTTTTGCACTATCAACTCTCAAAAAGATCTGCCTTTTCCAAGGATTCCAAATACTTTCGATAATTATTATTTTGATCAAATTATCCTTTTTGTTCGTTAGCTGTTTCCATTGACTAGCAGAGGCAGCAGTCAAAACGGAGGAAAACGTGTCTTCCTCTGAATTCCGTCTTCTCTTAAAGAAGTTTTCTCTCTTTTTCTGGCTCTACGGGATCTCCATGTGTTTCCTCTTACCCTATTAGTAAAGCCATGCCTAAGAGGTGAGTTGACTAACACCCTTCCCCTCCTGTGAGGCATCTCTACAGTGCCAGGGGCATTTTCATTGACTACACAGAGAACTAGAAAGTCTTCAGTTGGAAGGAACCCTAGGGGCTGAGGCCATCTTGCTTTTGTCAAAGAAAGTGGGTTCCTTTGCCTCCCACTGTTGCTGATGTGTCCTGGAAATTTCTTTGGCAGAGCTTAAATTTGTTTTACTCACTTTTAAATAGCTGACCTTAGTTTGTCTTCCAGGGTAGTGCAGAACAAATCTAGCTACCTTTTCCACTTGACAGGTTTTTGAATATCTGAGGAGACTAACCATGCCTTTTCTTTGCCTTCGTTTGGTACAGTTAATCATTCCCAGTTCCCTCATTTGTTCCTCATTTGACATGGTTTCCTGGCCGTGCTGAGCATTTCCCCTCTGGTGCCCATCTTGATCTCCAATGATGAACATGCTTGAGCTTCTCAGAGCTCTAAAATATGATACCCAAGTGAACACAACACTCCAGATCTCCCTGACTGATGCAGAGATGGGGATAAGCTGTAGTAAGTCTCTTGCAGCTCTCAGCTTTGTTGCTCTTCTTCACGTTTCTGGAGATACACTGTATGTGACGCACGTCTTGGCACTAGAGAGGCCAGAGCCTTTATTCAAGAGCCCATAAAGACCATGTGGTCATAGAAACACAGCTCCAGTGAGACATGGGCACAGAATGGCAATGCCCAGAGGACAGGAGTGCAGAGAGTTTAGTAATGTCCAGCTCTGGGAGGGCTTCCAGACGGAGCAGAGCAAGCCCCTGATGGTTGTACAGCTGGGTCTTTCTCACAGATAGTAGATGGCAAATGTGACCGTGAAGCCGTGGAGTGACAGACTATGTGTTGTTTGAGAAATGATAGGGTTGCCTCCTCAGGGACAGTGAAATTTCACCCCAATGGCTTTGGTATAATCGGTGAGTTAGGAATGCTGCAGATACCACCATGATTTTGTTATTGCCAGGTCTGGAGATTAAAAATAACCCTCTCTAGTGGAACCACTAGCCTGCTTGGGGATCGTTCTCTACAAAGTGATGGTTGGGGTCTGTGTCCACTGACTAGAGCACCTCTTTCAATGAACACGTAACTCAGATTGTATCACTTAACTGGGACTGATTTTTCTTATGGAGTGTTGAGTTGATGGGCCTTTCTTATCTAAGGCCCAAAGCTGAAAAGCAGGCAAGCCCTTCCTTCCTTTAGTGACATCTTCAAAGGGGGCAGAAAATGAATCTGTTTTATGAATGCCTTATCCTACACATTTGTATTGATTTCCATTTTTTTTATAACTTTTCCATTAAACTTTCAACTACTCATACAGTGGTCCACTTAATTCTCAATCCATACCATTGTGGGTCCTTTTTAATGAATGGTGGGTGAGAGAGGGGGTGGGCCACTGTTGTGAGAGTCAGTGAAGAAGGTCTGTGTGAAGGGAAGAGGATGGGGAGGTAAAGGGGTTTAACATTTCCTGGAGGATGAATACTTTTTAACTAAACATCTCTAGGGACTGTTCACACCGAACAGGTAAAATAATTTTTTTTTGTTTCACACCGAACAGGTAAAATAATTCTGAAGAGCCTTCATAAGGTAGTGTAATGTGAAACTCTGTCTCATTGAGGTTTATTTCCTCTTTTGCCTGTACTATTACTGATGACAAAATACAGGCCTAAACAGTCTAAGAAATATGCTCCTTAAATGTTATTTACCTCTGCAAACACAATCCCAGAACTTTTCCTGTCATAGAGCTGCAATACACATTCATCTTTTGTTGCAAAGCTCAGAGATGACCTTGATGTCAAGTCCTTCCTCTTAAGATCCTGCATTCTGTTTATCCTTGATGGTTTAATAAAGTGTTGATGATCGTTTTCCCACTCCGTGTTTGCAGGAAAGTGTTGCCTATGTTTTACATAAGAGGACACTGAAGGCTAGATGAATCGAAGTGGCACCGAGGTCATGGGCATTATATTCTGGAGTTGGCAGAATGGCCTCCTCCTCCAGGGCTTTCTGCATGAGACAGTGCCACCTCTTCGTACAGAGGAGGCTATTTATAGCAGTATTCTCTCTCTCTCTTTTTTACCATTGCCATCCCAGTGGCCTTCTAAGATAGAATAAACAAGCATGATGCATTTCCTTCTAATCAACTAATAGGCTAAACTGGAATATATGTGTGTGTGTGTGTGTGTGTGTGCGCGAGCGCGCGCGCACATGCAACATGTATATGAATGTTAAAGATATCCTTTGCTATCTGTGATTTGGTATTTTACATATGAATCTCCAGGGCTTTTCTATATTGTCAATTACAAGCACATACACTAATATCTGTGATGCTGTTGTCACCCAGTGGGAATTTTAATCAACTTTGATTAAAAGACAAAGAAGGAACCAGAATGGCTCCTCATAAGCATTGTCTGACAATTATACATTGGCATCTTTAATCTGCTCTCTTTCCTTCGTCTTCCTCCTGCACTCTCTTCCAGTTCTCATCACACTTCTGCTTAGTCCTCATTAGCACCTGGAGACTTCTCTGTCCCTGGAATCCACCACTCATCACTGACTCTACCTTCTCCTTCTGCATCCCCACTGGTAGTTCTGCCTGCTTCCACAGGGAACACCTTCCGATGAAGTTCCTGAAAGGAATCCTCGTCTGCATTAGTTCCCTGTCATCACTACCTTTTAAACAAAGACTTTGCAGTGCAGATCATGACTCTCCTATCCAACATGCAACACATTTCTTTCATTTATATCTGGAGTGAAATCTCTTTTCTAGAGGCCAGATCTGCCTTTGATTAAATTATACCCATTGCTCACAAAATTTTCTGAAATCCAGGAACTTTAGGTTTTAGAGTTTTTTTAAAAAGGGAACATGCATCATGCAGAGAGGGGAAGTTCTCAAAGTACAACAGGATTCAGGCTACTGATTTGCAAATAAGATATTTCATTATATAATAAAAGAAAGGAGTGAGTGCATAGGAGAAGAGATAGAAAATTCCTTTTGTAGATCATTACCAATAATTTCTAAATGGACTCCTTGGCTTGGGTTGCAGGGTCTGAAAATTTAAGGGAATCAGTAAAAAAAGTGAGTGTATTGTTACACAATAAAATTAGACATGTCCTTGTGGCTGGAGAGATGGCTCAGTGGTTAAGAGCACTGACTGCTCTTCCAAAGGTCCTGAGTTCAATTCCCAGCAACCACATAGTGGCTCACAACCATCTGTAATGAGGTCTGGTGCCCTCTCCTGGCCTGCAGGCATACACACAGACAGAACACTGTATACATAATAAATAAATAAATATTTTTAAAAAAATTAGACACGTCCACCAATCAAGCTAAGAAGCAGATGAAATTGAATATAGCTTTGAACCTAGAATTCTAGGAAGGGGTTATCAGAAGTAGAATTCTTAAGAAATTCTTACTCTTTTTTCTTGATTTGCAATTTTTTTCGTTGTTTTTTGTTATTTCTATTTTCTTGTTCCTTCTAAATTTCCCTTTTTCTTTGTTCCTAGCTATCCTCTTTCTCTCTCTCCCTCACGGTCTCCTTTTCTACCTCTCCTTTTGCTCTGTCTTTATATGTGTTGTTTCATCTAATTTGTTGACTACATAACTACATGCATGTCTGATGATAACTACTATCAACGTGAGAGGATTTAAGTCATCTAGGAGTAAAGGGAGGAGGATTCTAGATGACATTACCATGCATAAAAAGATGCACTCTAGCTGTGAACATCAGTAGTTTATAGGGCTTGGGTCCTGGACTCAAGATTAATGAGAAAGCAAGTGAGGCATCCATCTCTGTTCATCTCCTCTGCTTCTGGTCCGCAGGCACAACGTGACGAACAGTTGTGTCCCACCATGCTAGCCTACGCAGTTGACCCATGACCCCATAAGCCCTTCATTCACAAAAATTGTTTTTGTCAGATATTTGATCTCAGCAATGAGGAAAAAACAACTAACACACTTTGATTCCTAAATTTACAAGCAATAGAAAAATTCATATAGCCCATGCAGTTGGCTTTGTTTTTAAAGCATAAAGGAAACATTAAACTCGAATTAGCATTAGAAGGAAATGCTCTTGAAACTTGATTAGTTCAAGTATCCGTGATTTTTTTTTGTTTCCTCTCCCAATAATTACCTCAAATTGAAGTTATTAGTAGAATGACTTTTATAATCTTTTCCCCTGTTTGTCAGTTACTTGTCAATGATTAATTTCAAACTTCTATGGCCCAATAACTTTGCTCCTTTAGATTGTCTTGTCATGAGAAGAATTTGATTGTGGAATTGTTCTCGTAACCTTCTGCTCACTCCTATGTATCTGTTTGCAGTGTTCCTCTTCTGATTTGGAATTTAATTCTTTCTTCCCTGTATAAGGAAATGTTGGAGTAAAAATGTGGAGAGGCAGGTTTATTCACTCAAGTTGTTTAAAGTTGGGCTGGTGAGATGGCTCAGAGCTTAAGAGAACTTACTCCTCTTCCAAAGAATTAATTTCAGTTCCCAGCATCCATATCAGGTGGTTTACAACTGCCTGTAATTTTAGTTCCCAAAAATCTTACAGCCTCTTCTGGCCTCTGTAGGTACCTGTACTTATGTGGCATACACACACACACACACACACACAACACACAGACATACACTTTAAATAAATGAATGCATAAATATATTTTTTGCTTTAAGCTTTTATTTATTTATTTATTTTAGTAACATAATTCCTTTTTGATTCTTTGGAAATTTCACATCATGCAGTACAATCCTGCTCACCTCCCTGTTGTAGGAGCTGTGGGCTGGCATTCCTACCACCTGGCTCCCAGCCGCCTGGCTAGCTTATGCCCCGAAATAACAACACACAAACTGTATTCATTTAAACACTGCCTGGCCCATTTTATCTAGCCTCTTCTCAGCTAGCTCTCGCACCTGGACTATCCCATTTCTAATAATGTGTGTAGCACCCCAAGGTGCGCTTACTGGGAAGATTCTAGCCTATGTCCATCCTGGGTCGGAGCTTCATTGTGTCTGCCCCAGAGAGGAGAGCTATCGAGCCTGAGCTCACTTCCTCTTCCTCCCAGCATTCTGTTCTGTTTACTCCACCCACCTATGTTTTAACCTATGAGGCCAAGCAGTTTTTTTTATTAATTAACCAATAACCTTCCTCCATCATTTCCCCCTTTTCTGTTTAAACAACAAAAAAGGAAGGCTTTAACTTTAACATAGCAAAATTACATATAACAAAACAGTTATCAAGTAAAAATTATAATATTTACATCTATTTTATCTTTATCATAACTAAGAAAAACTATAAATAACTATCCTTCAACTCTATCAAAGACTCCAGAAAGATACAATATTACCTAAGTAAACAAGAAATAAGAAACTTCAAATTCTAGAAATGACAGAGACATCTCGCTGCCTTGACAGTCACCCAAAGTTTCTCTGTACCGTTGGGGCATCCATCTTCGGCCTACAGGCCCATAGTATCCAGAGACATTTCCATGAAGCAGGAAATTTCCAAGTCAGTTCAGTCACTATCTCTTGTGTCCTGCAGAATGTCTTGCAGACTCCTTCATGAATCAGGAAGGGAGTCTAGTCGCTGGAAGTGGAGCAGGAAGTAAGAGAGAAAGGAGAGGGAAGTGGCCGCTTTTTTAAAGGGAGAGAGACCACGCCCCAATGGGCTGGTATCTCAGCGGCTATTGGCTGAAGGAGCGGGAGGAGCTCCCGCAACACCTCCCAGTCCTTCCATATCTGCCCCTCGCCCCTGCAGCATTCTCCCAAAAGAAACCACCCCCCAAAATTAATTAAAAATAAAACAAACTAATAAAAGCACTTTACTACTCCATCTTTCCTGCCTCTCCAACATGTTTTCATTTATCCAAGTATACCTTTTTGTTCAATCTGTCTCACCCACAAATTTCATTGCAATGAGTCTTTGATCTTGTTCATGGCTTCTGGCCTCTGGTCTCTGGCCTCTGGCCTCTGGTATCTGGCACACCATCATCACTGGACCCTCCCTGAAACTCCTCTCGGCTCTCCTACTGTTGCCTCGAGTCATAAGGATTCTGTGACAATCATTCTGCAAGATTAGTCTCTTTACCATCTTTAGAAGGTCATAGAGGTAAATGCTAAGGTAAGCCAAATAAATGCCAGGATGTGGGCCAGAGTGGTAGTTGAGTTGGTCAGTCTGGACTATTGGAACTGGCCTCTTCAGGTAAGGGGTTGAGCCAGCTCTCCTATATCCATGCCATCAGAACCAGCTCGTCCACACCATGGTGAGAAATGGGACCATCTCCTGAGTTTGGAATGCAGGCGGGGCACAGCTCTCCCATAAGGGGCAGGGCCAGCTCTACTGATGCAGTATAGTATCCAGCAACAGGCAGGGCCATCTATCACAGATCCTGTAAAGAGTGTGGCTGGCTCAGTACAGTTCTCCCACTCTAACATGGCTGGTTCTTATCGCCTGTGTTAACACAGGCCACAGATACCAACATACACCCCAGTTACAGTATGGATGCAGACATGGCTCTAGGCAGCAGCTCAGTTGTTGCAGTGGTCTCGGGGACAGCACAGCTCACCCAGATCAGTATGGCTCTGCCAAAAGCAAGGTCCTTGGCAGCGACCTGGGCCCCGATGTCACCATGGTCCTGGGTGGCAAGCAGGCCACCAACATCCATGTGTTCCTCACTGCCTTTGCTTCTCACAGCACGAGAATCATTGTTTCTTTCTCTCCCGTCTCTACACCGTATGTTTGCTCATCCTAATGGCACCTACCCACCCAGTGTGGAGGGCCTGTGTCACTAAATATTTTTAAGTGAAAATTTAGAGTTGCAGGGAGGAGGTTGCCAAGTCTATCCCAAGGTGAGGTAGGAGAAGAGCAATGGAACCATAGGGCTGTGGCAGAGCCTGGAAAGATGGGGTGTTCCCCAGAGCTGGACCACGATTAGAGAGGCCCTGTAAGTAGAGGTTGGTGCTCAACAGTAAACACTGGGCACTGCTGAGGCTCAGACAGCAATACTCCAATGTATCCTCTACTTTAGTGCATTGAATACTCCAAAGTAAGCAAGAAGCCTTGGAAACAAGGTCTCTGTGACCTTCTCATCCTTTGTTCCCCCCTAAAACAAAGGGATGAACCTTCCCCTGAAGTTCACTTACCTTACAGGTGGATCCAGTAGACCTTGACCCTTCAGAAGGAAGAGTAAATGCTGCAGTCTGTGTTTTTCAGAAAATTTATCTCCTCTAAAACCCTTATTCTACCCTCAGATTGCCTTGTCTCCCTTTTTTCTCTCTCTAGTGTGGATGGCACATATTTTTTTTTAATCCTATTTGGTTCTGAGGTGTATTTAATTTTGTTTTTTTGTGATGTGTCTGTGTAAATTATAAATTTATAAGCCTTTTTCCTGTCTTATAATCTCTCCACTGCCAGTTTATTTCAATTATAGAACGTATAACCAGCTAATGGGACTCTGCCCGCAGCTTTATATATGTGACTTCCACCAGCTTTCAAAGTTAGAAAGCTTTAAAATTATATTTCACCTTCAGTTTGGGCATTTTCCTTTTTCTAGGAATGCAAAGGGATTGTTTGGGTAACTATTGGTTATATGATACTGGAACACAGATGGAAGAGAGCGAAGTCAAGGGTCTTGATGATCATATGTTTTAGGGCAAGTTGCTGAACTCTCTGTGCCTCTGTTCTTTGTAAAATGGGTATAGGACCTTTACTTATCTTATGTCGAGTTAATTTGAAGGACTGTATTTTTTATATGAATCAAACCATTACATTATTCCACAGAAACATGACAAGTCAATTAAGAATTTAAAGATAGTTTCCACGCTGAACACAATAAAGTGTCATAAACCTAGCATTATTGCTATCTTTACAGCTTCAAAGACTGTCCACCCATAGAAGGATTTTCTCGGCAAGCAATCAGGGCAGATACAGATTTTCCTGTCATGAATCTTTAAGGCTGAGTGTCAAGTAGCAAATTAGAGGACAGTTTCCTAATCAGTGGCATTGATTTTCACTTTCTTTCTATATCATTGCTCATTTGTATTAAGGCTCAACAGAGATTGTTAGAAAAAAAGAAAAAAGAAAAGAAGTCTGCTGGCCTCGGTTAGAGAAATGCTCAAAGAGACAGGGACACCTTCTAAAGGGTACTAAGCTCCTTCGGGTTATTAGACTTGTCTGTGAAGATAGCATTTTCTGTCATGTGCACAGGACTGGGAAACAGGAGCTACAGAGCCAGACAAGCACCGCCTACTTTCAAGTCATGTGTCCTCCAGAAAGTCAGTTAGCACCCAGGAGCCTCAGTTTCCAGCCTCTGAATGGGAAGGAGAACAGGAAGGGGGGAAGGGAAGAAGGGAAAAAGGGAAAGAGGCTCTAGGCTCTAGGCTGGAGATGTAGCTCAGTGGAAAAACACTTGTCTAACATGTGTGAGTCCCTGTTCAGTTCCTAGAAACTGCAAAAACCAAACATCAAGGAAATATTCTGTTTTTCATAATGAAAATGGAGGTCACAGAATTCTAAATGATAGATGAAAATGAAGAATATTATTTCTTAATTAAATCTAACTTTTTTCTTTCTTTCTTAGACCCAATCAACTTGTCTTTGAATGTTAGAAGTATTTTCTCATTCTTTTTCTCCTAGCTTGCTTTGTAATGGGTGATCAAGGCCAGTGTTCTGCAGCTCTGTATTCTCCTTAGTGCCCTCAGAAATACAGGTGCAGAGGTGATCCCCTCTATTAACGCTCATCTACCTGTTATGATTTTTTCTCCATCATTGGCAATTATAATATGCAGAAGAAAGAAAATGCATGTCTGTAATCTGAGATGGCTCAGCAGTTGATGGTGTCCACTCTTCTTGAAGGGGTCTGAGTTTGGTTCCCAGCATCCATGTAGGGTTGTTCACAAAAGCCTGTAGCTCCAGCTCCAGACAATCCAATGACCTTTCCTGGCCTCTGTGGGTACGTACCTGCACCAATGAACACACATCTCCACAGGTAACTAAAAAACAAAATAAATCTTTTAAAAGACATATTTGCAAGTCATATATCAAAGAGAAAGAGTTTGGGACTTGAGAGATGGCTTAGGAGTCAAGAATGTTTTATGTTCTTTAAGAGCAGTTCCCAGCATGTACTGTCTAACATGTCCAGCATGTATTGTCAGCTCCAGGGGATCCAGCACTTTTTTTCTGGATTCCGTAGGAACCTACACTCACACATGTACATAGCAACCCTGACCCCACATCTATGTCCACTTAAAAATAGAATAAATCCTCTTTTCTTTCAAGAGGCAGATATGGGAAATGGCTGTACCATTCACTACTCAGAAGATACTTTTCCTATCACTATTCCTGCAACACTCATTGGGAATGAACTCTTTACTGTACCTAGCAGGAACACCTTACTGTACCCATCAGGAATGCCTTAATGGGGAATGAATTTTTGGTCTCTTTGCTTCTGGAGATTCAGTTTATCATGGTAAGGAAGGCCTCATAGAGCAGCTGAGCTCTAGTCAGAAGTACACGGTGAATGCTCTTCATGTCATGGAAGATCTGGATGCAGACATCTCCAGGAGCCAGTGGCCTCCTTACTCCATTAGGATCCGTCTCTTAAAGGTTCTACAACCTTCCTAAATAGGAATCCAACATTTATAGCATGAGCCCGTGGAGGACTTCACAGATCCAAGCAATAACAGAGTAAGGCTCCAAAACTATGAGTTTCTAAGGCAGCTTGGAAGCCTGGACTACTGTTTAGATGTGGGTGGCTGTGCGTCATTCCATCACTGATATTGCCTTGGATTCTCTAGTTTTGCCTTTTGCTGTCGCAGTGCTGAGCTGTGTCGGTTTTCCTACATGCTGATTTTCTGTAGATGAATTCATGGGATTCTGTAGTATCTACTTATTTAATGCGGAGTCTTCTCTTATGCATGATTTGCTCAGTTAAGATCCCCTGTGCTATCCTCCATTCACAGGAAGCTTTGCCTTGTGGGGATACCTTAAGAACCTTTATTAACCCCCTCGGATTCCTCTGCAGTGTTTCCCTAATCTTTTCTCTTTCACTGGAGATTCTTTCTACAGCTGCGCGGAGTGTAGAGAAGGTAAAATTTCCTCTGGGCCCATCTATATGTTATACTATATGCTTTATACTTCTGCGAGGAAGGAAAGCACTCATTTATAACCTCCACTGAGAACGTACAGCCGTACTCTACGAAAAGCCAGGTGGCACACATTTATTTAATGCTTCGTCCCCTGGAAGATACTTTAGTCATATCTCTTTTTGGTCATGTGAGTAAATCAGTAAGAATTTCCCTCTTTTCCCCATCAGAGTTGTGAACCAGTTGAGATGAAAGATTAGACAAATGGGAATCAGGACTTCATTTTATTTCTGATAAAAGATGGCTGATATCTATAGAAGAAGCAAAAGTCTTCTTCCCCATCCCTCCTTCTCATATTTCTCAGGATTGAACCTAGGACTTTGCACATGTAAGGCACACACTTGATCACTAAACTTGGTCTCTATTCCTGTTTGCATTTTGTTTTTGAGATGGCAGTCTCACTAAATCATGCAGACTGACCTTTAACTTACTCTATGACCCAGGTGGCCTTTTAATCTGTAATCTCCAAGCCTCAGCATTCCCAATAGCTTGGATTACAGGCCTGTATCACTGGACCCAGCACACAATTGATAGTTTTTACAGGCAGAACTTGTAATGCAACCTAGTCCATCAAGCGTAATGGGCAACAATTGGCTACTGCAAACCTCTGTCCCTCAAGAGTAGCCTAGCCTGAATCACAGAGCCTACTGTGTGGTCTGGGAAGGCCCTGAACAAGTGTTTCCAACCGGCCAATCAGCACTGAAGGAGAGAGCTGGGTCCACATCACCAGTCACCCACACCGCTGTGTCACCATCACCAGGACAACAAGAGAATGAAGCAGAGCCTTTCTTCGTGGACCTTAGGTAAATGGCAAAAGCAAACCTCTTTCCATCACCATTGTACTCTGCCAGTGGTAAAACCCAGGCCAAGATTTCCTACTTTGCCAGAGTTATAAACAGCTTGTTAACACTGCAGCTGGTGTTGCATCTTACCTACCTGGGGATAATTCATGTTACAAAGCTCATTCATTCATTCATTCATTCATCATTCATTCAAGTAGTGTTCCAGCCAGTCGCTGGTCTCTGGGTATAGTACCTAGCTATGTAGGAAAAGTTCTTGATTCTTGAACACTCTCCATCCACAAACCTAGGAGACTGGAAAATAGCCGAAAGAAAAAAATAGAGCAAAAGTGACTATGGCTGCTCAGTTACACAGGGCAGAGGGGAAGGTTTCTCCATGATAAAGCAAGATTTGAAGAGAAGAGCCAGGCTTGGAATTCTAAAAGTAAAACCTTCCAGACCAACGGAATGACCAGTGCAAAGGCCCAGAGTCCTGTGGTGTTTGGTTTTCTGTGTGCATTTATGTTAATGCAAAGAGAAGGAGAGGGTCAGAGAGGGCACCATGTAAATGAGTAGACAGCTTGGCTCTCATACAGAGCATGGGCGCTTCTTATTTTTGAGGCTAATCTTGCTGGCAGTTATCAGTGATTACAGTCCTGGGCCAAGTATCCCTAGAAGGCCTTGCCAACTCTCTGTTTCAATTCTCAGATGAGCAGTGTTATTCTAGGTTACTCATCTGGAAGAATGCCTTGGAATTATCCTTATTGTCCTTTGATTCCCCTCTGCTGATAAAGCGGCAACATCTCCAAGGAGGGAAGGCCACATGCCGTCGGATGACAGTGTCTGCAAATCCTAAAGTCTGATTTACTGCTTGTTCTTTGTCATCTGCTATTAGTGAAGGTGTCACAGGCCCGACATCTCCTGCTGGGTATTTGGCATATTTCTGGTGAATGCTTGTATTACATTGATTTTGAATCACCAATGGTATTAAGTGGGTAAATAGCATAGCTTTGGAAGAAATCCTCTGAGCTTTTGGATATTAAGATATTCTTAACTTTAACTCTATTTTTGTTGCAGCTTAGTCTTGACTAAATTCTGAGGGATCAGGTAACCTTGTTTATCATTAGACTCTGGATTTTTAAAACTTGTTTTTTGAGCTAGTTACTACATTCACTATAGTGTGAAAAGATAAAGACTCACTTGCATGTGTGATATTTTTGGGGATACTGCATTAAGAGCCAGTGTGCAACATTCAGCTGGAGGAAAAGTCATTGGGCAAGAAGGGGGAAGCAGGGTAGTAATGCCTGTGAACACCAACTTGGTCAGGACTGTACTGAGCTGGAGTGTGTGTATGTATGTGTGTGGGTTTAGAGCCTTCCTATCTATGGGAGGAGAGGAGAGAGAGTAAGGATTTGAGAGGACCTGAAAAAGGTCTACTTGTGTAATTGTGCATTAGTGTGGCAAGAACAGAGGAAGGTGTCATCTGGTGACATGGGTTTCCTGATACACTGAAGGTCTTACTGTCAGCTTCTCCTTTGTCAGCATATGATTTAGATGTACTTAGTCACCTAGACACTGTGCTTTGGTAATTCCCTCCACTCTCACCTTTCAAGAAGCCACCGCCGTTGACCCCCTCAGCCATCCCTCTGAGTTCTTGTATGCACATAGCCATCTATCTATCTATCTATCTATCTATCTATCTATCTATCTATCTATCCATCCATCCAATCCATATCTACAGGTGCATGAACTGTGTTGGGTTATGTGCTGGGACCAGACATAAAGAAGATAAAGTTCTGGCTCTAGGATCTGAAAATCACTCTCATTATTATGGCATTCTGGGTGGATGTATCCTTCTTTCTTAAACTCTACTATATGTAATGTTAGTATACTCACCTGTACCTAGATCTGCAAAGTTAGACCATGTACATGCATGTTATGGTACATTCCAGTGTCTTATGATAAGCATGAGAAATCAGAACTTCATGGAAGTGTGTGACTTACCCAAGTTCCCTGAACTTTTTGGTAGGAGGGCTAAAATTAGCTCTTATATGTTCCCTTTCATGTTCTTTATATCACATCACATGAGTTCTGCCTTACTTGTTGTCTCTGGGGTATATATCAAGATTAACCCTGAAACATGGTAGAGACCATATCGTTTATCTGAAGTCCTAGCTCTAGTTCTTACCCAGAAAGACTCTTAGCTTTGGAAACATAGAAACTAGTCTCCAAGAAGCCAAATGGAGTTTGTGCTCTTTTAACTTTTAATTGCTCAAAGTATATTTATGAAGTGCCATTAGAAGCCTTCAAGCCACTACAAAGTATTGAATTTGCAATGGAAACCATCTTCAGAAGAGCCTAAGGGGGGCTAATTAGTGAACAATCAGTCATTCCCCTTGTTCAGCATGAGCTCATCTCTGCCTTTTCCTGCTTTACATATAGCAAAGTGGGGGCTAGTTTCTTTAGCTCTTTATATATTTTGGGTATTGGACCTCTATCAGATGTGGAGTTGGTGAAAATCTTTTCCTATTCTGCAGCTGCCATTTTGTCCTATTGGTGATGTACTTTCCATATAGAAACTTTTCAGTTTCATGAGGTCCCATTTTTAATTTTTGATCTTAGTGCCTATGCTATTGGTGCTCAGGAATGTGTCTCCTGTTCCAATGTGTTCAAGGCTGTTTCCAATTTTTCTTCAAAGAGGTACAGCTTGTTTAGTTTTATCTTGAGGTTTTTTGATTCACTTGGACTTGAGTTTTGTGCAGGGTGATAAATAAGGATCTATTTGCAGACATCCAATATGACCAACACCATTTATTGAGGATGCTGTCTTTTTTCCAGAGGATAGCTCTGGCTTCTTTATTAAAACAAACAAACAAACAAACAAAAAAGCAAGTGTCCATTGGTGTATGTACTTATGTCTGTATTCTAAGTCAAATTCCTTTTATCAATATGTTGGTTTTATTAGTACGTCTTGGTAGTACAACTTGAAATTAGGGATGATGTTTCTTCAAGCAGTTCTTTTTTGTTGTTATTCAGAATTTTATTTTATTATTTTAGCTATCCTGGGTTTTTTGTTTTTGCATATGAAATTGAGAATTTTCTTTTCAGGGTCTGTAAAGAATTGTGTTGGAATTTTGATCTAGACTGTGTTGAATGTGTAGATTGGTTTTGATAGGAAGGTTATTTTTATTATGTTAATCCTACTGATCCATGAGCATAGGAGATCTTCCATCTTCTAATATCTTCTCCGATTTCTTTATTCAAAGGCTTGAAGTTTTTATCATACAGTCTTTCACTTGTTTGATTAGACCTACTCTAAGATATTTTATTTTATTTGTGGCTATTGTGAAGGATGTTTCTCTCATTTCTTTCTCAGTCCCTTTGTCTGAGCCCTCCTTTATATAGAGGAGGGCTACTGATTTTTTTCTTTTGAGTTAATCCAGCCACTTTGCTGAAAGTGCGTATCAACTGTAGGAGTATTCTGGGAGAATTTTAGGGTTCCTTATGTATGTTATCATATATTCTGCAAATAAAATATGTTGATTTCTTCCTTTCTAATTGTATTCCCCTGATCTCCTTTGGTTGTTTTATTTTGTTGTCTAGCTAAAGTTTCATGTACATATATAAACAGATATGGAGAGAGTGGACAACCTTATCTTATTCCTGATTTTGCTGGAACAAATAACCACTTAAATAATGGAAGCCTACAGACTGTGATTGGTTAGCATATCACCTCAGATTAGACAGTGAGTGCTTATACCACTGGGGTCTCTATGCAGAAAAAGCACATTAAAGGAGACATGGAGAGTGCAGACTCACCAAAAGGCCAGCTACTGTATTCTCACACTACTTCAGAATTCAGTTTTCTGACTTCAGGAGTATAGTGTGCCAGATCATGCCTGTGTGTTCTCCTACAGCAGTGGGCATTTAACATTGTCAATACATGCAGATATTTTTTGGGAGTGGTTAAGAGGGTGAGGGTTTGTACAAGGAAGTGTAGACAGAGAAAGAGAACAAAAATGTAAATTTTAGGTTCACAGAACTTGGACTTTCTAAAAAGTAAGCATATCAGTTACTTATTTTATTGCTTTGACCAAATGTGTGACAATAAGCAACTTAAAAAAGAGATTTATATGACCCAGAATTTGAAAGTACAGTCCATTAGGGAGGCAAACATGGCTAGTAGCTGTGATGCCTCACCTTACATGTTGATGGGAGGAAGGAAAACACTCTTTCCTGATTTTCCTTCTCATTAGGATGGGGATCCCAGGCCATGCAATAGTACCACCCACACTTAGTGTGGGTCTTTTCTCCTCGGTTAAACTCTGGAAACTCCTCTACATATATGCCTAAAGACATGTCTTCTAAAGAGTTTGAAATCCAATCGAATTCATATAACATCTTTGGGTGCCAGCAATCAAGAACAGGCATCTTCTGAAACATGAAAACTCTAAATAGGACTAACATGAGAAAGCCAGTGTATTAAGGTTTTGGTCACATGGCTGAACTGGGGCAAGGCTACAAAATAACAAAGTTCTGTGGCAAATGACTGAGTTAACACAGAAGGCTAAGGAGAAAGGTGGAGAGGGGGTGAATGGCAGAGAACCACAGTTCACGGGGTCTGCATACACCTCAGTCTGTCCAGCTTATAGCGATAAGTGGGCTTCAAAGGGACATGGGTCAGGAGTGGCCCATGCAAGATGTTGTAAAACCAGGTCAAGCTGTGGCTCTTTTTTTCTATCTTCCTTGGTCAAATAATGAACCCAAAAGTTTGGGTGTAGGAATATCATTAAGAGCAGAACCAAGAAATACAGAAAGGTACAGGACAGGTGATATCAGTATAGCCTCGGGATCAAGCTTCACCTGAAGTCAGCTATGCCCCTAACTTCCTCAGCAATGAACCACTCCACTTACCTTCCCTGGGCTTTTTGAGTGACTTTACAGGGTTCACAGCCGAGAATGACCTGACCAAAGTGGTTCTGGCTATGTAGCTCAGTACTTCCCTCCAGGTAAATTTCAAGTAGTAGTTGTTGAACTCTCAGCAACTTTGTTAGAGCCCTGAATGATCATGCTCATGGTTCTTTACGGTAAAGATCCCTTTCACGTTACAAAGGAAACCAGAGACTGGAGTAGCTGGGATCTGCTGCTCAGAGAAAAACTTGTTCAGCTGAAAACGTTATTTGCCCAGGTCTGGTATCAGTTGTTTGCCTTTCTGCCCTGTTGCTCTAAGATGGTGAAATCTATCCAGCCGGTTGTCTGACACCTCCTTTGAGGGTCTATTTTCTTTTTTTTTTTAATTTATTTATTTATTAAAGATTTTTGTCTCTTCCCCGCCACCGCCTCCCATTTCCCTCCCCCTCCCCCAATTAAGTCCCCCCCCTCAGCCCGAAAAGCAATCAGGGTTCCCTGTCCTGTGGGAAGTCCAAGGAACCCCCACCTCCATCCAGGTCTAGTAAGTTGAGCATCCAAACTGCCTAGGCTGCCACAAAGCCAGTGCGTGCAGAAGGATCAGAAACCAATTGCCATTGTTCTTGAGTTCTCAGTAGACCTCATTGTCCGCTATGTTCAGAGAGTCTGGTTTTATCCCAGGCTTTTCCAGACCCAGGCCAGCTGGTCTTGGTGAGTTCCCAGTAGAACATCCCCATTGTCTCAGTGTGTGGCCCTTGTGTGACCCAAAAGAGGAACATGGGATGTACTCACTCATATTTGGTTTCTAGCCATAAACCAAGGACATTGAGCCTATAATTAGTGATCCTAGAGAAGCTAAATAAGGAGAACCCAAAGAAAAGCATATAGGCATCCTCCTGAATATTAACCTTCAGCAAGCGATGAAAGGAGACAGAGACAGAGACCCACATTGGAGCACAGGACTGAAATCTCAAGGTCCAAATCAGGAGCAGAAGGAGAGAGAGCACGAGCAAGGAACTCAGGACCGTGAGGGGTGCACCCACACACTGAGGGTCTATTTTCTTATGCAGCACTAGTCTTCCTTTCCACATCTTTTCTTGAAGTTGTGCAAGCTTTGCTTTTGTTTGTTGTTGTTGTTTTCTCTTTTCTCTGCACTTTCTAGAACATCAGGATTGCTGAACAGGATTTTTCTTGTGGCTGGGTTATCTAGCTGATTCTCTGTGTGTAGTTTCTTCATAAGTCTAGGTGAAACATCTGTTTTTAGGAAGTGAATGCTGAGTAGAAGCTTAAGAAGTCACACGAGAGGTTACACTCATTGCTTGTAGACACATACTTAACCCAAACGAGGAATGCTCCTATCATGAGGTTGACCAGGTCAGTTGGGTTTGGTGTGGAACCATATTTTCTCTTTCTCCCCCACTCTCAGGCCTTCCTAGGTAACTAGGCTGTTTCTGCATGCCTGCGTGACAGTCTGCTCGCTGGGTCTTCCCTGTTAGTGCCAGCCTGATGTTTCATATGGCACTGTCTGACTGATTCGATGACCTGTGACCCAGTTGTCCATCTGGCTGCTGCAGAGTTTGCCAGGCTGTTGATCCTTGTTTGCTGTGACTGAATTTCTATTGCTCCTTTCAGTGGTTTTCTGACTTGCAAACCACTCTGCTTTGTCTGTCAAACATATGAACAAAGAGAGTGACTCCCCTGCCTCTGGTTCCACCCTGTGCCCTCCTCTCTTCACTAGAACACACCTGTGCTTCTTTCTTCAGGACTTGCTGTGAGTAGCAGAGAAGCCACCCAAGTTCGTCATGCGTGTGGTGCCCTGTGAGCAGAGAGATGTTTTATTTTGTATTTGGCAGACTCTCAACCTAACTAACTGGACAGTGAGGCCCAGGCAATATGATACCATCTGCTTCTTGCCATGTTCTGGTTCCAGTGCTGGGTGCCCAGGAATCAGCTGTTACTTGAGTATAATGGAGCTTGTGAAATGAACCGTTTAGGAAACACCTCTTTCCACACTTTCCTACAAGGCAGACTACAAAGTTGAATGTTTTCACTTCTTGGCGCCAAAGTAAAATGGAAGAAGAAAAGAAAAAGAAAAAGAGGAGGAAGAAGAGGAGGAGAAAAGGAAAAAGCTTTCTACCACATATAACTTTACAAATCAATCTAACAACAGGGGCGTGAATTACCATGTGTGTGCCTGTGTGTGTGCGCACATGTGCACTCGTGTATGTATGCACAACATGGCCCTATGGACTTCAATTTCCACTAGATGCCTTGAGCTATGCCTGGTGCTTCATCTTGGTTTCATCCCTTTGCAGCTGGGTGGGTGTGGGGAAAATTCTTAACCGGTGGTTGAGGGAAGAATAGGTATTTCAAAGAGAATTCAGCAAATACAAATGCCATGGAAAACAGAACAGATCATTTAGGCTTCCTGTGCTGTGGGGTATGGATTCTAGCTGGCAGCAACAAAAGCAAGTGGAGGCAACGTATACTCATTCCCAAAAGGACCTCGCAACCTTCAGTTTTCTCTCAACTTGTGGCCTCCCTCGCTTTCATCTGAGAAGCTGCCGTGCAGGGGGGACAGGAGTTGCATTGATGGCTAATTCTTTTCTTGACTCACTGGTTGCAGTCCCCCCCGTGGGTAGATACACCAAGTCACCTGTTTGGAATACTGAAAATGAAATTGAACATGTGCACACGGATGTGTGTGCACACATACACATGCAACATATACACACACACAGACACAAATGAACCCTGAAAAACTGTTCATGGCTTTTTAGACGCAATCTGTGCCATCTGGAGCAGACCCAGCAACTAACTTCTGGAAGCTCAGCTCCTTCCTTCCTTTTTCTTATGATATTGAAATGGGTTTGGTCAGCTATTCCTGTTTTGATGCCTGAAGAGTGACTCAGACAAATCTGAATCTTAATTGGAAACATATGCTCTCTCCATTTCAAATTTGCTGGAGCTTTGAAGAGTTCTGGCTTTGCAGAGATTTGTGGGTAGACGTCTCGGAGAAAATGCTCTTTGGTCACCAGATTGTTTCCCAAATTAATTGATGAGTTTAAATCTTGGAACTCAAGGGAAGATGAAACAATGTGTTATAATCCTGGAATGCGACTTCAGAGCACATGCTACCTTTGACTATGAACAGTTACATACACTCTGGCAGAAGAGAGGATGCGTGAACACTAGCCCTTGACTGTCTGAACACACACATGAAAAGAATATGACTCCGGGCTGAAAAGATGGCTTAGTGGGTAAATGTGAGGACCAGAGTTCAAATCCTCAAAACCTAAAGCTGAGTATGGTGACACACATCTCTAATGCTCATAATGCAAGAGGGGATGTGTAGAGAGGGGACTCCCCAGAAGCTCTTTGGCCAGCTCATTTGAGGTTTTAAATAAAACAGAAGGTGAGGTGAGGGGACACTGGAGGTGAACCCACAGTTTCTTCCCATGGTCCTTTGCCTGCCAGACTTAGCTGTGGAGTGGAGAGGTGAGGATTCAAAGTACGCTTTGCCTCAGTGGCAGAAGTGACATCAGGCTTGACACTCAGTGGGTGGTGTGCAGGCTTTTGTGGGCTGTGCCACTGTGTACTAGGATTTATTCAGTTTTTAATTTCTAGCCCAGGTTGTTCAAAATTCCTGCTCGACAGAGGGAACAGAACACCCATTTCACCCATGAAATTGGAAATCAGATGAAATAAAACAAAATAAAAATCACAAGATTCTGCCACATAAATCTCACAAAACAGGAAATTTAGGGGGGAAAAATCTCTCACAAATCAGCCAGTTGCCTAGACACATGGGTATTAGCCAACACCCTGGACTCTGAGTTTTGTAGAAATACTTGTGTGAAAAGCACATTCCTCTTTTCTCTTGGTTAGTGCGGAGTTGCAGGAGAGACTGATTCCGCCCTTTGCAGCACCGTGTTTATATTAGTGTCCGCCGGGGAAGCGCTGGTGTGGATTTTGCTGTAGTCGGTGTGGACAACCTGAAGCTAAAGCTCTGTACTGTGAACCCTGTTTGTGGTGCCCACTTTGCTGACCCCGCATGATAACAATCTTGAGCATCTTAGAGGATGCCATGTTCCCTTCAAAGAGCTTACCACACACAGAGAGAAAGGGATTAGCAGCCCCATAATGGAGAGCCACTAAATGCTACGGTGTTCGTGATAATTAAGCAGCATTTCTCGATAGCACCAGCAGGGTAGTCAAGTGAATAATACTCTTCAGGGTGTGTGAGCTCTCTCCGTAGGTGAAGGATTTAGATGGATTCGTGACACTGGCTGAAATAAATCAGTGGATGGGTGATTATAGGATCTGAGTGTGGGTAAGCCAAGATTAATCCTGCTAATTCCTGAGAAAAAAGGAGATGACTGTCACCCAAGTGCCCGAACTTTCAGTTCAGGATGTGCAGGCTTCCGGGCAGCAGTTCAGATTCCCATGGGCGCACATACCTGCTTAGACTGTTGCAACCCCAGTGTCGCATTCCCACGTTACATGATGAAGGATGCTGCGCACCCAGCAGTCATGACCGCAGGCCTGAGATGTGGTAAACAAAAGAGTCCATGTGACTGAGCTGCTGTTTACTGGCAGTTCCAGGCCACCAGGGCACCGCATAGGCCAAGGCCTTAACGAGGTCATTTACCTTTCCCTTCACCTTAATTGCCACTCAGCCTTAAGGAAAGTGTTTATGGGTAAACAGTTTTCACCAAGGGACTTATTAAGTAGCCCCTGGATTACTACAGGATCGGGAATCATAAAAACCAAAGCAACTGCAGCCATAATAACCTATGCAGTGTAAGTATCTGCCATGAATGTCTTAAATTTTCACCACCGCCACCACCACCACCCAGAGAGACTTGAGGGTAAAACACAGGACAAGATGCACAATGCTGGCTCAAAACAAAAGAAAACAAAGATGACACACTGGCTAGCATTGTTAACTTGCCAGAATCTTGAATCACCTAAGAAGACAGGCCTGCGGATAAACCATGAGGGATGATCATGATGATGTTGAGCTGGAAAAGACCTGACTGTTCTTAGTAGCTAGTACCACTCCTGGCACAGGTCCTGCACTGCGTAAATAGGGAAGAGGAACTGAGAATCTGGACTCTCATTGTTCTCTTCTGACTGCAGAGGTGGTGTGACCAGTTGCTCCAAGCTCTTGGCCTTGACTTTCCTGCCATGATAGACTATGCACTGAACTGGGATCTACAATAAACCATTTCTTCGTGAAGTTGCTTTTGTGACTGCATTTTATCACACAGAAAAAAAAAGAACCGGAGACAGATGACTAAGACGGCCTTCTTGTTTATTAGGTATGGAAAGCATAAGAGAGCAAAACAAAGTCATCTTCACACCGCTCCATATGCTACTAAGGAGCCAGTGGTAGATATGTGAGTTGTTCTTATCTTAGCAAGTCGGAAAATCTGCAAGCAAGTGCACTGTGTACATATGGCCAAGGCCAGGGCAGAGCCACTTTCATTCATTGACTCACTCTGTGTCTGTATAACATCAAATAAACATTGAAAGCACTTATCTCAATCTGGGTTCAAGAAATCTAACCAGATCCAATAGATTTGCAGACTTAAGAACTAGTCATTTCAGAGATTGCCACTCTGTCCCTACCTATGTGTCCAGCCAGTAACATCTTTGCTGCTTCAGCACAGCTAGACTGTACTCTGGCTGAATTTTTATGGAAATAACTCTCAGTACAGGTCTTTTGTCATGAACTGAGGGTCTCTGTTCACCCTGACTAAGTACTCCTTCCTGCTTCACACCACTGAATTACGCTCCCCGTTTCTCTTCAGTTGTATTTATTTTCTGCAAAACAGAATTCAATCTTGGAGATTTCCACTTGAGACACTCTGCCTTGTCTTCTCCTAGATTCCTAGCTTTTTTTGAGAAATATAGCATTTTCATTTAGCCGTACCCCACTTTTAATGCTAACAGAAACAGGACAATGCAATTACGGTATTTCATAACTGCACCAACAAAGAGATCATCTTTAAAGAGAAAGTCTGCCATGAGTTTTCCAGTGGTCTTATGATTTCAGCAAGTGCCAAAAGAGAAAACAATCCAACAGGACTTTCAGGGATAGTCTAGACTGAGTATAGTGTCTCCTTCCAGAACCACAGAGAATGACATGGTTTATCTTCCCAAAGAGAACTTTTGAAATATTTTATAACACAGAGATCAAGCCCTTTTCACAGCTGGGTGAGAGCGCCCCTGTCTCCAGCCATTTCTTATATGGCTTAAACTTGCTTCCTCTTTCAGGCCATTGTCAGATGAGTCACAGTTGGTCAAGATCTCTCTTGCAGCACAGAGACACACCACTGTCTTTATCTGTACCTACACTCGAGTTGTCACCACAAAATATTGTTTTTGAAAGGCAAGCATGCATGCACGCACACACACACACACACACACACACACACACACACTCACACCAAGAAAGAAACAAAAGAAAAGAAAACTCACACTTTTCCATCTGTGCCTTCTACAATGGACTCGTGGGGAGGTTAGTGTCACTTATGAGGCTATGCCTCCTTAAACACATATACACTTGCATTTGGCTGTCTGGTGTTGGGATTGAATCTCTGTGATCACACCATGGCCTTACACATGCTAAGCACATATTATCATCCCCATGTTTGTATCCTCATACACATATGCCCCATATGTTCGTATTCAAACCGTCTCTCCTTTGTTTTACATTTGTGCACCTGGTCTGTGTAACATAAGGGAGTGGATTTACATTTGTCCCTGTTGAAATGTACCTTGTTTGTAAACCTAACATTGCAGCAACTTTGGATGATCTAGAGCCAGCATTTCAACCAACTCATTCTCTTAGAGAAAAATTAGGTGTGTGTTCTAACCTTGTCTTTGGTAACATATTCCTATCATTAACCCTACATGTTAATAGAACTGCTACTTTAGTTCAGATTCTAAGGGAGAGGGGTAGGATAATAGAAAAGAGATGGGTCTGTGGAGAATAGTAGGATGTCCAGTACTTTGTCTCACATTTCTTATAAAATTCAATGTAAATAGTAGCATGTCTACCAGACAGCACCAGGTGACCTTAACCGATGGTGGGCAGAAGCAGCTGTGTGACTAAGGCAGTGTTACCGAGGCGGAGCCGTGATGTTACAGTGTGTTCGGAAGACTCAGTGGACCTTACTGCTTTGGACATAGTAAGTTGCAGCAAAGCATGATCTGGTTTTCACCTGCAGGAAATGATCACAACATCAGTCAGCCAGGACAGACAAGATGGTTCCATGGCTAAAGACACTAGCTTCTAAGTCTGATACCTGAGTTTGCCTCAGCATTCCCCTTGGTGAAGAGAAACTAATCCTACAAATGTCCTCTCATCTCGACACACATGCTGTGGCATGTGTGCCTAACACACCACACACACACACACACACACACACACACACACACACACACGGTGCAGGAGAATTGTCTGTATTCTGTCAATCATGTTTTAAATAAGAGCTGATTGGTCAGGCAGGAAGTATAGGCGGGTCAATCAGACAGGAAGTAGAGGCAGGGTTGATGAGAACAGAATTCAATAAAGGAGAGAGAGAGAGAGAGAACAGAATTCTAGAAAGGAGGAAGCCCATTCCTCCCAGTCCTTGCCCATCCACTGAAGAAGCAGGATGTGACCTGCCCTGCAGAAAAAGGTACTGAGCCATGTGGCTAGCATAGATAAGAATAATGGGTTAATATAAGTTATAAGAGTTAATAAGAAGCCTATGATTCTTTTGGAGCTAAATGACTGTAAGAACTGGGCAGGACAGAAACCCCAACAAGCAGGCCCTTCGTGTTACACACACACACACCACACTTACAGAGAACAAAGCACAAAAAAACAAACAAATCCCTATAAATGTTTTAAAAATGAGCCAGCCCAAATAGAGTGTAATCGATCACATGAAATTCCTCTTAAGCAAAGTCGCACATCGGCTGTTGCCTGGAAACTCCGCCCAGCAACAAGAGGACCACAAAGGACATTCTGGCTCCTCCTCAGGCAAGGTAAATGCAGGGCTGAGAAACGACAGCACAAGCTGCTCACCCCTGCTGCAACCAAATGTCCAGCATCAGAACAAGTGTGTTTTTTCATTCAGCCAAACAAAACAATTTTGATTTTTAAAGATTTTCTTCACAATGTATATTATGTATGTATATGTATGCAAGCACGAATATGTATCCATATGCATGCCTTCTGCGTAATACAAAAGCAGTAAATCTTATATCAACTGCGTTTAAAAAAAGAAAGGATTTGTCTGCAGTAATCTGGGATAAACTTTTCTTCCAGGTAATCAGGATGGCTGTCTTTGTCCCGAACAGATGCTATGAGATCATGTCTCCAAGAGATGAACTGAGAATGAATCCACTTAAATTATGATGCTCGCACAGAGGGTTTAAGCCTGAATATTTGCTCACAAGATTTATGGTACTGTCCATCGGACAGAGTCAATCAAGGGGGGGAGGGGAGAGAGGAAACTTAATTACACCATATGGATAACAGTTTGTGTAAAAGAGATCTAAAAAAAATTGTGGCGAATTGTTTTTAGGAAATCTAAAACTTTTCCAGTCAAAGAGGGGAAAAGACAAGAGGATTGAGAAGGGAAGTGTGTGTGTGTGTGTGTGTGTGTGTGTGTGTGTGTGTGTGTGGTGGGGTGTGTGTGATGGGAGGGGACGGACCCAGGAGAAGATAGAAAAAATAGGAAGCATTTGAAGTGCATCGGGACTGTGTGTGCCTGACCCCTAGTGTGGTGGGGAGAGGATGGTGCAGGCTGAGTCTACAGTGTGCCCTAGGAAAATGTTCCCAAACCCGGGTCCCTACTGTACCCCATAGCGTCTCCTGCAAGCACTCCCTTCCCCAGAAGCCCTTTCATTTTACCCTGGTCTTTCTGTGAGAGAAGAGAGCAACTTTACTGTCCTTTCTCTGTGGAATCAGGTTTGGAATTTGGAATTTATGGTCTCAGAACTGTCCAGGGTTTATATGGCTCAGAAGGTGTTGTTACCAGATCCAATTAAAAATAGTCCTGATAATAATAAAAAAGAAAGCACCTTCCCACAGGAGGCCCCACCCTTTATGTTAATTATTGGGTATTCAGCAACAGACAAAATCGAATCCCTAATTTTGTTGGCCCCGTTTTCTCAGAAGCACATATCTGACCTGAGTTTATTGCATGTCACGATCTCCTGGCACCTTAAGGTCTCCTCCTGAGATCCCATCCACAGAAAGCCTGGTTAATGCTACTTGTTTGGCAAAGATTGCTAAGATCCACAGATGAAGCTGCCTAATGAATAATACTAATGATCATGTACTCATGAAATGATAATTGGCCCTCTTTGGACCATTTAGAATTCAAATGCCTCCACCCAAATCATTACATGAATGGCAGACAACCTCTGAGGACTAGCTTTAGCTTGTGTTTTCAAATTCGCAGGTTGGAGCTGCTTTTCCCTAAGAACAAAACAACAGCGGTGACATGTACTCCACAGCCTTTGGGTAGCAGTTTGCATTTTTCAGTATGGTTCCAGAGCACACGTTAGAAAGCTCATACACAAACAGCATTTTCTCTTTTTCAGGCATGCGAAGACGGTGGGATTCCAGCATCCTCAAAAACTAATCATACATACCTTTGAGAATAACTGTTGGATCTATTTTCCATAGATTTTGTGGTTAAAAAGGTGATCGATGGTTCTGTTTCCTCTCTGAGAGTCAAGTGAATTTATCAACCTCCAATTGTTGCAGTTAGCCAAAACAAGGCACCTGTTCTGGGCGGACTACCTGCCCAATTCATCCTCCATGCCGCCGTATTGCTTGCCTTTCAGTCTTTCCACCATGGCTGCGCCTGCAGCTTTAATGGTGGGCATCAGCACTGAACAGCAGCTCTACAAATGGTGTCTTGGCTGTGCAGAGAAAAGAGGCAGCTCTCTCACCACGCCTCACCTACAGACGATTTATCTAACAGACTCCATTTCCTGCGTGCCATTTGCCAGTATTTATCTTGTGTGTGGGCTCCCAGGGAGGACTGTCATAAAGGATTGTCCTGTTAGAACCCAGACTCATATTTTTCCATTTAAATAATGAAGAAGCCTCAACCTGCTCTCTTTCTCTCCTTTGTTCCCTACTAGGTACCAGGTCCCTGAGCCGAAGGCTATGTTCATAGGAAACCTGATACCTGCTTTTGCTTATGTGGGGCCTCTCTTTGTAGACCATGTCTTCGAAAAATAATCTGTTAAATTCGTTGAGTGAGGCCCTTTCTCCCCTCTTTTTTTTCAGCCTTCCTACTTCTCCTCCACCCACTCCCCTTCCTCCCTCCCTTAGTTCCTCCTTTCTTCCATAGGTAAATATTTCAGTGTTTCCCAAGAAAAATGCTATTTGTTTAGAGAGTGAAGAAGGAAACCTGCTGATCATAGATTTGATTGACAGGTATGGTGTATTTTCTGCTACTGCGGTTTAAATGAACAGTTATTTAAGTAGCAAGGGAACACTGTGGTTAAGCAAGATTCTTTTCTTAAATCCGGCAGTTGCAAAGCATTCATTTTTACATTTCCATGTTAAGGATGCAACCCTAAGAGTGCATTACCTTAATAATCAATAACTCAGCAGGAGGTCCTAATGGGGAGCCTTCAGTGAAAGTCAGATTTTACTTGAAGTTGCAAAGGACCACCCCAGGCCCGCCGGCTATAATGAAGCAACCATAAAACCAGGAGGTAAAGGGTGGCAGACTACATTAGCAGTAAAATGCTAACTTGCAAGTAATAAGTCTGGACTCTTTCATGTCTACTGGAGTGTCTCTTGCACTTGAACAAGGGAAATGTTATGTTAAAGAACAAATTTACATTTAGGATCCCTTAAGCTTAAGGAGCAGGGAAGGTTGGTGTGACGAAGAGAAAACAAAGCTTACACATTTGTCTAAGTCCAGGATGCTCACCCAGCGCTCGGGTTCCCTCTCCTTCCTCTTCCACCTACCCATTTTTCATCCCCCCTCTCTGAGAAACATCTTAGAATTTAAACACAGGGAACCAATATAAAAACCCTCTCATGCAAAGAAACAGCGGGGCTGACTTTACATCACTGCTATTCATGGCTGGCTAGTTTTACATTTTCTGATCAGTGGCTGCCACTGAAACCAGGAAGCCAGTTTCTTAAAGAGAATCCATGGACTGTCTGAAGGCCTTGCATTATTGATTTTCTGCTCATAGATTCCAGTTGCTCTGTCAATCATGGGCCAAAAATACAAGATGGCAGTCAATAAGCAAGAGAACTGAGCTCCCATGAAGACAACAAAATAATTCAGGAGATCTGACAAAGAGAAAGTGCCAGTATCCTCCAGAGAAAAGAAATCAGATATGTTTTCCTGGAAAGAAAAGCTCATTGGCGCTCCCCAGACACACATACTGTCTTTGTAAGTGAACACATTCCAACTGAGTAAATCTGGGTTGTGTTCATCAAATGAATTAGCTGATGAACACACTTCTTAAGCGTGTGTTAGACAACCTCATAGGCGCTGTTGACACAGCAGAAAAATTACCATTTTCCTCCTGTAATATAGAAATGTACTGTGTGAATTCGTGGCTTTGTGAGTATAGAGGAAGGAGATGTCACAGCCTGGGGATTATGGGAGAGTTTAGAAGTGACAATTGAGATCTAGCCTGCGGAATGCTGGGAACTTCTACAAACAAAGGGTGCACTCAGCCTTGGGGATCCCAGCATGTGGTGATCACCCAATACTTGCTTGCTCTTATTAATACAAATTTAATAGACTCATAAATAATTAAACAAGACATTCTTTAAACTGGAGATGTGAACTGAACACCCTGCTATGTTGGTTTTCAACTATTTAATGAATTTTGCCTCATCATGGAGTGGATATATTCCCACGTTGACTAACTTGTGCTCTGTGCAATGAAACTGCTCAATAAATATTTGTTAATGGATTGATTAGGGAAAGGAAGGAAGCATATAAGATGAATGAAGTAGAAGAATATCCTTTAGGATGTAGCTGTCCTTAAAATAACCTATTAGAATTTCCCCAAATTTCCCAGGTTGACTTTGAACTCACTCTTTTCCAGGCATATCTGGAACTTAGTCATCTTCAGCCTCCTAAGTAGCTGGGGCTGGGGTTATAGGTCTACCCCTCACACTTCATTCTCTTATTCCCCTCTCTCTTTCCTTTTTCCCTTCTTTCTTTATTATTTTTTCCTATACATACTATGCATAGTATATATGTGCCTGTGTGTATGGGGGGGGGTTGTTCATATATGAGCATGCATGTGGAAGTCAGAGGTTCATGCTGTCTTTTATCACCTTACTTTTGGAGGACAGATTCTCACACTGAACCTGTCATAAATTTGGCTAAGTTGGCTAGGGAACAAGCTCTATAGGTTCATGGGTCACTGCTACCCCAGCACTAATATAATAGATGCATGCAGCTGTGCGCATTTGCTGACGTCTGTGCTGAGGATACAAACCCAGGTTCTCATACTCATACGGCACACTCTTTACCCACTACACCAACTTCTTAGCTTTACTCTTCCTTCCTTCCTTCCTCCCTTCTTTTCTTTCTTCCAAGTGTCTTTTACATCATGCATCTTGATTCCATTCATTTCCCCATCCCTTCATACCTGCCCCCATCCTTCAACCCTCCAAAGAAGACAAAATTTAAGAGGAAAAGAAAGGAAAAAACAAAAAGGGAAAAATTAAAAATCTTTTCATGGAAGCTGTAGTGTGGCACAGCGAGTCATGAGGTAAGCCTTTAATCTATGTATCTTTGCGTAGATTTATGTTCATTGCAAAGAGGGACTGGTCTGGTTCAAGGTCTGTGGTTTTTACTGCCCTATCCCTTCTAGGCGCTCACTTGGGCTCCTCCTGCCTATCCTGCCATTACCCTGTGTTGTGGAGTCTGCAGGTCAGGTCACTTCACATGTTCCTGCAGATCATAGATGGGGTGGATGATGGGGGAGGACAAGTCATAGCCATGGGTGTGGTCTGGGCAGCTATAGGTTGGTCTGCCAGCTGGGGAATGGAGACAGCTCTCCCGTGCTTACAAGGTCTGGGCTGGCTCACCCACACCTGTGCTAACAGGGTGGGCTTTCCCACTCTCATGAGCCAGCTCTCCCACCTGCCTCAGATATTGACGGACGGAGGAGGGCAACTCTCTCCCACCCATGCTATCACAAGACAGATGGGCATTGGGAGAAGCTCTACCATGTTCACAATTTCAGGGCTGACTCACTCCCATCTGCCCTGACAGAATTGGCTCTATTGTGCTGCCCTGGTGAGGTATAGGCCTGCTCTGGTGCAGCTGGTGGGAATCAGGGGTAGTTCTCTCACTCATGTGACCTCAGGGCCAGATCTCCCATCTGCCTGGGGCATTAATGAGCAGGAAGAAGGGCATCTCCCCACACACACCCATGTCATCACAAGACAGATGGGGCCGGTTGTGGTGGCACACGCCGGAAGGATTTGCTGAAGGAGGCAGAGGCAGGAGGATCATGAATTCGAGGCCAGCCTGGGCTACACATTTTTAGCCGGGCAGTGGTGGCACATGCACTCGGGAGGCAGAGGCAGGCGGATCTCTGAGTTCGAGACCAGCCTGGTCTACAAGAGCTAGTTCCAGGACAGGCTCCAAAACCACAGAGAAACCCTGTCTTGAAAAACCAAAAATAAAATAAAATAAAACAAGACAGATGGGAAATATGGAGAATTCTGGCATGCTCACACTTTGGAGCTGGCTCAACTTTACCCTTTCTTTCTTTCATTCATTCTTTCTCTTTTGATTTTTTTTGGGGGGGTTCAAGACAGGGTTTCTCTGTGTAACAGCCCTAGTTGTTCGAGAACTAGCTCTTGTAGACTAGGCTGGCCTTGAACTCAAAGAGATCCACCTACCTCTGCCTCCCAGGTGCTGGGATTAAAGGTGTGTGCCACCACTGCCTGAATTTACTATTTCTTAAAGCACTTTGTTATACCTTCAGTCCATATAACCAGCTGAAGATAATTCCCACACCACTAGAGACCTTCACATTAATAAGCTCAAAAGTTCCTTTTAGTTTCTTCTTGGTTTGATCTGCAATTGCTTTTGCCTTTTAAACAACCTCCTGGTAGCTTTTAGTAAGTGTTTCTCTGCTTTACCCATTCTCCTGTGATTTCTTCTGCTGCCTGATGCTTCTGCCCAGAATGTCTTGTCTTCCTGTGATCCTTGGGGTTGGGGGGGGGGGAGGGAACTCCCTCTTTATTTCAATTATCTTTGAATAGTGTTGAAAGTGAAATATTTATTTCCAAGAGTGTAAGGATGGCTTGCATGGCCAACACACATGTCAACACAGTAGCCCGGCCTCCAATTTATATGTGGAATCACTCCAAGTCAATATGCTTCCTTGATCTCCAGAAGTACAGGCATGCATTCCTGTGGAAACAGAGGGGAAGTGTCTCTGTACTTTGAAGTAGGCAAGCTAAGAAGCATCAGAGGAAAAATGA
Source organism: Microtus pennsylvanicus (assembly GCF_037038515.1). Classification (NCBI taxonomy): domain Eukaryota; kingdom Metazoa; phylum Chordata; class Mammalia; order Rodentia; family Cricetidae; genus Microtus; species Microtus pennsylvanicus. The sequence goes on along the minus strand of NC_134585.1, from coordinate 73,685,623 downwards.
TCCCCAGACTATTTATTTCAACCTAGTTCTAATATCTTCTCAGCTAGACAAAGTTATTCTAGATGTTGACAATAGAGTTTCCAGTAACTTATAAAACTGTTCTGAGTTCAAGGCTTGCTTCTTTAACAGAATATATTTAGATATTTTAATATAGAACTATATAACAACAATTCATATATATCATTTTTAGTAGCTGCATAGTTCTATCACATAGAAGTATTGGTGTTCACTGAAATTTTTCCTTCTTCTTGTAAAACATAAATTCAAGAGCTATAGAGAGGGTGTTATGCCAAAAATAAAATGGTGCCATTCCCCGAGTGGCCTTTGGGCCACAAAGGGCAGTAGGTCCCAGGCAGGGAGTCACACGGCAGGTAAGAGACAGACAGATAGGCACACCATGCCAAGTGAAGTTGGATATTTATTTAGTGGGTTATGGAAGGGAAAGGAAAAGGGAAAGGAGAGAGGGACAGAGAGAGAGGCAGGGGGAGGGGGAAGGGAAGAGGAGAGGAACTGTGGCAGCCGTTACCTCTTTGGAAGAGAGACAGAAAAAAGAGGCTCAGGCTGGAAGCCAAAGGAGAGGGGAGAGAGTGGGTGGGGCTTGTCTCTTAAAGGGACTGGACAGACCATTACAGGTGACTTTCTAGTTTAGAGTACTTGCCATGCAAATACAAGGATAGGAGGACCAGAGTTCAGAGCCCATCCCCCAAGTAATATCAAGTATGATCTTGGACGTGTCTGTAACTGTAGCTCTGAGCAAGGCAGGGTGATCTCTGAAGTTATCTGTCTTTCAGCCTAAGGAAGAGTATGAACTCCAGGCTCAATGACAGACCTTGCCTAAAAGAAGAGAACAAGAAAACAAGAGGATGCTCTCCTCTGGCCTTCACATATAAGCACAGGCATCTGTACTCACAAACACTGATGTTCATAGATTACACACACACACACACACACACACACACACACACACACACACACATATATATATATATATATATATATATATATATATATAGAGAGAGAGAGAGAGAGAGAGAGAGAGAGAGAGAGAGATCCAAAAGAATTTGGGTAAATTGAAATTCTAGACCAAACAAGCTGCAGTCAGAGGGGTCTTCTTTCATTATTAATATTTATGACATTGAAAATGCTTACATTAGAAAGGAAATCCTTGGCTGAGTGCAACTATTGCTAGGTTATATTTAGAGAGGTTTGCTTTGAAATTCTAGGAAAAAAAATCAGTCAGCAATGAGATAGAACAGCACATTTTAGGTATCAAGCATTCTTTTGTGCTAGGAAACAGAAAGTCTTCATATACTGTGTGTCTGTGAGAGTGCTTCAGTCTAATGTGGTTAAAGATTAGGGAAGGAGAGTTCTCAAGTTGCGATAGAGCTTATCAACCTTTTTAAAATCAGGTTAGAGACTGACCTCAGAAGACATTCTCCTTTCAGTCTAGGGTGAGTTTACTTCATTTGAAGAGGAAACAAGGTTTTAGGACTCGCTCTATACTTATGTGGCTCCATCCCTCATGTGTAGCATACTTGCACAGAGAACACAGAAAAGCAAATATCTGTTATCCTTATGAAGTGACCCTGGGCTATTATTTAATCTCAACTTCCTCCTTGCTCTTCATGTCTCACCACAGAGATCCTTTTCTGACTTGTTATGATGTATTCCACCATTAGAAGACAGAGGGTAAAAGTTTATTTTCTTATTTAAGTTATGCATTTGTTGAAGGGCATTTGAAAGTGTTAAACATAGACCCATTCCTTAGATAAAAACAGTTTTGTTTGTAGAAGCTTCTCAGCCTCAGGAGGTCCCATTTATTCAATGATGCCCTTAGTGTCTGTGCTGCTGACAATGGGGATGTTCTATTGGGAACTCACCAAGGCCAGCTGGCCTGGGTCTGAAAAAGCATGGGATAAATCCGGACTAGCTGAACATAGAGGACAATGAGGAATACTGAGAACTCAAGAACAATCGCAGTGGGTTTTTGATCCTATTGCACGTACTGGCTTTGGGGGAGCCTAGGCAGCTTGGATGCTCACCTTAGGAGACCTGGATAGAGGTGGGCGGTCCTTGGGCTTCCCACAGGTTAGGGAACCCTGATTGCTCTTCGAGCAGATGAGGGAGGGGGACTTGATCAGGGGAGGGGGAGGGAAATGGGAGGCGGTTGCGGGGAGGAGGCAGAAATCCTTAATAAATAAATTAATTAAAAAAACAGTTTTGTCTACACTTCCTGATCAACCTACAGGGCTACACTGCCCGGTACCTCCTCTCTCTTCCTATCCCATCCAGCTTACATCCAGATCCCCCCACCCTCTGTTTCTCTCCCCCCTCCCTTCCCTGGTGGCAGAGCGCCTAGTGCTCAGCCTGCTTGGGCGCTGGGTCCTAACCCCAAGCATAGGGTAAAGGGGAGCTCGGGGGCTTCTTTGTCCCCATAGCCCGCCTGCAGCAAGCAGGGTGGGCCCTTTGTCTGCGAGCGAACCAAGCAGCACGGAGTTTCGATCAGGGCACCTAGTGAGACATCATTGTGGTGAGTGAGTGCTGTGGCACCCGGGAACAGCCCGCCTACACTTCCTGATCAACCTACAGGGCTACACTGCCCGGTACCTCCTCTCTCTTCCTATCCCATCCAGCTTACATCCAGATCCCCCCACCCTCTGTTTCTCTCCCCCCTCCCTTCCCTGGTGGCAGAGCGCCTAGTGCTCAGCCTGCTTGGGCGCTGGGTCCTAACCCCAAGCATAGGGTAAAGGGGAGCTCGGGGGCTTCTTTGTCCCCATAGCCCGCCTGCAGCAAGCAGGGTGGGCCCTTTGTCTGCGAGCGAACCAAGCAGCACGGAGTTTCGATCAGGGCACCTAGTGAGACATCATTGTGGTGAGTGAGTGCTGTGGCACCCGGGAACAGCCCGCCTACACTCCCTGATCAACCTACAGGGCTACACTGCCCGGTACCTCCTCTCTCTTCCTATCCCATCCAGCTTACATCCAGATCCCCCCACCCTCTGTTTCTCTCCCCCCTCCCTTCCCTGGTGGCAGAGCGCCTAGTGCTCAGCCTGCTTGGGCGCTGGGTCCTAACCCCAAGCGTAGGGTAAAGGGGAGCTCGGGGGCTTCTTTGTCCCCATAGCCCGCCTGCAGCAAGCAGGGTGGGCCCTTTGTCTGCGAGTGAACCAAGCAGCACGGAGTTTCGATCAGGGCACCTAGTGAGACATCAGTGTGGTGAGTGAGTGCTGTGGCACCCGGGAACAGCCCGCCTACACTTCCTGATCAACCTACAGGGCTACACTGCCCGGTTCCTCCTCTCTCTTCCTATCCCATCCAGCTTACATCCAGATCCCCCTACCCTCTGTCTCCCTCCATCCCTCCCTTCTTGGGGCAGAGTGCCTCCCTGTTCAGCCTGCCTGGGCGCTGGGACTGAACCCGAAGGTGAGTGCAAAGGGGAAGGTGGTAGCTCCTTTGTCTCCATAACCTGCCTGCAGCAAGCAGGGTGGGCCTTTGTTTGCAAGCTAACCAAGCAGCAAGGAGATCGGAACTCGACTCCAGGAGAAACATCACGGGGGAGTGACATCACTTGGAAGGTACATCAGTTGGCAAGAAGACCTGATCCTGTAAAAGAAGATCCATAGGAGAATATTGGAAGGAAGAGATGGGGAGACGCCAATGCAAGAATTCACCCAACAATCTGAAAAACAACACGAAACCACCAGAAGCCAGCGACCTCACAACAGGAGGACATGAACACCTTAATCATGAAGAAGGAGAAAAAACTGACTTCATGACAGTGATTGACACCCTTAAACAGCATATAAAAAACGCCCTTATAGAAATGGATGAGAAGTATAACAGAAAGTTCGAGGAATTGAGTAAATCAGTGAATGATACCCTAGGAAAGCAAGGAAAAACAATCAAGCAGATAATGGAAACAGTTCATGATTTGAAAAATGAAATGGAGGCAAAGAAGAAAACACAAACAGAGGGCCGGCTGGACATGGAAAATCTAGGTAAACGAATAGAGACTACAGAAACAAGCATAACCAGCAGAATACAAGAGATAGAAGAAAGAATCTCAGAGTCTGAGGATAACATAGAGAAAATAAACGCACTGATCAAAGAAAACAGCAAGTCCAACAAACTCTCATCACAAAACATTCAGGAAATATGGGACACAATAAAAAGACCAAACCTAAGAATTATTGGAGTAGAAGAAGGAGAAGAAGTGCAGCTCAATGGTCCAGAAAATATACTTAACAAAATTATAGAAGAAAACTTTCCCAACCTGAAGAAGGATGTACCTATGAAGGTTCAAGAGGCATACAGAACCCCAAATAGGCTGGATCAAAAAAAAACATCCCCTCGCCATATAATAATCAAAACACAAAATATACAGAATAAAGAAAGAATATTAAGAGCCGCAAAGGAAAAAGGCCAACTTACTTATAAAGGTAAACCTATTAGACTTACACCTGACTTCTCTATGGAAACCATGAAAGCCAGAAGGTCCTGGATAGATGTACTGCAAAAACTAAGAGACCATGGATGCAAGCCCAGACTACTATATCCAGCCAAGCTTTCGTTCACCATAAATGGAGAAAACAAAATTTTCCAGGATAAAAACAAATTTAAGCAATACGTAGCCACAAATCCAGCCTTACAGAAAATAATAGAAGGAAAATCACTAACCAAGGAGTCCAACAGAGACCTCAATAACTCAGACATCTAGAGACCCTTCACCAGCGCAACTCAAAGAAGGGAAACACACAAACCCTACTACTTAAAAAGTGACCGGAGTTAACAACCACTGGTCATTAATATCACTTAATGTCAATGGACTCAACTCACCTATAAAAAGGCACAGGCTAAGAGACTGGATACGAAAACAGGATCCAACATTCTGCTGTCTACAAGAAACACACCTCAACCACAAAGACAGGCACCTACTCAGAGTAAAGGGCTGGGAAAAGGCTTATCAAGCAAATGGACCTAAGAAACAAGCAGGTGTGGCCATACTAATTTCTAACAAAGTTGACTTCAAACTTAAATCAATCAAAAGAGATGGAGAGGGACATTTTATACTCATAACAGGAAAAATTCATCAGGAAGAAATCTCAATCCTGAATATCTATGCCCCTAATATAAAAGCACCCACGTATGTAAAAGAAACATTGCTAAAATTCAAGGCAGCCATCAAACCGCACACACTAATAGTAGGAGACTTCAACACTCCTCTTTCACCAATGGACAGGTCAATCAGACAGAAACCTAACAGAGAAATTAGAGAATTAATGGAGGTAATGAAGCAAATGGACTTAACAGACATCTATAGAACATTCCACCCAAATAGGAAAGAATATACCTTTTTCTCTGCAGCTCATGGAACCTTCTCGAAAATTGACCACATACTTGGTAACAAAGCTAACTTACACAGCTACAAAAAAATATTACTAACCACCTGTGTCTTATCAGACCACCATGGATTAAAGTTAGAATTCAACAACAATGCTACCCCCAGAAAGCCTACAAACTCATGGAAACTGAACAGTCAACTACTGAACCATACCTGGATTAAGGAGGAAATAAAGAAAGAAATTAAAGTCTTCCTTGAATTCAATGAAAATAAAGAAACAACATACTCGAACTTATGGGACACTATGAAAGCAGTCCTGAGAGGAAAGTTCATAGCACTAAGTGCCCACTTAAAGAAAACAGAGAAAGCACATATTGGAGACTTAACAGCCCACCTGAAAGCTCTAGAAAAAAAAGAAGCAGACTCACCTAGGAGGAGTAGAAGACTGGAAATAATCAAACTGAGGGCTGAAATCAACAAAATAGAAACACAAAAAACAATCCAAAGAATCAATGAATCAAGAAGCTGGTTCCTGGAAAAAATCAACAAGATTGACAAACCCCTATCCAAACTAATCAAACGGCAGAGAGAAAATTTGCAAATTAATAAGATCAGAAATGAAAGGGGGGTCATAACCACAAACACAGAGGAAATTCAGAGAGTCATTAGATCTTACTACAAAAGCTTGTATGCCACTAAACTGGAAAATGTAAAAGAAATGGACACTTTCTTAGATAAATACGATTTACCAAAATTAAATCAGGACCAGGTGAACAAGCTAAACAGACCTGTCAGTCACGAAGAACTAGAAGCTGTTATCAAAAACCTCCCTACCAAAAAAAGCCCAGGGCCAGATGGTTTCAATGCGGAATTCTACCAGAACTTCCAAGAAGACCTAATACCTATACTCCTCAATGTATTCCACAATATAGAAACAGAAGGGTCATTACCAAATTCCTTTTATGAAGCTACAGTTACTCTGATACCAAAACCACACAAAGACTCAACCAGGAAAGAGAATTACAGGCCGATCTCACTCATGAATATCGACGCAAAAATCCTCAACAAAATACTGGCAAACCGAATCCAAGAACACATCCGAAAAATTATCCATTATGATCAAGTAGGCTTCATTCCTGAGATGCAGGGCTGGTTCAACATACGAAAATCTATCAATGTAATCCATCATATAAATAAACTGAAAGAAAAAAACCATATGATCATTTCATTAGATGCTGAAAAAGCATTTGACAAAATTCAACATCCATTTATGTTAAAAGTCTTGGAGAGATTAGGGATACAAGGGTCATACCTAAATATAATAAAAGCTATATACAGCAAGCCGACAGCTAACATCAAATTAAATGGAGAGAAACTCAAAGCCATCCCGCTTAACTCAGGAACACGACAAGGCTGCCCACTTTCGCCATACCTCTTCAATATAGTGCTGGAAGTTCTAGCAATAGCAATAAGACAGCATAATGGGATCAAGGGGATTCGAATTGGAAATGAAGAAGTTAAACTTTCGTTATTCGCAGATGATATGATAGTGTACATAAGCGACCCCCAAAATTCCACCAAAGAACTTTTACAGCTGATAAACAGCTTTAGTAATGTGGCAGGATACAAGATCAACTCCAAAAAATCAGTCGCCCTCCTATACTCAAAGGATATGGAAGCAGAGAGGGAAATCAGAGAAGCTTCTCCATTCACGATAGCCACAAACAGCATAAAATATCTTGGGGTAAATCTAACCAAGGAAGTGAAAGATCTATTTGACAAGAACTTTAAGGCATTGAAGAAAGAAATTGAAGAGGATACCAAAAAATGGATGGACATCCCTTGCTCTTGGATTGGGAGGATCAACATAGTAAAAATGGCAATTCTACCAAAGGCAATTTATAGATTCAATGCAATCCCCATCAAGATCCCATCAAAATTCTTCACAGATCTGGAGAGGACAATAATCAACTTTATATGGAAAAACAAAAAACCCAGGATAGCCAAAACAATCCTATACAATAAAGGATCTTCTGGAGGCATTACCATCCCTGACTTCAAACTCTATTACAGAGCTACAGTAATGAAAACAGGGTGGTACTGGCATAAAAACAGAGAAGTCGACCAATGGAATCGTATAGAAGACCCGGACTTTATCCCACAAACCTATGAACACCTCATTTTCGATAAAGGAGCTAAAAGTTTACATTGGAAGAAAGAAAGCATCTTCAACAAATGGTGCTGGCACAACTGGATGTCAACCTGTAGAAGAATGAAAATAGACCCATATCTATCACCGTGCACAAAACTCAAGTCCAAATGGATTAAAGACCTCAATATCAGCCCGAAAACACTGAATCTGATAGAAGAGAAAGTGGGCAATACCCTACAACAGATGGGCACAGGCGATCGCTTCTTAGGTATAACCCCAGAAGCACAGACATTAAGGGCAACATTGAATAAATGGGACCTACTAAAACTGAGAAGCTTCTGTAAAGCAAAGGACACTGTCACTAAGACACAAAGGCAACCTACTGACTGGGAGAAGATCTTCACCAACCCCGCAACAGACAAAGGTCTGATCTCCAAAATATATAGAGAACTCAAGAAACTAGACTTTAAAATGCTAATTAACCCAATTAAAAAATGGGGCGCTGAACTGAACAGAGAATTCTCAACAGAAGAAGTTCAAATGGCCAAAAGACACTTAAGGTCATGCTCAACCTCCTTAGCGATCAGGGAAATGCAAATCAAAACAACTTTGAGATACCATCTTACACCTGTAAGATTGGCTAAAGTCAAAAACACCAAGGATAGCCTTTGCTGGAGAGGCTGTGGAGGAAGGGGTACCCTCATCCATTGCTGGTGGGAATGCAATCTTGTGCAACCACTGTGGAAGTCAGTGTTTCGGTTTCTCCGGAAATTCGGGATCAACCTACCCCTGGACCCAGCAATACCACTCTTGGGAATTTACCCAAGAGATGCTCTATCACATGTCAAAAGCATTTGTTCAACTATGTTCATAGCAGTATTATTTGTAATAGCCAGAACCTGGAAACAACCTAGATGCCCTTCAATGGAAGAATGGATGAAGAAAGTATGGAATATATACACACTAGAGTACTACGCTGCGGTAAAAAACAATGACTTCTCGAATTTTGCATGCAAATGGATGGAAATAGAAAACACTATCCTGAGTGAGGTATCCCAGGCCCAAAAAGACGAACATGGGATGTACTCACTCATAATTGGTTTCTAGCCATAAATAGGGTTCACGGAGTCTACAATAGGCGAAACTAAAGAAGCTAAGTAAGAAGGTGAACCCAAGGAAAAACATATAGTTATCCTCTTGGCTAAGGGAAGTAGACAAAATTGCCGGGGGGGAAAGTGGGATCTTGGGGGTGGGGTGGGATGGGGGTTAGGGGAGATGGGGAGAGAAAAGGTAGAAGGGTAGGAGGGTGGACTTGGGGAAACAGGAGGATCGGGATAAAGGAAGGTTGGATAGGGGAGCACGGAACCACAATTCTTAGTTAAGGGACCCACTTTAGGGTGGGCAGGAGACTTGACCCTAGAGGGGCTCCCAGGTGCCCAAGCTGAGGTCCCCAGTTAGTTCCCTGGGCAGCTGAGGATAGGGAACCTGAAATGACCCTACCCTAGAGCAATACTGACGAATATATTGCATATCATCCTAGAACTTGCATCTGGCAATGGATGGAGATAGAGACAGAGACCCACACTGGAGCACTGGACTGAGCTCCCAAGGTCCCAATGAGGAGCAGAAGGAGTGAGAACATGAGCAAAGATGTCGGGACCACGAGGAGTGCACCCACCCACTGAGACAGTGGAGATGATCTACTGGGAGCTCACCAAGGCCAGCTGGACTGTTACCAGAAAAAGCATGGGATAAAACTGGACTCTCGGAACATGGCGAACAATGAGGGCTGATGAGACGCCAAGGACAATGGCACGCGGTTTTGATCCTACGCAATGTGCTGGCTTGGTGGGAGCCTAGCCAGTCTGGATGTTCACCTTCCTAGATATGGATGGAGGGGGGAGGACCTAGGACGTACCACAGGGCAGGGAACCCTGACAGCTCTTTGGACTGGAAAGGGAGGGGGAGAGGAGTGGGGGGAAGGGGAGAGGGGTGGGAGGAGGGGGAGAAGAGTGGGAGGAGGGGGAGAAGAGTGGGAGGAGGGGGAGGGAAATGGGAGGCTGGTGGGAGGAGGTGGAAATTCGTTTTTTTTTCTTTTCTTTATCCTCCTTTTATCAATAAAAAAAAAAAAACAGTTTTGTAAAGAAGAGAAGGTTTGCAAAGTCTGATGGTGCACACCTTTAATGCCAGCACTGGACAGATAGAGGAAGATTGAATCTCTGTGAGTTCAAGGCCAGCCTGGTCTTTATAGTAGGTTCCAGAACAACCTGGTCATTACACAGAGAAACTGTGTTTTGAAATACAAACAAACAAAACAAGAAAACAAACAAACAAAAAGAATAGAAAGTTTGTGTGAAATAAAGAAAAAGTAATATAAATTGGAAAATCTGAATCTGCTATGGGTAACTCAGGAGTGAAGAGGTGGAAGGGGTAGAGCCACAAATACTGTATTTATGGTTATGTTGAATGAATTATTTCTTTTTTTTTTCTGTGGAACACCAGAATCTGGAAACATCACGCCACCATGAACATGCCTGGTCTCACCAAATCTCAGAATCAAGAGAAAGGTCTGGTCTGCTTAGTATTAGAACACATGAAAGATATGGAAGTCAGGAATCTTGGGATTATAGTTACAATTATGAGAGTAGATGGCTTCTATTGATAGGGAGTCTCCCATCATTTGGGTCTTTCAAGGAGATGCTGGACATGCACCAACTAATTGATGATTCTAGAGAAGAAAGCCAAGTATAAGATGGGATACGGACAAGAGGACCTATAAATCTACCCTCTCTCTGAGAGTCTGTGCACTATTTACAAGGCAGAGAAGGCAGAAATTTCTATTAGATAATACAATATAGGTACTGTAGAACAAAGAACTGTTCTAATAGATGTAAGTGAAGCACTCTTTTCATGCTTAGCTTGTTGAGATCATGCTGATAAGTGTCAATCTGTATGGGGCAGTACCACACACACTCATTAGCGTCTTAATGTGTCTACGTTACAAATAACCTATGACCACAGCAGCTCAGAGTCCTAAATGGAATGATGCATACTTATTGATCCTAGCATCTTGGGTGAGGTAGCTGTTTTCTAATGAAAAACACAATCTAGGGAACACAAACATCAAGGGGTAGTTGTGTTCTGATACTGGGGATAATGAAAAAAGGGAGCTGTGGGACTCACGAGTGTCTAGGGGCAAGGCCTGGCAGGAGTTATGGCTCTCTTGTATTGACTCAAATATGAAATGACATTCTTCCTTCCCCAGGATAGCTTGCTACTCATTACTACAAATTGGACCACTGCATCAATCAGGAATATCTAAGGAAATAGGGCTTAACCTCACATACATACACAATTACATGCACAAATGCACATAAACATACACATATACACAACTCTTCATTTTTACACATATTATATGCAATCCTTAAATCTCTTGCCATATAAGGAACATAATGAATTGATTTATGCAAAATTATTAATAATAATGATGTACATATTGATTAATGCACTTGAAGAGATTTGTAGTTAGTTGTTGCATAGTGAGATTTTGGGAACTATTAGAGTCAAACATGTAGGAAGAAAGAGCAAGCTGGGAGCTACACAGGAATTGCACTGATGAACTGAGGTAGCATTCTCACTTCTTGTAAACTCCAGTGTTCATTCTTCAGTTTTTTCATGGGCTAATGAGGGCACCAGGCATTATTAAGGTTATTCTACTTAAAAGCTGACTGATTCTAAATGGCAACCTCATCTCCATGTATTTCACAATCACACTGACACCAGCATCTGATTTGGTAACTGGGTATCAAGTTGAGATAAAACTTGAATCACTGCACTTGCTACCTCTTAGTCCAGAAATCCTGAAGTCACTATATCTTTCTTCCTCATAACAGTTTATCATAATTCCAACCTAGAAGGAACTTGAGGAGAGTCATATTTAATAAAAGGGAAATAAAGGCTGCTAGAATACTAGAGGAATATTGAAAACCTTTCCCACACTGTTGTCCAGTGTTGGCTTCTTAAAAGTAGATGGCAATCACTAAATCTTCTAAGCCACATTCTAAATAGAGACTCTTACTCATTATATTTTATGTCATGAGATGGACTGCTTAAATTGACTCTTACTTTTTCTTAGATGAGCAGCTTAATCCTATTTTAGACTAGACTGTCTAAAAGGTTGGCAGATTAAAACAAAAACCATTACCTTTATTTTTATGCATCTCATCACCATTCCAATAATAATGTATCAGTCACTTATGGCTGTTTAATGAAAACTTAGGAGTCAGTCCCTTATTTTTCACTTGTGCTTGTCTTGTTGAAGTTTGGCTGCAGGTTCTCAATTTCCTTCACTTCCTCTCTCAGCTTATTTGTAGTACTGCTCCTCATAGATGGTCTGTGGTGTGTCTTTTTTAGATATAGCCAGAAACCAAGGGAATAGATGTAGAAAGAGGTAAAGCGAGAGCTATCATGAGAGTTTCAAATTGTCTTTATTGTGGGGATACAAAGGAAATGGAATTCAAAGGGAAAACACAAACTTGCAGAATACTGGACAATGTGGAAGCCACCTTGTTCCACTGCTCTGCCCTGGGAAGATGTGAACAAGCACAAAAGCTTGCTTCTGCTCCGACCTCCCAAGAGTGAGCGTGTTTCTTCTCCATGCTTATCAGTCCATTTGTAGCACCTCAGACCACGCCCCAAGGGCCAGTACTCCAAAAGGAATTGGCTGAAGGAATTCCCACAACAAAATGGCTCGGATATCTTAGTAGGTAAAATGTTTACCTTGCATATATTAGAGCCTGAGCTGGAATCAAGTGAAAAGAAGCGAGGCTTCCTGATGCATTAACCAAGAGAATGGAGACCCATGAGGCCTTCCCGCCTAGCTAGCTTAATTATCTGCTGAATCAGGACAATCTGAGACTTTGTCTCAAAGAAACAATGTGGACAGTACCTAACAAGCAGTACCAAAGGCTATCCACTGATCTTCACAAGCACGTCCAGACATGGACATATGCATGTGCATGAAGACATGTTTCTGCACATACAATATTCACAGGAATGCTCACACACACACACACACACACACACACACACACACACACGACAAGGGGAAGAATAGAGACATGAGGTGAACTGGTTCTGGAGCTGACACAATGTCACATCTACTTACATTTGATTAGCAAGATGAATTCCATCAGTGGGGTAGGAATATGCCTTCTAGAAGAAAAAAACTGCAAAGCCAAACTTCAAAAGTCATGGGCACAGGAGAAGGAAGAGCTGGGTAAAACATTTAATCTCTTGTTTTTCTGATGATGGGTAGATTTTCTGACCTCTGTAACAACTTTTTCTACAAACTCGATGGCTCACAATAACAGATTAGCCTTCTTTGTGTTCAGGAAACCAGCAATGTTAGTTTTTGAAGTTAGGATTCTCCTGGGTTGTTTTCCTTTTGCAGACTCTAGAGAGAAGTCCATTTTTCACAACTTCTTCCTTTTGTTGGTTGCCGGCACAGTTTGAGTGGTGGCCCATCACTCTCATTATGCTCTCTCTTCTATTGTGTCTTCTCTTCTGTCTGCAAGAACCTTTGTTTCTCTCTAGAAAGACACATTTGATCATATTCGATCCTACTTAGATCCTGCTTTAATGTACACAAGCCCCAACATAAATCTTTCTGCTGTGGGACAATGGTCTGTACTCTGTCAATTATATTTTAAATAAACGCTGATTGGCCAGTAACCAGGCAGGAAGTATAGGTGAGTCAATGAGAACAGGAGAATTATGGGAAGAGGACACAGTCGGTAGTTGTGACCCACCTGGGGATGAAGCAAGATGTGACTGTCTTCCCGAGAAAGGTACCAAGCCACGTGGCTAACATAGACAAGAATAATGGGTTAGTTTAAAATGTAAGAATTAATTAATATGAAAAGCCTGATCTACTAGGCTGATCAGTTTACGATTAATGTAGACCTCTGTGTGTTTCTTTGGGACTTAACGACTGCGGTAACCGGGCAGAACACAGACCGGGTAGGACAGAAGTCTCAGTCAATATCTTTCCATATTTTAACTCATTGCATTTCCAAAGCATCTTTTGATGTTGTTTCTGTTATCATCTTACCTTCCTTAAATGAGAAATTTGAAGTAAAGGCGACACCTTTTCAAATAGCAGAGCCTGAACTTGAACTCTCTTGGCTGGTGATAGCATCTCCCTTGACTATGGCATTCAATCTTTGCTCAACTTTCCTTGTAAATCAACAGACACATGGACGGAGCACCACTCTCTAAATCTAGGCCCTTTAATACTGGGATTTAATACCGCTAAGCCAACTGGCTTCTTATATTGGAAAATACAGAATAAGCTTCAGCGAGTTTAGGGAGTGACAGTAAAGAATACCTCAGATGCTGTTACCAATTTCTTCAAAACTTTGGCTTGAGATCAGTGACTGGATTCCTGTGTGACAGTCCCGTGGCTGGGGCCAGGTTCTGAGCAGAGTATCTCACTGTAGATCACTCCTGTTGTGCAGCTTTTCTTGAGAATGACTGAGACGTTACGACTGGCACTTGATGGAGATTGTGTATTTGCTTCTTGCGGAAGTCTGTGCCAAAAAGCCTTACTATTGCACTGTCTAATAGAAAACAGAACAGTGAAGAATCGGACTGTGTTTTTCTGAGCCAGCCGTTTACCAGGCTGAATGTGTTTCTTTAAATGCACAGATATTTTCATGATGTAAATGCTAAGCTCTCTTGCTTAGTTTCTGATTGGTCCTCCAGAAGGGAAATTTTTTTAGCGACATAAAGCAAGTTTGCTATTTTGGCTTAAACACTGACAAAATCTAATTTCTGATATTTCTAAGACTCTAACATTGCATGTGCAAGATGAATCTAACCACATCTGGTGTGAGCCAAGAGTCTCTAGAGAGTTTTCTGAATAGTTTTATAGACTTTACCAGAATTTTCTTCCCTTTGCTCTTTAGCCTGTCTTTTTTTTTTTGAAGGACATTAATAGACACATATTTAAATCATCTGTCCTAAACAAACTAAAAAAATCTTACATTTATCCTGTTTCCAAAGAACTTTCTTGGCTCTTCAGATGTGCTGAAGATTTTCTATTACAAATTCAAAACAATAATGATTTTTCTTCCAAATTTAAGTGCACTTAAATTTGCCTTCTTTCAATATTGAAAATAGATTCTTCTCTCATACAAGACATCCCCACCACAGTTTCCTCTCTGTCCACTCGTTCCAGCCTCCCACCTCCTCATAGATTTCCACTTATCTGTAAGCCCAACAGGCTATCTTAATAGTGAAAAACACATCCTCATTTAGATGTCTGGTGGTCTCAACAAAATAAGAAGAGGTCATGAAGTTGGAAGGGGGTGGAGAAACATGGAAGGAGCCTGGTTGGGGAGAAGGATGAGAGGAAAATGATGTAGATAGTGCTTGTGTATGAAGTTCCTAAAAGCTGAAACAAAATTACCCAAGAAATGGATAACACATTCAGAACCAAACCCTTTCCTTCAATTTTCCCTTTTCTGTTACTTAGTAAAGATGTTTTAGATTAATTGTAAAGAAACTTTAAGAGATGTCAGTTAAAATACTTTTCAAAAGCAAAAGTTCAGGAAACAAAAGTTCTGAAACCAAACTTCATTTATACTGTGAACTCTAGCAGGAGAAACGAATTCTGAGGGTCACATGTTTGTCTTCTTATACTTTCATAGGGGTTTGTTCTCCTTTCACGGATGTGCAGTCATCGTGAGATCACCGGGTCAGAAACATGATATTTTTTTCTGGTATAGCCTCCAGTATGAGTATTCTATTGGCCTCAGCTCCTCCATCCTCTTTCCTGATCCTCCAGCTTGTGGGAACAATGTGAGGACTGCCCAAGAGGGTGTCACACCTACACGCAAACATCTGGGCCACAGTCATTACATGAAGGATTAGAATTTTAATCAGCAGTGAAGACCTCTGGCCTCTGGGCTAGAGAAGTCATCTAGTCTGTCACCTTTCCTGACTGTTGTCCAGTGTTAGACATTTGCAAAGAGAAAGACAATCATACTACCCTTTGGCAAAACATGACAGGGTGTTAGGCATCCTTGGAAAACTGGTTTCTATCATTGCCTGGTTTATAAAATATTTGGGTAGCTTTTCTGTTTCTTCATTTATTTCACGATTGAATCACTTAAAACCTACACATTTAGTGTAGCATCTAGCATGACATAAACACTCAGCAAAAGTTAGTTTTACTTCTTCATTCCACAATTCCTTCCTCATCTTTCAATTATATGCAGGGCTTTTGCCTGATTTCTGATTATGTGTGATATGTCTATTGGGATCAGCTTATCTTGGTAAAAGGGTTGCAGAAGGGAAAAAATTAGTTATAATCTAATCAATGTCAAACTTGATTCTCAACACATTGACAGGGGAAACCTGCTATGAGAAATGGCTGCAGGATTATGTACAGCACAATTCTTTCATAGCTTGTAAAACCTGATAAACACATAGACACTTGGAGTAGGGACCTCAGAGATTGTCCTACCCAATTTGTTTTCTTTTCTTAGCTTTGCCAGTTTACTGGTGAGGAAGCGAGCTAGGGAAACAAGGCTAAGTAGTTTGCTCCATGAGCATGTAGAGTTAACAGCAGACCTGGAGTCCCACCATCCATATTGCATTTTAAAAGGGCCTTAGCAGTAAAAGTGGTCAGGCTTAACTGCATTCTTAAATACTTATCCGAGAAAGTGAACTTCTGCTCAGACCCAAAGATGATGTCTTGGGTTTCTGCAAGAAAGCCAGTGAGTGTGTGAGGTTGTAAGCACAACTTAAGTGCTAAAGGAGACCTTAACAGCATCAACTAATCAGTGCCTGTTGATTGCAAGAGACTGTGTAGAGCTCAGGCATAAACTGGGCTGTTGAATTTGGGTGTGGACAAAGTATCCAAACCCTTAATAGCTTTTAAAAGTTATTCAGCACGACATTGTATTTCATATAGTTTGGAAGTAATAGTTGTCTCTTTCTTAAACTATGTTAAAGCAACTTCATACCACAAAACACATAGTCCATATACTGGAAGCTTTGATATTAAGACATATTAAAACAACTGTTAGTTCATCTAGACTCTATAATTTGCACTAGCTGTCACCTGTCAGTCCATTTGGGTCCTGGTTTCAACAGTCTCCCAACCTGTTCTGTGTACTTGGGGATGAGTCCTATGTGCAGCTTAGTAAGAGGCAATGTTTGATTCAGCCAGTGGGAAAGGCAAGCAGGAGACTGAGAAAGCAAAGGCGTAGTCACCATGAGCTGACAGTAATGGCTACTTCAAGCTTCAGTTGGCAGCCTGCTCTATGATGACCTTCTCCCCTCTCTACTCACAGGAATTTTGGGGTGCTGCATTATCACGAGTTATCTCCTGTGTTCCAGGAGCCCCTTCTTCTCCAATCATTGAAATCTGAATGTGACCTCTAATGCCCGCTGTGTCATTTCCCCATCTAGTCTTTGATAAAAATCGCAGGAGTTAAGTATCGTTTGTGCTTAAAGTATGATGATGCTGAAACTTAAATAAACTCCTTTCCCAATGTCAATTGCTTTACAAATAGTGATATTTAGAGCAGAATTCCATTTGTTTTCTGTCTGCAATGTCCATAGTCAGCTGAATACTCCATGTTCTTGCCAGGCCCTCGCGTTCCCTGGGGTTTGCTTCTTGGAAGCAGGTGAAGGCTGATGGATCCGAGTACCTAAGACAAAGTATATGCATGTTGGATATTATTTTCTAAATATTTTCTCCCAAATGGCATTATATTTGAAGATTATTTTTAGGGAAGCATGAGTATCACTTACTATGGTTATTCCTATCACATCGTCTGAACTTCCTGTTTGTTATATGACGATAATCTTACTTCTCATGAATTGGAGAAGAAATGCACATAGCGAATGAGCAAAGCCCTGTTGGTGGTGGTGGCAGAGACGGAAAATGACTTCATGAGTAAGTCTGGAGAACAGTTCTGGTTGATTTCTTCAGCTCTCTCTGCCTTGTTCTCTTTGAGCGTCTCTGTAATGTAAGGAGCTCCAGGACTCTGGCTACAGATGAAAGAGGCAGAGTTTTTGTTTTCTTTTGTTTTGAGAGAAGCTGAAGGGAGGTTGGAGTGTTTTGCTGTGTTTTGAATTTAGCTCTTTTCCTGCATTATAGAATCTGATTTCCTACAGAAAAGTTCAGCATCTGTTTTGTGATTTGATGAATAGCTTTTAGCTGTTAATTTAATTGCTTCCTAGGAAGACACTAATGACCTTTTTGTTCCACTAAATACTAGTGTGTTTGGTTATAAATTAACCATAACTAAACACTTGGAGCTGTAATACTTAACAATTCATATTGCTCAGGTTCAGGTTGTAGCCACTTCAGCTGGCATTATATATGGGCTGTGGGTTTAGCTTCTAAAATCTGGAGTAAGAGCAAAGGCCATTAAATTTCCTAGTTACAGCAAACTCATGGAAAGAGCCCACTGCAATATGAGTAGACAGAACAAAATATTAAAAAAAAGAAAATCTTAACACATTTTTAGGTCTCAGGAATCTTGCTTGATATGTTCAGACTAGAAGTTGGAGAGCTGGATGTTAGGTATTTCCACTCCTACGTACTGGGGAGCTTTTTGTTCTTTGGATGACCACCAAGCATAGAGTAAGTAAGACTAAGGTAGTTCAAATAATGTTTGGGGCTCTCACAATTATTTATTGGTCACCAGGTTTCAAATAATCTTTCAAGAGAGAGTGTATATTTAGACGTTTTGTGGGAATAAATATCAGCTCACCACTTTCCTGGCTCCTTTGGCTCAGTGACTGAGTGTCGGTTTGATTGGTAATTGAAAATAGGCCATTGCAGTTCCCGCTGGGCCTTTTCTGGCTTCCTCTTGGAATACTTCCAGGTAAGATCTTCTCCCAAAGGCTTTCAATTAGACGGGGGAGGCCACAGAGAGCTGAGGGCCGCCTTTGCTAACTGAATGTCTGAAATTGCTCAGAATGTCTGAGCAGTTGGGAGGTTTATTCCCTGACTTCTCTGGAACAACGGTTTCTCATCAACTAGGAATTTACCCCAAGCTCCAAGATAAATATTTTTAGAAACCAAATGATATTTGATTTTCTAAAAACTGAGACGAAGATAAGGTGTGTGTATGGGAAAGAAAAACGCAAGACTTTCACTCTCCGCTTCTAGTTGAGGTGTATTTGGTTCCCCCAAAGCGCCTACAAATGGAGGAGCTGTACAAGGTTGAAAGCAGCTTTTCTGAGAAAAAGGGCCGCGTTTCGGGAAGGCAGCTGCCTGGAATGCAGGCCTTCCACACAGGGACTCACATTTAGGTCAAGGTCAATATGAGAAGCCAAGAGACATACTTCACCTTACAATGGACGAAAGTCATGAAAATTGAATGTTGGGGATGTTGATGCAGAAGAGAACGGAGGACAAATGACTAGGTTTAGACCTTTAGTTTCCTTTTCTTCATCTCCCCCCTCACTCAGACCAGCATCTCAATGACTGTATTGTGATGTAAGTGAAGTGACAGCTAACCGGTGAGTTTAAATTAGAGTCCTTTGAAATAAAGTCTCTAAAGATTGATATTGTTAACCCCAGGCTCTATATCTCTTTGGCTATTAGCAAAGAACATTAACCACCTTTTAAAAACAGTGTTTTAAATTTTTCTACAGAGAGGAGTTAGTAAGCTAAGTACTAGCTCACCTGTCTCCATGTTAAACATGGCCACGCAGTTCATGCTAGGAGTGGGTTTCATGACTTTCAAGGTGAAACTCTACACTGAACACGAGATCCATCAGCAAACACTGTTAGCTCAGTTTGACTGAATCCAGAGTGAGACTGATTCTAACAGCCTCGGTGTTGCCCTCACCTCTCACAGGACTTTCCAGATGCTTCTCCTCACTCAGATTCTGAGGCTTTCCATTCTTACTCAAACCTTTACTTCAAGGCAGATGAAGCCCCCCCCCCCTTATTTTTTTCTGCTCAAAACCTCTTCAGGGCTTCCCACGTTAGTCAAAGTTAAATCTTAAAATAGCTTTCAAGTCCCCCCATTATCTCCTTCTCATTCCTCCCCATCCTCCTTGCATCTCTTGGCAGTTCCTATCCAGCCACTTTGGCCTACTCAACATTTATTAACTGTGTTGGAACAGGGTAGAACTATAAATAATCCGAACGACTCTGACTTTACAGTGCTTTCTGACATATTGTTCAGCTTTTTATTCTAATACCACCTGTTGACATTATTAAGCTTGCAAGACCCACGCCTAGCTGAAGTCCTCACAAATCTAATGTACTAAGAGTTGATTTGCCTGCAATGGTTTAATTTATTCAGGTTCTGTAAGATTTATTAGACAAGATGAGGGTGGTATTTGTTTGAAGCTAAGTATCCCCTTCTTCTTCTTTTTTGAAGGCTCTACCCCACATGTCATGGATTATGAAGTTTTCCAGTCTTCAAATTTTTAACATTCTGTGATGACAGAATTGTGTAACTTCCAGTCTCTTTGAAAGAAAGGACTTCCCCCAGTATTAACTGATGTCCTCACATGGCTACTGGGAAGTATTTAAGTTTCAGTTCTACTAATTCTTATTCTAGAGGTTCTAGCCAGTGCTCAAGATAAGAAAAAGACCCAAAAGGCAGGCATATTGAAAGAGAAGATGTGGACCTCATGGTGTAGTTATTGATTTGGAAATGAGGTGAACACTGATAAACTGTGCTAGAACTGAGACTGAGACCCAGCAAAACTGCAAGAAAGAACAATGCACTAAATCAAGTTTGCTTCTGTGTAGTACCAACAAACAACAGAAACAAATATTTAAAAGTCTCCATTAGTAACAAGACAGAGAACATGAAGTGCTTAGGGAGAAATCTGAAGAACAAAATGCATAGAAACTATATTTGTGGTTTTGGATATATTATTCCAAAATATTTTATTTTGACATTACAGAAAACAGCACCCTAACACCATGACCTGTTCTTACCCTCTTGTCTGAACCAAACCTGGCTCATTTGGAAGGCGGCCTCTCTACACTGAGAGAAAGGGAGCAACCTTATGTCTGAGGACACAGGGGCCTGGATGAAGGTGAGCAAGCCCACTTTGTGGACATTTATTTACTTTAAGAAAGGTATAAAAGCAATTAATTTATGAAGTTCCCCTAAGCAATGTTGTGTGAGAGTAATTTCCTAGCCATAAAGTCCTGTCCCTAACACACACACTCAACACACACACACTCAGTTACACACATGAGAGAGAAAAACTTTGGTTCACAGTTATAGACATGCACTATATACAAATAACAACTCAAAATGTGTCAGAGGCTTCAAGGCAAAACTTAAAATGTGGAAAAAATATCTTTGTGTTAAAGTTAAATAAAATTCTTTGGTACAGCATGAAATTTATGCTTCGTAAAGCAGCAGATTTTCTAATTGGACTTCATTAACATGGAAGGATGCTATTCAAACACATTATGAGAAAACTATAGAGGAAGACACACATATGAAAAGAAAATCACCAGACATATGCCTGGTGAGAGACTTATCTAAAATGTATGAAGAAATTTCAAAGTTCAATTATAAAATAGCCAAACCAATATATTTTAAAAGTGGTAAAAATTTGAATAAGCATCCTATCAAAAAAGAGATAACTGTCAAATAAGCATAAAATATGCTTAGCAACTACCAATTGAATCCCGTTAAGAAAATATCACACATCATATAATAGTCAATGTTAAAATTTGTAATAATTTCATACACTGCGGATAAATGGAACAATGAGAACACAGGTGCTTATTCTTGGTGCGGGTGTAAAATTGACACAACTAATTTTTATAAAAAAAAATCCTTGATGGTCCCTTAGAAATTTAAACACATACATACCTAATGCTCCAGAAAACCATAGCAGTTTTATGTGGTAGGAAAAGTCCTAAAAGAACTCAACTATTTATTAATAAAGTACATCACTAGGTACGGAAGCCACACTATAGGACATTTCTCACTACTGTACCTGTCTACCACTGACACAGTGGAGGAGGAAGAGGTGTGTGTGGTTCTATTGTGTCCCATACATTGTGACATGGCTGAGTCATGGGAAGTGTGCAATGCTTTATTTTTCATTTTCATTGTTTTTTCTTTATATTTATTTATTTGTTGACAACTGAGACCAGCCATCATGGAGAAAGAAGGTGTGTGTGTGTGTGTGTGTGTGTGTGTGTGTGTGTGTGTGTGCGCGCGCACATATGCCTATGTGTCTATGTAGGTAAATGGATGATAAATGGCTGTGTGCCTCAGAACAAATGTGGAAGTTGGAGGACAGATTGCCAGAGGTGTCGTTCCTTCCCTATTGGTACCAGAACTGAACTCAGCATTTCAAGCTTGACACAAAGAGCGCCACTCTCTGAATCATTTTGCCTGTCCTCTTTCTCATTACAAATCGAATATAGCTATTTATATTTGACTCCGGGGTGAAAATTTGGTATACATATATATTATTTATATATATTATATATATATATTATATATGTATTTAGCATTTCTGTCTCCTCAAACACACATCGTTTTTTATAGTAAGAGATTCTAAACTCTCGTCTAGTGTATAAGCAATTACTAAAAACTACAGTCATAATACTTGCATTGTTATACAACACTAAAGCTTGTCTCTTTTATTTAATAGGATCGGGTGTTCATTGTTTGGCCTCCCACATCACTCCTCCACTTCCTTTCCTAACTTCAAAAATTTAAGTACATTGCGACTGATTTCTTTTCGTATTGTATTCATTTATTTTTCATCTACGCATATCTGGGTGTGTGTACCTATTTGTCTTTATGGACATGGTGCAGAACTCCATAAAGGCCAGAAGAGGGTGTCTTATCCCTTGGATCAGGTTTCATAGGTAGCTATGAGCTTCTTGATGAGTTCTTGGACCTGGGTTCCTTGCAAGAGCATCAGGTGCCCTTAACTGCTGAGCCATATCTCCAGCATCACCCATCTTTCCTACTATCTAATGGCCATCATTCTCTTCTGCTTGATCAGATTTGTTTTCTTCTGTGAGAATATATTTTAATATACCTGGGTTATTGAACTAAAATCCCATTGGCCTGGTTTGTGAAGGGTGCTGGGGAAGAGGGTCTGACAAAAGGTTTTCTTTCGTGGGGGAGTTTAGAAGATAGTACTTTAAAATCCATGTTAATGACCTGGTAATTGTTTTAATGGATTTTCAATGAAGTGTGAAGTTCTCCGCTGGCTTCTCAACAAAGTGTGAAATATGGTAAAGTATGTGAGAAAGTCACTCTACTCTCTGTAAATTCCTTTCTCTCTGTGGGTAGAATTAAGAAATATTACTAATTATAAGCTCAATGTCCTGGGATAAAACCGGACTCTCTGAACATAGCGGACAATGAGGACTACTGAGAACTCAAGAACAATGGCAATGGGTTTCTGATCCTACTGCACGCACTGGCTTTGTGGGAGCCTAGGCAGTTTGGATGCTCAACTTACTAGACCTGGATGGAGGTAGGGGTTCCTTGGACTTCCCACAGGACAGGGAACCCTGATTGCTTCTCGGGCTGGGGGGGGACTTAATTGGGGGAGGGGGAGGGAAATGGGAGGCGGTGGCGGGGAAGAGACAGAAATCTTTAATAAATAAATAAATTTAAAAAAAAAAGAAATATTACTAAGTGCCACTGCTGTGGAATATTCCTTTGCACTGTGTGAATATATGTTGTTGTGATTGGTTTTATTTGGAAGCCAACTGGCCAATAGCTGAACAGAATAAGGTTAGGCAGGACAGTCAGACTATGATAATGTAGGGAAGAAGGAGGGCAGAGTCTGGAGTCACCAACCAGACACAGAGGGAGCAGGAAATGAATGTGCCATGCTAATAACTGTACTGCCATATGGCAGAGTGTAAAGAAGGAATATGGGTTAACTTAAAATGTAAGAGCTGGTTAGTAATACATCTGAGCTATTGGCTGAGCACTTGTAGTTTGTATAAGCCTCAGTGTGTTTATTTGAGAGTGGTTTCAGGACAGGAAAAGTCTGCTTACATGTCACTTGATCTACTGTGCCAAGATCAAGCCACCTAGGGTATAAGAGTATGACACAGTCTTTCTCAGTTGTGTCAAGAAGGTGAGCTATGGAAAGGGGAGTCAACTCTCTGACATTCAATCAGTCTTTTCCTTCAAAGGAAAAAGCACTGTGGATCCACATCCTGTGGTTGAGAAGTCTGTCTTTTTCCCATATCTGTTTTTCCCAAGTTTTTTTCCCCTATCTTTCACCTGGAAGGGTGTCCTGGCTAGTCTTGTCAAATTTATTTAAGCTAGAGCCATCTGGAAGGAGGAACCTCAGATGAGAAAAATGCTCAAGATCCAGTGGTAGGGCATTTTCTTAATTAGTGATTGATGGGGGAGACACAGACCATTGTGGGCAGTGCCTTCCCTGAGCTGGTGGTCTCAGGTTCTATAAGAAAGCAGGCTGAGCAAGCCGTGGAGAACAAGGCAGTAAGCAACACTACCCATGGCCTCTGCCTCAGCTCCTGCATCCATGTTCCTGTCCTGTTAGAATTCCCGCCCTCACAGTTTTTGATGATGAAGTGTTACATGGAAGTATGAGTGAAAGAAACTATTTGTTCCCAAATTGCTTTTGGTCATGGTGTTTCATCACAACAATCATGACCCTAAGATTAAGGTTGCTCCCGGCCTTTCACTTCCGTTTCCTGATATGCTCTGTGGAAAGGACTGAATTCTCTGTCCCTGTCTTGCCCCTCCAATTCTTGTGAGAGAACATTTCCAAGTAACTGACATTGGTGTTCTCATTGAGGTTTCCTGGGTGCTAAGGTGTTTGAGGGCATGCTTTTATGCCGAGATAGATTCAGGACAAAATAGATTTCCTTATTATGTTGAAAGGGTAGCAGACACAGTTCTCTGTGTTACTAAAGCTTTTGTTGGGGTTTTCTTCAGTGGCATCTAAGAGATTTGGAAGACATGGGATGCTCAAATGTTTTTTCTTCTAGTCTCTAAGGCTTGGAGTCTAAGCCTGTTTTTAGTCAGCTCCTTAGTAGTAATGGTGCTAAGTACATTGAAGCCACTGAAATCCCTGCTCTAGCGTGGAATTCAGCCTAGGGCAAGGCCCTTGGGCCTTCATCAGTACATTTTAAGGTGATGCTATAAATGATTGCAGCTTATAGATCTGAACTCCATGGAGGTCATTTGTGCTGTGGTGGAACAGCAGAGTGGAGCTGCTTTGGAAAAGGACCACAAAGTAGAAATTTGCATATAGGGACTTTATTGGAAAGAGGCAGGAATGCATGATGGGAATATCTGAGCTATGATAAAGTTGCAATAGTCCCAACCCAAGCAGAACTCTTGATTTTGGGTGGCCATTCAGAGCTACTCCAAATTGAACCAGGACTTTTCATGTTTACATTCATTAGTCATTACTTACCCTGGGAAATGTGTGATTTGTAATGGTGCCACTTCTGATACAGTTACTTGGAAAGAGTTTGGCAGAGTTAATTATTGTTCTAGCTCCATTTCTGTTGCTGTGATAAAATACCGAGACAACAAACAACTTAGGGGAGGAAGGGTTTACTTGTCTCACAATTCCAGGTAATCTACCATCATCGTTGGGGAAGTCAAGGCAGGAGCTTGAGGCAGCTAGTTATATCATTTCCAAAAGCAGAGAGAAAACAAATGCAAGAATAACCAGTCTTTAGCTAGTTCTCTCTATTCCTAGACATTTCATGAACCAAATTGAGATACACCAGTGCTATGCTAAGTCTCTGTATAGATGAAAACACAGATGATATTTGAAATACTGTTTTACTATGTATTGGCAAAATTTAATGTGAAGTAGAACACTGGCTTTTGCTAATGAATAAGCTGAATTTGTAACATGCACACTATGTCCTCTTTAAGCTTTAGACCAATGCTGAAGCTGCAGTGGAGGGAGGCTGCCTTCTTTTTCACGTGCCTTGCCTTTCTCACTCTTAAGAAAACCTGACTGTGATGCTTAGTGTCCACAACAGCTCTGGGCTAGGCAGTGCTGCCCCCACACTCAGCTGGAGAAACAAATATTCTGAACTAAAAGCAGAGATAAAGTGAAACCTGTAAATTGTAGCAACTTCAAACAAGACCAGAGATGACAGCGTAATGCTGGACCCTTTACGTAGGTTTGCAGCCTTACGTTAGCAGTTTGGCTAAGGAACAAAGCGAGTTCTGTCAGCATGGGGTCAGAGCTAACCTTTCACTGGCTTCTGAGCTAAAAACCTGATCAGGGTCTGCAATATTTCTTCCCTCAGACAAATTATGGATTCTAAGTAAAAATATATTCTGAAAAATATTTGGTGGTGGGAGGGCTCAAATTCCCCTCTCTGATTGCCTGTGCGGTGCAAAAGCAGTCAAGGAAGGTAGAATATAGACACAGGCACACTGAACACCACTGCTTGCTTTCTCAGGCTTCCTCTTATTGAATACCTCTCTGTTCTTGGGCCTCCTTGCCTCACTGTATCAGATTTGTGGAGCTAAGCTGCCATTTAGCTGGGACTTTACATATGACTCACACCCTTTCTGTGCCCAGTGACACTGATCACACAAGGCAGGACTGTTTCTAGGTAGGCGGGGAATTGAACTCAGGACCTTTGGAAGAGCAGGCAATGCTCTTAACTGCTGAGTTATCTCTCCAGCCCATGCTGTTACAGAGAAAGGACCAAAAGAAAGAAGTGGAAAGCTCCTCTGTCCAGCCCTTCTATAAAGGAATCGAAGGCCGAATCCCTTTCACGAAGGGCAGTTCTCACCACTCAGTTGTCTGCTTGGGACTACATATTTAATATTCATAAAATTCCAGCGTGAATGTTCTCAGGACAAAACCAGAGTATCCACAACAGGTACTTCCCAGTTTGGCTAGGCTAACTGTCTAGGTATTCTCAGAGATTCATCTGGCTCCACCTCTCTAGTTTCAGGTTTGAACTCAGATGAGCATGTTCACACAGTAAACACCTTACCTACTGAACCACTTTTTCAGCTCTGGTGTGTTTCTTACCATCAAGCTACAGAACTAAATCATTGCCAATGATGAATCTTAATTTTTTTCTAAGAATTTCTCTCTCTTTTAAGTGTCCGTCCTCATAAATATAATAAAATATCCCTTAACTATTAATCTACATTTGTTATTTAATCAAAAAGCATTTCAATCCTCTCTTTACTTTAGGTTAGCCTTTTGTGAGACATACTATCAAAAAATGCTGCATAATTTATATCTACAGCCTTTTTTTCTATTTCAAACACCCATTTGCACAGAAAAGTGACACATTTGTGATTCCTGGGAGAATATTACTATTAAATCATTCCCCAGGGTCATTCCTTCCCTTTCCAGTCAATGATACAATAAATCAGACCCTGGAGTTTTGTAGAAGATGCTGAAGCCATCTTTCAGAACTCCGACGAGTGTGCTGTTTTTTCCGAAAGCTCCACTCTCTGTCTTGGAGAACACGAGGTTATCCTTTCTAGATGATGCTCCAGGGAAGCTTTGTTGTGAGGTTCTGACTTTACCCATTAGTTCCACTTTATCCTCTCCTACCTCTGAGTTTTTGTATGCATTGCTTGCTTGTTTGGTAATGGTTCTTGTATTTATTTCTTTAATACATGCTTATTGAGGGACCACTCTGGTGCTGCATGTTTTTCCCTTAAGGTGACTTTTAGAGGTTCCTGTTTGGGGATCCTTATGCTCCCGGAGCTCTGTCTTGTTTTCAGTGTTCTGTCAAGGGCTGTGAATTCAGAACAGCATGATGTTACTTCCAATTGGTGAAGGCCAGCATGTGCATAAGGCTATGCTCAGGTAGTAGAGGGTTCTGAGTGACAGGGAGGCAGAGAGATGCCGCTTCTGTCAATGCCTGCCAAGTCAGTGGCTTTATCAGTAGGAACTGCTACCTACAGATGATGATTTAAATCATCGAGGAAAATATGGGCCTACTCAAATGAAGGGGAGGAAAGGTGCTGAAGCAAGGAAATGGCACAAGTACAGTTTGGTGGTTCAGATAATATTTTAATTATAAATATTAATTATCTATAAATTTAATTTGATAGTGCTTTCGTGCAATGGGCAGGGCAGAAATGAGGGTAATGCCAAGGAGAGAGAAGAGGCTCTTGGAGGCAGGCAGCTCAAGAACAACTTCATATGTCACGGCAGGTTGATTTTTATTCTATACACAGCAAGGGCCACAGTAAAACTCTGAGTGGGAGAGGATATGACCACAAGTTTTAAAATCATATTGTAGAGCCTGGGGAAAGCACGTTGGAGGAGAGTGGGTTCTGGCATAAGAAGTCAGGTTGAAACTGGCTGCTGCTGTCCACAGGAGAGCTAAGGATGACTGGCATCTGGATGAAGGCAGAGTTGAAAGAAGGGGTCTAGCTAAACATTCTGTAGGGAATGATTGTTGTGGGAGGTGAGGAGATTGACTGTCATTCGCAGCTGTACTTGGCGTGAGAAAGCCATCATTCTTGCTGAAATGATGCCCAGCCTCTCTGAACACCGTCAGTACATTAGGCACCTGGTCCCACAGGGGCCGCGGTCACATGATGCCAGTTTTCCTGCAGTGGGTCCAAAGAATTTCTTTACTCACAGAATTTTCTATTTTCTTCTCAAGAATTTCTGAAGCTTAATTCCAGTGAGGAGAGCTGTCATTTCTTCCCAGACAGGAAGCTGAACCATCTTTTCTAATACCCCGGGGCTTTCTGAACTCACAAACCTTTCATTATAAGTCCTTGTCTAACTTACAGGGAAGTTACAGGGTCCTCGCCCTATGCCATCCTTGCCATTCCCTTCACGTGTCTGAGCTTCTGCCCTCTGTACATGAGCCCCTCAAAGAAATCTGCCTCCGTAGAGGTCAGGGGAGCTGTTCTTGGGTGGGTCTCACTAGAGTGGATGCTGTCTTTGCTCAAGAATGCTCACAGATGTGCATTGTGTAGAAACTTCTATACCTGCCTAAAGAATAAAAGTGAACATTTTAAAAATTGATTCATGAAATTATTTAAAATATTTATTGAGAATCTACTCTATGTGCTGGTGCTGGGTTAGCTAACGCTCTCTCTCCCCCTCCTTTCTCTCTCTCTCTCCTTCCCTCCCTCTCATCAGATGGTTGGGAGATCAGGCCATGGATCTGGGTCACAGGAGGCTTATGGCAGGAAATAGAGATCTACCTTGAACAATCATAAGCGGGGGTGAAGCAGGAGATCGAAGCCAAAGTTTGCATTGGAAGGCAAAAGTTGAGGTCATATGTAGGTGAGCTTTCCAGAATAAAGAGAAAGAATTGGAAGACAAGAGATAGGGCCAGGCAGAGATGACTCCAAATAGCTGAAGGTTAAGAGCATGAGAAGCTATGTATACTAGGGCGCATGTGAACTCTCAACACACAGGATGCTGAGACAGGAGGACAACGTACTTAAGACCATTCTTGGCTACACAGTGAATTCCAGGCCAGTAGTCTGGGGCTACAAATTGAGACCTGTCTTAAAAGCATCCTTGATTAGTGAAAGCAGGGAGAGATGTCTTGGTCCTTGATGTGCTTGTCCTACAGCATAATGACCTGAGTTTGAACCCCCTCTGTCAAAAGCAGATGCGGCTGGCACCTGTAATCCCAGTGCTGGAGATGCAGAGCCAGGTGGATCCCTGGGCTTGCTGTCCAGGAGTCTTGCTGAATCAGCAACCTACATGCTTAGTAAGAGTCCCTGTTTCAGAAAAATGAGGTGGTAGCAATTGAGGAAGATATCTGCTGTTGTTCTCTGGCTTCTACTTGCACGTACACACACATGCCTATGTACTCCTATCTTCATGTGTGGGCGCACGCGCGTGTACACACACACACACACACACACACACACGAACACCCTTCCCTCGGACACTCGGACACATACAAAAGAGAGTTCAAGAACACTGTTGCAAACACCCATGGGCATGAAAAGCCAGATGTGTGTGATGATGGGACTTACATCTGGATGTTTCCACTGGCTTAAAAGAACATGGCTGTACTATAGATATGTGTATGTGTGTGTGTGTGTGTTGTGTGTTTCTTAAAATTTACTTTCTTCCTGTGGGAGATAAAAACTGGAATGCTTAATCTGATTATTAGTGGATGAAATTCACAATCACCTAGAAGACATACGTCTGGGTGTTCTCATGGGGGTTTCCAGAGAGGTTTAACTGCAGAAGGAGACCTGTCCTGATTGTGAGTAGCATTATCACAGGGGTTTGGGTATGCTGATGCAGATAAAGTGGAAAAGGAGGAAACTGGCTGAGTACCAGCACCCATCTCTATCTGCTTCCTGGCTGTGAATTCTGTGTGACCAGCTACCTGTTGCTCCCACTGCCACACTACCACTGTTCTCCCATCAAACGTTTCCTGGCATGATGAACTCTTCTCTGAAAGTGTGAACCAAGTCACACACTTCTTTACTAGAGTTGCTTTTGCTGAAAAATTCTCAATAGCAATGAGAAAAGTCCAACAAAAAAACCTAAAACAAATGCAAGCAAAGACCGGCAAATGACAGCCTTGCATCGAGTACACAACCGTGTGGTTAGGAGCCCAGAGGAAGCATTTAGCACAGGTTAAAGTGGAAGCTCACTGAATGAAGGCATTAAGTTGGATCACAACCTTGCCGCAGAACCTTAATTCATCTTAATTCAAACGACCTCACCATGACTTCAACAACTCCAAATTCTCCGTATTCTCTATGGCAAACAAGATCAAGAAAGTTACCTTCTGTATTTCGTCTCAGGGGCCAGCTCCTTCATGAAAGTCCACACAGGGGCACCAAGTCACCATTTCTCCCTCTCCTCGGAGCTTGTGTATAATTATTTGCTACTGGTAAGTTACTTGAATCCCTACTAGGTCAACTAGGTCAAAAGTTCCGTCATGTATTTATCCCTCACTGCTGATTGTACCAGATGTCCAGGCCTCAGACACCCAGGCATGGTGCAGAGTGCTTCACTTGGGTGTTTATGGCTCTTAAATATCTGTTATCACAATCAAGCTTTTCATTTGTATGATTTGGAAATATTATCTTTCACTACCTCTTTGTTGGCACCCAGGCAGTCCAGGAACTCAAGCACTCCTTCTGTAGAGTCAGGTTCTCATCAGTGCTTCTCTGTTTGTCCTTTTCATCCTTTCCATGTCTACTTCTTCCCTTCTTTCATCACTTCATTTGTCTTCACATTTATCATTTGTGTGTGTGTGTGTGTGTGTGTGTGTGTGTGTGCATTCGCACTTGTGTGTAACTTCCCATAGAGGTTTTCCTATGCTCTGGAGCTGGAGTTAAAGATAGTTGTAAGCAAACCAGTATGCGTGCTGGAAGCTGAACTCCTGGGCTTTGCAAGAACAGCAGCACTCTTAATGGACAAGTTATCTCCAACTTCATTCCATCTCCCTCTGTATTTCCTGCCTCATTTTAATTCCTTTGGTAGCCATTTTCAAGAATTTGTTCACATGAGTTTCAGTATATGTTGACCATTAATACACTATTTGTTATTATATTTGACAATGTAATTATTTGTGAGTATTCTTAGACAATCCATGTATTAAACTGTTCAATCTTGTTTCTTAAAGCCAATAGTATGTTGCTGTTTTTTTTTTTTTACTCGGAAGAAATAGGATCAGACACGGGAAGCACATCTGGACACACAATGCAATCTCAGTTCCCTAGATTGTCTGTGTGATGCATTTGGTTATTCTGCTTGACCTTTAAAATCATCAAGTACTGACATTAATACTTACTTTATAGTCTATAACATGTTTCTAAATATTATTTATTGTGCATTTTGATCTTTTGCACAAGTTTTGAATGTGATTTCATTGCAGAGTCCAATGGATCTTAGATAAAATAAGCAGGGAAGAAAACCTAGGTATCCTAACTCCAGACCAGCACTCACATCCCTGTTTTACTCTGAGAATTTCTCTCAGTTCCTTCTATAGCCTCTCAAAGTCCAGAAAACAGAACATCTACACAATAAGCACTTAGGACACTTGGGCCATCTTTGTGACAACTTTGCCATTGCCTGATTTCTGAATCAAAAACAGGGAACATCAAAAATGATTGTTTTATCCAATTGTATTGTATTGTTTCAAGAACATTTGGCTCAAGGAAAAGCTGTGCCTGAGAAATTTCACACAATCAAAGTAGGACATCATAAAACCCGTAGCGTGGAAGAGACACAAAACAGAGTTTTGATTCTTCTTCCCATACTTAGGGAGCTAGTCATGATAGTGGTGGTGGTAGTAGGTGTATATGTATATGTATGTATGTGTGTGCATTTGTGTGTATGTTTCTACATGTGTACATGTATGTGTGCATGTAAATTATGATGTCTAGTTCTCCAATGCTTCTCATGGGCTTCAGCAAATAAAATAAAAGTGTATAACAGTTTGTAAGGACCATAAAGGGAGATAAAGCATTGTGGGGAGCCCAGGAGAGGTATCAGGCATTTTCTGAGGTCATGGTGCCCTGAGCTACTTTTGATTTGGTTGTTTTCTGGTTGTTTTAGAGTTTTTGGTCTCAATACCCTTAATATCTTTGAGCTATGTTAGTGACACTGAATGTTTGAACATGTAGATAATATGTGTAAGACTATCCTCAAATAAGTTATATCTCAACAATACTGTTGCCCATTAGAACTGACTCCAGTTCCAACCTTTATAATTCCTTATGATTTAACTAAAGTCCTTTAAGCCAATGTTTACTGATCGTAGGCAACCTTCAGGTTTGCAGGTTCAGAAAAAAACATACTCAGATCTTGACCTCTGGCAAACGCAGGGAGTCTTTACTTTTCCACACCTGCTAGGATAGTTTCTGCCCTATTTCTCTGCAGTTCTACAGGACATGAGAAAGACATCAATTATGTTTTCTTTGTATATATATAAAAATTGGTTGATATGTTTTTCTCTTTTGTCAACACAATCCTTTCAGTCTTAGGCATGTCCTTTCTCTGGCGCCTGGTGCATTTAATCACCTTGTTGCTGTCCCAGCTTCCCACAGAGAACCAAGGGAGCGCCACAAAGAACATTTTATTTGTTTCAACTCAGCTGAGTTCTTAAGGCTCACCTTCCAGTTGCACAGATATTATACCAACCTGAAAAGCAAAGAGTCAAACTTTGAACAGCATTCTCAGAAGAGTAACAGGCTTTGGGAAGAGGGCTGATTTACTGGGTCCCTTGATTCTCTGTGTGATGAGGTAAGTAGTTAATTGATGTGGCATTGGTGTGATCCCTCTCAAAATGTACACAGCGGTCCTTCCTCAGCCCTTGTCATTCTCCTGAATACCGAAATCCCCTCAGGGGGTCATTCACACTGAGATGGTTATCTCCACTAAGACATCAAAGAGGTGGCCATGACTGTAGGGGTGTAACACATTGATTAAGATGGATTTGTGGATGCTATAATAAGAAAACATAGATTCTATAGCTTTCTTAGCTTAGAATAGAGAAAGCCTCATGTCTTGTAGTCATCATGAGAGCAGAGGGAGGGAAGAAAATCTCAGGGGAAAGAAGAATGAACAGACAAGCTTTTTCCAGCCAATGTCTTAGAAAGCTCACACATCAGATATAAATGCTCACAACAGTACAGATATACAAAAACTTTTCAAGCCCTCCAGTTATTTCGATTATAATGATCTGTTTTAAGATCTTTACCAGCCTTGGAGTGATGAGTGGGAAGAATGAGGGGCCTAGAGCAAGGCACAGGACTACTGAGAAAGTCTGGGAAGGGTTTGATAAAATGACTCATGAAGACCAGCAATGAAATTATAGCAGTGACTATAAACTCATTTTAATTAAAGTGAGAATTGCATGTTTGGGGGGATATGAGATTGTATTCTGAATATATCATGATAGAGTCAGGATAAATGTAAACACTTTAGAACTAAGGCCTGATGGGAGCAAAAGTGCTTAAGGGGAGTTATCAATAGTCTGGATTAGTGTAGCCCTGCTATGACCTCAGGGGAGTTCTTTAAGTTGGTTCTGTAGCAAGTTTTTCATCTTCAAAATGAAGAAAGTTATTGTAGATGTCTCCTGGATGACACTTAAGTCATCGATGTATTAATGAAGAAGGGCTTAGGAACAGTGGGTGTATCTCATGTCTCCATCCCCCTCTATCTCATGTCCTGACCCCACACAGCTCCCTCTGATATTGTCCTGGGATATTGTTTCTCCACTTAGATCTCTTAAGCAAAATAGTGTACTTCAGGAGCATTGGACAACAAAAGATGGGGTCATTAGGGCTTCTTGAATGAACACAATGAAGTAATGTCTATTATCCACATGCCCTGAAAGGAAGGATGCCCTTTGAAATATACACATCCTAATTTTTAAAATATACACACACACAATAATAATGATCTTTGGGGTGTGATCAAAAAGGATCCTGAGATGGGGTGATTAGTCTAGGATGCTCTGGCAGCCTGATTTAACCACAGCCGCTTATCTGTGAAGATTATTAGTAAGCCAGAGGACGCCAAAATTAATGAGAGGTTTAAAGACACTGCTGGCTTGGAAGTTGGAAGGAAGAGCTGAAGAGTAAAAGGTGCCTAAAAACTCTGGAAAAGGGGAATGGATGATGCTCTGAAACTTCCAGACAGGACCACCCCTCCCATCACGATGGGCGAGATTAAGGATACCCATTTCAGTCTTCTGTGCTACCAACTATGTAATAGTAACATTTTGTAGTTTTAAGTCACCACCTTTGCTGAAATTTCTTCAGCAGTAATACGAAATTAGCACCTTTACCCCAATCCACCATTTCATTATTTGATAATGACATAAAAGTGAAATAAAATGACCACACCATCAGAAATCACCTTCACTTTAATCACACTATTGGTGTGAGAAGTCCTTCGGTATACGTGTTGCTTTTATTGGTTAATGAATAAAGCTGTTTTGGCCAGTGGCTTAGCAGAATAGAGCTAGGCAGGAAAATTAAACTGAATTCTGGGAGAAAGAAGGTGGAGTCAGTGAGAAGCCATGAGCTGCCAGAGGAAAAAGATGCAAGCCACCAGACAGAACCTTGGTGCTAGGCCACAAACCTCGTGGTAAAATATGAAATAGTAAATATCGGTTAATTTAAGATGTAAGAGCTAGCTAGAAATATGCTTAAGCTGTTGGCCAAACAGTATTGCAAATAATATAGTTTCTGTGTGTTTATTGCAGGACTGGGCAGGACGGAAACCTCTGCCAACACACTGTAGCAAGAGGATGAGGGTTACAGGGCACTGAGTTCTCCAACGTGTAGATATAGTTTGGCCTAGCTTATTTATGCCACATTTCACAACTCCCTAGCTATCATATATTTCAAAATTATTTTCCAACGTCATATTTTTAATTAAAAATCTCTCTCTCTCTCCCCCCCCCTCTCTGTTGTGGTGTGTGTGTGTGTGTGTGTGTGTGTGTGTGTGTGTGTGTGTGCTTTTGTGTACATGAGTCCAGGTGTCTGTGGAAGCAAGAGACTCGGGGCCTCTCACATGATGGAATATAAACAGTTGAGAGCCATTTGATGTGGGGGCTGCAAACTAAACTCTGGGTTCTGGAAGAGCAGCGTGCACTCTTAGCTGCTGAGCCACAGTCCCCAAGCCAGAAATCTGATCATGTGGTAGTCCTGCTTAAAGTTTTCCATGCTTTCCTATTGCCTTCAAGAGAAAGATGAATTTCTTAACACAGTCTACAAGAGTCTGTGATTTGTTCTTGATTGAGCCTCTAGCTATGTGGCCAGCCACGTATCCCTTGCTGCCCATGTAGGTGCTAGACTTTCTCTGCTTGAGTACCTCATGGCTGCCACATGCTGTGGTTTATAAGAGTTCACTGCTTTTATTTTAATGCATTCATTGCAGCTAACATTTTGAGTTCTTATTATTTTTGGCATTTATTAATGCTTTCCAACTATCAAGCCATTAAATTCAATGTAGTAGATGCTGGTATCTTTTATTTACACATAAGGAAACTGAGACACAGAGAAGTCTAGAAAATTTACCAAAATCCTGCTCACAAAAAGCGTCAGAAGCAGACAGCAGACATCTTTCTTTCTGAGCCAGCGTCTGCAGGATGGCTGGAAGAATGAGCGAGGGGGAAAGAGGCAAGGTCAGAGGAGGGTTTTGTACTGATTGACTACAATCATAGGCAACTTGAAGTGTGATCCTGTAGCATTCTTTTTTTGAAAACAACTATTGGTTTTGCTTTTTGAGGTTATATTTACATCACTCCCTGTTCTTTCTTTCCTTCAAACCCTCCCATGTACTCTTCCTTGTCGAAACATTTTTCTCAGCAGTAGGAAGAATGTATTTCAGAAAAACATTCTCACTGTTTTCATTGAATTGTGTGACTGAGGAGTTAAGTGCTTTGGACTCTCTGGTGGTGTACGTGTGCACAGAAAATAGATACCTGGACTGTCCATGTGTTCTACATAGCGGCATTGGAAATCTTGATTTAGAAAATCAGAATAGAGAGTTAGAGGGTCCCAGCATGCACTGGGTGGGGAAAGTTATCAGAGAAGTTCTTGCAAAACTCTTTCACAGCTAGAGTAGGTATGGGCAAGAAGGCCAAGAGATGTGGAGTGCAGCTTATTAGGCACGTGATTGTGTGACTCGCAGATTTTTGACCATTGTCGAAAGTACTATTTCAGTGGCTTTGTGTTTATGGAGTAGAATGTCTACAAATGTGTATACATCCCGATAGCTAAACACTTGTTCTTGCCGAGAGGCTCAGTCATGTATATTAGAGACCTCAATGCAGATACTTCTGGTGCCTACCCACCTTTTAGGTTACTATTGGAGGAAAAAAAAAACTTGAGCAGAGCCCTGAGATGCCAAGCAAAGGTTAAGGCCAGCTATACATGGTGGGACTGCAGCCATCATGAGGAGGCTGGCCCTCTGGAGACGGGTACTGGCTGTGCTGTTGAGTGGGCACCGCTGGGTGGATGAACAATGAGACTGGCGTGTCAGCAGGAAGATGGATGGTCAGCAGGAACCTTAGGCTCTTATGAAGAAAAACAAAATGATGAATTATCCTGAGACCTGAATCTACAGGGACTCTGAGATCCCCCAACCTCTTAAAAAAGGGGGGGGGGAGAACATTATTTTCAGAGTCTATTTGTTTTACTGCTGGAGATCAGGGGAGCAAAATATAAGGTCTGTTTGTCAACTCTCAGGCAGAGAATTCCCTAATTCTTTTCTTTCTGGGGTCACAGAACTTGGTCTCCTTGTATCAAAAGAAAATTACTTCACATTAGAAAGTAATTTTAGAAATTAGAAAGAGGAAAGACATTGAACAGCACAAAATCCACAACCAACTCATTTGTTTCTGTTCTTTAATTGATTTTTAAGCTGGTGGTTGCTTGCTAGCTATTGGCCCACAAAGTTAGAACCGGTTTCCAATATAACCATAATGAAATCATTAAATTACATTTTATTTACAATGAAAATATAACCACACAGACACAGACACCCACCCACACACAACACAAACATGTATTCACACAAAAATGCATGTACTTGCAGAACTTGCATATAAATTCACACATACATTCATACACAAACACACAGGCCAGGCGGTGGTGGCACACGCCTTTAATCCCAGCACTCGGATTTATCCCATGCTTTTTCAGACCCAGGCCAGCTGGCCTTGGTGAGTTCCCGATAGAACATCCCCATTGTCTCAGTGTGTGGGTGCACCCCTCGCGGTCCTGAGTTCCTTGGTTCCTTGCTCGTGCTCCGTCTCCTTCTGCTCCTGATTTGGACCTTGAGATTTCTGTCCCGTGCTCCTCTGTCTCTGTCTCCTTTCATCGCCTGATGAAGGTTAATATTTATGAGGATGCCTATGTGTTTGAATATAGAGGACAATGAGGAATACTGAGAACTCAAGAACAATCGCAGAGGGTTTTTGATCCTACTGCACGTACTGGCTTTGGGGGAGCCTAGGCAGTTTGGATGCTCACCTTAGGAGACCTGGATAGAGGTGGGCAGTCCTTGGGCTTCCCACAGGTCAGGGAACCCTGATTGCTCTTCGAGCAGATTAGGGAGGGTGACTTGATCGGGGGAGGGGGAGGGAAATGGGAGGCGGTTGCGGGGAGGAGGCAGAAATCCTTAATAAATAAATAAAAAAATAAAAATAAAAAAAAAAAAAAAAAAAAAAAAAAAAAAAAAAAAAAAATCCCAGCACTCGGGAGGCAGAGGCAGGTGGATCTCTCTGAGTTCGAGACCAGCCTGGTCTACAAGAGCTAGTTCCAGGACAGGCTCCAAAACCACAGAGAAACCCTGTTTTGAAAAAGCAATATATATATATATATATATATATATATATATATATATATATACAAATAACCATACACAAACACACACAAAAACATATGCTCACACAGTTGCATGAAGGTATATACTCACATGTAACTATTCTTACAGACCATCTTTATGTTAAATGCTGAACTCAACCCAGGAAATATGTATTGAAAATATTTTAGGTATTTTGTGATAGATACTGGGGAAAATTCATAATTCATGTTTCATCTTGTTTTCACTTTGAGGCAGGACCTATATTTGGCTGAGTAAGATATCCCTATATTTGGCTGAGTAAGATATCTCTATATTTGACTGAGTAAGATATCCCTCAAAAAAGAATGGACTCTAAAAAGCCATTTCAAGCAGTTTTTATAAATCCCGTTTCCACTGCCAATGTCCCCACAGACTGTCCAAGCCACAAACTCTCACCCATAGTCAGAGCGCCTAGTTTGGGCTATGAAGGTTCTCCCACTTTCAGTCCGGTATCAGTGAGCTCCCACTAGCTCAGGTCTGCTGTTTCTGTGGGGACCCCCATCATGGTCTTAAGCCCTTTGCTTCTCTCTCTTTTTGAATGGTCTCTGGAAGCTAGACCCAGTGCTTAGCTGTGGATCTCTGCATCTGCTTCCATCAGTTGCTGGATAAAGGTTCTTTGATGACAATTAAGGTAGTCATCAATCTGATTACAGGGGAATGTCAGTTCAGGCACCCTCTCCACTATTGCTTAGGGTCTTAGCTGGGGTCATCTTTGTGGATTCCTGGTAATTTTCCTGGTGCCAGGTTTTATTCTAGCCCCATAATGACTCCCACAATCAAGGTATCTCATTACTTGCTCTTCCTCTCTGTCCTTTCCCCATCTTGACTGTTGGGAGCAGTGAGACCCCAGATCCTGAATTTCTTTTAATCCCCTGATCTGAGTGCTTACAGCTGCTCTGAGCACGAGACCTTCAGGAGTTCCTGATGGCAGGAGAGTGGTTTCTGGTGGGTTTGGCTGGGGCATGGCTATCTCTATATAATCTGCCCCTGAACACAACAAAGGGGGCATTCTTGGGGAATTCAAGGATGACCCGTGTCACTGTCTCTCTGTCTGTGTGTGTCTGTGTATTTTAAACTCCAGCCCTCTTGCCCAAAGCTCGCGAACTGAGTTCCAGCGCACAGACCGCAGACACCGGGGGTGCATGCGCGGCACTTGACCACACCATTCCCTCATGTTCTCCTCCTCCCTCCTCTTCTCTCCGCTTCTGGTCTCCATTCATCCCCTACCCATGCTCCAAATTTTTCAGGAGATCTTGTCTACTTCCTCTCCCAGCAAGATTTATGTATTCATCTCTTAGGGTTCCCCTTGTTACCTAGAACAAACCATCGTGAGTGAGGTAACCTAGACCCAGAAAGACAAACATGCTATGAACTCACTCATAAATGGACATTGGATGTAAAGCAAAGGATAACCAGCTTACAGACCATGACCCCAGAGAAGTTAGATAACATGTCTCATTCTTTCATGAGCCAGCAATCTCTTCTCAAAGGAAAAAAAAGACCTGGGAAAAATAGGACATTTCCTTCTTTTTTATTCAATACCCACACAAGCAGTTTAAGACTGTTATGAATCAGTAGCATCACAGAAGATGTGAGTGAGTGCCCCACCTCCATGCCTTTCCCATGTACATCCAGAAGTGAGGACACTACCAGGACGAAGCCCAAAGAAAGGCCAGAACAGAAACCAACCTTGTGGCATCTGGGCTTAGATTTGGGGCCTTCTGGACTAAGGAAAAATAAATTTATTTTGTTTAGACCATTCAAATTGTACCATTTTTATGGCAGCTCTAGAAACCAGGTGCTTGAGTAACAGTCCACAACAATGATCACCATGGACACAGTTCCTGCCTTTAAGAGATTCCCAGAGGAAGAAGGTAAAGTGTATCAACAGGGCATGCAGAGAAGGAGTTTGGCGTATCTGGGCATACTTCTTCAAGGGTGATGCAAAGATGGCAGCAGCTGGTACTCAGAAAGATCCACCCCATCTGGTAGAGGGCCAGAAGGCAGAAGAGACCTGGGTTGAGCTCTCGTGAAATAAGTCTGGGGAAGCTGAGCTTAACTGGAAGTGGGGACAGATAGGAGTGGACCATTTTACACAGGCGGCTGAGAATATGTCCAGAGTGATCACTTGGCTTTGAAGTTCTGGAGAATTCTAAACAAAAGAGAGGAATTAACTGGAGCTTTGGGGGGGGGGGGGCGCAACTCTCTGGGTACAAAATCTCCACAGTGCAGAAAAGTCCCCCGGGCCCTTCTGTTCAGGGTCCCCATTACCACTGCTTTCCGGGGCTGGGTGAAATATGTGAGAAAGATGGTTTGATGGAGAAATGGTTATTTTTACAAGCCCAGGAGAACCCGTCCCTTAGGCATGCTTTATAATTGCATTTTCTGCAGCCCGCTAGGAAGAAAGTGCCTACATTATTAGGCGTTCGTGGTTAGAAGGCCATCAAAAGTCACATCCACACAACCCAAGCAGAAGACGCTAAACAAAAAGTGTTGAAAGATGTGCAGAGGCGAGCCACTGACTGAGAACCGCCTTTCTCTGCTGTGGGTTACAGAAATGTTTGCAGCTGATAGATGGCCTGCTAGAGAATGCAGCTCGTTGGGGGTGCGGACGTCCAGTAGGTGTTAGCAATTACGCTCCCGACAGGGCTCAGAGCCACACCTCCGGCATTCTTTTCCAAAGGCTGAGAGTGTTGATGGGAAGGTGATCAATTATGGCGACGACTGGGATTTGTTGGCAAGGAGTCATGCACTCAACATGGTTGTCACTATCCACTCAGAGAGGCACTAAAGGGAGATCAGAGGAGGCTGAGATTTGAAACTGTGGCTGTAGGAAAGGCTGGGTGTGGGAAGGACAAGGGGAAAATCATGTAGGCTGCCAGACACTTGGTATAGTTTATACAATTAGCTCCTTATTACCCACCCCTGCCCCAATGTAACAGAGCCAACCCAAGCTAAGCACAAGAACCAGTCTTACTGCCTGTGAGTTTCACAAGAGTGACTTTCTGGAACTGAATCAGGCGTTTCTAAGATTTCCTTCGGTTCTTTCTTCTTTCTTTTTCTTGTGGACTATATTCCCTTAGTTGCTACTTGGCATTGCTTCATCCACCACATAGCACACTGGGATGGAGACACACCTCTTTTTAAATGTGAAACCCCTGAATTTTGAAGAGTCATTGCATATCCCAAGTTGTTGGGGGATCTGCTGCTTAGTTTGCTTTCTCTCTCCAAAGGGGTCTGGGTTGAACTTTCCTCTCTGATCTTCACTACAGATTTTTCTGTACACCCCTCCCAGGCAGGGGTCTCCCTGGTTATCAGTGGGAACTCTTCAGGGACACTTAAAACAGAGCATGCTCCAGGGGTCTGCTGGAAAAGCAAGAGGCATGCTTGCCCTCTGACTGCAGAGAACAGTAAATAGTAAATTATGCTAACTCCGTCTGTGTTATTTGGCATGCTATTGTAGAAGGTTACCATGGAAAACATGGGATTTTGGTAATAGAATACCCCTTAAATATAAAAATGGAGGACATTGTTAAATAAAGAGAGAAATGGGGAAATTGTTCCAAGGTGGAATTGTCATTTGTCAGAGAGATATTTAGACAACTTCTCCGTCTCGCACATCTTTCTCTTGCTGACATAGTTTTAATTCTTTCATGTGAAAACTGTTCTTGTTCTTTAACACTGTGAATTAGCAGCTTCCTGTAGCTGCTTCCAATTCTGAGGGGGCGAAACCTTGTTCATATCCTCCTCACAAGTCAGAAAACCCAAAGGAAAATGGACAAGTCAAAGAGTGTCAAACAAGAGGTTCAGTCTTAGAAAGTTTTGTTTCTCTTATGTTTGTGGCTTCTTCAGTTACAAATGTGATTAGGTATTTAAATTAAATTACGATTAACATGAAACTCTTCCAGTCTTTCCTTTGTGGTTCCAGATTTCCTTTTGCCTTTCCACACCTATGCATTAAAAAAGAATTGTTGAACTGATTTAGGATGCCTTCCTCAGGTGCTGAGCTTAAACCCCAGAACACTAGGTCACTTGTAGGTATTTTGATTTCAGAAGTAATTTTGTTTTATTTGCACAATACAAATGGAAGAATTTTGTTCTTTTCCTATTGGTAAGTTATATTTTCTTTGCTTCTTATTCTTTCAAAAGATTCCCTTCTCTCTTCAACATTCCTTAATGCCTTGGCTTCAAACATGCATAAAACATTTTCTTTGAAGCAAGTCTCTTACTTAGCCAAACCAAACGAGTGTGTTACAAAACAGTGTTAAGGCTGAGTTTTAAAACCGCCAAGAATGGACAGTATAATTAATTAACTTACATTCTTAAGCCAGGATGCTTAGAGGGCTAGCTAGACTAAATCATAACTGCTTGGCATTGATTTTGAATTGTGTGGAGAGCGTAACAGCTCAGCTCAACTGCAGTTTTCCCTACTTTCCTTCCTCTGTCTTCTTGATAATCTAGACTTGGGCGGTGACACCACTTGGGACCTTTACAGGCGAGGAATGAGCTTTAGTGTTGATAAGAGATTGACTCAGTAAAGTTGGTTTGTGGAACTTGAAGTTTGGGCTCTGTTGGGAAGTTCGAAGCCTATCGGGTTCCCTTTTTGCCTCCCAGAAAGCTGTATGCCTGAGAAAGATCTTTCTTTGATCCTTTAAGGGCCCCTTCGTGGGTCTCCATTGGATGATGTTTGGGGAAGGAGATAGCATATTTATGAACAACAGCACAGAGCCCCCTGAGATGGTTACATGCACACTTTCAAATCTCAGGCTCACCTCTATGTCTTTACCTGTAAAATGGGGACAAAAGCAGCACACACAGCCCAGGAATGTCATAGGAATTGTATTGATCTGTGCAGACTGTTGACTGCTCTGATTGATAGAGAGAGCAGTGAGCTCTAATTTTATTTCTCTGACCTTTCTTCATTTCAATGTCAAAGCAATCATTTCTTCAAAATTTAATAAATGCCTATGTACTACCCTAGATAAAGTTGGCTTTCGTGGTCACAAGGAAGTCCTTTACTTGTCACAGTTCTCTCTTATTTTATTTTTTTTAAAAAAACAAACTATCATTTTTTTCATTTTACAACCAGTCCTAGTTCCCACTCCCTTCCCTCCTTCCATTCCTTCCACCTTCCCTCACCCCCATCCACTCCTCAGAGGGGATAAGGCACATGGCTGGGGGGAAGGTCCAAGGCTCTCCCTACTATATCTAGGCTGAACAAGGTATATCTCCAAAGAGAATGGGTT
The DNA here is from genome assembly GCF_037038515.1 of Microtus pennsylvanicus. NCBI lineage: Eukaryota > Metazoa > Chordata > Mammalia > Rodentia > Cricetidae > Microtus > Microtus pennsylvanicus. Next base: position 73,642,546 of record NC_134585.1, on the reverse strand, counting down.
CCCTAAAAGCCAGTACAAGCAGAAGGGATAAATACTAGTGCCACTGCCAGGGGTCCCACAGTCCGCCCCAGCCATACAACTGTCACTCACATTCAGAGGGGCCAGTTTGGCCTGATGCTGGCTAAACTTTGTGGTGATGGTTAAAATGCATAACAACAGGATAAATGCTAATTATATGTATGATAAAGAAGTAGATGAATAACATTTTCCTAGGTGGAGGACAGATGAGCAGGGTGTGAGGTGCCAGACAGAGGGATGGGTGTCGAGGCAGAAGATTTGCAGGTGTTCAATGCCCTCCACAGGGTATTTCATGTATGCAGCAAAAGGCATGCTCTGTTGCATGCAGGCCATTGCTCTGGGGCGTTAACTATTACTTCTCCCACCACTCATTTACTCTAGTTATTTCATCATCACCCTGTAACACAGCACAGATAGAGAAGATGAGGTTCAGAACCCAGCGGACCGGGCTGATGATGAGCACAGATGAGAACTAACTCAGACAGTTTGGCTCTAGAGCCTTGGCTTTTGCCATCATGCTGGACTGCTTTGAAGTGTGGGTCTAATCCTGCAGAAAAAGGAACTCTCCTTATTGATCCTAGGAAGATCTAGGTTGTGGCCTTTTTGCCACTTAGAAAGATTGTTTTAGTGGCATCATTTGATGCATCAGAAGGGGGCAGGCTGAGGGTGGAACAATTAACTGAGGTGTAGGGAATGATGGCAGTATCAGTCATGATAGGTGACACATTTTCAAGGTGAGTTTGGAGACACGTTGGTGAGGGTAGAAGGGAGGAGGCAAGACAAGGTGAAGTTCACTTTAGTTTTCAACGTGGGTGTTCAACTGCGTGGTTGGGTCATTAATGCTCCAGAAGCAGCCATGTGGAAAGGAGTGGGGATTAAATAAGCAAGAGGCAAGTTCTCCTAAATCCAGGAAATATAAAATGCATCATTAGATAAGAATAGTTATACAGCTTCTCAGCTTGAACCCCTAAACACCTGCAGAATTGGTAGGGATGAATGATGGAATGGGGGGTTCTATATTTAAGAATCAAGTGGAAAAAGAGGTTAACAGGGACACAGAGACCTGGATTGCAAATATTAAACGTCCTGCTCTTAGGATGCAAATGAGCCCTCCTGGAACGTAGCAATGGAAAGAGCTGGTGCACAAAGGGTGTCCTCCAAATAGACGCAGACCCCACACGCTGTGAAGTCACACCACATTTGCAACAGGGCTCTTACTACCTCCATAATCCTATACACAGAACCAGCAAGGGAGGGAACATAGAGAACAAACGAAACAAAGACAACCAGATCTGCTGTTTGTTCTTTTCATAGGCTGCCTTCCACTCACACCTACTTCCCATCATACATGATCTTTTCTTCCCCCTGCACCGTTATGCTTGTCTCCAGTTAAAATTAGTCCCCGGAGTCTGATCACAGGATGTGGCATGTGGGGGAAGGAGGAGGAATGGCACAGAACCAGGGCTATGAGCAAATTGTCCTAAGTGAAAAGAAGAGTGAGTCTATCAACTTAGCAGTAGCCACCTGAAGCTATGTTCACAAAGCTGCCTTACGCACCCGGTTCAAGGTCAGCCTGGTCTACTAGTCTACAGAGTGAGTTCCAGGACAGTCAGAGAAACCCTGCCTTGAACCCTCCCCCCACAAAAAAACAAAAAGAAAAAAGAAGAAGTCTTGAAGCATTGCAGGCTGCTTGGACTGCAGATTGGAATACAGTTATGTCTTTGGGAAGGAGTGGATTTACTGTGCTTGAATGCAAAATGAATCCACACAGAATGGCAATTCTGTATGGCTAAGCCCGTTAGAACTTTATTTTACTTCTTTCATCTCCTCGGAGTCTATGGGATGCCATTAATGTTACCAGCTGCATGGCTTTCTCTGAATACCAACAGCAGTGGGGAAAACACCCACCCTCCGCAGCTATTGGCTCTCTCACTTTCCACTTAGCCAGCTATTGTGTTGCCAAGGTAAATGGGAAACAGGCTCCCACGATAACAGCAATTTCCCAAATGCCCTGTTAATTTTCAGTAAACCAAAATAAAATGTGTTATTATTTATTAAGAATATGCACTACATACGGTTTCCAGATGATAAGTATTTCAGTAAAGTACCACACGGAGAACAATTTGAGCTGACTTGCAAGCTGTAACCTTAAAGTAATGGGTATAGCTCAGGGTCAAAATTGTCACTTTTATTGGGTTAATTCAATGTTCATGGTTTACAGACTATGATATAGGACCAGTGAAAAGTTTTTCCATCCCCAGGATCAGCTGCATTATACATATAATTTTATGTAAAAGAGTAGCGTCCCATATATCATTATTTATTTATAATGACATTTACCAAACAACTGCATGGCACAGAATGATAGTACCGTCTGGGGTATAGAACAGGGGCACAGATTCCAAAGTCTGGATTGGAGACAACTCCTTCAATTATATTAACTTTAGAAGCATAAAGGGGAAATATAATCTCTCAGTTGCAAGACAGCATGTTATTATTTTACAAATAAAGTATGAGAATTTGAAGGATCCCAGGTTTGGAGACCATTTTTAATTTTTTCCAGAGCGGTTCATACATATGGCAAGAACACGTTTATTTGTTTGGCCCCCGAGTCTCACTTTGGATTACGGAAGACACGAATGGAACTTCTGATTCCTAGAAACTTCCATCTCTGAGACAGAAGAATGGCCTTCCAGGGACTCGGGTGACAGGCCCTGCTCTGAGCCTGGTCCACAGCAGCCCTCTTCTGAGGACCAACTGCTTCGGCGGCTTTATTTTCTTTCCTATGTCTTAGGTTTTCATAGCTGGGTCTCTGGTGTCCTAAACCTAGCGCCATCAGGACCAGAGAGGCTTCACCTCCAGCCCCTGCTCTCTGTTGGTTGCCTTGCTATTGAGATGTTTGCCCACACCGAGGTCTGGAACCCTGCAAACAGCTCTGGGCTGTGTCACCACCTCCAACCCAGAGGTGAAACCCTGTTGTCCTCACAGCTTCGGGTTACTGGATTAGAATTCCTGTAGGGTTTGACTATTTTCCTTAAAGAAGAGGAAGTTGTCTTGCTTTTAGAAAAAAAATTACACAGACAGCAATACGGACTTATTTAGGAAATCAGAAATCTCCTGTGCCCAAATTGCACAAATATTCACTGCATAGTGATAGTTATCGGTAATATTTTGAGGTTTACTCTTCAAGAAAAAATTCACTGCACACACAAACATACACACACACACACATACACCACCTCTTCTTACAAAATAAGGTTAAAACTAAATTATAAGTATACACATACAAATAGCTAGCTTTGCAATCTGAACATGCATTTTTCTTACATGGTGCTCTGTAAAACACACTCTGATATTATTTTAATGGTTGGTTAGGATTCTGGTTTACTTTGAGCCATTTTTCAAAATTCAAGGAGAATGCATCGTTATGCATCTGCAGCTTTCATTACCATATCTTGTTTTTCTAGCATCCTCCATCTGAAACCTGTGGCTGCATATCTGTCCAAAGGGGAAATTGTTCTTATAATGCAATATAAGGTACGCCTTAGCACTGGTTTGCAGTTTTGTCCCCATGTTTGTGGTGCTGGGGTTTGAATCCAGGACATTTACAAACACTAAGGCAAACACTCTACCCCCGAGCTATGCCCGAGTCACTACATTTTGGAGACAGGATCTGGCTCAGTAGGATCTGTAGGTCTGACTGGTCTCAGACTTACAATTGTTTTACTTCAGCTTCTTGAACACTGGGTTTGTAGGTCTGTGCCACCAGGCCCGGAGTCACCAGGTTTTAACAGCAGAAAATGTCATTCAGTGATTTGGGAGTGAGGTTTCTGATTCTTAAGAATGCCTGCAGGGACTCTGCTTCATGCTCTGTAGATGGTGTTCTACGTGACAGGGCCCTAAAGGTGCCTCCTGGCTATTGCCCTGACAGCCCTCTGTGGGAAGCCTATAGACTGGACACAGCTCATAGCTGGCAGCTCAGCTCTCAGCTCATTGCTAGGGAGAGATCCTGGGCTTCTTGGAATGTATTAGATTTCCTTCTTGGTACATGTTCAATGCTCAAGTGTGGCTGTGCACTTTTGGGTTGGCATCTACCCCACTGAACTGAGGGTTTCTTGAGGATAACAAGTATGTCTTTGTTATGTATGGCCCCAAGAACAGTGTGAAATCAGACATGAATGGATGTTGTATGAATGGGGAAAAGAATGAGAAAGAAGGAAAGAGGAAAAAACAGAAGAAAGGAAGGGAGGAAGGAGGGAAAGAAGGAGAGAGGAAGGGAAAGGAAGGAGGAAGAGAAGCAAGAGGAAGAAAGGAAGGGAAGGAGAAAGAGATGAAGGAAGGAGGAAAAGAGGAAGGAAGGAAAAAAGGAAGGAAGGGAGGAAGGGAGGAGGAAAAGAAGAAGGAAGGAAGACAGGAGGGAAGGAAGGAGGAAGAAAGGAAGGAGGAAGAGAGAAAGAAAGGAAGGAGTAAGGAACCAATCTCCCATAGAGGAGAGCATTTCAGCAAAGCCTTTAAGGCCTTAAATTCTATTTGATGCATGCTGCATTCTTTCTTTATATCACAGCAGTTCATTGACCCCCCCATGCCCTTATGAAATATTGTATTTTACAATTTATTCAGCAGCTGTGAGATCAGAGTAATTAAGGTAGAACCTGTAAGAGGATGGCAGTTGGGATGAAGATTATCAAAGGATTCAAGCCTACATAGTCTGGGGAGCAAATGGTGGAGATGGGACAGTGTAGTTTCATACAGCTCAAGGAGAGATGGGACGAAAGAACAGCTTGTGTTCTGGGTTAATGGTGTCACACACTGAACACATCAACTTGTGTGCTGGTAGGTGTCAGGGTTATAGTTCTGGATGGCGGAACGGTATTTCATGATGAAGCAGGGATTCTCTTTACTTCACCAGTCATAGGAAGTGTGTATTCAGAGCCAGGATGTATGCACATTTAGCTAGGAGGGTGAATGTAAGGTCACAAATTAGTTGCTTATCATAAAAGCACAGCAGGGTATATAACGCCCAGCTGTGGAACAAGGTAGCAGGAGTGAATAATGGAAAAGGGGTCTTATGTGAGATGTATTTGATATCTAGAATGCATTGACTTTTGCAGCTGCATAAATATGGTTAGGAGAACAAGCATCATTCTTGTGGGTTTCTGTTCTATGAAACGCACAGCACATTGACAGAAGTGATTTGCCAAGGGTATGTGTGGAGGACATTGGTGCCTTGGTGGTTGATTGCCCAGGCTGGAATCTGGGCTTACACTGTTCTTCCCTCCCATAAAGTTGCATATGGTAAGCAGATAGATATGTTCTCATTTGCTTTGCTCCTGCTGAAGTGTCCTAGGAGGACAGCATCATGGGAAATAAACAAGTAAGACATCCTATAGGATGTCCCTGGGACTCCAGCCCTATGTTTATATTTTGCTCTTCATTTTTTATCTGTTATTACTCATAAGGTAGGGAGGAAGCAGAGGAAAAGAATCTAGCTACTGTGTGGTTCTAATCTTAGGGTTAGTCTCACGTAAGTACTGTGTATGAACGTGTTCACTTGTCTTTGAGAACTGTGAAAATACAGGTAGAGGATAAGCATAGTACATTTAACACACACACACACACACACACACACACACACACACACACACACACACACACACACACACACTCCTCAAATTGAAGAGAACCCCAGTGAAAAGGAGGAAACTATAACATCAACAGACATATGGAGCTTCCAAAACCTTGCACAATTAGAAGCCAATCCCTTCTTCTTTCCTCCACCTTAACAAAACATCGCTCTGGTATTTGAGTGGCATCATCTGCAGACACCTCCTGGAGGTAACTGACAGGTCACCTGATTAAAACTGAAAAGGACAGAAAACTTCCTGCAGGTGCTGAGGAAGGTGGGAGGTGCTCCCATTTTTCCCATCGCACTCCCCTCCCCTGGCACTCTGAGAACAACCTCATCTGTCTGCTCCCAACACAGTCTCATCCCAGAGGTGCCACTTATTTTTGCCAAGTGGCTCCTCTTTTCTTCAGCATGTACCTTCAAATTAAGCAGTGACCTCTCACTTATCATCAGGTCTGATACCAGGCTGGCTGTGATCTGGCCCCAAAGCATGTCTTCTGATTCATGCCACTGACAACCAGGGCTCCTCAATAGAGGGAAGGAGCCCTTTGCTCCTCTGTTCTTGTCATCAAAGCCAAAGAAGCTCTCTTTCCTCGGGGCAACATCTGGCCAGAATTTATATGGTAGGCATGGAAATACTATTTTATACATATTATGATTTCTGTCTATGGCTATGCTGAAAATGGCACTCTGCCACCACTAGAAACTAACCATGTCATTTTTCTCATGTCAACAAGCTTCGTGCCAATAATGATTTCCTGTAATTCCTTCCCTGTTTTAGAGGGAATGGCTGTTCCACTGGCAATGCACTTAAGGAAAAAAAGTCCCTTCATCTGGGTGCTGATACAGAACCCTTCGGGAGTCATCCTCACACTGATCTTCACTGTACCAAATTTATCATTTTCAGTACCCCTTTCATAACCACTGACAAGACAACCTCAGTTCCCAAACCTCTCTGAGATGCTCTGCGTTCTCGTTTGTAAATGTCCCATACCATGGATGTTTAATCTGCTCCACAAAGCACTGCATTCCGTTATCTTCTAATCCAGCCCTTCTTAAATTTTGACGGCACAAGTTGAACATGACCAAACTATTTGAGAAAATTCGACACAAATATTTTCTAGGTAGGTTCCCAGTAAAGTGTTTCTTCTTGCTGTCAACATTTATATAGACATTTTAGTCTTTTCACTGTCTAACAAAATGGAACTGGAAGAAATGTTTATAGTATTCTAGGGCTTCTCTAGGTTGCAACTCCAAAGTCTTTCACATTCTTCCCACAAAGCAGTTAAAAATGTGTAGAGTCACATGAATGGGTTTCTCACAGCAGCAGCAATGACTCCATTTCTGGTACCAAATCTGTACTGGCAGGATTTTTCAAGAGCACCAATAGAAAATGTAGATTTTCCTCTTAGAATATGTATACATTTATATACATGTGCATAGTATATCACTATGGCTCAGTGGTTAAGAGCACTGACTGCTCTCCCAAAGGTCCTGAGTTCAACTCCCAGCAACCACATGGTGACTCACAACCATTTGTAATGAGATCTGGCACCCTCTTGAGGAAGTCACCCTCATCAACTTAGACCATGAAACCCAATATGGATAAGTACAGCAGAACTGCCATATACCTGCTGCGCATGCATGCTTCAGCGGGGCCAGGGCATAAATTTCATTTCTTCATTTTCATATAATATATTACATATATGTGTGTATATATGTATATACATATATTGTACTTATATGTATTAATATACAACAAAAGGAGAATTGTTAGAATGGCTTATATGATAGTGGCTGAGTTGTCCAACAGTAACTATTTCCATGTTGGAGGAAGAAATAATTCAGTTGTTGCTCAGTCCAAGAATCTGCATACCTCAACAAGTCCAATTCTGGTACTGAAGGCTTTAAAGTTCCGTGGACAGTTGCTTGGACTGATTCCACACTGGAAGGTCAATGAAGGTGTTATCTAATGTCAATCAAAGGTATAGTCATACTAGAAGTAGCAGCAGGTGCACTTGCTCAGAAAGAAGTAAAGACTTGTACTCTCTGTCTTTCACAAATACACAACACGTTTCTTTGAAATTCTTGGTATCTGAGCTGTCTGCCAAGAGTAGAGCAGACATTAAGAAGTGTCTTGATCTCAACTGCTCCTCTACGGGAGTTCCCTCACAGACACAATTAAAGGTGTGTCTCCTAAGCAACTCTAAATCTAGCTAAGCTGACAGTCAGAACCAGCAGTCATAGCTGTCAACTCCCAGCTTAGATACTGAACACTTAGCTTATTTCATGTGTCTTTTATCCTACCAAGCGGGTCTCTGCACTGCATTCTCTACAGTTCTCAGTGTGTAAACTAGGTTAAATGAATGATCAATATTCATATTCCACCACTTCACTTCTAGTTACAGAGGAAATACAGAATCTAGTTAAGAAAACTGCTTCTAGAGCCCAATGGCTAGGTTCAAATCCCAAGTGCTTGTCCAGAAAGGCTCTAGCGAATTGTACGTTTCTGCATTTCAATATACTCAGCTATAGCATAAATAACCATAGTATTCACAACACTGGCATATTGTGGCTAAGATTTAATCTGTTTAACAAATTAAAAGATTGAAATTGTGTCTACAACCCATCAAATATTCAATGTTAGAAATTTTACTTTTAGATTTCTTTCCTGTGAAACTTTAATTTTTTGATAATAATAACATCAAACATAAAAACAGTTTCTATATATATTTGCACAGTTTCCCATGTACTTGCGGGTAATTTATCTCCAATTTCTCTCAATAAACCTCTTTTCAATCACATTAAAAGGCAGTTGGGAGTATGTCAATGCCATACTCATGAGCTCTTTCCCAGAGTCATGGAAACCTTCGTGGATGTCAGAGTTACTTTTTCTCCCTTGATCAATAGTCTTGTCAAGTCCCTTAACCTCTCCCTTGCATCTGATCCCATTTCCAATACCTACACTCCCCCCTTCTTCCCATTTCTCCCCCTTTTATCAGAATATAACATTTTGAAAAGAGGTGAAAGTAATGTTTTTTAATTCCAGTTTCTGAAAGTCTGAAACAGTCTCTTTTCTATTGCAACACTTGGTGATAGTTAGTTCTAGTTTAAAACTATATTTTCTCTGGATTTTGAAATTTTCACTCCACTGTCTCCTATGCCACTGTCGAGAAGTTCAAAACCATTGTAACATTGATGTTCTGTATGTATCCAGATCTTTTCCACGGAAACTGTCAGTATTTTAGCCTAACTCCCAGAATTCAGAATTCCACCATGATGTGTCTGTGTCATTTATAAGGGAAAAGAACTTGGACCTTCAGTTTAATTGTGCTGAAATACAATTCCATTCATCACCACCTCCTCCTCCTACTACTCTTCTTTCTGGCATTCCTGTCATTTGCATTGAAATGGTCCCTTTTAGTTTGAGATCCTTTGTCTTCTCCTTGCCTATTAATTTTAAGTGATCTGTGCATCCTCTGGGCATTTTATTTTATTTTAGCTTAAAAGGGGGTTTTATGAACCTCTGGATATCTTTTTCTTCCTACTAATGTGTCTTGTTTTTATTTCATTGTGAAAGATATCTTTCATTTTTTTTGAAGGACTTTAATAATGGTCACCTAAAATAGTTTTATATTCTATAGAATTCTTTCTGTATTTTTGTGATTTCCATTTTGGTTTAGTGTTATAAGGAGGCTGTTTGTTTGTTTCCTGGTTGCCCAGACTACCAAAATAGCCACACACACACACACACACACACACACACACACACACACACACAAACTGTATTAATTAAATCACTGCTAGGCCCATTAGCTCTAGCTTCTTATTGGCTAACTTACATCTTAATTTAAACCATTTCTATTAATCTGTGTATTGCCACAAGGCTGTGGCTTACTGGGTAAAGTTCCAGCATCTGTCTCTAGCAGGGCTACATGGCTTCTCTGACTCCACCTTCTTTCTCCCAGCATTCAGTTTAATTTTCCCTACCTAGCTCTCTTCTGCTCTGCTCTGCTCTGCTATCAGCTCAAAGCAGTTTCTTTATTCACCAATATTATTCACAGCACACAGAGGGAAATCCCATATCAGTTTAGTATGTGTCTTTTGCTCTGAGAGACTTACCTTAATGATCGTTTCTGCATTTATAGAAGAAACATCACATCTCTCATTTATATTATTCTGGTGGGAATTTCCAAAAGTTTAGAAGTCTATATTGCTTGATATTAGTTCAAACAATACAGACCTTAAATAAATACAGGTATATAAATAGTTCTTGCAGACTATAGAAAAGGCTATAAACAAAAATAAGATAGCAGCAAAGAAGGACTTGATTTGAAATGATTCATCAAATCATGTTTCTCTGAGAAAGTACCACTGAACCTGAGCCCTGAGACAGGTGAGAGTTTAGTCAGCCAAAGAGTGCAGAGAGTACATTCATCGTAGATGGCTTGGTAGTCAGGACTCTGGGCTGAAAGGGGCAAAGCTTAAGCTCAAGTTCATATAAATAGGAAGTGTGAGACCTGGACATCTCTAGACTTGATTGGATTGCAGTGATTTCGCAAGCCTTCCATCCCAATCATTTTCTTTCCATCTCCAGGTTCTTTGTGTCCTCTTGATTTCAGGCACTTCATTTGATCTCTAGATTGGATCCTAGAAATCACAGGTCTACAAGATAATTACAGCCTCTGTCTCAGATTTTTTTAAAAAAAGACTCCTTTAAGAAAATCACAGCACTTAAATGGCATTTCCCCTTTTTTTGCATATAATCACAATGTGGAATTCTGTGTTGGGCAAGACGTGGGTCCAGATGTATGATCAGAAGATAATTCACCCCATACAATATACTTAATGATACATAACATCTCAGAAACAGTGAGAGATAAGATTCGAGAGATGTAGCATATTTAAAGCAGAATCTTGCAGGCAATATTTAACATTTAGAACTTATATAAACCACAGTGAGAAGCTATGGTGGATTTTGCTCAAAGAATGATATAATTACTTTAGTGGTCCCCAAGTTTCTAAGCAAGCAACCTTTAGTGTCCCCTAGTATGTATCAGCAGTATGTCCCCTACTATATGTCAGCAGTTACCACCATCACCTGACAGCTAACTGTAGTTTCACAACTAGAGTCACCTTTAGAATCTGTCGTTAAGGTGTCACCCATATAAAATGAGTCACTAAGTCCCAAAGATGCTCTTTCCTAGAATCTCTCGACTTTTGCTCTTCATTCCAATTTGTACAGATTGCCGTCTTGCAGATCCTTATCTGTGATATAGGTTCTTGTCATTGTCTTCTGACTGCTTCCATTTTATTTTTTCCTGACTTTTAAGTTATCACACATGGTACTGTCAGATTGTTCTTTCAAAGATATCACTATCTTCATGTCACCCATCTATGTGATAGGCTATGATGGTCCCTATCAGTTAATAAATCACACTCACACTGCTCAGTCCAGCATCCAGCCTCCCATCATCTGGCTCTGTTGTATCTGTCTAGCCTTTTTGCCCATTTTCATACATCAACCAAAGACTGTTTAAGACACGACTCCCCAGACCTACCACTCTAGGAGTGAGAGGAATCACTTTCTGGTCATAAAACGCCAGAAAGCAAATTGCTAGTCTGAGAAGCTACAGCAAGACAAAGGACAACCAAAAATGTGATCATAGCTAATTGTGTGGTCAAGATGGCCTTTCTTTGTATCATGGCCAGGAGAAGATGTCAAGGTGAGGCACTGACGAGAAGGTGGATATTTGGAAAGGTGGGAAGCCTTTCTAGGTGATAATATCTCCTGCCTTTTACATAGTGTGTGGGCTAGCTCACAGAGTTCTGGAAACATGCCCAGAAGTTTTAGCATCAGTTGATGTTGCAGAGAGATGATGAATTATCCAGAGAGGTGTGAATAGTGTCAGGGAACAGGATCAACCCAGGTAGGATCTCATTACTTAGTTTTGTTTAAGTGGCTGTTTTTGGTTTTTTAAATGGGGATTTGGCATGGTATTGGGAATCTGCAGAAGTGAAGTACGATGACAGAAGAAAGGGAGCTTGGTAAGTTTTCAAACCCTATGAAAATCCTGAGTGGCATGAAGCAAGATAAATTAATAAGCGCTTTGTTTCTTTCTGTGTAGATATGCTTTGGTTACCTTATCATTGTATTATCGATTATTATGTGCTGCGAGAGGCATCATTGGTACATATTTCATAACTTCCAAGATACTTTAAATAAAGTTTTTTGGAAAGATTAATTTGTGCTAGTTTTAACGGAGTAGAGTTGTATTTATTCAAGTGGACACTTAAAAAGAATAGTGTCAGTGATTCTGCATAGGAAGAATGGAAGCTTCTTAAAGCCTTTACACTCTAATCCCACTGGGAGTGGGGAGGGAGAGGGTTTCCCCTGAGACTGAGGCAATAGGCCTGGAGCTAAGGAGAAGATCAGCCTCCCTCACTCCAGGCGGGCTTGCCCTAATCATAGGAGTCTTTAAAGCTTAAGAGCCTTTTCCAGACAGCAGTGGTCAGTGGGAGGTGTGCTGTGGGAAAGGATAAGGGAGATGCTCTAGTGCTCTATAAAGACAAAGGAAGGGATTGACTAGGAGCTCAGGAATGTTGGGAGGCTCAAGAATCTCTCATGCAGCTTGCAGAAAGAAAACACAGCCCCACGAACACTACAGTTTCAGTCCCGTGAATTCTGTGTCAGACACTAATCAGCGAGGCTCTGAGATAGTGGATTTGTATTGTTTTAAACTGTCAAGATTGTTGTAACTTGTTAGGGAAGCCCAGGACAGCTAATGTAAGTTGTTTAAGGAGTGTTAGGACTAGCCCCCACAAGTTTATGTGTTTGAACACTTGGTCCCCCATTGGGTGGTGCTGTTTAGAAAGTTGTGGCATATTTATCAGAGCATCACTGGAGGAAGTGAGTACCTAGAGGCATGCAGAACTTGAGGTTTATAGCCCAGCTCCCCTTCTTGATCACCCTCGGCCTCTTGAGTATGCAACTTCCTCTCCTGCCACAGTGCCTTCCCGGTTTGCTGCCATGTTTTCAATGCTGCGATGCACTGTATCTTTCTGGAACTGAGCACCAGAATGTATCTCTTCTCCCTTTGGTTGCTTTGGTCAGGGGATTTTAATTACAGCAATGAGAAAATAACTAAGCCTGTAAGTATGCTTCAAATGAATGGAATGAATAAGAATTTCACAAGAAAATAATGCAAACAAGTCTTCTCGGATTAGGCTGGTGCTTTGATAAGTGGCTCACTTCTTAACTTTTATTGAACACTTACGATCTACCAAACACTTTTGTATGTCCTTGTATGCTTATTTTTCCCAATAATAATTTAAGATAACAACTATTAGTTGGAAAAAAATCTTTTTTTTCTTCTAAAGTCGTACACTTAGTAAGTAGAGACGCTGAATTTTGTACTTGGAAAAACAGGCTAAAGGACTTGTTTAGTCATCACAAATTTGGCTGTGTGTTAAAATCACTTGGGGTGGGTTCTCCACTTAACTTCCTAGCAGTTAATTCAGAATATTTGATTCTGGGCTCAGGCATCAATTGTCTTCTAAAGATTTCAAATGCAGGAAAGTTTGAGATCACTAAACTTGTGTGTTGCCCCTCAGACTACAAGATGTGTCTAGCAATTTATCTGACTGAAGAGAAAATACCATGACTCTGTAGACTACACATTCCCCTTGACTCTAACTGGGTGGTTTCATTATAGTTAGTAGAGCAGCTGTCATTGGCTAGTTGAAAGGGCAGTTGTTAGTTAATCCCAAAAAAAACTAGAGTTGAATTGATTGTGATGTTCACACAATTTGAGCTGTCAGTCAAAATAATGGAGAGCCAGCAGTGGGAAGACCTTTCCTAAAGCCGGACAAGAAGAGGGAGAAACAAAGATCTTTATCTGATGTCTAAAGCCAGCAGGGAAGGTTGAGCTGCCAGATGAAATCTGTGATCAAACTGTCTGTCTGGGCATCTTGTCGCTGCTTTGTTAAGTCTTGGTGCCTCTCTCTGGTTCTTGCCTGAGTTGGGAGGAAGGATGTGGATTCCCCTTGTAAGGTGGGCACTGTGCCAAAGACCCTGTACCTTCTCTGTTTTGCCATTCCTAGACTTCCTTGTGCCAGACTGACACCAGGGTCACCAGTCTCAATCAGCATGTGGAGGTGGCCGCCCAACCCCTTTTCTGGTGAAAGAACTGAATGAGTTGTAACACTCTTGTAATTTGGGCTGTAGACTCTGGCTGTCATAGTGACGGAAGACTGGTATTTCAAATGATTGCCCAGCTGCCATCTTGGGCAGGAGCAGGCTCTGTCTATTTCTTACACTTTTTTGGTACTTTTCTAACTTTGTCAGCTAGCTTTGGAAAGAGAAGCTGGTGCAGCATGTTGGAAATGGAAACCCATGTGGATGATGCTGTTCCAATCTTAGATGGAGTTTCTTCCGTTTGCTCTGCCATGGTCCTGGAGATATCATAAACAGGCCTTCTTTGCACTCAGCAGAAGGAGGCGCTGATCCATGTGGACCAAAGCTCTTGAGGGAGGAAGGTCATTGATTAAATAAAAAGAAACTGCTTGGTCCTCATTGGTTAGAAGATAGGTGGGAGGAGTAAACAGAACAGAACACTGAGAGGAAGAGGAAGTGAGCTCAGACTTCACAGCTCTCCTCTCGGGAGCAGACGCCTCAGAGAGAGACACCATGGCTCGCTCCCGGGCAGACACACGCGATGAAGCAAGCCACCAGGTTAGACATGCTGAATCTTTCCCGGTAAGACCGGTGCTCACAGATTATTAGAGATGGGTTAATCGGGATGTGAGAATTAGCCTGTAAGGGCTAGAGCTAAAGGGCCAAGCAGTGTTTAAATGAATACAGTTTGCGTGTTGTTATTTCGGGCATAAGCTAGCCAGGCGGCTGGGGTGTTGGGGACGCAGCCCCACCACCCATATTACTACAAATGGCACACTCGTGGACAACTGCTTCCACATAAAGCCTGAGACAGCTTGGGAAGTAATTCTAGAACAAAATGACAGCTTTGTGCATGGTTTCTTGGTAGCAACAATTTCTCGGGTCTACTCTGCTTGCCAGAGGCAAGCAAGCGCCTCATCTAAGAGAGGCTTCCTGACTCAGCTTTAGCTGCAAAGCCTGCAGCTCATTAAGAGGTCCTGCCACGAAACACTTAAACGGTGTTGACGAAAAGCTGAACACATGCTTTTTGGTTTTCAGCCGTAGCAGGAAAAAAGCTGCGCCATTTAAAAATGCCAGCTTTCTGGGCTGTCCTGCCAGGGCAAACTCTGACTCTTTTACGCAGGCGGTTCATGTGGTTTGCAAGCACAGGCTGCTGAAGCTCGCTTGCTGGCAGGGACCTTGAAATGCCATAGAGTTGTGGCACTGAACATGGCTACAGCCAGTACCTCAGCCATGAGGCTGGAAAGCTAAGGAATGGGCTACATCTAGCCCACAAAGCCACGGCTTTAGTCCTACTGATATTGCTTGGTAAATTAAAGACTCATGTGGTCAGAAAAAGAGAGATATACAGTAAAGAGAGATTCAAAGACAAAGAAAAATTCTAAATGGTTTACAGTGTGTTAAAAATATATGCAAGCTAAAAGTTGAAGTTCTTAAAGTAAAAAAAAAAAAGGAAGAGAGTTGTTGTGTGTGGTAGTACACACCTTTAATCCCAACACTTGGAAGGCAGAGGGAGATTGATCTCTGTGACTTCAAGGTGTGTTAGCACACGCCTTTAATCCCAGTGCCTAAAAGGCAGAGACAAACAGATCTCTGCGAGTTCAAGGTGTAGTAGCAAACACCTTTAATCCCAATGCCTGGGAGGCAGAGACAGGCGGATCTCTGAGAGTTCAAAGACAGCCCGGTCTACAGAATTATTCCAGGTCAAAGATACATGCTCAAAAAGCAAAAAGTTAACCTAGGAACGTCACAGCTTAGATTCTTAAGCACCTAGTGATTTAAAGGCGCAAATCAAAAGTGCTCCTGGATAGTAAAAAATTGCAGATTCACAATAGGACAGATTCAGACCACTAAATGAGTCACACTGTTGGATGAATGTACGTAGGCTTGGGAGAGAGAAGAAAAAGAATATAGAAAATAAAGTTAATGTTAAAAAAAAAGGTAAAGTCTTTAAAGAGACAGAGTAAAGATAGTTAAGAGATTAAAAGAAATAAAGAAAAATAAGCCATGTAAAAATGGAAAATCCACAGAGAGTCTGGATTATGTACATTGTGTTTTCTTTAAAATTTTTGACTATGAAGGAGCTAAGTACAGAGAGACATTTCATTATATGGGCTGCCAAGTGGAACCAGAACGGATATCATGAGGGTATTATTTCAGAATTTGGGTCTAAAGATATGATGCTTTGGAAGGGTCTTCTTTTTTTTTCACAGAGGACCAAACCCTGTGGACTGCATCTATCCCGATATGGTATGATAGACCACGACCTCCCGAAAGGTTCCTGTGAACACCCTCAAAAAATTACTTCACTCAACTGCCAACTGAGATAAACCTGGCACACAGGTTATACCCCAAATGATCTGATTAACAGCGCCCCCATTCAGCAGGAAGCAGTTTGGAGAGAAAAAACTGCGCCCA
Organism: Microtus pennsylvanicus; assembly: GCF_037038515.1. NCBI lineage: Eukaryota > Metazoa > Chordata > Mammalia > Rodentia > Cricetidae > Microtus > Microtus pennsylvanicus. The sequence goes on along the minus strand of NC_134585.1, from coordinate 73,626,308 downwards.
TGTTCCCAAATATGGTTTATAAATGTTCTTTTACATTTAAAGGGGGATATGATATAGATATGAATAATTTGCATTAGTATAGATTTTGCTTTATTGATAGAGATTTAAGGTCAATTTTGTTATATGTATATTATTAAGGTATTGTGATTGTGTAGTTCATTTAAAAATGGAATGTATATAGGTAGTTAATAGATAATCATAATAGTCAAGTTTGTAGTCATGTTAGTTAAGATTTTCTAGATGTGCATAGATATATTTTTAGATAGGCATTTTTCATATTTTCAAAGATTATAGAATATGGCATTTTAAAAGTTTTAATAACTGAGGACTTTTCATGACAATGAGACACTCTGCTCCTGGCAGCACCAATCTGCTTCAAGAGGAAGATGGGCATCGAAGAGGGACCTTATGGAGTTTGATAGCCATTTGGGCAAGAAACTGCTCTTGCCTGGACTATTGCATGAACTGGACACAGAGAACCCGCAGAGAGAGGACTACTGAACTTGCCTAAGGTGAGATGATCTTTCGGGGTTCCTGATTCATGAAAGATTCTGCGAGACATTCTGCAAGACACAACAGATAGTGACTGAACTGACTTTGAATTTTCCTGCTTTATGGAAATGTCTGCTGGATACCATGGGCCTGAAGGCTGAAGATGGATGCCCCAACGGTACAGAGGAACTTTGGGTGACTGTCCAGGCAGCGAGATGTCTCTGTCATTTCTAGAGTTTTAAAAGTTGCTTTTTTCTTGTTTGCTTAGGTAGTATTGTATCTTTCTGGAGTCTTTGATGGAGTTAAGAATAGTTAGTTATAGTTATAGTTTTCCTTAGTTATGATAACGATTATTGTAACTTTTGCTTGATAACTGTTTCGTTATATGTAATTTCGCTATGTTAAAGTTAAAGCCTTTTTTTTTTTTTGTTTAAACAGAAAAAGGGGAAATGAGGGAGGAAGGTCATTGGTTAAATAAAAAGAAACTGCTTGGTCCATATTGGTTAGAAGATAGGTGGGAGGAGTAAACAGAACAGAACGCTGGGAGGAAGAGGAAGTGAGCTCAGACTTCACAGCTCTCCTCTCCGGAGCAAACGCCTCAGAGAGACGCCATTCCCCAGCTCCGACCCAGGATGGACTTACACTAGAATCTTCCCTGTAAGACTGGTGCTCACAGATTATTAGAGATGGGTTGATCGGGATATCAGAATTAGCCAGTAAGGGCTAGAGCTAAAGGGCCAAGCAGTGATTAAAATAATACAGTGTCCGTGTAATTATTTCGGGGCATAAGCTAGCCAAGCAGGCAGCTGGGGTGTTGGGGACGCAGCTGTCGCCACCCTTATTACTACAAGCTCTTGGTGAAAACATGTTGATAAAAGTTTCTGTTAGCAATAAGAATCACAAATTAAAGTATGTTCTTGTCTCACTGGTAATCATCACAATTCAAAAAGCACAAAGACGTAGTTTCAGAAATATCTCATGATCAGCATTGACCTCTTTCTTGAGCGTACTCACGTTGGTGTTACAGATTCAGTTTGACTGTATTACTAATATTGTTTACTTCATCAGCTTCTAAGTTGGCCAAGAAGAAATCTGGAATGGCTACAAACACGCTATCCTCTGAGTGGAGGCTTTACTGTTTGCCCGGTGGAGTCGTACAGTGTAAATAGGCAGAAGTAGCAACTCAGAAGTCTTCTGGGGCAACTGAGCAACTCTTTATCATCACAGATTATCAAAGAACAAGGACTCTGGCTTTCTAGTAAAAAAATAGATTAGCCTTCTATTTATTTGTAGAGAGAGAGAGTGTGTGTGTGTGTGTGTGCACGTGTGTGCACGTGTGTGCACGTGTGTGCATGCGCGAGCATGTGTGCGGCTTTCAAGGATCAGTTTTCTCTTTCCACCGTACAGATCCCGTGAATCTCATTGAACTCAAGCCTTGCTCCTCACTGCTGAACTATTTGCTATGGAAGGATTCAGGGGAGGGATTCAGGGTCTTCAACTGCGAACCCCCTGCTGCCCCTACCAGACTACAATGCACAGTACCAACAGTGACCCTGATCAAACTAAATGGAGCACACACACACACACACACACACACACACACACACACACACACAGAATATGGTAAAATGACAGACGGGGAGGGGATGGCTGACAGGAGTGAGGAGGAGTTAGGGTAGGCAGGAGAAGTAGCTAGAATGTATCATTGATATATATGACATTGTCAAATAACTTAATAAAAATATCTTAAAATCACCGAGGATTTAGATCTTTTATAATATTATACAATATCTCTTCCTACCAAAAAATAAAAAAAAAATCCCTAACTTGTCCACCTTTAATCTGGGGGAAGTTACTATTGTTTCCTGAGAATTCCCTTCACTTTACACTGTCCTTGTTGGTAATTTCATAATTCTGTTTTTTCGAAAACCAATTTGTCTTTAATACAGTCAAAGCTTATGCTGTGCCTGGTAATTTCTTCGGGAATTATATAGTTTCCTTATTCCTTAGAGATAATTTTACATAGCTCATAGATGCCCACATGCAAGCAGACACACACACTTATCAGCCCATATCAGTAAATGGCCAAAGCCCCTAGGGAACTATGGAAAATTACACTTGGCTGTAGTATAATGTTGTCTGCAATGTATTGGCTACTTATCCATGTTTATAAATAGGACACAAAACTTAATTTTATCATAATTGAAGAGCAATTCTGGGAAAGTCATGTAATTTAATGTTTTTAACTGTCTTTTATTGCCATATGTAAATTGACTACAAACAGCAGTGATGGTTGAACACAGTCTAATGCCCTACACTTTCTTTGGAACACAATTTTAATTTCAAATCATGCTTAATGCTTTTGTACATGTCGCAAGTCTTGTTTACTAAGGTTTATCATAGGAAATTGGTTTATGGCATCCATAATTTGTGTGGGGGTGGGGGAACAGCAACAGAAAAACAGAAAAAAAAACAAAGCAAAACAAACAAACAAAACAGAAGAGTGGGCCATTTGGAAACCTGTCCAGAATCACTCACCAAGTGTGCTTCATTCACTCTTACCTGTTGCGTAAAATCTAATTAGCTTTAATAATAAAAACCCAAGGGCTGGAGGGATGGCTCAGAGGTTAAGAGCATTGGTTCATCTTCCAAAGGTCCTGAGTTCAATTCCCAGAAACTACATGGTAGCTCACAACCATTTATAATGTAATCTGGTGCCTGCAAGCACCAGATTCTGGCATGCAAGCAGAACACTGTAAACTAAATAAATCTTTTGGGAGCTGGAGAGATGGCTCAGTGGTTAAGAGCACTGACTGTTATTCCGGAGAACCTGGGTTCAATTTCAAGCACCTACATGGCAGCTTGCAACTGTCTGTAACTTCAGTTGCAGTTGCAGGGGATCTGGCATCCTCACACAGACATGCAGGCAAAACATTAATGCAAGTAAAATAAAAAGTAATAAAAGTTTTAAAAAATAATAAAAACTCAGAATCAGATACTAGAGGGTAAAAGCTGAAAGATTAGAGAAGCAGAGGAGCCAGCCACTAGTTCTTACCTCTATGAATCCTCAGACTGAATGTGTGATCCTGGGAATATTTTGTTTGTACCTGAGGATCATAGTGTGGAGGCAGGCACTAGTTAGCCATAGAAGCCAGGCAGTGGAGGCTCACACGGGAGTCACACACCTTTAATTCCAACACTAGGGAGGTGGAGACAAGAAGGGATATGGCTGGGCAGAGGGGGATATAAGGTGGGAGGAGACAGGAGCTCAGGATATTCAGTCTAAAGATTCATAGGGATAGGACTGTCACTTTGGTCTGAGGATTCAGTAGAGGTAACATTAATCTCATGCATGTGTTCTTCCAAAAGCCTTCCTGGATTGTCTGTAAGGATTGGAGATGATACACTCAGGGCATTTGGAAGGGTATTCAAATAACAGCAACATTAATAGACAAAGTAAAATGGACACGGCCAAGACTATGATTGGATTCAGCAGATTCTCAATGCTATTTATAAGTCACCAGATCAGATATAAATAACAATAATAAATGACCATCAATTGACTGATAAAAATAGAACATGAAAGGTATTTTAAGATTGTGCTTACTTTCATAAATAGAGAAGTCCATGTAGATAAGTGAAAATTTATCTTCTCTAAAATTCAGTTTTACTTACTGACTCACAGAAGTTTTGCCAGTTAACTTTCAACCTTTCTGATTTCAGAAGAGCAAAACCCAAAGACAAATATGAAATCCTAAAAATAGAAAGAAATAAAAGCTGGAGTGGTGATGCAAACAGGGACTGAGACAGATGACAGATGGGCCTTCCTTCTTCACTGAGAAAGTTGGGGTAGCATCCTAGAGGTCTACTGTTGTAGGCTCACAAGGACTCCCTTGTTAGCCCTCAGTGAATCTTGAGGTAGCCTAGAACTACGTTTGCATACCCCATTATTGCTACAGCACTAACTTTATGAGAAATTTCTATGCTTCTTTACTAGGCCACATTTTAGGTTTAATAAACTTACTATACCCCCTTATGTCTGTCTTGTGTGGGTGGCCATAGCTAACCAGATAAAAGTAGTCAGATATAATCTATGGTATGGTCTCTATTTAAATATCTACCCCAAATATCATAGTAGTAGATGCGATTTGATGCACATTGGGATGGCAATTAGCAATGAATGCTCTTAGGAAAAGTAAAACCATAATGAGGATGGGGAGGATACCAGACATACCATTTCAATTCCAATGCTTACTAAAGATATGAATGAAGAGGTCACATTTGGACAGAGACTCAAATGAGGCTCACAAGCTAGCCATGCAAAAATGAATGTTCCAGAAAGAATGTTCCAGGTAGATGAAATGGCAAATGTGGAGACCTAAGAGAATGAAAAACCTATGAAGTTGAGGTGGAATGAGCAAGGGATCTATGGGAGCAGATGGCATTAAAATGGTACTTAGTAATAAGACATGCCGTATCTTTCATTGGTAGTGTAAGAACGTTGGATTAATTTGTCATTGTGAAAATCACTGGAGAATGCTGAACAGAAATATAAGATGTTGTGACACATAGTTTTGACATCGACTCCTGTCCCACAGAAAAAATTACAAGTAGTAGCGGTCATGATCAGTTAGAATGACAGTATTGCAGACATGAGGAGGAAATATGATGGTTCGCATTGATGTGGTTGTAATGAAGATATGTATAAGACATTAGACATGAGATGTATTTTGATTTTCAGTGGTCTGACTTTGTTTACTCATTAATAGGAGTCTGAAACAAGCCAGTGAATTCTTAATGGCTTGCCTAGTCCACTTTAGTTCAATGGTGACCTTGCATATGTCTTTAAAGATGCTAACTTACATCTAGTTTATCTCTCTATTTTCTCATGTATTTTCTGAAACTTTCTTTAATTTGATTTTTATATTTTTACCCAGTTTGCTTTTGAAGGTTATTTAAATCTGCTAGTGACTGACATGAGGAAATTTGTTGAAGAAGTATTACACACACACACACACACACACACACACACACACACACACACACACACATCTGTGTATATACATGGTGGTTTGAATAATAATGGCTCCATTGTTTCATAGATTTAATTATTTGGTCACCAGGGAGTGGCACTTTTCTAAGATGGGGCCTTGTTGGAGGAGGTATGTCAATTTCTCTCTTTTCTGCTGCCTGTCAATCCAGATGTAGAACTCTCAGCTACCTCCCCAGCACCGTGTCTGCCGAATTGCCATCATGCTTCCTACCATGATGATAATGGACTAAACTTTTGAAACTTCAAGCCATCCCCAATTAAATGTTTTCCTTTATTAGAGTTGCTGTCACCATGGTGTCTTTTCATAACAATAAAAACCTCACCAAGACAGGACATACATAGACATGTACACATAAACACATATACTCATATGGACATGTTTTGTGTAAGTGAATCCTGTTTTGTTTGCGATATCATTTTTTTTTGTTCAAGTGAAGATGTCATGATGCTTCACAGATGGAAGTTGAGTGCTGATGAGACAATCTGTGCCCTACTTCCAAACTACTTTTTCCAAGCTACTGTTAGGTGATGCTAAATGACGGGCGATTAGATGAGATGATGTAAGACCAGAGAAAGGATGGTGAGAGAATACTGAACTTTATGACATTCTAACATGAAGAAGAAAGTCTCAGCTTGTTGATTCAAGATAGGCTCAACGATGGATGCTGTAGGAACATCCTACGCCTACGGGTAGCCTTCAAGTTACTGGGGCGTGGCTTCTTATCCTATTTATGCCGATGTAGAACATGTGTTTGCTCTCTTTTCCAGCTGTGGGATGTGGTTTCTGTTCTCTGTTCCAGCAGAGGATTCTGATTTGTGAGTCTACCTCTAAATAACCATCTATTATTCTCAATTCTGAGTTAGTGTGGGATTTCTTGTAAGCATCCTTCCTCAAATGGAGAGTAAAAAAGCCTGCTGAAGAAACAGTTGGAACAAATAGGGAGGGGTTATAAGTGCTAAATTCCACTAAGACATCGTGAATCTGCTGCTGATGCCACTGAATTACAGACATGCAATGAAATTTGTCAAATTTGAGAGTAACTAAGTTCTTGACACTATTAATCATCCTCTTGAACAATAAAGAATGTATTTATATTTGAAATTTTATAATTTACCATGTACAGTATACTTTCTATTAGTCATATACCTAAATATTATATTTTTGAGCTGATGAAGTACATATAACCTATATGATATTGTTTTTTACGTTTCAAATTCCACTTTTCATAACAAATACGTTGGAAACTATTGATCTTTTTGTGCATTCTAACCTTATATTTTGTTACCTCACTATAGTTCTTATTATTCCCATATTTTCAAATGACTTATAACTTCCATAGACATGGTTATATCATCTGTGAACAAAAGATATTTTATGCATTTATTCTTTCTAAGTTTATATAATGTTTATTCCTTTCCTTATTTTATTGCATTAGCTAAGAGTTCTAGTATGATATAAAAAAGGCATTAATTTAAAAAAGTAATCTTTGTCTTATTCTCTTTGTGTGAGAATTTCAAATTCTTCATCATTGAAATTATTTTAGGTAGAGTCTTTTAGTCTAGTCTTTACCTCATTAAGAAAAAATCTCTTCTATCACAGTTTACAAATATAATCATGAGTGAGTATTAAGTATTTATAGATCCTATTTTTGCATTTATAGAAATGATTCTGTAGCACTTATGCCATAAATTGTTAACTTATGGGTTACAGAACTGACTGTCAAATGATAAATGAGCCTATATATATGATATAAATTTGACTTGGTCTTACATAAGTCTATTTTGTGTGTTGTCAGATTTGACTCATCGATTCTCATCTATGTTTATACAATATTTTGGGCTATAACTATTTAATGTTTTTGTTTCCTTTTGATATCTGGATAAACACTAGTCTCAGAGAATAATTAAGTATTACTACCTTTGTTTTCATATTGGAAAGAAATTGCATAAAATTGATGTATTTTTACTCTGAATTTTGGTAGAATTCATCAGTGATCTCATATAAGTCTCCTGGTGTGTTTTGTTCTTGTTTGTTTTTTTAGATTGTCAGTTTTATTGACTGCTAATCTTCACTAGATATAAGATCATTCATATTTTTATTTCTACATGTGTATATTTTGTGGTCTTTTTTTCAAAAACTGTGCTGTAGAATACTGTTTTACGATGTGCTACATTTGGCCAGGCAGTGGCGGTGTAAGCCTTTAATCTCAGCACTCAGGAGGCAGAGGCAGGGGGATCTCTGTGAGTTCAAGGCCAGCCTGGTCTATAAGAGCTAGTTCCAGGACAGTCTCCAAAACTACAGAGAAACCCTGTCTTGAAAAACCATTAAAAGAATGTTTTATATTTGTTTGTGCTGCCAAGCATTTGTTTAATAATGTAAAGATGTGTCACCTTTTTTATGTTACATTTGTTTAACTCTGTGAAACTGTGTTATTGTGCCTATCTAAAATACCTGACAGGTCTAATGAAGAGTGAGTGGTCAACAGCAAGGCAGGAGAAAAGGGTAGGCAGAGCTGGCAGGCAGAGAGAATAAATGGGAGGAGAAATCTGGGTGGAGGAGCAAGAACAAGAAAAGAAGGATGCAAGGGACCAGGCACCCAGCAACACAGCCAGCCAAAAAGTGGAAGTAAAATATGCAGAAGTAAGAGGTCAAAGCCAAGAAGCAAAGGTTGATGGGATAATTTGAGTTAAGAAAGCTGGCTAGAAACAGGCCAAGCTAAGATTGGGCATTTATAAGTTAAAAAAAAAGCCTCCAGGTGTGATTTATTTTGGAGCTGAATGGTGGACTTCCCAAAGAGTTAAAAACAACCACCAACAGATTTAGCTCTTTTTTCTTTCTGACTGTTTATGAAACAGAGTCAAGATTAGCAGTTCAAGCAATAAAGGGAGAGGGGATGTCTGTGTTCTGAGTATAAAAGACAAAGTTGTGAATAAGTTTTCTCAGACAACAGGTGTGTGAGTTGATTAGGGTAATCTTGGAATTTATACTGGATAAACTTGAGCTTTGGTAAACAACTTTGTAATACATTTACAGTGATATTAGTTAGAACATCTCCATTTTCCCCTTTAATTTGATGGGTTTAATTTTTAGAAAAACAGGTAAGAAACAAGGCTGTGTTCAAGTATATGATCTAGTTAAGCGGATAGTTAGTACTGCTGAAGCACCGGACTTTTATTAGTCTCGTCTTGGTAGAAAACTGCTTGAGCTGCTCTTTAGTCAGATAATGTGGCTATCACACATGATGTGTATTCTTCTGTGTCTGTATGCAGCCAAGTCTTGTATGAAAGGGATCTCAGAGTTCATAGTCCCATGACCAAGTAGATGATTGCATATCCATATTTTGCTCTTAGGACTGATGGTTTAGGGCATGAATTTCAAGTATATACAAGACACATAGTCTCTGAAAATTTGAAATTTATCTAGTGAAGAAAGATTTTAAAAAAGAAACTAACCTGTACCTTATGAGGAAGTTAATATCCTGTGAGTTACAACCCCATCGGTGGTCAAATGACGCTTTCACAGGGGTTCCCTAGCAGATATTTTGCTTATCAGAGATTTACCTTATGGTTCATAACAATAGCGAAACTACAGTTATAAAAATCAATGAAAATAATTATATGTTGACGGTTACCCCAACATAAGGAACTATATTCAAGGGTCACAACATTAGGACGGTTGAGAATTACTATTTCAAAGGCAATTCCTTCCCATCACAGAGGCTTATGGTAGGTGGGTGTTGAATAAGCCACTTGGCTGGCGGAACACCCAGATGGAGAATGGTGAGAATAATCAACTCTGGCTCAGAAACTATAGCGGACTCAGAGACAGTGATAAAAATCAATACAAACAAGTTTGTTTTCATCATAGCAACTCTAAACACAGCAATAATTTTCCCTCACAACATTTTTTTAATTTAAACTCTAATAATTGCAGAATGGTGAATTTTAATTATGCATATGTAAAGCTTCACATTAGCACTTTTTAAATCACTCAACATGGAAGTTATTTCATTTGAAAGTTAGTTTGAAAAATTCCCAGTTATGGAGTTGGTTCCTCAGTCCATACACAGGCAGACATATCTGCCTCATGATGAAGTGTGCCACGATTCTGAGCACTATAATTTTCTTTAGGTCTTCTCACACACCTAAACCCTATGCACTGCATACTTCTGGCCCTTAGAACACAGATTTGAAGCAGAGAAGAGATACAGAGGCCACGAGACATTTGAATGGTAAGTGCAAATTTTTATTTATTGTGAAACATTTTTCTGAGTTAACATATTATTTAAAAATAAGGTAAATTGCCCGGTGGTGGTGGAACACACCTTTAATCCCAGCACTTGGGAGGCAGAGACAGGTGGATCTCTGGGAGTTCAAGGCCAGCTGGTCTACAAGAGCTAGTTCCAGGACAGGCACCAAAGCAACACAGAGATACCCTGCCTCAAAAAACAAACAAACAAAAATAAGTTAAATTCTTTCTAAAGCATTGATTGTTTCAAAACTAAAAGAAAAATGCCTGTATCAGTGATATAAATTGATAGCTACTTAAGTTATACTTTCTGTAAATATTAAATTTCCATTAAATATGTTCATCAGTTATGAGATCATCAACTCCATGATGCATCTGAGGGTCTTTTTGTGGTGTATTAATTTAAAAAAGAAAGAGAAAGAAAAATTTTCCATTTTTGAGATTTTTCTGACCATTGCTATGATTGATTTTATTTCGATTTTTATTCTTTGTTTCATTTAAGAATCATTCTTTTTAAAAATTCTTCTTTTTTTACTTTTTTGTGTGCTTGTGTATGCATGCGTGTATCTGTCCATGAGCGGAGGGCCCCTGGAAGCTTGACGCAGACATTAGGCCCCTGCATTTGGAATGACAGGTCGTTGTGAACTACCCAAAATGGGTGCTAGAAACTGAACTTGAGTCCTCCGCAAGAGCAGCAAGTGCTGATATCTGCTGAACCTGCCTCCTCAGGGGGATTCCTTTAAGCAATTTTCTCAGCTAGTGGAAGTGGCTATTAGAATGACCTTCTCAACTTATTACATATTTAGTTTAGCCTTTAAGTTAAGCATGTCTGTTAATAAAATGAGAGGTCTATTTTAATCATGACTGGGGTGTGCTTCTATGGAAGGTGCAGAGTAAAAAAAACTCATACGCTTTATTTTTTTTATTTTTTTTAGCATTTTTTATTGTTTTTATTTCTTTTTAAATTTATTTTATTTTTTATTCTTTAAAAAAAACAATCTTTTTTCATTATACTTACCAATCCAAGTTCTCATTCCCCCCTCCTCCCTTTTCCTTTCCCTACCCCCCAACTCAACCCCATCCTTTCCACAGAGAGGGTAAGGCACATTGCTTTGGGAAAGGTCCAAGGCCCTCCTTACTATATCTAGGCTGAGCAAGGTATCCATACAAAGAGAATAGGTTCCCCAAAAGCCAGTACAGGCAGTAGGGATAAATCCTGGTGCCACTGCCAGTGGCTCCTCAGTCGGCCTCAGCCATGCAACTGTCAACCACATTTAGAGGGACTAGTTTGGACCTAAACTTGTTCATCCCCTGTCCATCTGGAGTTGATGAGCTCACATTAGCTCAGGTAACTGTCTCAGTGGGTGTACCCATCATGGTCTTGACCTCTTTGCTCATATTCTCACCCAGACCTCAACAGGACTTTGGCAGCTCAGTCCAGTGCTCTGATGTGGGTCTCTGCCTGTTTCCATCAGTTGCTGGATAATGGTTCTATGGTGATATTTAAGATATTCATTAGTCTGACTACACAGCAAGGCCAGTTTGGGAATCCTCTCCTCTATTGCTTATGGTCTTAGCTGGTATTGAGGTATATAGTTTTCTCCACTCTTTCTCCCCACTCCTTTTCTACCCTCTCTCAAGATCCCATGCTCCCAATTTACTCAGGAGATCTTGTCTTTTTCTATTTTCCATGTAGATTAGATCCATGTGTTTTTCTCTTAGGGTCCTCATTGTTGTCTAGGTTCTCTGGGATTGTGATTTGTAGGCTGGTTTTCTTTACTTTATGTCTCAAAACAACTTATGAGTGAGTACATACCATAATTGTCTTTCTGGGTCTGGGTTATTTCACTCAATAAGATGTTTTCTAGATCCATCCATTTGCCTGCAAATTTCAAGATGTCATTATTCTTTCCCCCACTGTGTAGTACTCCATTGTGTAAATGTAACACATTTCTCTTATCCATTCTTCAGGGGCATTTAGGTTGTTTCCAGGTTCTGGTTATTACAAATAATGCTGCTATGAACATATCCTTGTGAGCACATATCCTTGTGGTATAATTGAGCATCCTTTGAGTATATACCCAAAAGTGTGTTGCTGGGTCTTGAAGTAGGTTATTTCTTAATTTCCTGAAAAATTGCCAAAATGATTTCCAAAGCAGCTGTACCAGCTTTCATTCCCACAAGCAATGGAGGAATGTTCCCTTTACCCAACATACTTTCCAGCATAAGCTGTCATCAGTGTTTTTTATCTTGGCCATTCTGAGAGCCTAAGATGGAGTTGTTTTGATTTGAATTTCTCTGATGGCTACGGATATTGAACATTTCCTTAAGTGTCTTTAGTCATTTTAGATTCATCCGGATATCAATCCACACACGTATGAATATCTAAAAAAAGCATAAAATATAAAATGGAAAAAAGAATGCATGTTCCACAAATGATGCTGGCATAATTGGATTTTAACATGTAGAAGAATGAAAAGAGATCCATATCTATTGCTATACACAAAACTCAAGTACAAATGGATCAAGGATCTCAACATAAAAGCAACCACACAGGACCTCATAGAGGAGAAAGTGGGAAGTACACTTGAACCCATTAGCACAGGAGACCACTTCCTAATTATAATCCCAGTAGCACAGACACTGAAAGCAGAATAAATAAATGGGACCTCCTGAAACTGAGAAGCTTCTTTAAAACAAAGGACACGGCCAACAAGGCAAAACAGCAGCCTCCAGAATAAGAAACCCCACATCGGACAGAGGACTGATCTCCAAAATACACAAAGAACTCAAGAAACTGGTCATCAAAAGAACACATAATCCAATACAATAATGGGGTACAGATCTAATCAGAATGCTCATCCATTTTAAACTGCTATGGTGAATGCTTTGTAAGGACAAAATACCTGTACCTGGAAAACTAGATGGTGACTGTTCAAGAATACTAGTTGGCTAGCGGTACTGTGATTACTCTTATGTCTCCATCTCTGTAAAAGATGGAGGGCACAGATGAAGGCACACTCTATATTGTGTGTGTTGGATACTCAAACTTATCTCTTCCTAGTTTTGTGGAGCTGAACATCAGTTTCCTTCACCTGTGAACATGTGAACAAACTAGAGTACTTGAAACTGCTATGGTGAGAATTGCATGAGACAAGTTAAGGTCTTAGCCAGGGCTCCGTTTGTCCACTGTGCTCAGTAAATGTGTTTGCTTTTCCTCTCTGCCTTTCAGCATTCAGTTTATCCCCTAATTTGCACTGCTTTTCATAAAATGGATCGTGTCCTTGTGGTTTACACTGACTTTCTGCACCAAGGGGCCTATTAAACATGGACTAATGAATTGTGATATTTGACATTGGATTCTTGATGGTACTGCTAAAGTTTTCACAAATTATTTAGTGACTGGTTTGAAATAAAAATAAATGAGGAACATCCGTTTTTTTTCTTGATTAAAAATGTATGTGTCATTTAAGTATAAATGAGATGTCACAGCTCTAAGATTGGAAGCCTGCAGAAAGCAGGACAGAAGAAAGGATGCATCACCAGGGTAGGCGGGGAGTAGAGATTAAACAAACATTGATCCATTTTAACAATTTTCTATCTCCCTCTTTGCAGGGAAGATTTGTATTGGTAGCCTTGAAGTCCCAGAGCTCTGCATCCCATTACCAGCCAATGAGTCATTCATTCCCCCACAGATCCCAATAAAATTTTACAGAATACCCTATTGGCATACCTTTCAAAATATATGAACACTATAAAATATGTATCATTTCTTTTAGCATATGACCTGACTCTGTCCCCCTTTTCCCATTTGGGACAGTGGTCCCTCCATGTGTTTTTGGCTCTAAGGTTATCATTAGATCTACTTGGGTTCTGAGCTTTTCCGTTCTAAGTCCCCAAGGTACTTTCAGGAGTTTTATAACGTGGTTGTAAAAATTCACTCTAAACTGAAACTTGGCAAACAATATATTAATCTGGGAAGTTAATTTCTTTTATAAAGTCCAGAATCTGTTTAGCCCCTCTTTTGAGTTCCCAGAGACCTTGGAAAAATAAAGTGAGCAATTAAAGTTTTTTTGTGTGTCTAAAAAAATTAAAAAAAATGCAATTGAATTTCTCCAAAATCCCTTCAACTGTATTTTTACAGGTGAATAGCTTAATTTTTTGGACTGAGTTCTGATACATTTTGAAATCTCTCCCCCTTTTTTGGCACAGTGGAAGAGAGTAATTAAAAAAAAAACTAGGCTGAGCATACATCACTGGAGTAATAAAGTGTATTTACAGAGTGGAGTCTGTCTGAATTTACAGAAAGGACTAAGATTCTATCATTGGATGTTCACCAGCTTACAAACAAATCATGGAGAAGTACCACTCAGGTCATGTGCCATGCCTCTGTCTAAATACTGTTAAACTTGTATCTGGAGTTGACTCGTTAGAAAGAGAATGACTTTGCATTGAAGAAGAAGTGCCCACAACTGAAAATTAGATACGTCTGTCCTTTTCAGCATCAGAGAGTCTAATTTCCACCCCTTGCTCACCACCAGGACCAGGCTTCAGGGAGGAATATTTGCAATAAGTAGGTAGACCTACTCTATCCCAACTTTCAACACTGAGATAGGCCCAAGAAAAAAGAAGATCAGAAAAGATGAAGGAGAAAACAAAGTGACATTTAAACGAGGCTCAGAGCTTTACTACACTTTCAAGTGTATTTTACTATGGGAATGCAGAAGAGAATTAAACCATAGTCTTTGGGGTTGGAGAGATCTGTTGGTTCCTTGGCTGTGTGTGGCCTTGGGGATTGCACTTAATCTTGGCAAGTTTTACTTTGCTTATTTCTCCAAGTCGAGGCTGTAACAGTGAATAGTCTGTGATTTCTTATACAGCTCAAAATGAAATGTATATAATGAAACTAACAGAGGGGCTAGAAAGCAGCAATTAATATGTGTTTTTCATGTTAATTCTACCTAATGTTCTGGCTAAATTTTTGAAATAAATTCTGATGTCATTAACATGAACATTTTACAGATAAGAAAATGAATAGGTTCAAGTGGGTCTTTGACTTGGATCACAAAAAACCTGTTCTTAAACTAAGTTTTCCTAATCAATTATGTTTTCCTTTAAGGTAAGCACAGTGATTATTTGAAAATGGCTTTTTTTTATTCCAAAAGTTGGAAAGTAGGTATTTCATAAAGGATATACAACTTTTCAATATTGAAAAACTGAGTTAGAAAATTTAGCTAACCATCATCAAAATTGTTCAATACAATCTTTGGGGAATTTCTGAGTTTCTTTTTTTAAATTGAAGTATATTAACTACATAGCAAAATTGTGTGTAATGGATTTGTTGTATCTGTGATAGTCTGAGGAGCAGCTGATTTCTCCCCCTGGACTAGAAGAGCTTAGAATGAAAAAGCCATATTGCTTTAATAGGTCGTTGATTTCTGGACCCGTATAGTTTGTGTGATATCACAGGCCTTGTTTCCACATGGAATAATAGCTTTCATATATATCCACATATACTCATATATGTACATGTTCATACAAATGCAGACAGATGTTTGAGTAGGTATTATTTTAGGGGGACGAAGAAGCAAGGTACTCTTTTCTTTCAGTTGAGTTGAACTCATTCAAAGTCAGGCAGGAACTATGTGGGGCACACCAGAGGAGTGATATAGAAGGTGTGGAGGTAGGTCATGGTGAACTTAAATTCTTGTCATAGGTCGTTGTCAGCTTTACACAAACAGGCATATCTGGGAAGAGGAAATTTCAGTTGTCGAATTGCCTCTATTAGAATGCCCTGAGGGCATCTCTGTAAGGTCTTTTTAAAGTTGCTAATTGATGAAGGAGGGGCCAGCCCACTGTGGCAATATGATCCCTGGGTAGTTGAACTTGGCCAGGAAGCAGCATTCCTCCATGATTTCTGCTTTGAGCGACTGCCTTGTCTTCCTTTGGTGACAGACTTTAAAGTCTTTTTTCTCTTCAGTTTGTTTATGGTTAATGTTTTTGCACAGCAGCAGAGAGGCAAGCTATGGCAGTTCCCCTAGAAGAGTGAGCTCCTGGGACTCTGGTGGCTGTCCCTCTCTGAAATGTCTAACCACGGGAAATAGCTACATGCTTTCCTGGGTCTTTTGCAAGTAGTTTGTTCCCAGTGTCTAATAGATGTGGGTTTTACCCTTTACCTATGTAAATCTTGAGAAAATGTCTTCAGAGCCAGGCATGGTGGTAAATACCTTTAATCACAGCATATGGAAGGCAGAGGCAAGCAGGGATCTGTGAGTTTGAGGTCAGCCTGGTCTACATAGAGAGTTCCAGGACAGCCAGGACAGACAAAAAACAACCCAAGTGTCATCGACAACAGCCAGGGTTGGGTAATGCTGACATCACAATGATCATGGAGCGGGCTCTAGTTTGGTCAGCCCCACCTACTTAAGCAAAACAAGCAGGGGCTGAAAAGAGCAAAGAATGTATGCCAGTCTCAGAATGAATGAAGTAATAAAGGACCAAAGGAAGCCACTGAGGTTCCCTACACAGGTCAGGGATCATATTAAGTCCTGGGGTTGGCTCATATGTGGTGTCTTCCAAACTTAGGGAACCTAGCTATACCCAGAACAGCACAAGCTACACTGATATCAATTATAATTCATACCCTCTGCATTATCTCTAAGCCAAAAACATTCAGAGTCTACACGGATGTGTGATTCTCCTCTGTATGCTGTGAATAGCATTGATGTATAAAGAAACTGCTTTGAGCCTATAGCAGAGCACGGCAGAACTTAGGTAGGCAGGGAAAACTAAACTGCTGGGAGAAAGAAAGCAGAGTCAGAGAGAAGCCATGGAGCTGCTGCTGGAGATAAACACTGTGAAACCTTGCCGGCAGGCCACAAGCCTCATGGTAAAATATAAAATAATGGAGATGGGTTAATTCTAGATGTAAGAGCTAGCTATCAATATGCTTAAGTAATTGGCAAAACAGTGATTTAATTATTACAGTTTCTCTGTTGTTATTTTGGGAGCATGGGCAGCTGGGAAATGACAAGTGGCCTCTTTACAACACTACACCAGTTTCTCTGTGTGATATCCTCACATAAATTCTCAAGTGGTGGTATCCATGCTTCGCATGCACAAAACTCTCTTTCCTCTTCAAGTTTCACCATCAGTTCTGACCTTGCTATAATGTCATTGGTGCTTTCTGTTTATCCTGCTTGTCCTAACTGATTTTGTAGAAGGGAATATAGACAGTCTTGTCAAGGAGGAATAATTGCGTGACTTCTAAATTTAACTTTAAAAGGAGTTAGGAATAGGCGGAGGCATGGTTGTGGCTAGTTTGGCTCTGGAGTATTCCAGGCTTTTTCTCTCTGTTTCCAGGTCCCACAACAGTAACTCATAGTCACCACAGTCTCCATATTGATATAGGATTCATTTCTGATCCTTTTGGATTCAACTCCCCATGTTTTTTGAAATGAGGTAGTTGAAAGATTTGACCCTCCCAGTCACTTATGAGTAAGTGATCTTATTAGGAAGTTCAATGAATTCACTTCACTTTGGTACATTTGATCATAAAACATGTTGGGATTCCTAGCTCTTGCTGCACTCATGACTTCTGAGATGGTCCCTTTGAACAACACTGTGTTGAACTCAGTGGAATCAAAGACTATACCAGGACTGAATTAGTTGACAATTACTTGTTCAGCTCTCACTCTGGAAGAGTCACCGTTCCTCAGCGTTTCCCAGTTGATTACACTGAAGGAGAGCACTGATGGCAGGGAGACTCCTTCTGTCACTCTGACAGAAGAAATGTTGAGTACAAGAAGAGCCAGAGTTCCCAGTGGGATAAACTTGAAAATTAGCTCAAGGTTATCTTTTATTTATTCATTTATTCACTAAATACACATCAAATATTGTATCTTTGATGACAGTAGACTTTCTCTTTTGCATCTCTTCTCCGACATCTTTATCAGGCAACTCACAGCCTGTGTTTCCTTTTCTGTTTTTGCAGTTGAAACTTATTCTTCAATTTCTTTGACTGTCTTAACTTTATTAGTAACTAAGACGTTAACTTCATTTGGCAACCTTGCATTCAAACACAGATCCAAATCTTAAGTTAAAAGAATGAAGCGTGTCAGGCATCACATCAAGGAGAATTTATAACATCAGAGTCTTACTAATTTCCCCAGAATCACATAATCATATAATTTAATTGTTCTCCACAGTAGGCTACTCTTGGGCACTCATATCCTAGGATTTAGGCCAACTGGAAGTGAATTTAGATGAAAGCCACCATAAGAGACCAGTAAAGAAATCTCGCTGAGCAGGAGGCTATATAAAGTAGAATAGTTCATGTTGATGTTGGTAAGACTTCTGTGCTCACCAGCAAAAGTTATCTCTGATCTGCAAGTTCTTGTTATTAGTTATTAATTATTTAATCATACAATGAGAATAATAATAGCAATAATACTAATAGTACTTTTGTATTGTGAAAACTGCATGATATAACTTTATGCAAAGGACTAAGTGGACCATGTTGGAAAGGGGAAGGTAGAGGAAAAGAGTGAAGAACAGAGAAAAGGGAAAGGGATGAGGGAGACTTGAATTTGACTGGCTTAGGGGAGAAGCACATTCTCCTTCTCAACTCATTGCTTTTGTTTACTTCATTTATCAAAAACCTTAGCTCCTGGATCAAATATTTTCCTTTTCCCGCTGTCTTGTGATTATTTTAAGTTACCAGAGTATCTATAAACTGCCAAGTACTCTTTCGTCTCACCATGGTTGCTTATCTCATTGTCTCCCCCCCCCCTCTCTCTCTCACACACACACACACACACACACACACAGAGTTAAATCTAGTCATTTGTTAATAATAACACAGGTGTTTACATATATCAGTAATTGTAAATAGGGTTTCAATAACCATGAGGAAATAACTTCTTTCTTTGATAAATTATTTTCACTTTCTTTTAATTTATATAAAATAGTGAAATATTTTGATCATTTGATATGTCTGCTTTTGTTTTTTGTAGGAATTCTGATATTCTGATAACTTTTCTTACTAGACAACTTCATATTTCTATCTATAGTACATAAGAATTTAACTCTTTTCTAAACCCTTAATTTTGTTTTGCATTTTTTAATGATTGGTGAGGTTGAAATTATTTTCTCCATATACTTTTTGGTCACTATGCATCTTATTTTGAGAGATGTTGCTATAGTGTGAATATGAACTACCCCCTCAGTCTCCTTTTCTAGAATTGGTCCCCAAATGGCAGAGCTATTCTACACTTGTGTAATACATAAGCTACAATTGATTTTTAGTTCTATTCTTCATGGTCAAAGAAGACAAATGTTGTGGTTTTGATATTTTTTAATTTGTTGAGACTTATTTTGTGGACTATGATATGCAGCTTTTAAATGAAATATTCCATAAGTATACACTAGCTTCATTTGGTTTATTGAATAATTTAATTGTATTGACTGTTTGTCTTGATGATTTTTGACAAGACAGATGCTGAAGCCTTAAAATATTATTGTAATGGCCTCTATCTCTCACTTAACTCTAATAATGTTTGTTTTATATAATCAGATGTTTTGGCTTTATGTGCATTTTTTTTTATATTTTTCCTTTTGTTAAGTTGTGCTTAATCATACATAGTGATCATCCCTGTAGTTTTGTTTTACAATTTTGACTTGTAGTCTATTTTGTCTAAGTCTTAATATTTTGATTATATTTGGTTTCCTTTTGTACAATATAGTTTTTCACCATTCCGATTTTAGCTTATGTGTATGAGTTTTGAGGAAATGGGTTTCTTGTGGGCAACACAGTATAGGACCTTGATTTTTTTTTAATTTTAAACTTTTTATTCATTTTACATACCAACCACAGTTCCCTTTCTTTCCCTTCCTCCTGCTCCCCCTTACTTTCCTCCCTGCCCAATCCCCATCAGCTCCCAAGAAGGGTAAGTCCTCCCATTAGGAGTCAACAAAGCCAGGCACATTAAGATGAGGCAGGACCAAGCTCCTCCCCCCTGCTTCAAGGCTAAGTAAGGTATCCGACCACAGGGATGGACTCTAAAAATCCAGCTCATGCACTAGGGATTGATCTTGGTCACACTGCCAGGAGCTTTACAAACAGATCAAAGCACACAACTAGCACTGCATGTAGAGGGCCTAGGTCAACCCCACGCACACTCCCCCAATGTAGTTTCAGAGTCCTTGAGGCACCAATAGCTTGTGTCAGCTGTCTCTGTGGTTTCTCCCATCATGATCTTGACCTGCCCTCCCTCTGTTCAATTGAACTCTTGGAGCTTGGCCTGGTGCTTTGCTGTGGATCTCTGACATTTTTTGTGGGTTGGGAGTGTTAACTGAGGGGCATTTCTAGGGTGAAGGTACATACCTATCAAGTTGATCATGATAGAAACTTGTACAGTTAAGAGTTCTGTCTGGTGGAACCAGTTTTCTCTTAAGTTTGTCCTGACTTGTTTATCATTAAACCAGTCATGTGTATGGTCAGCTGGAGGTCTTAGGGGTCTGTGTATGTTCTGGGTTGTTGCAGCTGTTGGTGTTTTTGAAGATGTGGGTAAGTATTTAGACAAGTAACTGTGATAACAGTGGCTCTCTCCTGAAAATTGATTGTTTGCCTCAGTAAGTGAAAAAAGGGGGGAAGGGTAGTTCAGCAAGAGGGCATTGACTCTGATTTCTCATTAGCTGCTTTTCAAATTTATTGAATTATTTATCTGTATTTTCTGTATTGCATATCCATATTAGTACTATGTATTTTTGAGTCTTCCAAGATTCTTTTTGAATTGTTTTTAATATATTTCACCAATTTCTTTTGTGTGGGCATTTTCTGTAGCTAATTATTGTATTCTTTTGGTGGTATCACTTTGCCTGGCATTTTCATGGTTTTTGTGTGCCAAAAATGGATGTTTGTGTATTTAGAAAAAAATTATCTGTATCTATTAATGTCTGTGATATCTCAAGGGTTGGGCTTGCCAACAGGCTGGGGTATAGTCTATATGACTGTGGTTAGGAGGACCTATTAGTTTCTCATAGGTTGTGTAGGAGTGAGCTTGCTTTGTGAATACAGGTGGCTTTGGTGCAGTGAGCATGACCCCAAAATAGAGCACTTCTTCTTCAGAAGGGTTTGGGCTTAGATGTTATTGTGGGTCATTAGCCAGTGAAAGGAAGGACACACTGTTGATTTAGATCTTTTCTGCAGCAATATAGTGGTGAATATTCCTTGGAAGCTTTCCAAAGGACTGCATAGTCTTTCCCAACCACAAAAACTTCTGATATTCTTGCTAGGAACGAGGGTTGCTGAGGTCAGCTGTGGACCTTCTTATTAGAATGGAAAGACTCTTCCAGCATCAGGTTGATCTTCAGCTGGAGCAATAAGGTGGTTGGTGTAAAGTGCTTTTAAATACAGGGTGCCAGGCATCATTATAGTTCAAGAGCACCACACTCCAGCATTTTTCTCGAGTACTCTAGCTGAGCAGGAGTTATTTATCCTTTGTATTTCCCCCTAATTTTGTGGGAGACAACTATGTCTGATACCGCCAGTCAGCCATCTTCTCTGAAATCTGTTTTTATTTCTATTTATTGGTTCTGTTGCCATATGTGGTTGATTAGTCCTGATCTAATTGTTGTCTCCTACCAAAACCTGGTTATGATTACTTAAGACTGAGGGAATTTTTGGAAAGGGTGAGTCTCTATTTAGACCTTCACCATCTATTAGAGACAAGGTTGGCTTTTAGCAGTGTTTACACAATTTTTCCAATTAGCCCAGGCATGAGTTGGAGATTTTTAAAAGAATTAATGAAACTTGGTTCCAATGCCATGGGATTTGTGTTAAACACAGGTAATGAATAAAAGGAGTGCATCTCTAGAATAGCTGAAATCTTTAAAACACCCTTCCTGAGGACTCCTAATCCCATATTCTATTCTTTCTTTGGGGACTGCCATTGGCTTTTGACAAGGCTGCTTTGTAACAACGCTCAGTGTAACAATAAATTTCCTCAAGTGTGTGACTAAGAGCTGCCTGAAAGGCTTTATCGTCATCCAGCCCATCATTCTTCATAAGCCTCTGCATGGAGATTCCATTTGTTTCTTCATTACTTTGTACAGTTTCCCTTTAGTGGAAGTCTGTCGACTCCTTCACATCTGGATCCAATTAGAGATCACTCTTTATGTGGATCTAATTATCTGTCTCTACATGTGCTCAGCAGAGACACAATTATTAATAAGAGTTTGAATGTGGCTTTACAATTTCAAATTGCCTCTTCTTTTATTAGGCAGCCTCAGAAACTTGAATTCCAGTCCTAATCCCGACTCCAACTTTTAGAAAGACATTTGGGAAACTGGGACACAAGAAATTTGAGCATTTCTTTTTCTAATAAGTGAAGAGCAACCCAGGAACAGGACTATACAGGGACATTTCAGATGAGGAATAGTCTCTACGTAACTTGTTCTCTTCCTTGATGGTTAACTGAGTCATAGCTGTTGTGTTACTACATCACTTCTCTTAATAAAGGAGGTTGTAGAATTGGGTTTATATGTTCCTCAGAGGATTGAAAAATTTTTCAGTTTCCTGCCACTGTTTCTTCTCTTGTTAATTAACAACAACAACAACAACTGTTTTGTTTTGGAGAGGTTTTTTTTTTGGTCTTGTTTTGTTTTTTACTAGTTTTTGACTCATGTCTTCATTTCCTCTCTTTTTGCTAATGAAGCATCAACAACAAAAGCCAACTGTTTTATTTTGTGAAACTGTCCCTCTCCCTTGCTCTCTTACCCCATCTCTCTCTCATCTTCATGGAGAGCTCTGAGCTCACAATCAGGAACTAACACTTAGCACTTCATTTGAGGAATGAGAATACCGAGGCTTCTCTGATAAGAAAAGGCCTCAATTTAAGGGGCTGTTACCAGGGAGCAGCCCTGACTTCATTCACTGCAGTTGGAGCCTTTACCAAATTGCCAGAGCCTCTGCTTGACATGAGAAATGAATGATGACAGAGAATGCAGTCAACTCACATGACAGAGAGACATGGGGGAAAGACAGACACCAGGTCCTGTTGGCCTCGTTTCATCATACAGAGTGACCCGAATTTGATATTCCAGCATTGTTTCTGTTTTAGTCAAACTACATGTTAAAATTCTCCTCATATTTGGGAAAGCTAAGCCTGGATTACTGTTGGTTATAACTAAAAGGATCTTTGCTCTGCATATATTATTTTTGTTGTATCCTTTTCTAAATAGCTTTGATACTAGAGAATTGAAGGTAGAACTGAAGGGCCGTGGTGGTATGAGTAAGCAGAAACATAAATCTAGGGACAATAAATGAGAACACATGGCCACCCTAAGGACTCTGACCTAAAACTCAAAGGCAGAGATTTGATTTTGTGCTCTGTTCCACTAAACTTAATTTCACTATAATTTCTTTCTGTGTGTGTGTGTGTGTGTGTGTGTGTGTGTGTTTGTATATACCCATTCACAGAGACAATAGGATATCTGAACCTCCAGTGCAAGTTCTACACAGTTGTGAGCTATCAGATAAAGGTGCCCAAATTTCTGTCCTCTACAAGAGTAGCAAGCACTCTTCGCTACTGAGCCATCTGTTCAGTCCCTGTAATTATGATTTTTAAGGATGACTATATGAAACTTCAGAAAAAGGTGCATGAGAATAGACTTCTTGGGATAAAATAAAGTTCACAGCCAGAGCTGCGTTGTTTGTCTCTATTGAGTATCTCACCATTGACTTGCTTTTTGCCTGACCTACTAGTTAAGGCCCTAATTCATTCTTCCTCAGTTGATTATATTTAGACATAGAACCGTTAAAGGTCTTGTTTAGGCTAAAATGCGGCCATTGAGATGGATTCTAATCCAGTGTGCCTGGCATCCTTTAAGAAAGTGAGATGTGGGACCACAGAAGGACTGTACAGCAGAAAAATATGAGAGCACAGTTAAGAAGTCATATCAGGAGACAAAAGACCTTTCTGCAGCTTGGCTTTGAACTCTTGTCTTCCATGAAGGTAGGAAACTATTTTCTGCTGTTTAAGTCACCCAGCCTGTGGTATTTTACTATAGTGCATTTAGCCAATGAATATATCCAACATTTAACAATGGTTTATCCAAAAATTGGACTTTAATTTCAAGAGAAAGTATGGCTTTTGGGAATTGTCAGTTACTTTCAAAGTCATACGTATTTTATGAAAAATATGGATTTGGTGGACAAAGGTAATACCTATATGTAAAATAGACTTTTTTTCATGGACGCTATAGGCAGTTGAGTGACTGAGCTATTTGTACATTAAAATTCTTTCAAAATCAGAAGTAAATCAAATACATTAAATGTATAGTACAAATGGGGTTCAGATGTTCCCAAAGTGGTGAGAGTCCAGTTTATACTGGAATAGTTAGAAAAATCTTGGCTATAGAGTTGTGAGTGTCATAATTAGAAGATGTCTCAGGGAAAATTTTCGGATAAAGAAAATGTCACAAAACAAGCAAATTCCCAAAGATATTTAGGTCATAAGACTCAGTTATCTGGGAGGAAGCTCCCTAGGGAAGCAGTGGAGAATAAGCTTGCTTAGCTTGAACAAAAACACACGTGGGACTGGGGAGAAGGCTCAGCAGGTAGTGTGCCTGCTCTGCCTGTATAAAGGGCCCACCAAGTTGGGATACCTAGTACCTCTGTTCAATGTGGAGTGTAATGGTCTTGCAACCTCTTTCCAGTGCTCGGGAATGAGTGACAGACCAGGGGGATCCCAGCAGCTTGTTCGCCAGTCAATCTAGCCAATTAGTCTAGCTCCATGTTTAGTGGGAGATACTGTTTCAAAACACAAAGTAGAAAGAAACAGAGTAGGACCCTGAACATGGATCATTGACCTGAATAGGTGCATGCATCAGCCCCTGAACTTACATTTACACATGCTTACTTTCAACATTTACATACAACATATAAATGATCAGACACACACATACACACACACACACACACACACACACACACACACACACACACATCCACCCATCCATGGATGGACGCTGTGGAAAGTTTGAACATCAGATATGTTAATTTAGGTTTGTTTTTTTTTTTTAAGGTAAAAAGATGGCAATCTTTTTCAGCAGGAAGTCATGCCTGTTTGAGAGAAAGTTTCTTTTGGAATCCCTGTAGTGTGTGCTATAAGGATTCAAGGCGAGAGCCTTAAGGCACTGGGGGAGATAATGTCAGCCATGGTCTTCCAAGGAGATCAGGGTCTGAACCAACATCACATTTAAGAAAGGATGACAGTTCTCCTTAGCTCTCACCTAGAAGGATGTGCCCAAGTGTAACTTTTCATTTGATTAGCCTCAGGCTATGTGAAAGGCAGGGACAAGTTAACCCTTCCTGCACATCATCAGGCTTCTTTTTAAAATGCTAACTGAATCCTTGTTCAGCTACCTCATACAAGAGACTTGGCAAATTCTAATAATAATACATTTTCTTGAAATAAGATCTTTATATATTTCTTCTGTTACTAATTCCCCCTGGTGCCTTTCATAAGATGCATGAAATCGCCTCATTATTACTAAATGCCCTTGCAGATATAAAGCTATTTATTGCTTTGTGGGAATTCTCCTTCCAACACCTGTTCCCTTTTAAAAAAGAAAATCTACAAAACTCTTGAATTCATGATTCTCTCATTCACTCATTCTTTCTCTCTCTGTCCCATTTTTTTCTTCCATTCTTCCTTCACCTCCCCCTCTTTTTTGTAGCAAGTATTCAGTCCAACGAATCTGTGTTCTCACAAGGTCTACTGAGTAATGCATGGGTTTGCTTTCTCTTTCCAGATGTGGTTTAATTGTTTAACATAAAGACATATGCTGAGATTTATGAAGAACTCCCTTCAGAACTCAGTATTATCATTATGTGCCAATTTAAAGCCATCAATGATCAACCAGAGATCATTTCTGCCCTTCAATTAAAACATACTAGATGGGCAGGATATGGTAAACCAGATGCAATAATTAAGAGAACAGTTTAACTGTTCGGATTGCACATTGCTGCTTGCTACAGCATGGCCATAAAACAAAAGTAAAGCCAAGAAGGGTTGTATGGCCTCATAAAAATTCCATTTGGCTTGGAAATACAGTACCATTTTACATTAATGTTAAACACTCCAAGAGATAATTACACAGCCATGAGTCAACTGTGTCAAATAATTAAATACAGGAAATGGATCGATGAAAAAAAAGTTTCCTTTCCTTGACTTCAACTCTTTCTAAATAAATTTAAGAAAAATATTATTCACCACCTGCATTAAAGAATTCTCTTTGGAAACCTCATCTCTTGGGAACTGCAGGTGGCAGCAGGGGAAAGATATTAGTATTACCATTCCACATACACAGGAAACTATTCCTCCTGGGAACTCCAAGACAGTGCAACAGGACCAATTATCTGGGAAGAGTAATTGTATGGCAAATACATCAGGAGATCTCAGAGGGTTGCATAGCATTTGCTAAGTTAGATGGGAGATAAATTATTACTTTCTACTGAGGTGATTATGGTAAAGTATTCCAGGGAAATCTAATGAAAGATTTTCTGATTATGAAGCGTAGAAACACACACACACACACACACACACACACACACACACACACAACACACACACACCAGTAATTTATTTTTACTACTTCCAAATTTTGCATGTTGAGCATTTGTCTGGAAAGACATTTCATTGCTTCACTTTGACAACTTTTCTTTCTCCCTTCTTTCTCTTTGTTTCTTTATTCCTTTACGAATTGAAGATATCTTATTTTAATCTATCTGTGAAAGACAAACTCCTCTGTTTTGGAGTGAGTGAACTGTTGTTGAAATGCATATGTGGTATTTTTCTTTAGAGGACAGAGGTATCACTGTTCTTTGACAGCAGGTAGTTAAGTCTATTAAAACATCTTTTTTTTTCCCCCCGGGATTTGTAAAGGTCCTTGAAATGAGAGTAGCTCAGAATTCCCTTGTCTCCAATTAAGTTGTTGAGGGAGAAGCTAACCAGGGTTCTCCTAAGAGCTAGATGTTCAGGGCAAAAACTAGCTGTTAACTTAATGAACCAATCAAAGGAATTTATAAAAAGATATCAGGCATAGGGGAACCAGAAAAGCAACTGAAAGGGAATTAATCAGTTATATGAAAATCAAGAAAGTGAATTAGGTAAAAATCTACTGAACTTCTTAGAAGTGATAATTTCATTTGAATTAAATTTGACCTTAGTTTTGAGGATTTTATAATAAAGAGTTATGTACTCAGCTTCCTGTTGGCTTTAAACCAGGGAGTTAGAGCTCAAACCTAAGAGGTTAGGAAAAATCCTATTCACTCAAATAATATAGAATTTGTATTTTTACTGTATGTATTTTAATTGTTGTCTTTTATTGTAGGAATATTTTAATCTGGATTATCAAGTCAATCATACTAATGAGCCATTGGAGAAGAGGCCATATTAGCACAGGATAAAGAGGCACTGTGGTCATAGATTTTCCAAGTTATGTTGATATAGGTGGTGTGAACTACTGATGAACTATATACAGCATGTGGTCACTTTTTACAATATAAATCCACTGCAACCAGCTTTATTATGTTCCCTAAGTATGTCTTTTCCCGATTCTTTAGGACCATTTCTTACAGAGATTATGAAAGTGGATCAGTACTCTGTAGCTATGGTCAATAGCTGTTAGGGTTACCTTGTTAGAGAACAAAGTACGACAGTATTGTAGTTTCCTTCTTCATGTTAGCTAGGTTTCTTACTTTTTATAGAAGGGCTATTGTATCCTGCCACTCTTTCTTGATAATTCTTCTATTCTGTATATCCAGCATGGGTACACCACGACTTCTGTCCCCAGGGGTGACATGTGACTCAAATACAATCAACTACAATTCTCCTTAAGACTTCACTGAACTCTTAGTTAAAAAATAATCTTATTATTTTCAGTAAATTTGAAGCACTTACACATTGAGGGTGTGTAACGAGAGCTTTGTACAGAAAGTGGGGCAGCTTGAAGCTAATTGAATGGGGAGAAGCACACAATATCCTAATGATAACAAGATCTCAGAACCAAGTTTTAATACAGCGTTTTGTCTTCTAGTGATTTGAGTTAACTGAACCACTGATTTTTCCTATCTTGGCCAAGTTTTTGTCAGATGCATTTAAGGAACTTGAAGACAGCCAAGACAAGGAATATTATTAATAATCTTTGATGCTAAGCTATCTGTTTATAGTTTTCAAAAATAGAAGACTCCTTCTCAGGTTCTCAATGGGTGGTGCATGCAGATGGATAGACATTTATACTTCAGAACATTCCAGAATTTTAACCTTCTCTGGTTTCTTAGGCAACTATCTCAGCGTGTTTGGTGATGTATATATTTGGTATGCCCAGCTCAAAAAATTGTATTTCTAAAGCTGATATAATGGAAACAATAATTGCACAATAGTATTTACTCTAAGAAAGAATCCTGCAAACAAATCAAAAAGCTTTTCCAGATATTAACATGGTAATAATAACTAAGGCCAAAGCAGGGAAGTTTCTTGAATTAGCTGGCCTATTGCATGAGTTTGTTAGTGTAGGGACTTTGTAAGTTTGGAGCTCTTTAGTTCTCCCCTCTGCATGGCATATTACTATACCACATTTCCCCAACAAGATACCATATAGCTTTCATTACCCTATATCTTAAATACTTAACACCAGTGTTGATTCCAGGATTTTTCCCATTCTAATTTTGGAAGATTTTTGCTGAAAAAATGTTTTTCTTCAGTAAAATTTATCAATACTTCAATAGTCATACCCATAATAAGTTAACTTTCCTCTTCATGGGATAGGTTGTTAAATATTTGAGAGCCTTCCTTTCCTTTTGGACACCTTTGATTGGTTCTTCTGTCAATACTACCTGTGTCACTGTTTCCTAAAATGTTTCCATTCTGGTGTCTACTCTCTGAAGGTGCCATGACTTTTTTTTTAAATGCTTTCCAAATTGCATGCTTAAGAATACTACTCTTGATGTTGCAATCTGAAGACAGAAAAGCAAAGTAGCAGTATCTTCCTTAGTGTTACATGTCAGACTTGGATTTATTAAATCTAAGAAAAGTTGCTAATTTTGGCAGCAAGTGACAGAGTTCATTTGTTTTGGGTTAGACTTAACAAATACTAATTACTTAAGTGCTGTTGAACTGTTTACTCTAGCTGGCCCTTTAAGAACATTTTTTGATACAATTAGCCTTGCCAGGCTTGCCATTAACTCCCTAATTATTTTGTTGTATTACTAGAAATGACATGAAGTATTGAAGGGCATTGGGCATAGAAAGAATGACCATATGTCCTACCAACCAAACATTTACTTCTTTGAGATTAAAAAAAGGATGCTATTGATAACTATTCTGATGTAAATCAGAAGGGACTTGGCCAAACTGGGTCAGTTAGGGAGTCAAGCTCCCTAATTATAGAAGAATTAGACCTGATATTGAAGCACTTGTTAATTAACAAGGCTTAATTAGCAAATTGTACTTCAAAACATGTATACAATGAATACACAGGTTTGTATGTTAAGTAAAAATAATAAACGACCATATTTATAAGTGATATTCATGCACACTTCAATCTAAAGTAGATTGAAATCAAACCTATCATTGTGAAATCATTTAATAACTCTGAATTTGTCAATAGTTAGAATTTATCTACTTAGCTATGGTTTGCTAGTTTTAGTAGAATAATTTTATCATTTTGCCTTCCATTGTGGCTCCTTACTTTTGGTAGGCTGGAAGCTAAAGGATATCTTTGTTGACAGAGATTTCTAGGTTGGCTAATCTCTTCTTTGGGGAGAAATGTATTGTAAGCCAACAGCTCCAGTTTCTAGCTAGAATTTTCTAGACACCGCTCCCACATTCCCTGGATACCTCTTAGGGTGCTGTTTTCTCCTATGTAAAATAGTCTGGGTTGTTGAGGTCACTGGGCAAGAATTCAATTAATAACCACCAACTGAATGGTGGCTTACTGGGCTCCACTGGTGGTCTTCAGGCTAAAGATCTAAAGAATTCCAAATCCTCTAATTCCCTGTTGGGTATAAAAAGGGAAAGCTTGCAGGCTGACTGCCAGCCTGTCCTCAACTCAACCCATGTCTCTCCATCCATTTGGGAACAGGCAATTTAGAAACCAAACAAACAGAAAACACAATTCAACTCTTCTTCCAAATAAATATTGTAAAGTATCAGGTTAACAAAAATGCTCTCATGCTTTTCTTCTTTGTTATTGTTTTTTAACCTTTTCTGAATGCTGCATATGCTCTATTTCCTGACTTGTAGTTGGAGCCAGGCTCCTGGCTTGAATGAATCTTGAGACAGGCTTTGGGGTGGGGTTTTGAGGGTAAGGAACGGGCATGGCTCTGAAGTCCAAAACTTCCATTTTCTTGGTTCTAATTGGTATTTTGTGCAAAAATCTCACTAGCAACAAATACATTCTGAATACTTTCTTTAAAAGATAAAATTTGTGGGTCATTTTCAAATTAAAATTTATAAAAACACTACATTAAAATATAATGGGTACCATACTGTGAATAAAATCTCATTCCTGTGAGTCTACTTTGACATCCTTAGAACATCAAGGAAAGGGAGCAATCTCCGTAATCTTAAATCCCATTTCTGAGGCTATGGATATGCAGACCATGAAAGACTTAAATGTGAGCACTAATGCTCTTACTTTAAAAGCCAAGGGCTTCTCACTGAAGGAGCTGAACAACAGACCGATGAATTCAAATTATTTACTTGTTGATTTATTTTAAGTGCACCAAATGCTTCAGGGCTCCTCAGCTCAAAGGACAAACACTGCAGGAAACTAAAGCCAGAAGTCTGTCCACTCTGCATGAAGCCAGAGCCAAGAGATTTCACCTTATTTACATTTCCCAAAAAGAGAATACAGTAGAACCAAGTCAGTGTTTTCGGGAACACTCTCTCTTCCCTCCTCCCTCCCTCCTCCCTCCCCCCTCACAAATAGGAGATGCAGAAATCATAGCAACATTCTGAGCCTGGTAAGGGGCTCCCTTGCTCCTCAGGTCACAGTATCCATGAAGTCAAACTGTGAAGAAGGCTCATGCTTTACCTGCTAAACCTTTTATTGATACTTCTCATGATACATGTGGTACCAAGGGACCTTTACACCCACAGGAGGAAACCACTTATTTTATCACTGGAAGAGCTGTGTGCAAGACAGCTCTTATGTGAAAAAAAATGAATAAAACAGAGTATCTCAGATGATCAGGAATTAGGTAAAGATTCTCTAGGTTTCGACTGAGAGAACTCTGTCTCAGGAGATTCTGTGAAGTCTGATGTTCAAAATGTTAGTGGAAGAAAATGAGGGTGGAGCTTAGACCACTCCTCAAGTTCGCTCTCCACCCGCATCATCCACAGGTGAAGGGCATCTGCATGACGCAAAAGCAATCTTATAAAACTCTTTATGGCTCAGCTGAATTTAAGCGATCCACATTACTTAGGAAATAATTAACACATTTTCTCAATTAGACTAGTTGAACCTTCCAAGTTGTAACTATAAAGTTTGACAAAGTTCCTTGAATGTCTAGCTACCCAATTTGAAAGATTCTCTCCTTTGATTACTATTCAGTAATCACAGTGTTACAGAAAATTATTATAAAACATCATTGTCATTCTAGAATAGGGGATAATTACTTAAAAAAAAACCAAAACTCTGAATTTCACTAGTTTGTTCTATTTTTACTTGCAAAGAGCTTGTTTGCTAATTTGTTACATTATTTCTGAAGAAAACAACATAGGGTGTAGTGTTAAAAAGAATAATTTTCCAGGATGTCTCTTTCATAGTCTAACAACTAATATGATAAAGGGCAAGTATTTATAAGTCAAAAAGAAGAAAAGCAATTTTATCTATTGTTTAATTATTTTGATTATCAGCCAGGTTGTTGTCATGAATGAGTTTTGTACAAAGGAAGCATTAACTGTGGGTATTATTCTTTTCATTCATCACACACTTTTTTTGATAGTATTAGATTCCAAACATTGTGCTTAGCGAAGACAGCTTATAAAGATGAATAATGTGCAGTTAACACCATGCTGAAAATAGACAACAGGAGGAAGGCACACAACAGCAACACCCCAGCTGCTGCTGGCATGCTTTTCATGTCCACTAAAACTCAGGTTGTGTTTCTACCTCCAGGAAGACGTTATGGTGTCAATATCTCTGATTTGTTAAAATTCTACCAAATAAAAATACACATTAAATATGTCTTTCTAGATAGTGGTAAGCCTAATAAGAAAAATAAAGCCATATAGAAAGATGAAGTAGTAGGTGAATGTTTTATTATGGTGTTCAGAGGCAAAACTTTCCAAAGATTGACTCCAGAAAGACTCCATGAGTTGTTTGGGGGAAGAGCCAATGTAAAGATATGAGCCTGAGTCATCAGCAGAGAGACAAATGGCAACTGTGGCATGCTGAATGTGGGTGGGTCATGTGCATTGAGCAGACGGATGCAGCCTGCCCGGTCAGAGGTAAAGTGCAAGAGTCTACAGAACAGGGCAGTATGAAAGAAGTGGCTAAATCACTTGTCATGGGAAAAAGTGGAAGAGTCTGTTTGGAGTAGTGGTTGATGGTATAGTTGTCATTCATTGCTAACAGGAATACATTTTGAGACATGTGCTAGTGGATGTCATCGTCAAACGAATAGACTGGATTGTAGTTATACAAAGACAACATTGATCAATCCTTTTACGTAGCCAGTCAATGCAACTGAGGCACAGAAAACACAATATGTATTAGTCTATCATTGCTGTATTATGCCTTCTGGGGAAAGTGTTGTTTTGGAGCACAACACAAAGAAGACCAGGACTCAGATAGGTACTTGTCTTGACAGGCTTTCCTGGTAGCAGTAGGCATGCCATATAGCATACATACCCTTATAGAATGATGGTGGAAAGAGCAAACAATATTTTCATACCCTGATGAAAATTATTTTGGCTTCATGAATACACAGAAAAGAGGCTTGGGAGCTGCAGAGATTGCTGGACCACACGGAGAGAACCACTGAACATATTTTATGTCCAATGGCATCTGAGTTTTGTTTTTGTGTGAAATATGGCCGTAACAAAAAAGGTAATGACAGCAGTGGCAGGGAGCTGGTGAAAAGCTGGAATTATTTTTCTTTTCTTTAAAAAGAATAGCAACGAGGTTATTAACTCGAGTCTTGGAGGGTGCACCAGCTGTGAGGTTTGCTCACCAGCAGTCCCCTGAATGTTAATCAGAGGTGCAGGGAGTCAGGTGGTGGCTGTTCTTCAAAGAGTGCCCCCAATGAACAGTGCTTTCTTGTGATTAGTAATAGATTTTGAAAATTGTTATTTGTCCCTTTCTTTCAACTGTGAATTATTTTGGGTGTGATAGATGGTAATGTGTTAAAATGCATTAATTTTAATGTGTTTCTTTATTTTTCATGTCATAAAATCAGAGATGGAAGAGCCTTCATGAGTCACGCAGTCCATCACCCTGGCATAACATCATGGCTCTTTCCAGAAAAGCTTTGTCTGGCTCAGTTTTAAATGAGGAAAGCAATTATACTCCCATTAGTTCCCTTGGGAAACTATTCCATTTACTGATAGATCTCCATTTTGAAATGTTGCCCAACATGGAGGCCATGTTGGCTGAATGCTATTAATCCTTGCATGGATAAGTCCCATGTGGTGCTCTCTGAGAGAGCCTCGCCCACATGACGCCTCTGGTGAGGGTTCTAGTGTGCAACATGTTGTAGTCCAGGAACTGCCTTGTAAACCCTCTCCTATTGCATCATCTGATGAAGAATTTATTATGACATTATTGTCAGATTCCAAGCAAGGACATATATTAAAAGGGCACTGGGGATTATCACATGGAGAAAATAGGGAAAGGGGGTGATCTCATCTGGTATGAATTGCTTTCACGCACCAAAAGGAATGAAGTGTGAGTGAGCTTTTCAACATCTCACCCAAACAATGGTCACAACTGAGCTTTTAGAGTCAACCTAGGAGAATGGCTGTCGTATGAATAAGTGCATAAACATGCCAGGTGTTTGTGGTAATGAACATGAAATGATTTCATAAACTTTTAAAAACATAGAGCTCACGTTCTTTTTTTTTCCTGCATTACAAAATCAAGTTGTAAATCTCTAGGGAGCATGCTTTAAAAACAGGATAAAAAATTTTTATGCCTTAAGGATATTCATGTGGCTTCCTGTAAACACTATTTGCTGAAAACATAAAGCCTGAATGCCTAGTTTCTTCATGCTTAGCTCATTGGCTGATGGCTTGGGAGACATTCTGCTTCCCCACGTCCCCTGCATTTAAAAATTTGCTTCCATTTAGCCTTATAAATCTAGATGATTTTGTCTTCACTTTGGAAGCAATTTTAACAAATCTCATGATGGAGTCCAGTAAACATTTGTATGTAAAATAACCTCTAAGTTATTTTTAAGAGGCAGATTTTCCTCTTAATGACATAACTTCATGACTTGTTCAAGTTCACAGGAGGAAAGAGCAACACACCAGAAATGGAATTAAGCTTCTTTTGTTGTTACAGTGCTTAGCAAACTCAGGTAGAATAAGCATGTTTTCCAATTTTTCTTTTTTTTCCATTCACCCTTTTCTTTCCTCCATGATCTCAGTTGCCATTTTACTATTTTATTTTTATTTTTGTTTATTCTTTGAGGGAGACCATGAGAGTCAATGACATGATGATGAGAAACCAGAGTTTGTAAATTTCCTCCTCTCTCTTCCAGACAAAATGAGGCAAAGCAAGTGTTCCACGTGATATTCTCAAAGGCACTCAGTCCCTGACATTAGTTAAAGGCAAAACAACAACAAAATCAAAAATAAAAAGATATAAACCAAGAGCTTTCAATGATTGATAGGAGCCTGCGTTGTTTAATCTGGAAAGGCAAATAGCCCATAACCCCTTTGCAAATAGAGCATCATCCTTAGGGGTAATTTCACTTAAATCCATGGCAAAGCCAACACTGATACTCTGCTGTGAATAAGAAAATATTTAGGTACTTTGCCTGGAAATTAGACATAGATGCTAAAGTTACTAACTTGTTAAAGGAATATTTGGATCATTTGCTTTTTTTCAGGTAAGTAAGTGAAGCCCTTAACTCCACTAAAGTAACACCTACTTGATGCTTGCTTTGGATAGGCTTCAGTGAGCACCAGAATAGAGCACAGTTTGTCCTAGACTGCTAGTTGTGGTCCCTACATCTTAAATCAGCTAGTTAGTTTCATTAGTCTTCTGTGTCCCGGGGCTACTAAAGGTAGCTTAGTAACCATCTGCATAGGTTGCAGAGATGATGATGATAAAACATGGTAATATACATAAAACCTTCAAACAGAATTTGGCACATAATGAAGGCTTAGAAAGTGTTGTTATCATACTTATTATCATGTCTGGAGGAAATTTATGTCTTCTAGCTGTGTTTTCCCATCAATTATATCATCAAGTACTATTCAAATAACTTATTAGCATCCCATGACCTTTATATTCCTGGAAATGTGGCTTTTAGAAAAAAAAAGGAAGGAAAATCTTAATGTGGTCTATCATTCTAAAGTGCTATCTTGGGGTTCCTGGCAGGATTAAGAGCCATATACTTCAACTGTTAAACACTCCATTTATCAAAAAGAAAAAATCAAAAAGCTCTAAGTTGGATGTTATCACAGTTTATTTTTTCTTATTGCTAGAATTATTCCTATGATTTTATATAAAATTGTTTCAAAAATTTTTAACATGTTAAAGATCTTCCCTTGACCCCACATTCTCCTCTAGGACAGTGCTGACCCCACATTCTCCTTTATGACAATGCTGACCCCACATTCTCCTCTAGGACAGTGCCGACTGTCAACTTCACAGACTCTGGCATTACCTAGAAGACTTGCCTGCAACCACATGTGTGAACGACCATCTAGGCTATATTATTCTCTGGACATGACTGTATTTTTATTGGATTAATTGCCGTAGAATGACACTCAGTAAAAAGGGCCGCCCCGTTCTCTCGAATTGGGTCCTTCTCCAGCTGAGCATAAGCATTTATTACTCTCTACCTCCAGATGTCTTAAGTTCCACTATGATAAACTGTGTGCCCTTGACCTTTGGCGAAAAACATACCCTATCTTTTTAACAGCTTTTGTCAGGATATTTCATTACAGTAACTGGGAAATATACACTTTACATACAGCGACTTTCTGCAGGGATTGTCTAACTCAGCACTTCTAATTCTTTCCCTTTCCTTGTTTGTCATAATTGTTCCAGCCAAAACTGCACTTAGAATGTCCACGAAAATTGTTCTTTTTAAGGTCACTCATGGCTTGTGAACAAAGTTACTTACTGCTCAACCCCACAGCTGAAATGAGCAAGTATGTCTTTTCTTTTGTATTGACTTCCTCCTCCTCTTGTCTATTTCCCCAAGTTCTCATTCAATGGCCTTTGTTTTTCCATATTATATCTCCACTGCATAAAGGCTGAGAGTCCCCAGGGCACTGAAATCCAATCTCTAGTTGAACTCCCCTCACTGTAAACTTGCCTGGCCTACGACGTTAATTACTGTTTATTTCCTCACGACTCTTAAACCTATACTCTGGATATTATACTTAACTATACAGCTACAAACTCAACTTCTCCATTTGACCATTTTTCTATGGCAGTCTTGACAGAAATACCTGCAAATGCAAGAACCTAGAGCCCTTGAAACTCTTCTTCTGGGTCCTCGTTCCAAAAACTTACCTGTGGCCTTGAATATTATTCATTTTCTTATGCTTCCATTAACTGCAAAAATCACACAGTTTCTGCTTTCCAAGCACATCCACGTCCACTCATCTGTTTCTGTTTCCACCAGCACCATCCTGTGCCTACCAGCCACCTCACCCTCTGTGGTGCTGCGGATCTCTTAGATGCCAGCATCATTCATGTGTAGGTATTCTGCCGGCAGAGGTGCTGTTGCTTTACTCACCAGTGTCTCAGTAAAGCACCTAGCACGGTTTCAAAACACGGCATGATACTTAGTAGAAGCAAAACAGAGAGAGCAGCGGTAGAGCATCTCTCCCTCCTCTGCTTACCTGCATTAAGTCTCCTTGCCTTCAGATGGACATCTCATGACTGCTACCAATTCCAGTTTCCCTGTATCTCAGCCTTTGATATCCACGGTTGTGCGAGAATCAAAGCTGACTATAAGCCACAGAGACCAAAGGCGACTGAGCTAACCTAGGCTACAGAAAACCCTTGTACTATGCTCTTGGTGTACAGCCTGGGTGAGCTACTCACTTGCAGAGTACCACTTAGTGTTTTTTCATGTTTTTTTTAAATGTGGTATTGGAAGTTAATATACAGGCATTGAAAATAGCATTAGTCAAACTGGATTACTGTTTTTAGGGATAATCAAATGATATTGTTTGCATCAACAAATCTGATTTATAAGTATGAGGTACTTGGAAACGTTTTTTTTTTTTTCTCAAAACAAAAATTTTCTCTCCCCTTTTGGTGGTAGTGGGAGAAAGACAGGAGGCAGATGGCTGGGAACACACAATGAAGCAGGGCTGGTAAAGGGTACAGAGGAAGCAGACTATTTGTTAACATCCCATAAGGGTGCTGGGAAACGATTGTGATTGTTTTCTGTAAATATAGGGGACCCTTTCTTCCTTTTATCTTCTTAAAATAAGTTTGCATAAACCATTTTGTCCTTCAATCTGCTACCCTCAAAGCTCACATTAGGAGTAATTCAACAGACACTTTTTAAAAATTGTTACCAGGGATACTGTATCTGAAAGTTTATATGATGTGTTTTTATGAAACAACTTTTGCGGAGGAATTTAACATGACCGAAGGGACAACAGAATCTCATCTGTGCCGAGCACACACTCCCTGACAACCCTTAGGAAGGGTTAAAGCATGATGTCCTTCTGTCTGCCCATCCTACTAAGTACTTCTCCAAGTCTTCTCCAGGTGTCTCCCTCCTGTTCTCTGTGATGACTTCAGAACTTCTCCAAGCTGCTAGTGTTTCTGACTTTTGGCTTCTCTTTCACACTTGACAACTGATGTTGCCTCACACTGTGCACAGAAATTAGGAGCTGTGCAAGGCAACGTCTTAGTTTCCAGACCAACTGCCTTGAACACATCCAGCTCCTCTCTGCCCTTTCTAACATGAACACTCTCCAGTCTCTAATGATCAGAAAGCAGCAGCTCTCATAGTTGCATAGTTTTGGTATCTTTCACTGTGCAACAGATGCACTTACAAATAATCAGAACCTCCACTGCACCTCTCCCACGCACTGTTACTCACACTCAGAGCCTACATTCTCTGCTCAGACACCACCTGATTCCTCCTTTCCTGTTGCTCCCAGGGCCCCTTCGGCATCCTTATTACCATTCCAGTGACAGACTCTTTCCTGGTCATATGTCTCTGACTTCCAAGTGTTATTAGATACTGCCCCTGCCACCCCCTCCTGCTCCATATTCTCTTGCCCTGACTTTCTTCACTATCATTTCTTGGTTCTTCTGTGAAGTCTCCTTTTCATTCTACTTTGTCAAGTTTGCAGCTTTTGAAGTTTCTTGGAATCCCACCCTTGATCACCTCTTTCATTACTATTATTGCTGACAGTCTCATTTTAGCACCTGAGTTATATTATTCTGTTATTTTGCCATTTGTTATTATAGAATTTTATGCTTAGGGAGACTCATTTCTTTTTCTTTCGTATGTTGTGAATGCTTTTGGGATCTCTGCAGTAGGTAGAATTAATATCTTTGGCGATTATGAAAGTAAAGTAAGATGTCTTAGATAAGGCGTGTTAGATGAGTTCACCTCAGTTTTGCAAAATCATCTTTTATTAGGTTTTATTTCAGCCTCTTTGTACATTACAGCAGCAACCAGGGTTCCAGACACTTGCTATGGTGTCACAAATATATGAACTACACAACATGGCAAACAACTCTCCTTGATGGCTCATATTTCTCAGAAGAAATCCTCAGGAGTTTGACAGAGAGGTGGGAGGACTTAGCATAACCAGAGGAGACGAGATATACAGGATAATGTGTAGTTTGAAATAATGTAAGGAGGTGCAATGTACAAATGCATAAGCAGGACTGGATCCTGAAAGATGAATCAATGGCTAAACTAGATCTTAGAGACTGATAGTAGCTCTACAATATTGGCACTGAATCAGGAGGTTTGTCGTGACTCTAAGTTTGTAGACACACACACGAGAAGTTTCAGGAAATTTCATTTCGTTCCAACCTGACTTACCTTATTGTTTCCCTTTTGCAAAACTTTGTCATGGGGGCTAGTCATAAAATCATTTTAAAATACAAATAAATGGCTTTTTGAGTGCATTGTTAACACGTAGGTCACATCTTCCACATGGACACTTAGAGTGTTCACACATTACCATATGTTCTTCATATATTGCATACCTCTTACTCAGTATCTTGGCCAGCACTCAATTACCCTTGCACCTGTCTGAAACTACACACATGCACAGTTTACATTTTTAAATGTATGGTGTAGACATTTAGGCCTGCCAATATCCTTCCCTAACTATTGAAGAGGTTTGTTCTTCTTAAGGGAAGTCTACCTCCAATTCCCTGCTTAGGCACAAATCAAATTAACATCAAGGTAGGCTGCGTTTCCATGTCTTGGAAAGAATAAATTTCTTAAACATTTTTATTTTGGCATGGAAACAGAACCACCTTGCGTTCTCTGGGTTGCTATGTATGAAATTCGCAAATTTCTGAGGGCATTTTTTTCAAAAGCAGAAAGAGGTAATCTCAGCGTTGTAATGTTCTGCATACATAGTGCATTCAAAGTAACGAGCATGTTTGAAATGGAGGCCACTAGAAGATGCTCAAACTAGAGTGGATGGCAGGATGCATGGCTCAGAGCCAAACGTTGTTGTCTTGTTAGGAGCTAATACCATCTTTGCACTGCTTGAGAAAAAAAAATAAACTTTCAAAATGATAATAATAAGTGAGGGAAATACCTGAGTTTTGTATGAGATTAAGTTTAAAGTGTTTTTTCTGTACTGCAGATGAAAAGATCTGGTTGGTGGAGAAAAGGATACATTTTCTACATGGTTATAGATATTTTTAATAAATAAACTAAGGCCATGCCTGCTTCCTGTGTCCCAGGAGCCACCTACCTTCCACCTGACAGTTAAATTTATTTAGAGTCAACATGTTGTTCTTATCATAATAGTACCACCTTATAGTAACACAGCAGCAACGGGAGTGTGGATGCACAGCCATTCCAACCGAAGCTCTTCAAGATAGCTCTGAGGTTCTTGCTTTCTTCTTCTTCCCAGCAGCAGGAGGCATTGCTGCACCACAGCTAGAAGAGGCTGGGCATCTGACCTATTAGCTGTTCCTGCTCATGTCCAGTCCCCTTCCCCAAGTCACTCTGTTAGCTGTTCCTGCTCATGTCCAGTCCCCCTCCCCAAGTCATTCTGTTAGCTGTTCCTGCTCATGTCCGGTCCCCCTGCCCCACCCACTCTTTCCGTCTGCATTGCACTCCTCTGCAACTCACATTAGAAGCAAATCAACTTTCTCAAGTTTTTCCACCTCCACTGAGAATAAAGTGGCTCATGACCCTTCATTTTCTTGACAACCATGTTGACTGAACATACAACCTATACATTTACCCAAAAAGTGGAAATAAGGGGATTTAAAGAAAAAAAATTCTGATAAAATATATCATCCAGATTCATTATTTTCTATCAAATAGTGAGGTCTCCTCAGAGGGTGATACCACAGACCCCATATCTACTGAAATGTTAACGTCATCATGGAATCTGCCACCTCAGAAGGGATCACGTGGCATTTGTACACTCCAGCATACCATAGCATCATAGCCTCCCTGTTTGGGCTGCCCCATTCATACCTATCTTAGAAGGATAAATTTTCTACTGCACAGATGTCACCATAACTCTAGCCAAATTAATCCCAGCAATGATATAGCTTCTGGCTCCCCAATCCAATTCTTATACACTGAAGAAAGTGCCTGAGGAGCACGAGGCAGGATCGATTTATTTTACTTACTCCGAACATACTTTGTTTAAAAAGGCTACATAAATGTGTGCCGTGAATCCCGACTCCATAAGCATTACATTCCTTTTTAATTATACCTTTTATGTAATCATGTAAGGACATTACTCAAAATATTTGGATCCCCAGATGATGTACAAGAGACGGCTTTCTCCATAAAGGAATGTTGTAACTATATACAGCGCCTGCCTTAGGTTGGTGTCATGAATGAAGGTGGAGGGAAGCAATTGCTGGCTTATGCAGGATTTATCATACCCATTGGCCCATTTTGTCATAACGTTTCCCTGTGCCCAGACCATCAAGTCAAAGGGAAAAAAATCTATATTTCAAATTGTGTATGCCAGCTGGTGAAACGGTATCATCATTCAGTACATATATCTCAGACGAAAGCCATCGTTCAATTGGTTGCCCACACTGGGACTCAGAATGGGTCTCTTTGGGTGGGCAAATGTGTGTCTGTGTTCCAAAATGACCTTTGACCCAGGTGAACGGGCCAAGGAGAGCAGCCTCACACTGCCGTGTTCCATCCCAGCCCTACTGTTCCATCCCAACTCCTACTGTTGACTTTGAGTCTGAGTGAGCTACATCAGGTGTAGGCTTACCCTTGAAAACCTCGGGTGTCACATTTTTGATCCTCTTAAATCTTTCCTTGGGTGCACCCTGGAGACTTGTGCTTCGGGAACTGAGTCCCTCTCCCTCCCTCCTCCTACTTTGGTGTCATTCCTAATTCAGTTGTGCCACAAACCTTCACCAAACACTTTCACATGCTGGCATCATTCCCTGAGAGTCCAGTCATAAGGATTAGTGGAAACTATCATCTCAGCTATACAGCAGATTTCTTCACGTTGGGAGAAGGGGACGTTTGGGTTTCCCACCAGTAGACAGGGAAGAGGAGTTGGGAGGAAAAGAGCAATCTGCAGTGTAGGCACCTCAGTCTCCCTAGAGGAAGCAGAATGCAGAACGGCTTTCCTGTCTATACACCACAACAGATCCCAGCTTAGAGTTCTACAGTGATGGATGGTAAATTTTTATGTTCTATGCATTCGGCTTCCCACTCTACTAGTTTCACCCTCCAAATATTTATCTCCTTGTCTTCTACTTTCCCCTTGTTCTTCTAAAGGTGGCTAGTGTACAGGATGGTCCACCTGCAGAAAAGTGGCACATGTCACACAAGGGAGAGTTCACTGTGATGCTGTCCCCAGTGGTGACCTGGGGATTTAGAGGAAATCCAACAGAGTCTCTTTCAGTTCACCCCCACTCTCAAGCATCCGACACTACCAGACAACATTGCCATCATAACATTGCTCATTTGGGTCTTCTCTGTCTTGACTGTTTATCAAACTGGAATTCCAACTCTGTATCTATATTTGTTTCTCATATAACCAGATATGGCTTTCCCATTTCTCTCTAAATTGTCTTTGTTTTCCATTTTAACTTGTTAATTTTGATTCTTTACTACATTGCTAATTCTGTTTTCTTTGAATAATAAAGCTTTGAAGTTAGAACTGACCTGACAACATCGTAAATTTAGAACCTTTAAGTCACTAATTTTGACAAATTTCTGGTGAAATTTAATTTTGTAAAATCCTACTAAATATTGCTTTTACTTTCCAAGAAAAGATAATGGACAATAATTTCTGTATCTCTAAGTGTATTTTAAAAACTATTTTTGAATTCTACTCTAGCCTTTAGGCTTCTTAGAAATTGTAAACCTACTTTTAATTATTTGCATTATTAATTTAATTGGTTGCATAGACAGCACGATGCAATTGCTAAAGTATTTCAGTGTTGTTTCATGGAAAACATTTGTAAATACTCTCTACATAATTGAAAAAATTGTGCCAGCACCAGTGTCAAACTGTTCACAACAGTGGTTCCAGGTGATGCGACTTCTTCTGCAGTCCCCAGGCAGCTGTTCTCACACACGCGCATATTTACCCATTGGCGTGCACATACCTATAATTTAGAAAATACAATAAATCTGAAATTGCTAGTTCAACTTTTGCTATGTACCTTTGTGTTCGTTTCTTCCTCATCTACTTTTACCAGATACCTGACAAAAACAAGTAAGGCACAAAATATTTATGTTTTGGCTCACTGTTTTAGAAGGTCTCAGCCAATTGTGGTGGCAAAAAGCTGGGAGAGCAGCTCCGTGAATGTCTGTGGGTGTATGTGGCTGAAGCAACCATGCTCAAGCAGATGAGCCAGCAGGGACTGCGGCCGAGGCTGGGGGCCGGGTACAGCCATCCAGCCTGTCCATCCTGTGCTGCTTCCGCCAGCTGTGCTCCGCTTCTGGATGATTCCAGCTTCCCCAGCTGGAACTATTAGCTACGGACTAAACGTTCAAAAACCCGAATCTACGAGACTCTTTCATATTCAAGCATAAGGACCTATTATATAATTGGCCCATTTTGTATATCTTTGATAGTTTTATACTTTAATGCCCCAATATTTGAGAGAAGCTCAGTGAAATATTGACTACTGGCTCAGATTTGCATATTTCTTCTGTCATATCTATCAATTTTTACTTTCTATATTCTTTTACTAATTTATTAGGTAAATTTTTAGTATTTGTCTAGTTAAGTAACACGTTTGTCACTCACATTCTTTGTCCTTACAAAAGCTATTATCTGACATTGCTAACTACTGTGCTATCCTAGCTTTCATCTCATCAGTATATATCTTAGATGTATATATGTGTATTTGATGTGTGTTGAATGTGTATGAACATCATGTATGTACATTGTGTATGTAATGTAAGAATATTGTATATACATATGTGTGTATATATTGTATGCACATACATTGTGTGTATTGTCCTCATTTGGC
This sequence comes from Microtus pennsylvanicus, assembly GCF_037038515.1. Lineage (NCBI taxonomy): Eukaryota > Metazoa > Chordata > Mammalia > Rodentia > Cricetidae > Microtus > Microtus pennsylvanicus. The sequence continues at coordinate 73,582,617 of NC_134585.1, read as the reverse complement.
CAGGATGCATATTATATGAATACATTGTGTGTGGAGATTATGAGTGTATACTGTACTTGTACATTGTGTTGTAGATTATGTGTATACATTATGTATGTACATTGTGTGCATGCATTATGTATACAATGTATGAGTATACATATATGTGTACATATTTTGTGTATGTGCACACTATGAATCTCTTTGTCTTAATTCTGTTCTCTTGAATTATTCCTACATAGTTCATTTTCATCTTTATGGTCTTGGGATTTTGAAAGGACATTTCGTTCATTTTTTTTCATAAATTTCCTTTTTACTCTCTGAGTTCTAAAAGTGCACTAAAGAGTATGTTTGTTGCTCTAGATCCATGACGCACATTCTTAAGTTAGTGGTTTTCAAAGGACAAAAAGCAGGATAATTCAGAGTATTCTAAGTCCTTATTTAATTCTATTTAACAAAATCTTTTTAATATTCTAGTCTTTTGATCATCTTTTACCCAATTCTCCAAATTCATACCCTGTAGAAGATCATAGCTTCCTTACTTGACTGTCTCAATGTTTTTATTCTTTATCTTCTTGCTAATGGAAAAAAAATCATCTGCCTCCTTCTATGTGTGCATGCGGGTATGTATGTGTGTATGTATGCATGTGTGTGCATTTGTACTGTCAGAAGATTCTGTGCAATAATTGTGGTTGTATAAATCAATAGCTGTGTTTGAGAAGAAATGAGGTAACCTAACATTACATGCAGGCATATGGAGACATAGAGAAGTAGAGTTTCCGCATTTCCCCTAAGTATCCATAATATAATTAGCTTTTGCTATAATCTATGCAGGTTTATGACGATAAGAAAAAGGCAGAGTCACTACAAGGAAGATAAGACATTGGCATAAGGAAGGAAAAGAAAAGGGAAACAAGACAGGGATTTGAAAGAAGCCAGTTAAAGCAATCACATACAATCAACGGATTTTGTCTGGATCTGGAATTAAACTAACTTAAAAAGACATTTTAAAACTCTCAGGGCAATTTGAATATGAATTGGCTATTATGTGATATTGGGTTATTAAGTTGGTTATATGTAATAATGACATAATAGTTATGAAAGGAAACATCCTTTGTTTAAAAAACAATTTCACCGAAGTGTGTCAGAGAAAAATGCTGTCGGCCCTGAGAGGCATTTTGAAGTTCTCCAATGTAAAGGAAGTTTGGTAAAATAAAAGACACAGGAGAGCAGTGATGCACACATGTGCCTCCATGAGTACTTGAGGGTTTTCATCAAAGGTGAATGATGGATCCTTTGAATTTTAAATATTTTATGAAAACACTTTCCTGAAGGTGTTATATCTAAGGCGTGTGCTTTGAGTCATCATGTTTAGGGTCTCTGAGGTTAGAATTTGGGCATGGTAACTTGGAGTATCTGGGCCAGTCTAGGTCTACTTTCTGCCTTGGGAGAGAAAGAGAGCAGCACTCTGGTGCCGGCTCTGGCTTCTGTTACTGGCTCTGGGTTGCTATGGCTACTGGTTTTTTTTTTTTCTTTTCCTCCTGATTTGCTTTGCTGGCTTCTGGTTTTATGGACCTGCAGGTCAGGAGAATTCCTCTGTGTTTCTTTGCATTCTAGAAGCACCTTTTGTCAGCACTGAACTGATTATCATGAGTTCAGTGATGAATCCTGACTCTGCCCTTCACTACTGTTCTAGGTACCAACATAATTGTGCACCTTTTCTATTATTGTGATAAGAAATTCTCATAAATGTGGAAGCCTTGAGTAGTGAAGTTTATTATCTTACATTTCGTTAGGTCGTGAGTCTGGCACACGTTACACTGGGGTTGGGGGTTTGCGTTTCATCCACTCTCGAAGAGGACCATTTCTGTGCTTATCAATGCTATTGGCAGAATTCAGTCTCTTGGTCTATAGGATCATGTCTCATTTCTTGTTGGTCATTGACGAAGGGTCATCTACACTTCTTGAAGTCACTTGTGTTCTTCTTTGGCCTGTGCCCCTTCTCCTTACTGTCCGTGCTAGCAATTGAGGATCCCCTGTGCTTCCGTCTGTCCCCTTTCTTCTCCCAATCTCATTTCTCTAACCAAGAGGCTCCCAACCTTCTTCATGCTCTGATATGACCCTTTGATACAGTTCCTCATGATGCAGTGAGCCCAGCCACGAAATTATTTTTGTTGCTACTTCATAACTGTAATTTTGCTGCTGTTATGAATCACAGTGTAAATACCTGCATTTTTATGGTATTTGGCAATCGCTGTGAAAAGGCCATTCAGCCCCCAAACGAGTTATGGCCCATGGGTTGAGTACCACTGCTCTAACCCTTCACAATGCTATAAAATTCTGTATTTTAAGGATTCATTACAAATGAGGGCCTCAGAAATTCCAATTTTCTCATTTCAAGGTCCATAATATTTGTTTTCTTACACCATACCTTTTGTTGCCTACAGTAACACTCACAGGTTCGGGTCTTTGAGCTGGAGCTATGAAGGCATTGCCTGATTTTGTTTCTTTCTTTTTTATTTTATTTTCGAGACAGGGTTTCTCCATAGTTTTTTGGTTCCTGTCCTGGAACTAGCTCTTGTAGACCAGGATGGCCTCAAACTCACAGAGATCCGCCTGCCTCTGCCTCCCGAGTGCTGGGATTAAGCGTGTGCCACCACCACCTGGCTCTGATTCTGCTTCTTAATGCTGATTTTCAACTTCTCTGTTCCTTGGCACCTTGGCTGTGCAATGAGATGGAGAGTGGCTAGGTTCTGCGGTTGTGATGGCCCATTATTAATTTTCTGTTGCTGTGAAGAAAATACCATGATCAAAAGCAGCTGTGCAGTAAAAGCTCCATTTTAGCTTATGATTGCAGAAGGTCAGAGGTCAGAGTCCTTAATGGCAGGAGGCATGGAAGCAGAGCAGGAATCTGGGCAATTATTGCATTTCATTCACACAGAGGATACAGCCACAGAGAGAGAGAGAGAGAGAGAGAGAGAGAGAGAGAGAGAGAGAGAGAGAGAGAGAGAGAGAGAGAAATGGGAGAAGACTACATACCCTGAAGTCCATACCCAGTGACACTTTCTCCAACTAGACTCCACCTATATTAGCCTATGGGGAACATTTCTCATTCAAGACACTACACTAACTCATAGTGAGGATCCGCTGAAGAGGAAATGGGTACTTTGACTATGTTAATGTATTGTGCACATTTGAACTATTCATAACATGATAATAAATAAAATGATTATTACCCTTTCACATTTGACTTTGGGTATCCAACACTAGCAAAAGTCGTAAAGGTCTCGTGCACATTTGCCAAGTGGCAATGCGAATAAATATTATTACCATTGTCTTTTATAAGGGTAGGATTTCATTTTTGTGGGTCTTTAAGGATATAAAATTGATGGCATTTCATCTACAAAATACAATATGAAGTCATAAACATAAAATGAGGGATAGGCCTTGGCAGGCACCTATGCAAATGAGAGCTGCCGACATTTATTAGTTTTTCCCAAGCCTGTCTCTTCCTCTTTGCTGTGCTTTCCCTGTAGCCTTCTTTCTCTGCACACTTCCTGCCTCTGTTCTCACACTTCATCCCTGATTTTTGGACATATGCTTTATACTGCAAACAAAACCCCATTGCATTGATTTCCCACTTTCTCTGGTTCAGTCTGACAGAGATCATGTATGAAATGAGTATGTGACTCATGTTTTAACATGTATTTATCACAGGCTCACAACATTCTGGGCACTGGATTAGAACTTTAGGCAGACTGATATATATCATAGCCTACACTTCTCAAGTTAGCTGCTCTGACAGAATAAAGAAGAATTTCTCAAAGCAGAGACTTCTGGAGAAGAGGCTCTAACTTAAAGTAGCCTTAGGAAAAGGAAATGGAATGGAATTAGATGGTTTGTTATATATATATATAAAAAGTCTGTCTCAAAACCTAAGGCAGAAGAATGAGCACATGGCTGAGAGGAATGGACTGAGAAGCCTGGTTGATATCAACTCAGGCTTTGTAGATGTGAAGAACTTCTATGGAATACAAGCATTGAGAACCCAGGAATGGGGTGAAGGTAGAGCACACAGTGACTAGGGTGTGGCTCTTAGAAAGAACTTCACAGGGCAATGTGCCAGCTCTTAAATTGCTCTTTATAATTCACCTTGAAATCTTAATTTGGCATCAAATTCTCTTTCCAGAGGTTTTTCATCAATCTTTTCTTTTCTCATGTCAAGACAAACTGAGGTTATTAATCTCTCCCAGACACTGTGATGTTTGACACATATTGTATTACTAGGATAAATGGAATTATTAATAGAAATTCCAGGGAACCTGAAGGCTCCTGGGAAGCATATTTAAAATGGAGGAGACAGGATTATTTTATTTTCTGGAAAGGCTTTTAACAAAGGTACAGGGAGTACCAGACTCATAGCTTTGACTGGATTTGGTGCTGCACACGGTGGATTTGTTACATGTGGGCATGTGAGTCACACGTGTTTGTTGCCGATTTGGGTTGGACTTCCCTGTGCTCACACTACTGGTTTGGCTAGGGACCATGGTTTTAACTGTCAAACCAACACCACTTAGAATCACTTGGGAAGAGAGCTTCAATGTGGGGTGGCCTGGGGGCACATGTGTGATGAGGCCGTGTTGTTAGGACTGTGTTACTGGAACTATGCCCACCTCGTACCAAAAGGTGACCAGACAGGTATGAAAGGAGGGCTCTATTCATCTCTGATGTGTTCCTGGAGCTGCAAATAGATCCGTTCCTGTTCTTTCTGTGCTTCCTCTCCCACTCTATTTCTGGGTCCTGGATTTTCTTATGCTTCTCCATTACATATAATACACCAGCAGCTCTCATAGCTAAAAAGCACATGGTCAGCTTCTTTTAAACAATTTTATTCATTGTGGGAGGTTCAGCTTAGTGTGCCTTACTCATTTTTTTAAAGGCTCTTGTACTTTCAATTAGGTTTGACTGAGTCTTGTACACCTGTGTTATATCCCCCACTTTCCCACTGAGTCCTTTCTGATTGACAAATTGCCTATATTTCTCAGGTATAAGTGCATTCAAGAAGGTCAAGGACAGTCAGTTCATACTCTCTTAACGATCTCTCAATATGGGGGCTGGAAATGTTTAGAACAGAAAATCCTATATGGTAACTCTTAGCTAGTAGAGCCTACTCATGAAATATTTGACTTTCTGGCAAAAAACCAGCTCTCCTTTGATTCTTCTTAAATAAAGCAGAATTACTGAGGCAGGTAACACAATCCCTTCACAGTGGAGCCCTCTTCCCATCACTGCCTTTTCACTTGACCAATGAAAGGAAAGAAGACGTGTTGTCTGAGTTTTCTGTCCTACCTGGTTCCTGCAGTCGTTAAGTCCCAAAGTAATCACACAGAGGCCTACATTAATTATAAACTGGCCCATTAGCTCAGGCTTCTTATAACTTATATTAGTCCATTATTCTTGTCTATGTTAGCCATGTGGCTTGGTACCTTTTTCGGTGAGGTAGTTATATCTTGCTTGCTCTATGGCTGGGTCAGGACTGCAGACAAAGCTTTCCTCTTTCCAGAATTCTCCCGTTCTACTTGACCGGCCTCTACTTCCTGTCTGGTTGTCCCACCTATACGTCCTGTCTGGCTACTGGCCAATCAGCGTTTATTTAAAACATAATTGACAGGATACAGAACATTGTCCCACACCAAAGATGCATCTGAAACAGAAATGCAGTTCTGGTTTCTTGGGCTATGTTGACTTAGATTAAAAGCAAAGAATCTTTGGCCATGTTAAGGCAAACATGCCATTATATGTTCTTTATTTAAAACTGGTTTGGATTAATTTACTCTAATATTTGGCTGGAATAGATGGATTTCAGTCTTTTTTTTTTTAAAAAAAAACAATGTTTACAGTCTACCCAATCTCTGTATAAGAAAGAGGTCAAATTGCATTCGAGAAAATGTTTTTTAATGCATATTTAAACTGATTTGTGGCCATTTGTTTACTTTCTCTTCATTTTTTTGAAAAATAAAATTTTGCTCCTTCTTTGAGAATTTCATACAATGTAGGTTGACCATGCTTGCTCTTTTCCCCAAGTCCTCCTGAAGCCATCCATCGTTATCCAGTTTCATGCTTTCCCCTCTCTCTGCTGAATCAACTTGTGCTAGCCAGCTACTCGTAGGTTGGGGGCTACCTGGGATGTGCTTGTTAAGTCGGAGATCATGCAACAATTTAAACCAAGGTTCTCCTTTGCCGGCAACTATCAAATGTCCTCAGCTCCTCAGCCAAGGCTGATCTGCGTGTGTGCCATGCTGACTGGGGTTTTCGTCTGGCTTAAGTTTGTGAATGTGCTGTCTTAGCCACAGTGCACTTATGTGTATCTGCCCAGTTGTGTTGGGAAAACATGGATACTGTCTTTCCTCATTCATCTTTCCCGCAATCAAGCATTATTGTCTTGTGTCCTGTTTCCAGAGTTTTGATCTTGACGATGTGAGATCAAACACCTGCCAATGAATGGTAGCTTGTGGGCATGCTACTCCCTCACCTGGAAACCTAGAGTCACCTCTGTCCCCATAAGGACGTTAATTGCTGCCTAGGAAAACGAGGCCAGATATTCTGTTTAGAAACACAGAGAGCTCTCAAGTGTGGATCTTGGAATTGAAGCATTTTTTTCTCCACTTCTTAACGATGCATCATTCCTCAGAAAACGCCTATGCCCTCAGAGCTCTGCTGTACCTCGAATGCTAGTTTACCATGGTGGAGACCATCTGAAAAGATGCCTGCATGAAGCTTCTTCCCAGATGCTTCAGTAACACGTGAAAGTAGATGAATCACATCACTAACAAGGGTATTTTCTTAACAGCATGTATTGAAGAGGATGGGGAAGGGAGATGGCAGTGAAAAAAGAAACCTGATTGCTTCTGTTTGAAATAGCTATCTGATTAAAACAACTTCAACAATAACAAGACCAGAAAAGAGGAAAATATTCTCTGCCACCCAAAAAAGTAAAAAAAAAAAAGAAAAAAAGAAAAAAGAAAGACAGAAAACAACAATTTTCACTTTGGATGGACCATTTACTTTGAAATGAAAAGAAAAAGTGGAGCAGTTGCACCATGGGTGTCCCTAGTATAAAATGTATCCAACCTATATCTTCTGATTACTAGGAAATTCACAGAAAGTAAATTCAGATAGGATTAAGGAAGCCCCCAGGGACTAACAAGTGGGAGAATATTTATCTGTTTGTACCAAATAGTTGACTGAATAATGAATAACTATTAGCTTAAATTGCAAGAAACACGCTTATTTGACTGCGATCTAATGCTTGCATTTTCTTTGTTTTTCCTTCTCAATTGGTGTCTTTCAGTGAAGGTGGTGAAGAGCTCTCTCATAGCAGCAGTACTTGTCTGCAGATTTCTGATCCTTTGTTTTGTTCTCCAAGACAGCACATGTTAGAACGTAGGAACAGCCTTTCAGAACCACAACCCAGCAACCCTCTCAGGACAATACTCTACCTCGTTCCATGGCACACGGTCACCTCTTCTTGGTTCCAGAAACCCCACAGACTCCCAAATATGGTGCTCACCCCTGCGGACACCCAAATGTGGTGCTCACTTCTGCAGACACCCAAATATGGTGCTCACCCCCAAAGACTCCCAAATATGGTACGCACCCCTACAGATACCCAACTATGGTGCTCACCCCCATAGACAGCCAAATATGGTGCTCACCCCCAAGGACTCCCAAATATGGTGCTCACCCCTGCAGATACCCTCTTGTAAAATACCTGTAGAATATGGCATTTAAAATGTTTTAAGAACTTAGGACTTTTCATGACATGTAGGGTGATAATTCATAGTATAAATCCAAAATGAACCCCAAATCTCTCTGTTTCTTTTCTTCTTTTTTGGCTCAGGTAATGGGTATGGTAAACTAGGAAGTAGAAAGTGGAATATATATCAGGATTTTTATTAGTTCATGTGTTCCTCCAAAGTTGCATAAAGTAGAGACTAGTTAGGTCAGAGAAACTATCTTGGCCAGAAGTAGCAGATAGAGCTGACAAAGCCCCATAAGACAAGAGAGATAAACCCAGACCATACAGTGAAGGCAAGTCAGTCAGGTTTCATAAGCCACTGTGTGGCAGGAATTTGCCTAAGACATCAATACTGTGGGTGAGCAATAGGAAATCCTTGAGAGGAAATGACTGTGTGATGTATTTGACAAGTTAACAATTCATCCACAAATTCAGGGAAGAAAAATGTAAATGTCTGAAATATGTCTGAACCCAGGCTTAAGTTGTTGAAGGAGGAGGCAGCTTGTTGGTTCCCGGCTGCTTGTCAGCTCAGACCCGAAATAACCACACGTAACCATATTATTTAAAACACTGCTTGGCCCATTATCTCTAGCTTCTTATTGGCTAACTCTTACATATTAACTTAACACATTTTTATTAATCTGTGTATTGCCACGAGGCTGTGGCTTACCTGGAAAAGTTCCAACATCTATCATGGGGCCACATGGCTTCTCTTTGCCTCCTTTCTCTCAGCATTCCATTTAGTTTTCCTCACCTAGCTAATTTCTGCCCTGCTATAGGTCCAAAGCAGTTTCTTTATTCATTAATGGTAATCACAGCATACAGAGGGAAATCCTGCATCAATAAGTCAGCAGGCCAAAAGCACTGTATGTGTTTGTGTGTGTGTGTGCGGATGTGTGTGTATACAGATAAATGTAACATGGTCTGATAAAAGGACTCTAAGACCCACATACAAAAAAGAGAAAGTCTTGAAATCATGAGTCTAACCTAGCCTCTGAAAAATCAGTTGAAATAAAAATAGATTTTTTTTAATACTAAAAACTAAACACTTTTTACTTTCTTGAATTTGTGGGCTGCAGGTCATACCAATAAATACAGTTTTTAAAATAATCAACCCCCTGGAAATCTGATATTAGAAAGATTGTTCTGTGTGGAGTTGATGAGAAAAGAGACAAGAAAGGAAACCACTCCCTGTAGCAGATAGTATGTATCTGAAGCATCAAATTCTGGTCCCTGGGGACAGTGAGCACTCACAGTTGTAGGAGACTGAAAGGGTTTGTACTAACTGTTTTAGTACCACACATCGCCTGATGACCTTGTAAGGAACTGATTGCTTGAAGGGCAGCAGGGTGGCATATGAACCAATCAGACAAGCACAGGAATAGACAACGGGCCCCACTTTCCTTTGTCTCCTGTGCTACAGGGGACCACATAGAAGTGTGTGTGTGTGTGTGTGTATATATATATATATATATATATATATGTATATATATATGTGTGTGTGTGTGTGTAAACATATATATATATGAATCAGTTTGTTTTTAATTATTATATGCAGTAGATTATATATATACATAAATACATATATAGTGATAATTAAAGTTTTTTTTTTTTTTTTGGTTTTTCGAGACATGGTTTCTCTGTGGCTTTGGAGCCTGTCCTGGAACTAGCTCTGTAGACCAGGCTGGTCTCGAACTCACAGAGATCCGCCTGCCTCTGCCTCCCGAGTGCTGGGATTAAAGGTGTGTGCCACCATCGCCCGGCAATTAAAGATTTTTTGATTTTTTGAGTTGAGAAGAAAATTGAATTAAGAGTACTAGCTTGGATACAATCTACAATTTTGAGAAATTAGGTGACAGATTCTTTTGTATTTTTTATTGATTTTTATTGAATGCTATATTTTTCTCTGCTCCCCTCCCTCCTTCTCCCCTCCCCCTCAACCCTCTCCCAAGGTCCCCATGTTCCCAGTTTACTCAGGAGATCTTGTCATTTCTACTTCCCATGTAGATTAGATCTATGTAAGTCTTTCTTAGGGTCCTCATTGTTGTCTAGCTTCTCTGGGATTGTGATTTGTGGACTGGTTTTCTTTGCTTTATATTTTAAAACCACTTATGAGTGAGTACATGTGATAATTGTTTTTCTGTGTCTGGGTTATCTCACTTAAAACGATGTTTTCTAGCTCCATCCATTTGCCTGCAAAATTCAAGATGTTGTTATTTTTTTCTGTTGTGTAGTACTCCAGTGTGTAAATGTAACATATTTTCTTTAGCCATTCTTTGGTCAAGGGGCATTTAGGTTGTTTCCAGGTCTGGAAACTATGAGCATAGTTGAGCACATGACCTTGTGGCATGGTTGAGCATCCTTTGGATATATACCCTTGTGGCATGGTTGACCCAGTAATAACACCCAAAAGTGTTATTACTGGGTCTTGAGGAAGGTTGTTTTTTTAATTTTATGAGAAATCACCACACTGACATCTTAAAGAAATATTCAAAATCCTTAGATGACAGATTTTTACGATATTTGTGTACCAGGATAAAAGGTAAATCTATTATGTATCTAGCGGCTGCAGCATACCCAAAGTGCTGTCGGGCCCTCTGATTAACTTGTTACTCCACCATGCAACAGAGACATCAGTCCTCCCAGTTTCTGGGATTTGAGCTACAGAAGCATCTGGCAATAACAGGAAGAGAAGGAAGAACAATCCTCCTGACGTATGAATTGGGATTGTAGTTACTCGTCGAATTACACACAGAGAAGCACACATGAGCATGCACACAGACACACACACACACACACACACACCAACACTCCAAACAATAAAAAAGATAGAGAATAATAAATATTTAAATTTTATGTTAAATATAAATATGCATGGAGCTGTTGTCCTTATGTACGCTCTGTATTTTAACCTAATTCATCATCCACTCAGAGTGCGCCAATGTCTTTCCTATGTCAGCCGCCTTTAGTAAGTCCTCAGCCGTTTGCTGGAGTTCATGCACATGGAGTAAGAACTTTGAGAACCTTGCAAAAGCAGTCTCAGCACAGAAATTCTCCAGACTGATACTATTTTTTCAAACCATGAGTACTTTATGTATGCTTCTGATGAACTCTTTGAGGGGGCATGGAAATGGCCACCTATTTCTGTTTTGACTCCTTCCAAGTATTTCCAAAGCAGTCATTTGAAGCCTCTTTTCCTTTTTTCTTTTTCCGCTAGCTGAACTTCAGCACCTCCTTCACGTATGAACATAGGCAGCAAACCCTGGCCTTCCATGCGGTACTCAAGACATTCTCATGATGCAAATAAGAGATCACAGCAAACTGTACTTTTTACAGTTGTCTATAAATGTCATCCACACCCATCACTACATTAAGATTGGCGTCAGGTCTACTTCCATACTGTTATTAAGAAGACAGTTTGTTAGACGAACGGTAGTATCTACCCCAAGAGGTCTGTGGAGATTTACTGAGATGTTGCATGTATGGTTTCAGCTCAGCACAAGCCCGTACGTAATAGATCCTCCATGATAGCAATAAGAAAAACAGGACACTTATCCTTAAAGACGGTGTGTGCTGATCAGGTCAGTTTCTCCTCATGAATCCCCACTGAGAGTCCAATTGCTGAGGTCCCCGAGGGGACACCGGCACCAAGGCTAGAGATTTCAAACATGTATTCTCAGGTCTTAGAGCAGTACTCTATTTTTCTTCTCAAGGATTGATTTCTGAAGCAGCCCTAAAGACCACTGCTCAGGGTTGGGACTCTTGGATTGATTTTATATGTTGACACAGCAGGCTGAGCCCTGTCTAGTTTAGAAACGGATGTTATATTATTTTCTGTTTTCATGTTAAACTGAGCCGGGAAAAAGATGCTTCCAGGATGGTGAGGTTTCCTCTCTTCAGTTTATTCGGAAGCTGCCGGGGGTGGGGAGGAATTAGAGCGGAGACAAAGAGCAGCTAGTTTCTATTCCTAATTTTTTATTTAGTCATACCGAGATGTTATCACGTTGAGAAAATGCTGGTTAATTGGCAGTGTGGTGGTTTCTTGTATAAGACTCAATCTAGGCTGGGGATGCAGTTTCCCGTGGTTCTTACTTCCAAATGCAAGGCTCTGTTGTGTTTGCCTCCACAAGCACTTATTTGTTGGTAATGGATTTCTGTAAGCCAAATTATATCTTCCTTTAAAGGGTCATTTTGACTGTGTATCTACAACACCCTTTTCAGAAGGGGCTAATTATTATTGACAAAGAAGATATAGAGACAGATTCTCTCCTGTTCTGGGCAATTGAGTAAGCTCTTGGCCCAGTTTATTTTGTGCGGGTCTTCCATTGAAGCCGTATTCTTGATTTGTGTTTGACTGCAATAAAAATAAATGTGGGAAGTCTCCCTTTTTCGGAAGGCCACGGCTCCCAGGGCTTCGGAGGCTTCGCGGGATTCTGTGTAAGACCTATGAATTCTGCCGACTTTATCTGAAGGGTCACTTGGGTAAAGCCGTCATTTTTCAGTTGTCTTGTTGTTCCATTTAGAAAACAAAACTGGTACTCTGTGGCTGGATCCATCCTGTTGTTTTAAAACTTGGTCCATTACTGGAGTGTGGTGCTTTCCTTTTGCTTGTATTTGATCCTGAAGTAATACGGGTTCATACAAGTATGCTTCATATTTAAGGGTTTTCCCAAAATACTGTTGGGCTTAACGTTTGTTTCTGGTGTTTTCCGTGGTGAGCATGCCATGTTTCTGTAGCCACAAGACTGTTTACATTTTCTCTTTCCATAGAAGGTTTGCTATGGTTACGGTTAAGATATGAAATTTTCTCACCAGACTCCTATGCTTGAAGCCTGCTTGCTAGTTGGTGGCACTGATTTGATCATTGGTTGGTACAACCTTCGGGATGTAGGGTCTGTCTGGGAGAAGCAGGCCACTGTACATTATCCTGGTTTTTTGTTCTTGCTGCATTCATGGCTAGCCATGACGGAGCGTGGTCCCACCACGACGCCTTCATATCCATGATTGACTGGATCCCTCTAAAGCTGTTACCAACGTAGCTTCTTCTCTTTCTATTAGATATTTTTGTCACTGTGTTGCAGGAAATAAGCAGTCTTGGAGGAAATTGGTATAATTTTACCTTGCTGGTCAGCATCTTTATTGCGGTTGAACTCTCTTATTCTTTCCTGCGTTGAACTGCATCCCTTGTCAGGTTATGCAGTCTTATGTAAACTAGGCAGTCCACATCAACTGTCTATCTCCTTCTTTGGTTTCTCGGTCTATTCTTGAATCATGGCTTCTAATTCAATGGCTTGGTGTTAATTTCTTATCTAGTAAGGCTGCTTTACTAGTCTATGGAAACACTGAAATCTTCCAGAGGGTTATCTTTTTTCTTTTCTTTTTTTTTTTTGCCAGTTCAAACATAGTTTTTCACATATTCTAATCACATACACACTGTAAAGTTAAATATATAAAAATCATTCTTGTTGGAAATTGCATCCCACAGCATAAGCATCAATTTTATAATTGAAACCAGAATTCATGGTCATTGATTTGTTCCATTTCCCTGTGCACAATTAAGTGTTTGTGTTTCTAAAATAATCCAGAGTCTTTGTCTCATGTGTATTGCCATAAAGTAGGTTCTCATTTCCCATCACCTAACTACCTGTTTTTATACTTACTGAGCTCTCCCCGTGACCCAACGAAACAAATACAACTGGATTTGTAAAGTTCCCACTGTGGGGGATAAAAGCAGATCGTCAACAACGAACATAGTTTGCAACTAAAGTGTTCATCAACACGGACTGTGATAGAGGCCACGGAAAGTAAATACAGTCAGGGGACTAAGAAGTTTGTGTATGTATGTAGTGATGAGTGTAGCGGCTTGAATCGGGATCCTCACACAAACTCCACCAAAGGAGCTGGGGCAGGAAGAAAGCCGAGAGAGGAGCTCCACACTCAGCTTGAGCTCGGCTAACATCTACTCTGCGTTTCCTATAATCAGCACTAGACAGAGCTTAGGTCTTGCACTTGCTTTTCAATTGTCTGTAGCACTTTCCTGCCTCTTTCTTGGAAACTAAGGGTGTCGAAGATTTAAAAATGTAATGTACCCCTTCTATTTATTCCATACAGTGATAGATAAGCTAAAATGAGAATCTGCCTTACTTGCTAACATTATTCATTGAAATAATTAGAAAGGGTTTACTGTATAGTAAACAGTCGTTTCAATAAAAATGAAACAAAAAAGCAAATAAAATACAGAAGTGACGAAAAGAATATATATCCTTAAGCCGTAGGCAATTAGTTAAGAGGTGAAAATGAGGGAACTGCAGAGGTTCTTGTCATTTGTGAGCCTGTACTGCTGTTTCAGAAGACCTGAGTTCAGTGCCCGATCCCCATGGTAGCTGCCTGTAAAACCCAGCATACAGCTGCCGGTGACTCTAGCTCGCTTGCTTCTAGCCTAATTGGGCCCTCATGCACACAATCCACAAGTGAGAATGAGCACTCCTAAAAATAAAAACAGTAGAAGTTGAAATGATTAAGTTACTCATATGGAATTCTTTAAAATTCATAAGATACGAAATTAAAACTATAGCATTAAATAGAGGATCAAACTTAGTGTTAGAAACACCCCAAATAACGAGAGAATTTTACTGTGGACATACAGCTGTATTTTTTAGTTGTTTCTAACACCTACAACACCTATTGGAAGACAACATAGTGGAGAATAAATTGGTATATTTAGAAAAATAATAAGCAAAGTGCAAGCAAAACAAAAGCATTTGTGAAGGAAGGAGTGACTTACACAAAGGTTTTAAAATGCTTATCAGTATCAGTTGCTTTGTATATTACTTGAAGTAAACATGATAAAGAAATAAATTACAAATGTTGAAAAATAACTTGTAATGAAAGAACAAAATGTGCTTTAAAATATAGAATATCAATGGGCTTCACAGTATAGAGAAAAAGCCTAAATTCCAAATTGACTCAAGAAGAGTAGATAATCTTATTCAACCAATTACCATAAAATAAAATATGGTCAAATATATTTCCTTAAAGAGGGCACTCTAATGCATTTATCTTTAAGATGATGGGTTAGAATGACCACATTTCACTTATTTCGTCAGCTATTATACAAAATTACCAGAAAAATCAGAGAAAAAAGTGAAATGTCTTTTTACTGTAAGTTGTTGTTGAGGCTTCTGAGTGCTTTAGCTCCCGAACTGCAAAACTACCACGAAGGCCATCTCTGGAAGGCCATGAGGATGACCTGGAGGCCATTCCCTGCTTCTGGTTCTGCAGACCAGAGAAGGAAATGCCACTGATGTGTACTGAGGGTTGTGTGCTCAGCAAGGGAGAAGACAGAGCAGATGGCCCACTAGCGAGAGCTCCCAAACTGCTTTTGGTGTATGGGGAGAAGGAAAGCCACTTGTTTGTATGGTCCAGATGCAGCCCTCTTCCCTTTCCACATGTTCTGAGCAACCAAACTTATTGAGAAAATTTTAGTTAAACATAAAGCTTAAGTTCTAAAATAAAACCCAAGTACAAGTGTTATAATACTACTAATTAATCTACTTTAAGAAGGAATATAATACGAATAAATGTGTCAGGTACAGAATACTTTCTGTGACCCAAACTTGTTCTTTGCAAAATGGTGAGGCTGTTGTGAAATGTGCTATTGGGACTAAAATAGAACTTAATTGCTTTCATAAAACAAAACTGAAAGGAAGCATACATGAGTATAGATGAAGAAGGTGCCTGGATAAACTCTGACTCAAGAGAATATTTTTTAAATAAGAGAAAATGAAGAGTTTCATGCTATGAGTATACTATGTTAAAGTTACAGGGTGGAACACAATGAAAGAGTACTCAATCCGGCAAAAGATTGAGATCCTTGCTTGCAGGAAAAGCAACAAGGCAATCTTATTAGTTCCACAATTATGCAAAGTGCTGCAGTCAACAGCAGTAACCTAGGCTCCAAAGAAATGGTAGCATGAGTCCAAACTCTTCTACTCTAAACACCCGCCGACTTAAAGAGCTGTTAGAACTTCCAGCATGCACTCTGCTTGCTTCTTCCTTTGCGGTCACACCACATTGGTAAGAGAGGATCGGAAATGAGAGGGACATCCCCACTGTGGGGGATGATCTTGTGCAACAACTTTTATGATGGAGAGAAAACTGACAAGATCTCTTCAATTATTACACATAAACAATTTGATCCCATAATTTCAACTTGAGGACTATTTTCCACCTCAGAAACACAGAAATCTAGCATTAAATTTGCAAATAGATTATATAATATTTTGCTCATAGAAAATTATTGGAAGCAAGCTATTTATTAGTGGGGATGTAATCAAACACACCATTAATATTTAAATAAGTAAAAAAGAACATTTTAAAATGAAGCAAATAAATTTGGGAATAAAGCTATTATCTACTCTTATTTATTCTATCTTATGCCTTATCCCAAGTTCCTTCCATAATCCACGCCAACTTCCCTTCTCTGTGAAGCCTTTCTTTACCTCCATGAACACAGATGTATATCCTTGGTAAAATTGAGCAACACGCAAACAAACCTCTCATAGCTCTCAAGTTTCCCCAACCTTCCAGTCGGCTGCATTTCTGTTGTGATGTAAACTTATTTTGGTTAATGTATTAATATCTTACACTTTATTTTGTTAACTCCTTGGAGTTTTTGCTGCTCAGAGGAGCCAGCACATGAAATCTGACATTTTAATTACAGAGAGCTGGTGTTGGCTAGCCCGTAAATGAACTAGTTTAATTACAGAGAGCTGGTGTTGGCTAGCCCGTAAATGAACTAGTTTAATTACAGAGAGCTGGTGTTGGCTAGCCTGTGGCTAACCTAGTTTGTGGCAGATTTGTGGGAAGACAGAAATAAACTTTTGCATTGCTATCCAGATCTATACTCCACATACGTATAATCTTGTCTTTGCTCAGGAAACACATTTGGTGCGCTCTCTCTCTCTCTCTCTCTCTCTCTCTCTCTCTCTCTCTCTCTCTCTGTCTCTCTCTCTCTCTCTCTCTCTGTCTCTCTCTCTCTCTCTCTCACACACACACACACACACACACTGCAGTTCTGTGAGGTTGCTCTTGATCTCCCGTGATGGTTTCCATCCAGAGGTTATGTATCCCTTCTACCACATTAATGTGCCATATCACATTCTACAAATAGCGTTGGGATTCAAAATAAGATTTAAAAAAAATCAGTATTTTATGTGCAAATTGTAAGTGTCCTTCTGAGCATACCGAAGAACATCACAGGATTTTCCAGAGCCCTTATCCCAGTTTAAGATCGACTGGTCAAGAGCCAGGAAAGCTTTAACCAAGCCCTTTTCATATTATCATCTTCCAAGTCCCCCTTGCACATTCTAGACTACCCAGTGTCTTAAAAGCCTGGCTATTTCATTTTCTTCTCTTATTTACCTTTTTGAAAACAGAGATAGCATTCTGGAAAGAATGAATTCCTATAGACCTCATCAAATGGACTGACAATATGATCCTTTACTAAAAGCTTGGCGGTCATACATTCCAGGGGTGACACATTCTGAACATGTTTCTTGAATATAGTTTTACTCAGGAGCATCTGTGGGCCTGAATTCTCTCCTGCACATTGATGTTTTGTAGATGAAGTTTTCATGCTTCCTCCTTCTACAATGAAGACCATCGATCTAACTTGGTGTCTGGAAATGAGAAAACCATGGTCCCTTAGTGCCCACAGTGAGAGATCTGACTTGCCATTACAGACAAAGAGCTAAGGGGAAATCTCAGTGTGCTGAGAGTCTTGGACACAGTCATTCCTAGGCCAGAAAAACATCTGTGTCGATTCTTATTCCTGATTGCATGGTCTCCTCATTGCTTCGCCATGACTGTTACCTTCAGTAGTAAACTGGCCTCTCCTGCTTTTAAGATTTTTGAGTGCTGTCTTAAAATCCCAGTTTATTTGGCAATAGGCTGTATTGCTCTGGCTTGTAATGTTTCTCTGCTTTCTCTTGCTTTCCTCATTGACCTCAGAATAGAAACAAGGTGGTTTTTGCTGTTGGATGACGTCATCCGTGGGCTGAATCTAGATGGCTAATTTGAAGAAAAGGTGGCAATCTCCTTGGAATTGAAATTTATGGGTATTTCTTTTGATGGGAAATTTGACAAAAATCAGATTAAAATAAGATACACAGGAATGAATTCTCTGCACAGCCTTGGAGTCTGTTTAGTAATATACACAATCGGTTCATATTGCTAGAGGATAGCTTGAAAATGTAGGGAGAGATGAGACTCTTAAAGAGGGTGCTGCCCCCAGCTTGAAATCACACCCTTCCAAAAGACGATTATTTATTTAAATGGTTGTAGAGGTTGACAATTTTTCCTCTGAGAAAGTTTCCTTTGCGCCTTATTCATAATAGAAGCAGTTTGAGAAAAAGGTCTCCATTGACCTAGATTCTCTGTTTTTCTGTATGCCAATAATTCAAAGAAGCCAAATTTATGCATCTGACACCATCTCATCACAAATAACAATATTCCTGAATATATAGTGCAGAGCTTTTCAAGAAGTGCAAATTATTCCACACACATTTTCTCATTAATCCTCCTATGCTACCATCCGCACATTCAGGCCTTTGGAAATTGAGATTGAGAGAGGTAGAGTTACTTATAGTAAAACACATGCCATGATAAGGAAAGAACTTGGAAATGAATACTCAGAGTGCTTGCTGTTTGTACTGGATGGAAGTTCTGTTCTTCCTCTTGGCACTACTGAATTTTTTTCCTATACAAGTACAGCGTTCCTTCAATAGCTGAAAAATACATTGTAGGACAGTTAGTTATCCATCTAATTAGTCTATGCTGCCAAGAATGCCTTGTTTCAAAGACCAATATCTCACAAGGTCTGATCCATGAAGCATAAATTTATTTGCAGGAAAGTTCCTTCCATACCAGTGCATGGAACTTGAACATAGCATCATGGCCCTGCCATCTTTCCCCATAGGCTCAGGCTTTGATCCTTTGCTTTGCCAAGGGCAGGATTTATATGCATGAACCACTTTTATTCCAATAATGAATGCATTACTTTCCCTCAAGTGTACTGTGAAAAATTATTATGAAGTCATTATTCTGGCTCAGCTGATCAGGATGAGGATGGGGGTGAGGAAATAGTCCTTTTAAGTTTCAATTTTTAAAATCTACCTGTCGCTAGGACTCTGTCTTTTCCCCTACAAATGTGGGGAAAACACACTCAAGTAATTCTAAGGAAAACGTGACTCTTCAAAGGAGAAGCTTCTGAATCTTCATTTAGAGAGTATATATATATATATATATATATATATATATATACTTCCCAGACTCCTTTGCAGCTAGGTGCTATTACTTAGAAGGATCTAGCATTGGCATGGAACCTAGACATCAAAAATGAGGCAGAGAATATTTTCTTGGAGCTAAATATGCTAATATATAGATGTTTTGAGCATGAGAGCTCACAGTGGTTTAACACAATATTCAGGGAGCAGCCAGTGGAACCTTTATTGTGAGGAAGCATTTATGGCTACAGTGCTATATTGCTAAAAGTATCTGCTGCCCACTCTTGGCGTTTCTTGCACATGGGTATGATCTTGAAACTAAAAGTCCAAGAGCGGTTCATCAATGTGCACTCTTTCAACCTTTCCAAAGGTTTTAGAAGCACACTGTCCCTGAAAACGAATCACTTATGTTGGTTGTATTTGTGTTGGTTCACCAACCTAAGAAGCGGCCTATTTCCCAGTCTTAAGTACTGAGGAATAGATACTGAGAGCACCATGGAGTTGAAGGCCTGAAATCAAGTATTCTTTTTGTCAATTAGTAAGTGACACTGTTTCCATTTTATCATCTTGATAATGAATCTCCTAAAGCCAGCTTTGCAGGAGTTTTGTGAATACTGTAAGTAATTATGTGTATGAAGTGCTGAATTAATTAGGTTGATATTATTTGACTTTAATAACAACATTTTTTAATGTCTCTTAATAAAACTGGCTTAAATAAGGAAGAAATTTGTCTTCTGTAAGAACTGGGAGTTTCTGCACAGGAGCAGCTCATGGAATGATACAGTCTTGGCTCAACGAGGTCATAACAGTTCAGTGAAGTAAACAGACCAGTGGCTGTATGTGCAAATAACGTTTTATTTGAACCTTAGTCCTTCCATTCTCGTGACATTTGCACTGTAATGACTGGATTGAATGGTTGCCATGAGAACCATGGATCTTCAGGTTGGCAAAGCTAAAGTATTCAGTCTCTAACCCTTTGGAACACACATTTCAGAACCCGGTTATAAACAATGACCATCACTACTCCCCCTCAGGAACAGTTTTGTCCTAAATACAGATACTTCTATCCTCATGGGACTCTGATAGCAGCCAACAAGTTTTCAAATCCTCCCTCTTACACTTGCCACCTCCCTGAGATTGAGCTGAACTATGTCTCATAGCTACCACTGGACTAATAACTGTAGTTTAGAGGCCTACAAAAATGGAACAGTTTATTGGGGATGGCGCATGTCCTTAATTGCAGCACTGGAAAGGCAGAGGCTGGTGGATCTCTGTGAGTACAGTCAGTCTAGTCTATATACTGAGACTTTGTCAAGATGTGGGGATAATAATAAAAAGAGTGAATTGACATACAGTAGATGAGGTCATGATTTTTACTCTGCAGCTAGAGAGAGATGCCCATCTATATGTTTGAGGCTCTGACAAGAGAATATTTCCTTAGTTGGTTGTATAAATTGCCTATATCTCACAAAGTCCCTGAGAACAAAATAGATGCCCCCAAATTGCTAACTGCTTTACCTAACAGCATTGGTATCTACTTAGAAGCAGTAAGGTGAGCACTGCACTAAGAACTGTACATAGTATTTTATTGTAGTTCATTCTAAGACTGTCTTGTGACCAACATTTCATTTCAGCTCTTCTCTTTCCATATGTCTAAGGGCCACTCTTATTGTTAAATGAAAACGCTCATCAGAAGTCCTGTATCTGGGGCTGAGGTATGCTTACTTAACATTGGAAAATCTGTCTGGTAAAGCTTTTAATTCAGAAGAAAGAAAAGACATATATATATATATATATATATAAAAGACATAAACATATATATATATATATATATATATATATATTTGTCTAATGCCACAAAGATTTCCCACTTCTTGTTATGCACAGTAATAGGAAACTGGTTCCAATATTCCAAGAGAGAGCACAGTCATGTCCTAAGACAAGAGTTAATTCATCATTGAAACCTAGAAATCAGGCAACATACACAGACAATAAAAATAAAAAATTTAAAAAAGATGTGAACTTGTAAGTGTGGAAGAGCAGCATCAGTGTCTGTGTATGTTGCCTGATTTCTAGGTTTCAATGATGAATTAACAATTTTCATTTTCTCTATAGGGTTTTCTCTGTTCAAGAGCTTCCACAAGGTCTCTCTTCAGAAAATATAGTGTATTGGAAAAAGAGAGGCTTAGAAGGGAGAATTTTCAAGTAATTGCATGTTTCAGAATTACATTACTGTGTCTTCTAAAGCTGCAAACCCTCTTTCAGCCATTATAAAAGTTAAGCTCTCACTCACTAATTTTGGTACTTTAGGCAATGAAAACTGAAGTATCCAGAGACTGGTAGCAACCTCATTACGTCAGTCAAATCACACGAAGCAGTACAGAAACAGCATTCTCTGACCACTGAGGCTTCAGAGAAGAGGGCAAAGCCCTTCGAGAGGCATCTATAGCATCTTTCTGCTGGGAGTCTAACCTGGGAATGACTTCCTCCTTTCCCCAAGGTTATGGCATTTCCTGTTCTCTCCATCCCTTGTTCCATATTACCTGATGCTGCTGCTGTTGGGTAAATCCTGCCACCTCCCTAGAAGGTGTCTTTCCCTCGTTTGGGGAACTTCCATCCTTGTTTCCTAGGTCTGCACCCCCAAAGCATTGTTTCTCCACATGAATGTGCTTTCCAGAGCGGCTTATAATATAATCATTTAGACATTTGACTCTTCTGTTAATGTGGCACTTGAAAAAGCAATAGGGATTGATCTCAGCAACACAAAAGCAGGGTGTGAAAGCACAATCCTTCCTCCAGGCAAAACTGACCCAGCTGATGGTTGCCATGGTGGGTTCCCAGGGATTCTATTAAAGTCTGGTTATTCTATCTGTATCTGGTCAACATGGTGGCGAGGTAAATGATTAATTCAATTCACTCCATGGCTTACTCAACATATTTTCTAGCACTCCCTCAATGATAAACTCTGAAAAAAAATCACTTTTGAAGTTTATTTTGAGTTCATAAATATGAACTTTACAAGACAGACGTAAATAAGTTAAAAATTGTTTGAGAAATAATACAAATGTTAAAAAAGCAAGAGTAGTACTAAGGTTCTTCTAAATTAATTTTTTTATTTTTATTTTATACGTATGTTTGGTTTGCCTGCATGAATATCTGTGTACTATGTGCATGCAGTACCAATACAGGCCAGGTGAGGGCGTTGGATTCCTTGGGCCTGAATTTACATGTGTAGTTTTTAAGTTACCACATGAATGCCGGGAATCAAACCCTGAATCCTCCAGCATTAGATCTCAGTTTCTAGTCATTTGTCCAGCCCCTATATGTTTTCCATGACTGCAATACACAGAGCACCACCAGAAACAGCAGTAACATTCTTTTGAAATTCTGAATATAGAGTCTAAACATAACCATTCTTTCTGGTCAGTGGTGGCACACACCTTTAATCCCAGGACTTAGGAGGCAAAGTTAGGTGAGTTCGAGACCAGTCTGGTCTACAGAGTGAGTTCCAGGACAGGCTACAAAGCTACAGAGAAATCCTGTCTTGAAAAATAATAATAATAATAACCCTTTTTCCCCTAGGTTATTATAATAGTGTCTATCTAGACCAAGGATTAAAAATAAACAAAACAAAAGTTTGATACATTTGTCTTTAAAAGTGATCACGATTGCCCCTATTCTGAAGACCAGAAAATTGAAATTTCATTGAGATTGTGATTATCTCCCCTGAAGTCTCACCTCCTGAATGCTTCTTTCCTAATGCAGGTGAGCATGGCTCCAAGCTGTGTTCATTACACATTCTTTCCCCTATATTCGTATCTTTCATAAGCCTTGCCACCCTGTCACCAGTGATTTACTGACTGAATGAGATAATGACAGTATATATACCAAACAGAATAGAAAGACTGAATTAACCTTTCAACTTGTGATCCTAGCTACTACTTTCACTCTGTGAGTTACAGGCTAGTCTGCTCTGGATAACTTTGCTCCAGAGGGGCAGAGAGTGGCTTCAGTTAGGCTTTGTATGTTATGTCATCTTTTTTGCTGCTTTTTGACCTTGTCCTACAGTGCACGTCAGTCATGGGCAATGGTAACCCCGTGTCACCGTGTTCTCATAAAATACTGATTCCAAAAACAAAACAGCTTGTTCAGTAGTCATGGCTGCAGATGCCAAAGCAATGCTACCTGCTCTTCACACAGAAGTTTTCTGACACGCAGCCTCCGTGACTTGCAAGAACTGGGTAGATAACACCCACTTTGACATGAGTTGTCCTTTGATGTGGCATCCTTTACTGGCACTTGTGACTGCCCTCCATCTCATGGCCTAGTATCTAAAATTATGGACCACAATTATAAATTACTCTCCCCCTTTATCTCTTTTTCCTTGTCTTCCCCTTGTCTTCCTTTTCCAACGTACTCTTCTCCCCCTCCTCCTCCAATACTACAACTTTTCATCCCTCTTCTACGTTTCTCCTTTTATTGTGTATGTGTCTACAGTGTGCACCCGTGTTGTCTTAGTTAGGGTTTCTATTGCTGTGAAGAGACACCATAACCTCTGCAACTCTCATAGGAAAAACATTTAATTGGGGTGACTCACTTGCAGTTTTGAAGGTTCAGTCCATTACCATCATGACATGGAGCATGCAGGCAGACATGATGCTGGAGCTTAGAGTGCTACATCTTAACCACAAGGCAGCAGGAAGTCAACTGACTGTCACACACAGGGCACCTAGAGCAACAGAGGCTTCAAAGTCTGTCCCCACAGTGACACAGTTCCTCCAATAAGGCCACACCTCCATATAGTGCCACTCCCTTTGGGGGCATTTTCTTTGAATCTACTATATATGTGCATGTATATATTCACATATGTGCATACAAGTGTGAATGTGGGTGCTTATCAGCACCCTGTGCATCCATACACATGAAGACCTGAATTGATGTTAAGTGTCTTTATCAATTGGCATTTTTTAGTTTTATTTTATTTATTGAGATAGGGCCTCCCACTGAACCTGGAACTCACCAATTGCATATAGTCTTTCTTCTGAATTCTGATCCTCACCTTTGTTTACACTTTAAATAACAAACCATATCTCCATCACACCGTTATTCTTTTAAAGAAGACATTTGTAAGTCTGTCTCTTTACTTTAAAGTAATGCTGCTTTATTACAAATCCAATTTTCTAAGCAGGTCTCATCCTCATACCTCAATTATCCTGCATTAGAATCCCCTTAACTGCATCCAGAATTGAAGTTGGAGTAATTTTTTATTTTTAAAATTATAATTTCATTATTTTGTGTCTTGGCATGACTTTTAGACTGGATTATCAATGCCACCAATTTACCGAGTCTGTCCTTGTAAAGAAATAAGCACAAACAGCCTCAGGTTGAGGTTTCCAGAAAGAAAACCAAGCATCCAAGGGCATCTGCTTGAACAAAAACAACCACATTTAAGAACAAAACCAGCAATGATTAGAAATAAGAAAGGGAAAGCGGCATGATATTTGTGATTCTCTTCTGTCCACTCTTCATGACACCCGAGGTATATTTCTATGTCATCCGACTTAACCTATACAGCTTCCTAAAGCTGAATTTGCTTGGTACTCTTAAAACATAATGAAAAATATCTAAGGCCAACAGGCTTGGCAAATCAAATGAGTTTCTGCACATTTGTGTGGGAGAATTTCATCTGGGGTCAGTATTGTAACTGGAGATAGGTTTCAGCTATTAACAGTGCTTGGTTTAACAATCATGAGAACAAGAATTCAGATCCCAGTGTCCACATAATAAACAGAATGTCTATCTGCAGGCATTACAGCTCTGGAGGTAAATGTGTTGTCAGAAGTCTGGCTATACCTGCAAGTGTTACAGCTCTGGAGGGAATGGAACCCTATTGTTGGAAGTCGGACTTCTCCTACAGTTGTGAAAATAAAGTATCAATGAGAAGGACTGTTTCCTGACTGTCGGGAAGTTAGGCTATACCCGAAGCTATGAAAAGAGGTATTTTGGATACCTATGGCTCTGGAGGGAAAGAAATCCTGACTTGTTGGGAAGTCAGGTTGTACATTGTAAACCTAGAGCTGTGAGGAAGAAGGTATCCTGTCAAAAGTCAGGCTGTACCTGAAACAGGGTTATGGTGGGGGATGGTCTCTCACAGGATGTGGTAATTCTGCTCCTCTCTGAGAGAGAGTGGCTACAGCTGAGCTCTGTTCCACTCTCCTAAGAGAGTTTCTTAGCAGAGCTCTCTGTTTCTTTTCAGCTCTAGCCCAAGTTGTTACTTCTCTGCTTCACTCTGCTAAAGATGAAACCCCATCAGAAATGTAGCAAACAGCTCCAGCAAAAAGATATTACTTCTGCTCCAATCCCCCAAGGGTGGTTCTCAGTGCAGATTCAGTTGCTTCTCTGCTCCACTCCACTAGGAAGCTTCCCAGCAGAGATTCTGCTCTGCTCCTGGAAAAGATCTTCACCCAAAACTCTTTCAATAAAGAGATTTATTTAGAAATGAGGAATCCAGGAGAGTAGCTGGCTCTGCCGGGGTTTAGAAGCGAAGCTGCCAACTCAACAGCCACAGTGCTTATATAGGGCTTCTTAGGGGCAGAGTTTTTCCAAGGAAAAGATTTTCAGGGTGAGAATTGGTTGGATTTCATCTCTTTGAGTTTGAACAAGCCAGATAGGCTAGATTTTGTGCTCAGGGATTGGTTGATTTTCCTGCTCAGGGACTGGTTGGTTTCATGCTCAGTTGCTCAGGGGTAAATTTGCTTCTGGTTTCAGGGCCAGGGTGTGTTTCTTTAACTGGCTCTGGTTTCAGGGTCATTGTGGATTTCTTTCACTGACTCTGGTTTTATTGTCAGTGACCTTTTTACTCTACAGTGTCCTGAAAATGCATGCAACTCCAGCTCTAATGGATCTGATAACGTCTTTTTGCTTTTTAATGTACAAAGATATATGTAAAACACACACAAACATTAATTTATTATTATTAATTTTACATTAGTGTGGACACATACATAGGCACATAACAATACAATGCATCTTAAAAAATCTAAGTATTAAACTGCAAATCATAATAAAGCCTGTTACTAAAATTAAATATATGCCTATCTAATTTTGATATAATGTGTTTTAGGGAATACTGATATATGTGTGTGTGTATGTGTGCTTATTTATAAATAATTATCATACATAGTTTTATTTCTATGGGAAAATGTCTTAATCCTCTCATCACTAAACACACTTTGCTGTATCAGTGGTGGTGACACCTTCTCTGGGATGGAGTAGCAGTCTTCACAGTGGCTAGAGGAGCACCAAGAACATAATCATGTGAGGGAAATGCCTGTGCATTTCCAGTAAAGGAAAGCATCTGTCTCACTGCTCAGGGTTAATGATAGCAAATGCACGCACTCCTCCCAGAGCCCTCACTTTTGCTGTCCCTCACAACGACTCCCCCTGCTCCCTGCCATGGGTGAAAGAGGTAAACAGCCTGAGCATCATTTACTTGCTGGTGTGCACTTTAACTCTGAAAGAGAGCTTCAGCAGCTCTTTACCGCCACGTCTGTTGACAACCTTCTCTGCTATTAACCTCTCAGGTCACTTCAGAGTCTTTACACAGCCCAGTGAGCCTCTGATATCAGTGAACGCGACTTTGCATCACAGTGGAATCCTGTGTGTCAAGCCTCTGCAGCTGTCTGAAATGGAGGGCCAAATGTCTATTGTAGGAGTGTGTCTGAACGTGTGATTCACGGGTTAGCTTGGACCTATTGCTCATTGTGACAATTTATGCTACTCAGAGAGACTATTCAATTTATATGAACTATGCGCCATGTTGGGATGATACTTCATCCATCTGGCCTTCACTTAGTCATATGCATTTTGTATTTCATGTCTGTTCTCTAGGCAAGAATGAAATAGAAACAACGACACTGAGATCTGACCTAATTTATTTAGCTAGGTGTGGCACCTTGAGATAAAGCCCGAGCAAAAGATTTCCACAGATATTATTAATGATTCTTTCAAATTACTCTTTTCTTTTGAACAGCTGAGTTGCTCTCTTAAGCAGTTATTTCCTGGAGATATATTTCGATGCATATTTATACATTGTAAGATTTTTCTCTGACATATTTTCTTCCTGTTTCTTTTCTTACACTTATGAGTCAGTTTTGTTTTACTTTCAAGTGTGACTTTGCTAGAGTCATTACAGATAACTTTACCATGGGAGAGAAACTAGCAAAAATAGGAAGTACTGAATACTGAAGTCAAATTTAAAAACTGGATTTAAAATTTCTGACTTAATTTGAAACTTGTGGTTTTATAGAGATAGGAGCTTTTGTGAGTTTATAAAATCCATGCTTAGAAATCATAATTTTCTACGAAGTTTCTAGTAAATAGTTGTTTGAGCACTGTAATTAAATATTTAAGCCAACTTTCAAAGTCTAACAGTAGACTTTAGAGTTTATACCTAATGAAAAAACACCCAATTACTATGGCCTCATTGTTTATAGCCCTAGCCTGTTGCTGTCACCTTATGTATTGAAATCCTAGCCCCAGGATGGTCAAGGGTGAAGATGAAAACTTGCATCAGTGTTAAAAATCTATCAAGAGAGTGAGTGTTCATAGAAAGGATATGAACCTCTGCAGAGAGGATCAAGAAAGTTTCTGCCTCCAAACCTGGAAGCTGGATGTTCTAAAGCCACCTGTTAAGCCCTGGGCTTACTTACTTCTAGAAGACTGGAAACTGAATTTCTGTTGTTCAGGGGACACCTGAGGGTTTTTTTTTCCTTAAAGCACTTTAGTTGGACTGAGAGAAATGGAATGGGAACAGGAATAATAATTGGATTACACAGAGCTTAATTTATTTAGAAACTTTCTCACTTAACAAGAATCTTGATGGTTAAAGAAGAGATCATTAGGATGCTTTAGAGAACCCTTGAAATGGTATTCAGAGTACTTCTAGAAATATTTGAGCCTAAATAAATTTTGTAAGTATATATAATTCTATTTGAAAAGCAGCTATGATTTTGTGAGTATTATGCTTATACATTTTGTGGGATATATAGAGAAACAAAGAAAAATTAAAAGAAAAAGAAAAAAAGGAGAAATGCTAGGTATATAAGAAAAGATGCTGGAAGAGAAGGGTGTGGTATATACTGGAAAGTTTAGTTGAGATGATATCATCAAAGTTTTAAGTATCAAAGTCAGAGAAAATTCAGAGCATTCCCTAATTATAGCATTTTTAAAAGAGAGCAAGACAGCTATCAAGAAGAAGATACCATATTAGAGTTTAGGAAACAATCATGATTTACATCCTTAGCTTAGGAGAAGCTCCTGTGTGTCTTGAGTGAGGCAGGTGTAGAGGACAGGGGCGGGGCCTCCAAACTCTTATCATATAAGGGATGTTCAGCAGCCGTGATTGTACAGCCTGTGCCCAGCCTGCGTTTCTCAGAAAACAGTACAGAGCAGCACAGGTTGTTCTTCAGCGCCTGGGCAGAAGAGCTGTGCTGCGGGTCCCTTGCAGGGCTCCCCAACAGGTAATCTGCTTCTGCCTCAGATGGTTCCATTTGACGCAAAGCATATCTCTAGGCTGAGCTACAGCGTACTCTGCACGGGCATCTTCTTTAAAGTTTGCTCCTCAATGACAGTTTCCTTGGTGATGACCACTACTGTTCACGACTTTCATTTTCTCCTCATTGTTGAAAATCTGCTTTTGTCTGTGAATTTATTATTCTTGGACCGGTAAAACTTTGCTGAGGTGTCCCTGGGGTGTGTTCCTCTGTTTCTTAGGAGCACCAAACACTTGTCCAAAACAATTGACTGGTTCTCTCGTGTGTAATTAATAGGTAAATCTTCCAGGAAATAACAGACTGAAATACATCTGCATGCTTGTATTCTCATTTGACTTCTTCTAATACCCTGGAGAGCTAATTATGAATAACCTGATAATTCAGGGACATGTTAAACTGCTAGAGATTGCCTTCATGTTCTTTCATACAGCCTATATTAAATGCACACATGTAGGTATAAATGTATATATAAACCTGTATACTTGTATACATACATATAAAGAACAGAGAATTTACTGAGTAAAATGAACGAATACACCTACCCACCCCCCCCACACACACTCATCACTTAGGTACAAAATATGTTCGGGCCAGCCTGGTGTACAGAGCGAGTTCCAGGACAGCCAAGGCTGTTTGTTACATAGAAAAACCATGTCTCAAAAAACCAGAAAAAATAAATGAAAATGTTTATAGAGTGTCTGTTTTCTGAATTTAATTTTTGCAAGGGTCTATGTCTTTTTCTTTGGACTCATAGTGAAAACTGTAAATGAGGAGCTTGTCGAAGTCTGGTTTTGGGGGTTCTCAGCTGGACTCATAGTGAAAACTGTAAATGAGGAGGTTGTTGAAGTCTGGTTTTGGGGATTCTCAGCTGGACTCATAGTGAAAACTGTAAATGAGGAGGTTGTTGAAGTCTGGTTTTTGGGGATTCTCAGCTGGACTCATAGTGAAAACTGTAAATGAGGAGATTGTCGAAGTCTGGTTTGGGGATACTTTCTGGCTGAGGAGCCTCAGCAGTGACACGTAGAGCATGACCTCCTTTGTGCATTCTCTTTAGAGAATTTTTAAATAGTTAAGAATACCAAGGACTTGAACTTGATTATTTTCCACAGATTCTCAGAAAAGATTTACTTTTAAAATGTGAGAAACCCAGGAGAATCAAGTAAACTATGGAATCCAAGCCATCTTAGTTCTGATAATAACTATTTTTTAATTGATTTTTATTGAGCTCTACATTTTTCTCTGCTCCCCTCCCTGCCTCTCTCCTCCCCACAAGGTCCCCATGCTCTCAATTTACTCAGGAAATCTTGTCTTTTCCTACTTCCCATGTAGATTAGATCTATGTATGTCTCTAATAACTTGGACCATGATGGTATTCCCAGAATATCATCGTTAAGGCTCTAAAATGATGTTGAAAGGGTAGGATTTTCCTGATGACATCTAGGAAACACAGCAATTGTTTCTGCTATGTTAAGTAAATATTAGGAAGCCTTGTTAGATTTCTGAGTAAACTAAAATGTGGGTTGATCTAATAGTTAGGTAATGGTTTATTGGCTCTGAGGAGAGGGCAATGCCTCCATAATTACTGGGGATGGAAAAAACTGTTTATTAACTGTGTTATGCTTTTATTGGGACAAGCTGTATAATTCTCCTCTAACATTCAGAAGAGGAGAGAGAGAGAGAGAGAGAGAGAGAGAGAGAGAGAGAGAGAGAGAGAGAGAGAGAGTTACAGAGGGGAAACAATGCCAATACCGGCTAGGCATGAAAGTCTGCCCTAGATGCTGCAAGAAGCATGTTCAACAGTTAGGGGACTGCCTGTGTGGCAAGGGTTAGCATGCTTCTTCTAAATTCTTCCTGGGGTTAGGCCCATTTTGGGAGTTATAGATCAGCCCATCTGCCTGAAGACTCCAAAGAATCCATTATTCTTATTTGGTAAATGAGTAGAGAGCTTTAACAAGCTTTTCATAAATAGCAGGTAGTGTTTTATTTCTACTGGGTAGAGATTGTTTCTATAGTGAAGAAGATAGTATGTGTTCTGGTCTTATCCAATACTATAGTTGGTAACTGAGCAAACCATAGCATGGCCACTGTACAACCTTAAAGTTGTACAATATGGAGAACTCTTCTGGGTAGTCCTTGAGCCTGTGGCATCTGTAGCTATGCGATGCAACTCAGGAATGTGATAAACTTTTGGAGTATACATTTATGAAATCATCATGTGACTTCAAAGACATTGGAATATTTCCTCTTCTTCTCCTGAATCCTTTTCCATCAATTGGGTCAGACAGTCCTATCATTGGGCTGGGGAGATGACTCAGTGGTTAAGAGCACTGGCTGCTCTTCCAGAGAACCTGGGTTCAATTCTCAGAATCCACATGGCAGCTCACAGTTGTCTATAATTTCTGATTTCAGGGGATCAGACAACCTCACACAGACATACATGCTGGCAAAATACCAATATACATAAAATAAAAGAAAATTCTATCCTTAAACTTAAATATCTTTAGCTTATATTTTAAAAATCTTTGGCAATTTTATACATATTTTCCCTGAATTTTGGTTGTTTCCACCCCATATTATCATACTTTATTTCTTTCTCTATTTCACCAAAACCTTTCCACCCTTCCTCACAACAAGCCATTCCTTACGGTGATGTGGTTTGTTTGGTTTAATTATTGTTTGAATAAGGATGGGTATTTGTTTTGTGTTTAAAATTTTCTATTTAATACTAGAAAGAATTATTTCTGATGATGATGATAAAATACTATCAGAATCTTTTCCTTAGTGTTTGTTGTGCATAGGTCACGCGTTCTAGCATGCAAGCATTTCAGTCATTAGTGAGGTACCTGCTGGGTAGTGAAGGCAGTCTTCTTACCCTCCCCAAATTGACGGAAGTGTTACAGAACCACATCAATGCTGTCAATTCGAGCCACACCATGAAAGATTATTTCGAGCGTGTTTCTCTTGATCACATGTATTTTCTTACCTTGGGCAATAATTTTTACATTGGTAAGATGATGTCCTCTGAGTATAGGAAGCTATAAGTAGAAAGCAAGCATGTTCCTGCCTTGAGTCATGAGGAGGGCTCCTCCACCTTTATTGTCTTTGATGATTGAAATCCTTAATAAACACATCAGTTCAAGTGCTTTTGGGCATCAAGAAGCTTACCTTGTACCTCCCAACCCCTTTCCTTCCAGCTCTTGGGCTCCTTTCTTCTCCTGTGAGCTGGGCATGTGTTATTTGTGCCTCTGTTGTAGACTCTCACACTTGGTTTGATCCAGTGTTTCTCATTCCAAGCCTGCAGATTAGTGTGCACTATAGCTGTGCCTGCCGTCTTTGGATTTCTAGCTGTTAGTTCTCCCACCCACTGTAGACACTCCATAAGGAACAGGAGCACATGTGTGAGATCCCCAGATCTACCTAAACTGAGCATGGAGGTGCACACAATGTTGAGTGGAAAATGTGAAATGGTCCTTTATTGTCTCTGAGCTGCACCTTCCACTGGGGAATCAGCAGAGAAATGAACACAGATGAAGACACTGGAAACAACTTCTCCATGTTCTGATCATTTTACTGCTTTGCTAAAGAATAGACTGGAGGGTAAAATGTTCTATTCTACTAGGCAAGTGGTGTACCCAAGAGATTAAATGACAAAATGTGGAGTGAGTTAGGGGGAGGCAAAGCACTTCTAAATGCTACTGCTCTAAGAGTTGAAATAGAAAATTCTAGTTCTTAAGTTCATTGGTATATTCTTATGGCTCAGTTAACTACAGCAGTACTTTTTGCCATTTCTCTCACAATGTATAATCTGCTCATGGAGTCTTAAAACTTGGAGGGCACTAATATTTTCACCCAGCAAACAAACACGAATGTAAACTGAAGGGGTAGCAGAGTTGGCAGTGTACTTTCTTAGCATGCAAGGAAACTCGGATCCCATCCCCAGATCTACCTAAACTGAGCACAGAAGTGCACATCTGGGAAATTGGGGCACTGGGAAAGCAGGAGCTCAAGCAGAAGTTCAAGGTCACTGTGTTTCTGTACGTGAGTTCAGGGCTATCCCAGAATACCTAAGCTCCTGTCTCAAAAAAGGGTGGGGTAAATATTTAATCTTATCTTGTCTTTTTCTTGTCCAAAAGTGAGTACCCTATGACTATTTTGAATGAGTTCGAAACACATTTTTCAGGAAAAGTTTGTATTTTTTTATTGCCAACATTCAATAGCAATACTTTATGGAAGATATAATGCAATATGATTATTTTCCTTGATAAAAAAATGGCAGCCAGTTTGCCATTTCATCCATTTTAAGTGAGTTTTTTTAGTAGATTCTTCTTAAGATTGTTGTCAGGTGTGTGGTGGGGCACCTTCCTTAGTGGAGCTTAAAGACGGAACTACGGTTGTTTGGGTTCAGTATGAAGAGAATAAACTTAAATTTGCTCACCAAATCTGAGTACTTGAAATCCTATATAAATTTATGGATTCCTAACATTTTGTAATGGAAACATGATACTTGAGGAAAATGTTCATCCTTTGAAGTTAACAGAAGGATACGTTCTGACTTCCCACAAGGCATTTCAAACGTGCTGGTGGTGCACTCAAGACCTCAGTGAGTTTAGGATCAGTGTGGTCTACATGGCAAGTTGCAGGCCAGCTAGAGCTATACAGATCCTGTCTTAGAAAACAAACACAAACCAAATAAACACTATATACAACCTACAATGCAGATTGTGTCTGAAAACTCCAGTTATCTTTCTTTGATGAGATCTAGCACATATTACAGTGGGACGTCCATGGAAAATTTGCCATTTTTTTAATAACAAAGAAATAATTCTTTAAAAAAGAAAAGGCAGTTGCAATGCTTTCTTCTTTCATGTTATTTTCTATTATGTATTATTTGAAATTCCTAGGAGAGAATCTCCTGCAACAGCATACATTTCACGGGGCTTGTTGAGTCCTTGAATGAATAAGAATAATTCAGGGGCATTTCAGGGATAAGAAAGCAGGGTGATCCTGGGGATTACTAGGTGATGTTCTTATTCATGGAACTTAAACAGTGGCTGTGGCATCAGTCACTTGCTTGAGGACACTAGGTGCTGGTTTTATCTCTGATTCTTAAATGCTAAGACTGAAGTTTGGAGAAGTTAAAAATAGTCAAATGTTGTCAGAAGGCTAATTTCAACTTCAGGGCTTTTAGGCAGCAGTCTGAGAATGAGGGGCCCGCTGACTGAGTATGTTATGTGCTAAGTAAGGGCTACAGTGAGAGACTCCTGCACTTTACTCACAAATGTGCCTCTGTCTGTGAGCGCCGAGAACAGCTTGCTGGAGTCAGAGCTCTGCTTTCTACATTGGGCCGCCGTGATGGAACGCAGGTCATGGTGCTTTGCAGCAAGCAGGTTTACCCTTGAGTCACCCCAGCAGCTCTCACACATAGGTTATTAAGTACATATTTAATTTATGTGTATTAAATTATTTGATTTATTGATTTTTCTTATATTATATACTTGCATTTTCTCCTATCTTACCCATGCACTTCTTGTTTACCTCTTTGCTGGATCTATTGACTTGAGGAGAAACACAGTAGGTCACAGCCAACCCATCTCCCATCAATACTGATGTAACAACAATAAGTTGTCAGTGTCTCCATTTCCTAGACACAGTGGACATGTTGTCAAGGAAGAGACTCTTTTGCTCATGTGAACACTAGCTGTCTCCCACTGACTCCTTTTTTAAAGGAAATATTAAATGGCCCCAAAGCTTGAGTTTTAAAGAAGTTTGAGAGGCTATGTAGCAGATGACCTTAGTCACATGATACACACCAGAGCCTGCTTAATTATGAAGTAACTCCAAAGAACTGGTTGGGCCAGTTCTTCCCCTGAAGGGAAACTTCAAATAAATGTCAAAAAGTTATCCATTATTGAATGCAAATTCCATGAGTTCTTCTCTGTGTGTGGCATTCTATATGGAATAAAATTCAAAGGTAAGGCTCGTCTGAGATGCAGCAGGCTGGGAAGGCTTTGCTGTATTTCTTCTTGGTTTTCTAAGACCTTGTGTTATTTGGGTTCATCCGAAGTTTCCTGTGCTCATTTTTCCCCCTAGCATTATCATGAATTCATCCAGGCTAATGAGTGAAGTCTCTGTGTACAAAGTACTAATACCTTTATTGGGGCTGGCAATCTCTGCTTCTGACCTTTGTACATGCTGCTTTAGAAAGATCCTAGTGTTTTAAACAAGAGAGGCCCAGACAAATGTCTGTCTTCCTTCTGAAGCATTTGTCACCAGGCCAGAGAGCCAGGAAGCCATTACACACCATGCCAGAGTTGGTTCCAATAAGAAAGTTTGAAGGCAGAGCCTTGAATCTATATCTGTTTACCTTCTCAAATTCTTGTCTGCCTCTGCATAGAGGCTAGTGCCTTCTAAAAGGTAGCCTAGTGAAGAAATAGTGTCATCCACAAATGAAAAAGTTTGATTGGCAAGTCAGTGTTAGAGGTTTTATAGACTCTGGGTGATCCTGGGACATCAAAAGACAAACGCATCTATAAACTCTCTAAAATTAATGTTAGAATCTAAATAAATCTACAAATATTAATTCTCTTTTTTTATTTTTTATTTTTTAATTTATTTATTTATTAAGGATTTCTGCCTCCTCCCCGCAACCGCCTCCCATTTCCCTCCCCCTCCCCCGATCAAGTCCCCCTCCCTCATCTGCTCGAAGAGCAATCAGGGTTCTCTAACCTGTGGGAAGCCCAAGGACCGCCCACCTCTATCTCTTCTCACGAAGAATGAATCCTATACCCTGGTTATGACCCCTTGGAAGGGTCATGTAAATTTTCATAAATGTTTCTGACCTTATCCAACTTTAGAAAAAGAAAAGTTGGTTGACTTATTAATAAACAAAAGTCTAAATAACTCAAGCTGTTCTGGTATTACAAATTCCTCACATGAATCACTGTGTGTTGTCTGATGTGTTTTCTAAATTTAGGAAGCAATTTATTATCTAAATCCTTGCATGCTTCAAGAATTTTGCCCTTTGTTCTTCAATGTTTAAAAATAAAAATAAAAAGTCCCTAAATCTACAGCATTGTGTAACACAATAAAACCTCTTTGTTTTAGAAAATTACATGTCACTACTGGGTAATCTATGGTACCAATTAACCAACAATGATAATTATAAGTTTTTAAAAGCTACTGAGCTTGTTGCCTCACCTTACAGATGATGTTGATTTCTTTCATATTCTTTTTGAGCTATTTTCCCTTCTCACCTCATTTTCTATGGCCCTCTTTTTTTAAGGGCATAAAACTATTTATACCAATAGATGCTTTAGGAACTGGCAAACTGTGAAATCCTAGATGGAATGGCAGAATAGCCCCTCAAGGAGGAAAATGGACTTTATTTATTCTTGTTGAGTTTCAACTGCACAAAAATAAAGGGCTTGCTAGTTGCCAGTGGGAAGGGAACATAATTATGACTTCACAGCTGGTTCAAAAGAAAAAGAAGAGAGAGAGTGAAAAAGAAGAGTCATGCTTTTTCTGCACAGCATCTAAAAGGAATATTCACAAAGGGAATGTATTTATGCCAGATATAAGAAGACATAATCAAAGTAATACTGTAGCACCAGAATATATGCCAAGAAATCCAGAACCTTTGGCTCAGCAGACTGTAAATCACAGTGATGTAGCATACCATTGTGGAAATTGAGCAAAAAAAAAAAAAATCAAAGTTCTCAAATAGTTCTTACTAGTTGGTGTATGGTGTCACCTGACAGAAGTGGAACGGTCTTTTAGGAAAATTGCTATCCTCTGCTTTCATAGTTTGACACTTGCAAAATGACGAGCCTGATTCTGAAGTGTGTGATCACCAGCAAAGATGTGTGGGAGTTTTGCTGTATAGTTTGGAAACTATATACCGTGTAAGTGCTGGGAGATATGAGGCAGTCCGGGTTACTGATCTTGTTTGTCAGAGTTAAAGAACAGTAGTCATATGTGATGCTTTCAGCAAATGGTAGAGTTGGGAATAGTCTCAATTTGTTGATAATGTGATTTCTGTTCTAACTATGCACGTGTCAAAAAAATAGTCTTATATAACATGCAAATGAGTAAGTAGGCTGTATGCTAATAAAGTTTGATTTATTAAAACAGGCAGTAGTTAAGTCTGGCCATAATCTATACATCTGCAAACAAAGACTGTTTGCAAACACTTGATCTAGAAAACTTAAGTATGAATGCTGAAATACTTAATGCAGCAGCCAAGTGGTTCTGAATGTTTATTAAAAGTAATATTTCTTTATTACAACCAGAGAATTTAAGAATAAGGTATAGTTACTAAATTCAAAGGGTCTTCTAACTAAAAACAGAAAGAAAACAACTATAAAGGTAAATTATTCATTTAAAAAAACTGAAAAAAATGATTGCTTTCTTGCAAAGCCTCTATAGTAACAGCAAGTTTGTACAGGAATTTATATTAAATATGAAACTCTAAATACCTTTGTTTTGATGGGTTTATAGTAGATACACCAAAAAGAGCAAATAGTGAACAGACTGGTTATAATATAGGTATTATGGGACAAGAGATAAGGAGATACTCTTGGAATGAGAGATGATGATGAATATATTTGAGAGAATTTAGAGCTGGGGAAATGGTCCAGTGGATAAGGTACTTGCTGTGTCTGTGTGAAGACATAAGCTCAGAAACCTACCACTTACATTGCTGAACAGGTGTGATAGTCTTCCTGTAATCCCAACGCTGCAAAGACAGAGACAAGAGATTCCTGGAGTAAGGCAGCTAGTTGTAGTATCTCTGAGTTCAAGTAAGAGACATTGTTTTAATACATAAGGTAGAAAGCTATCAAGGATGATACCTTACCTCCTCCTTAGCCACCACAGAACATGCATGGGTGAGTGCATGTTCACATGAATAACTCACATCCAAACATGCTCCCACATGTTAGAGACTATGATCACACGTGCATGTATACATGGATAACTCCCATCCAAGCATGCTCCCACATGTTAGAGACTATGATCGCACGTGCATGTATACAGCACATTCATAGACACATGAAATTAAAAAGAAGAGAAGAGGAGGAAGAGGAAAAGGAAGGAGAAGGAAGAAGAGGAAAAGAAGAAGAAAGAGAATTTTTCTGTCATGGGCCATATACATCTGGAGGCTTCTTCAGTCTGCTGCAGCAAAGTCAGGTGACCAGGAAGGTATCTTTTGGGGAGCCCAGGGTGATATCTTTCCTGGGGTCTTCTAGTAATTTGCATTGACCTCTATATGCCACTTAACTTCTATTTGATCTGTCTCCCAATTTATACAATAAAGGGGAATAAAGAGATGTCTGTAAAGTGGCTTGAAAGCTCCAGTGAAAGGGCCCTCTGAAACTCGGGATATCTGAATTTCAAAGAGTCAGGAGGACACTTTGGCTATTCTAAATACATTTGAAATCACATAAGTGGACACAGTGGTATTCGGTAAATGCCCTGTTACTCGGCAGTATTCCAGAGGGCTGGGCAGATAAGGAGGACATGAAAGTTTAAGGTGAGCCTTCTAATTAAAATACATGTGAGAGAACAAAACAGAGAAAGATTAAGTTTTGAATGGAAAATCGTTTGTGATGCTAACCCAGATTTGTGGAAATAAGTTCCCCTAGATATTTTTAGAGGCTCTTTCAGCTGTAATGAATCCCAGTCTCTACTTTGTGTGTGTTTTAGTTACTTTACCCCTTAGTCTGTTACATTGTCATGTTGTTTGATTCTGGTACCCCAACCTGGAACACCTTGAAATTTTAGATAATCAGTATCAGAGAAGAGGCATTAGGAGGTAGAGTCAGGATGAATCCAGTGTCAGAATGTGTTCATGTGTCTTGTGCTTCCTTAATCTTCCATTTCTTCATGAGGCTAGAGAAGATACACACCCTGCAATCCTTTCAAAACAACAAATACAGAAAGAAAATGATATACTTAAGCAGAAAGTGGTTAATGGTTTTAGATGTTCACTAGTCAAGAGTTTGAAGGATAGATGTTGATGCAGACACGGGGTCGCACAGTCCCAGAATGCTGGATTCAGAGGCTTCAAAGGTCCAGAATGCCTAGATCGTATAAATGTTCAGATCCAGTGAGTATCTGTTTAATTTTTCTAAACCCACAATTCTCCGGGAAGAAAACATCTGTCTGCACCACCTGCAGCGAGGGCAACTGAATCAGCAGATGGGAGGAGATCTATGTGACCCTGTAAAGACCCTTCTTCACCTCCTACCTGATGGACCATCTCTCACATGGAGAAAGATCTCAAGGCATATGGGTGGCCATGAATTTCCCCTTGACTCACAGGCAGATAAAAGCCATTCGACTCCTTGTCCCCAGGAAACAGGAAGTCTTTGCCATGGTCTTTTGATCTTTTGTTGCTCCTATGAGGCTCACACATCATTGCTTTGCCACTTTAGGCCATTAAAACCATTTGGCTCCTTTATATATCTGCTAAACATAGACACCGAAATGAAGAAATACAGCCTAAATAAAGACACCAATAACAGCTTGCAGGAAGTATTGAAAACAGTTCTGCAGAAGGTTGGGAGCCTGTGCCTTTTCTACCGTGGGCTTTAAAAGTGCTTCTTTTGATCGGCAGCAAGGTCACCTCACCACAGGTGCGGAATTAGAAATTGTGAGGACTATTGAGCTCTGAATGCTCACAGTGCAACAGCTAGAGGTTATTAAGCAGAGAACGTCAAAGCCCTCATCTGCTGTGGGGACAGAAGGGACCTGTGAGTGCTTCTGCCTTTTTTTCTACAGGCCACCCACAGTGGCAACCAGAGTTTGTGTCACCTCTGTTCCTCAGCTGCTAGTGAAGGGACCTACAGAAAGGCTATGAATCAAAGAGGCTGACTGATCCAAGACTGACAGACAACCTTCTAGAAACTGGACATGGAAGGTCCTTCAGACGTCAAAGTATCCACAGTGCAATGATATATTCAAACATTATAGCATGGTGGATAAGTTCAAGGGTTTTACATCTAAAAAGAGTTGAACTCGATTACTGTTAGTGTGATCTGGTGTCTTCAAAGGGGTTCTCCTCTATTCCACTAACTGCAATTAGCATCATTACCTCCTTGGATTGCTGACCACGGCCCATGTTTCATATCTCGTTCAGGAACAGTGTGAGATTTACTCATAGGTTCATGGAGGTCACTCGCATTGGGCAGTTTACTTTGTGCTACCATGGTTAGTTGGATGGTTTAAAGCTCTTCTCACTGTACATAGGAGCTCTCCTTCCTTTGGTCCTCATTGCTGACCACCCCTCACTTGGTATTTGGAGAAAGGACGTCTGGGGATGGAGGTGTTAGGTCATTGTTAATAAAACTCATAAAGACAAAGGTAGCACTTTCCTCTAGTGTTGAGGCTGGAAAGTGTGCTTGGGAAACTCTCAGAACTTAGAATCCTTTCCCTTTAAAGTCATAAAGAGGTCAGCCATGTGCAGCTCCAAAGAACAATAGGCAGGGAAGGGTCTCTAACTGCCCATGAAAGCAGGGACTGTCTTCCCGGCCGCTCACTTCTCTGAGCTTCAAACAGAGTAACAAAGTCTTTAGCTAACTACCTGCTAGGCTTTGTCCCACAGGCATCTCTGCTGTTCTCTTTGGGCTTAAAAAGAAAAACATTGTTTTCCGTCTTTCTCACTTCTCTCCTCTAATCCTCCCTTCATTTCATCTTCCCTCCGCCGCCAGGCTTTGTGCTGACTCCAGCAGACCCTCTCAAGGGCGCTGAGAGGAGCTGTTGTCTCAAGCTGAGGTTGCCTCATGTCCTCTGACCAGTCACAGAACAAAGGACAAAAGGTCACTGCTTCAAGTAACAGTACCGCTTTATTGAAGCTTTGTTCTACTTGGGGCCTCTTCTCTGATCCACTGGCTTTGCATTTCCCTGGCTTGTTCATTTCTCTCCTTTCTGTTGCATCTCATCTTCTACACGGATACACTTAGGCACGCTATTCCGGCTTTTCTTCCCTCAATAAATCCTTCAGTGTACTTTTCTAAAGTGGAGAGCCATATGAGGAGACGGATATACCAAACCAATGCCAATCAGCCCACAGGGTCTCTGTCTGCCTTTCTACCAGAGTCCTGGATACTGCCATTGTTTCCCAAAATGACAACATTGTCCTCCACAGCTAGAAACTGGCTGGTGGAAGGATAGGTAGTCCTAAAAGACCTTCCTTCTCAAAAGGCCCCCACCTCCCTAAAATGTCATAGTAAAATCTGAATGTAGTTTCAGATGACTGGGAACAAGGATTCATCAACATTTAGTCAAATACCCTACTACCATTTCTTTTTTTTTTCCCCCTAGAGAGAGGGTTTCTCTGTGTAGCTTTGGCGCCTGTCCTGGAACTAGTTATTTTAGACCAGGCTGGCCTCGAACTCACAGATATCCACCTGTCTCTGCCTCCCGAGTGATAGGATTAAATGCACGTGCCACAACCACCAGGCCCCTAGTACCATTTAATTGATTCCATATGACTCCATCATGGACTTTGGCATTTCCTGCTCCATATTCCTGTGTCGAGTCTAGTCATGGCTAGCCATCTACCTCTTCTCCATTTTCACTGTCGCTATCTTAATTCCTATGAAGGGCACATCTCATACTTAACATATATTTCCTAGGACTAACGTCAAAAAATGATCAGAAGCAAGAGTGTCAAAATAACAAAAATCGCTGTATATGTTGGGGCACGCTTTGAATACCACTACTGGAAAAGAAGGGACAGGGGAAACGCCTTGAGTTCAAGGCTTGTCTGGTTTGCATGGTGATTTCCAGGCCAGTCAGAACTACATAATGAGATCCTGTCTCATATAAAAACATAAATTAATTTCTCACAGTAATAGAGGCCAGAAGTCAGCAAACAAAGTGTTGACAGGTCCATGCTTCCTCCACAGGCAAGAGGACAGATTTTATTCCATGCTTGTTTCTTAGCTCTGGTGTCTGTAACAGTCCTTAATTTGTGTAACTATATAATTTCGAACTCTACCACAATTTTGCCTTAACGGCTCTGTCTTCTATTTTTATGAAGAGGATAGGCATAACATGTTAGGACCTATTGGAGTGGCTTGATCTCATCCAGGCTTTATCTGAAAGGCCCTATTTTCATAGGAATTTATACTCACATGTCTTGATGCTAAGAGCTTCAATATAAATTTTGAAAGGACAGAATAAGCTCACATTAATGTGTCAGTGTGTCAACCTCTTTATATTCTGGATTCCTCTTTGGTCCTTTCTGTGCCTCCCAATGGTTTCCTAAAATACATATCACATCATTTATATCAGAATTTTATAAACACCCCCAAATCTCCATTGCTTCCAGGTAAAGACTTTTTAACTCCACTTCATACTTTTGTCACGTTGGGGTCTTACTGTATTCTCTCCAGAATATCCCGTCATCCTCTAGCTCATGGATTCTTTGTTTCAATATCCAAGGTTATATATCCCTTTTCATGAGTTTCTAGGTAATAGTTAATTAGTCCACCATAGATTTCTCCAAAACATTTGCCCATGTTTTGATGGATTTTTCAGTATTTTTTATTCTGAATTTCCAAGTGCGTATTATTTACAAGTAAATGATACTGGGTAAATTATTTGAGAGAAGAATAAAGTACCTAGTAATAAGCCTTTCAAATATTTTTCTTATATGTTTTAAGTTGTAGAGAATAGGCATTTTTCAATATACACACACTGCTAAGATACCTGTACAGTTAAGAAACAGGTTTTGGAATTCATGTGGCTGGTTTGAACTTTATGTGATTTTGTGTACTTAATTTCTTCCTTTTTGATAATACCTTCATATATCTTATAGATATATGAACTATATAAATCATTTGAGCTGATGATTTATATAGTTATCATCTAAAATTATAAAACGTAGTGAAACAGTGTAATCTAACTACTAAGGATGATTAGAAGGCCAAAGTCATACTTTCTAATCTTGTAAGTAAGTCACACAGCAGAACCTCTTTTTTTATATCTTAAGTCCCCAAGGAAAGCCCTGAGGTGTTTATCAGTAATCTGTGTTGGACTAAAGTAAGATTTTGATGATAAAGAAGTTGAAGATGCGAAATTATTTTCATTATGATAATCATTAGAAATGGTCACCCTGAAAAGAAAAAGCTGTAGGCCCCCAAGATGACTCAGAAGGTGAGGAGCTTGCTGTCAAGCCTTAGAACCTGGGTTTGAATGCTGGAACTTACCTGAAAGAAGGACAAAACTAGCTCTCACACTGGTTTTCTGACCTCTGCTGGTATGTGTGTGGTTTTCTGCTTGTGTGCATATGTATATAAACAAATAAATACATGTAATCACATTTTTAAAATATTGTTGGGAAATTTAACATAATAATCACTTGTATCAAGTGACCAAATGTCCTCTGGGCTCTACATGTTAAAGATGATCTCTTTAACCACTTTTTTAGTTAATTCTCTGCAGACTACAGTTATATTTTTATATCTTCGTGCCCTATGGAGATTGGTAACAATTCATTGTCTTCTTGTGACGACCGCACACAGAATGAGTTTACTCAGTATACCACCCAGATTTGTCCTCTGGAACAAAATTCAAAGGAACTTGAATTGTGGCATTAGATTTAGGAATAATTGCTCTAAATTACACCTTTTAAATAACATTGCATAGTACCTATTCTTTGCTTAACTGAATTTGCTCTTTGACAATTTTAT
Source organism: Microtus pennsylvanicus (assembly GCF_037038515.1). NCBI lineage: Eukaryota > Metazoa > Chordata > Mammalia > Rodentia > Cricetidae > Microtus > Microtus pennsylvanicus. Next base: position 73,539,305 of record NC_134585.1, on the reverse strand, counting down.
ACATATGTGAATTCTAATAAACATGTATGCACTATGCATATGTAATATGTGTGTGTGTGTGCTGTGAAACATTCTTGTAATGTGTTCCTCCATAGCTACAAACTTCCATTCATGGGACATTCTAATACTTGGCCTGGAGCATTTGCTCATGAGATGGGAACTATAAGAATTATTTTATATTCAGCTTTATGGCAGCAACAATGGTGTGTTTGTGTTGATAATTTTCCTAAATAGATTTCTAGGTCTAAATATAATTTATAGGTGATATGATAAAGTTTGGGAAAGTTTCCCTTAAAATTATATGGTAAAAAATATGAAATTATTTTTAAAAAGTTTGGTTCTTAGGAAAAGCACATTCACATGTAAAAAAGTAAGATCCAGTGTAGAATTTCTTCAGCTTTAAACAATGGGATCATTTGGTTTTGCCAAAGGAAGAAGTGTCAGGGAATAAAAATTTGGTCTGACATAGTGCCTCTCCTTTCTCTCTTCTTCCTTTGATGTACATTAGTTCCCATGGAAACTGTGTTGGGATGTCTTGAGAATGACATCTACAAATGTAGTGTAAGGTCATTTTTATCTAATACTTTGAAATTTAAACCATGATTTGTGATATATAGTGAAACCTTCTTAACATATTCTGAAGGACTAGGAAAAGACAATTTCTTGAAAGCAGAAACAAGATGTGTGACTGCATTATGCCCGGTCTCAGCAAGTTCACCCTTGTTCCATGCTCAGGAAAACAAAACACCTCATCTCCCCAGTTTGCCTGCAGGAGACGTGGCAATGCATGCAGCCCCTAGGCAGCAGAGCAGAGGACACTTAAAAGGCTCTGTCCCCGTCCTTGCTGGGTAGCGTGGGAGGCTCCCATAGCAGAAACACATGTTCAGGGAACTAAATGCTGCAATAGCTAACAATGCAAGGACAACAATAAAGCTGCAGGGAGTGTCTTGCTTTTGTCCTCTTTCCACTCATGCCGCTGGACTGACCTTCAGAAGGTACTGATACTATTTACTTTATTAATTTTTCAGTGGTTAACCTGTAAATTCCAGATGCATTTAAAGGGAGAACTGTTTTTGAAGAGAAAATGTGGTGCCCACAGATGGGTGACTTGGGGTCTAGAAGAACACACCTGACCAAGGCTTTTAAGGCATTCTTAAGAAAGGAAGAGTGAATGCTGGGTAGGATGGTCTGGGTTAAAATCATCTCTCCCTCTATAGCTATAGGTATTGGGCAAGGCAAGACTCTTCTGAGCCTTAGAACACTCACCTGTCAAATGCTGTGCAGCTTGAAATGAGTTAACTTGTCAATAGAAGATAAGGTGTAAGAAATTTCCTAGTACTAGCCAAAGTTGTGAGTGAATACATTTATGTTGCAAAAGCAAGGTAGCTAGCCTACAGATCTTTGTTTTTTGTTTGTTTGTTTCTGTTTTTTGTTTTGTTGTGCTGGGGTTAAAGGTATGCACCACCGCCACCTGGCCAGGTATTTGTATCTATCTTTGTTTGCATAAGACTCTTGTTTCTTGCAACAGTCAAGGTGATTCACAGGCTGGCTACAGTGCATATTTTCATGAAAAAGCCAGGTGCTACGGTCCTGCCCACACCCCTCTGTCATTCACTGTCCCAACACTGCTAATCCTGTGGACACGAAGGAGAGGAACAACACATTCTTCATGTCTACTGCTGACATACTTCATCTTTAAGAGGTGCATAAATAAGCATCTTAGCGTGTGTGATCTTGTGAACTGTATTACTCCACCGCTTTTATTTGTCTGTAGGAAATCACTTGATTTATGCTCACTCTCAGGATACAATAAAACTGTGCAGGTAGGTATGCTCAACTAGAGATCTTCAAACCTGTCAAATAAAAATTTTAGTTGCCCTTAAAATCATACAAATAAAAGTAACTTTTGATTAAGGATAATGCTGCTTACATCATATGCCTTTCTATATTCAGTCACAAAAACATATCCAAACAATGCCATTTCAGCCCAGTGGGATGCATCACAGCCTTAGCAGAGGAATTGGTGAAAAAGAAAGTCTCTTATTGGCAAAAGAATCACAGTGGAATGGCAGGCAGTTTTAGCTCAAAGAAGCTAGCCCAAATGGACATGATAGAATAGCGTGAAGACTGACCCAAGTAGGCCCTGGAGTTTCTCAGATCTGGTTATTTATACTGACCATTCAATTCTTTGTTTATGGGCTTTAAAACTTCAGATGGTGTTCAGCTAGGATTATAAAACTCCAAGGGCCAGAATAATGCTCAAGACCGTTGGAAAGGAGTTTTCCAGCTCAGACTTCAGACCCTAAAGTGTGGTGTCATTCCAAAAAGGCCCTCCACGTTTGGAAACTGTTGGCCTGTCTAAGCTGCTGCAGAATGAGGCACAAAACCATCTGGAGAATTTCCACTCCACTAGCGCTCTCTCTATTCATTGAGGACCCGCGTAAACCTCCGCCCAGAGGGTTTTGTCCTCCCTGAAATGGGGAGTGAAAACCCTTTCTAGCCAATGCAGAGCCAAGTCCAGATTCTATTCTGTGTCACCACAGTGAAAAGATCCTCCCGCAATCCTGGAGCCCACACGCCTGTGGGTGTCCCTCAAATAATGAAGCGTTACTCCTGCAGTCTCCATGCCTTCTCACTCACATGTCATTTAGCATATTTGTAATCTGGAGTATTTTTCAACTGGGATTTTTCACCGTAGTGATGAATCATAACCACAGGAAATTCCGTTCATTATCTCTTTGAAACCCCCACATAAGCAGGGAATCGAGAAACCATAAGCCTGGGAAACAGCAGCACGGAGGTGGGAAATGTGCTTCACGTGGTCCGTCTGTTTGCACCTGTGGAGTTGTCGTGCTCAGTCTGGGAACGAGGATGGCAAGTTCCTAATGGCATCCACAATTTGTTCCATTGACAACACTCAGTGTTCTCCGGGGATGCAGGACAAGTCTGCAGTGAAGCCGTAGAATGAAAATGGCCACCAGGGGCGCTGTACTGTCAAAGGTGATTGGAGATGCCTGCCTGGTTGGGATTCTGCCGTGTCAGAGATGCATGGTTGCCTAAGTGTTAAAGAGTTTTCCTTTATCTGTGATTGTGATGTGGTGGTGAAGAGGATCGACCGACTTGAAAGTCATTTGTGTAAGGTTTGACATGCTATGCAACATATTTAAATTGTGTGTGTGTGTGTGTGTGTGTTTGTCAGTGCATGTATGGTGTATATGTGTGTATATCTATAAATACACAGGCACACACAAACACGTGTGCACATGGCAGAGGGTGATTGTGGAGATAAGTGTACAACTTGTGGACGTCTGCTCTTTCATTCCACCAGGTAGGTAGGGAGCTAGCTCAGGTCGTCAAATTCGCAGCAGGTGTCTCTCTCCACTGGACTATCTGGCCAGCCGGCCCACCTTGTTTATGCAGCAGTTCTCTTGCTGAAGCGGAGACTCACCATTTTGGCTACAATGTCTGACTAGCCATCTAGAACCTTGGATTTCCCTGCTTCTACCCCCCATCAGTCATGAGGTTACTGGCACACATATTTTTTTACATGATGCTGAGGATCCAAACTCAGGACCTCACACCAGTGTAGTGAGTACTTGAGCCAGTGAGCCAAGCCCCAGCATCACGTTTTTCATTGTGACTCCCACAGTTCAAAACTAACATCTATTATTTTTAATCTTTTAGTATAGTGTCATTAAAGTTTGTTCAAGATTGAAAACATAATATGAGAAAAGTGACCATCAAAATGGCTTAAAGTATGAGTATATATATATTAAAACATGCTTTTATGGAAGCACACGTACATGGTAACATGCTAGCAATACTCATACAATACATGTTATCTTACTGATGTGTGTTTGTGCTATCTGTGCATATAGTTTCTTTTGGTCTTTAAATATCTTGCATCACAATTGCAATGTCAAATAAGACATATATGTGTGAAGTGATTTCTGTAGTATACAACATTGTATTTTATGGCTGCCCACATATGAACTGCATATGAAGCCATGCACATGTCTGTGAAGCTGCATAGTGCTGTCATTATGTGGTAGGTGTTGGGCTGTCATGTTTGTTTTGTGCTAACACCCTCCCTTTATCCATTAGTTTTCATTGAACGATTACTATATCTACATAGTCTGTTGAACACTTAGGATGTGGAAATAAAATGAATATCGTCATCCCTGCTTTCAAGAATGTCATGCTGTCATGGGGGAAGACAGACTCCTCAACCCGTAAGTGCATTTTAATAGTGAGACAGGGAAATACTTCACAGTGGGGCTTAAGGAAAAAAATGGTCCAAATATTCAGCACCACTCTCTTTCTCCGCACATGCAAGCCTTCCCTCTTCTTTCTAACCTGATCCATCTTCTAAGTAGTGACTCTGGAGATAATATTTTACCTTAATCAAACCTCAGAATGGTTGCGAGTGCTGGTGCGAAGGTTCTGATTTATGTCTCTGAGAGGGATGAAACATTTGACTTCCCTCAGCACCACATGAAGATTTGTTGCTTGTGCTTTGCAGAAGATGCACCCTTTAAATTTTTCCCCTGTTTATCATATTTCAATTTGGGAAATAGAGTGGTTCCTTGTGGTTTCTTTGTGAAGTTTTAAGGAGAGAGAGAGAGAGAGAGAGAGAGAGAGAGAGAGAGAGAGAGAGAGAGAGAGAGAGAGAGAGAGGGCAGTATCCAGAGAAGACATGCAGCTCTGCACACGTTGGAAGCAGACAGGGACATGTACATCCGCTCCTTCGACTGATGAAAACACAGCTTTGCTGTACTGTGTGCGGGGCGTGGTTAGAAAGTCTGATGCATTTTACATGTTCTGTCTTAGAGTTTTCATCTGTAAAATAGGACTGGCCATCACTTCTATATAGGAGAGTTGTGAGTTTCAAACAAGGCAGCACAAGAAAGTGGCTTAAGAGGCAAAATCAGTCACACAAACCTATGTCTACTGGTGTGAGAGTCATCTGGCTGCACATCGGATCCCCAGGCTCCTAAACAGTCAGAATGGCTTTTGCAGTCCACACAGGATATACGTTACATTCAGATTCTCTGCAGAGCACCTGGAACGTCTGTCAGAAGCCCCGTGCTGCCCTGCCTGGCTCTACAGCATGGGCTCTTGTTTCTGTCTCTGCTGCTGTCTTTGAATTTGACACTTTCTCTGATGACAGCACAGGTCTTCAGAACTTCGGCTGTGCCGCCACAGTCTAAGCAGCCTGCCCACCTCCCTTCTCTGCTCCATGGAGAATCCTTCAGCCCTGAAACTGTCCTTTCTCCTCCAGCTCTCCATGTCTAAGATCAGATGATGTTTTCACTCAGTTGGCCTGGGCATTTCTCCAAGGCAGCAGATACGGGAAACGTTTAAAAATACCCAGTTCTGGAATAATGGCGAAAACACCGAGATTTGCTTTCCAAAATAGTTTAAGGCCTTGGAGAAGAGCAGACATTTTCTAGGCCTACTCACCTAAAAGAAGGGGCGGGAGGACTTTACCCTTTAAATTTGTAGGCAACGAACTTTGTTGATTAAAATATTGTGATGTTACTTCCAATACTCCAGTGGATTGAAAAGGGAAGAGTTGAGTCTGTCTAGAATTAGACACCTAAAATATAGTCTTTTGCTGAAAAGATTATGAGGGATGCATTGCCTATGTTTAAGACAGATGGTTTCTATGTCAGTGAAAACTAAGGTTGAATTTCAAGCATGGTTTTTAATAGATCTATGATACAGGGGAAGGCACTGGGCCTCTCTGAATATAACATAAAATTCCCCAGTTACATAAATCTATCTATCTATCTATCTATCTATCTATCTATCTATCTATCTATCATCTATCTATCTATCTATCCATCTGTCCATCCATCCATCTGTCAGTCCATTTATCTATCTGTCTGTCTATCTCTATCTACCCCTCCCTTCTCTTCTTTTGCCTTTCTTCTTCTTCTTCTTCTTTTTTTTTTTTTTTTGCTAAGACTGCAGAGGGCTGCCAGAAATTGTAATTTCACTCTGACTGCAAGCAAAAGAAATCTACAAAATTACTTCTTTTAAGATCAAGATATGAAGCTTCTAATTACATGAACTAACTTTCAAAGGCTGTAAAGTTCCTTCCCAAGAATGTGGAGACAAATAAACCATTTCACCTTTGGATGATTCTGGAAGATCAAGGTGACTGCTAATAATAGCAGATACGGAAAAACAGGCAAAGTTTCACAGATTTCTAGAGGCCAACTACGAGTTAAATCTAACGGAGGAGAATCCTCAGGAGTTCAGATATGAGTAAAATCTATACTTTCCCAGGTTGTTTCACTTTATTTTTTGATTAAAAAAATATGCTTACTGGGGTAGGAGGGGGGCAGCCCAGTGGGTAAAGGGCTTTCTCTGTACTCAAAAGGACCTGTAAAAATCTAGTAAAAAACACCAAGTAAAAAACTAGGCCCTGCATGCACCTAAATCTCTAGTACTGGTTACAGTCAGATCCCCGGAATTGCTGGCCAGCAGGTCTAGCCAAAACAGTGAACTCTTGGTTTAGTGGGAGACTCTATCTCCATAAATACCTTGGATACCAATACTGGAAGAGAGCTGAGGTCTATCCCTGGCTCCTACACACACTTGAACATTCAAGCACACATGAGCATGTACACATATGCACAAATGTATAACATGCTAACTTGTATATGTACACAGGTGAACATGCACATATACACACAACCATATATGCATATATACACACATGTACACATACGTGAACATGTTCACACAAACACATGTACATACTTGAACAGGTACACACAGCCATGCTCAGAAGAATTATATGTTGGGAGACAAAAGAACTAAGTGAGCCCCTTTTAATGATACATGTTCGTATTTCTCAGTAATAAAAAAAGAGCCATAAGAGAAAGTAGAAACAAACTGCTTTCCTTTTTAGGAAAGGCAAATTTCTTCATTTGTCATTTCAGGCAAAAGGAAAGAGGAAGGAACGGAAGCAAAACCGGTTTCTTCAAGGAGATCTGTATTAAGCAACAGTAGCGCATCATTGCAAGGGTCAGGTAAACCTTGCCAAAAGGAAGGTAAGGGATGACATTTAACTGAAGAACTGGAAATAACGACATATGCTTGGGAAGAAAAAAAAGAAGGACATTATAGGCCACGTTTCTGAAATGATTCAGGGGAATAATAGAATGTTCTCTGCACCTAAGTCTTTCTATGCTCCTTCAGAAATAAAGGGCACTCAGCTACCATGAGAGTACCAGAAGCCCAGAGAAAACTCCGTTCTCAGGACATAGAAACATCTCTCGACATAAGGCTGGGTTGAAAGAATGAAAAAAAAGCTTTTCACTTCACCTACAAGAAACCATAAAGCAAACAATTAGTTACAATAGAATGGAGAGAACACTCTTTGCCCTGCCACCACCCACTGCCCTGGGGCTTAAGGATATAAGCTGAAGTTAGAGCAGAAAAACGTGAGAAAAAAATTCATAAAACAAAGCCGAAATTAAGCAAAAGGTATATCCATAACGAACTGCTTCAGGAATTCCAAGTGATTGTTGCGATGAAGGTAACCATGGTAACAAAGTAGAAGTTAAGCTCAAAGACCGACTAGAATGGCTCCATATTCTAATATCATAGGAAAGGAATAGAAGAGGCATGCTTTCTCTCTCTCTCTCTCTCTCTCTCTCTCTCTCTCTCTCTCTCTCTCTCTCTCTCTCTGCTTTCTGTCTCTCCTCTCTCTCTTTCTCCTCTCTCTCTCTCTTTCTCTCTCTCTCCCCCCTCTCTCTCTCCTCTCTCTCTCTCTCTCTCTCTCTCTCTCTCTCTCTCTCTCTCTCTCTCTCTCTCTCTCTCTCCTCTCCCCCCCTCTCTCTCCTCTCTCTGTCTATGTGTGTTTATGTGTCTGCACCACTCCTCTGTCTTCCATTCCTGTCTCTCTCTTCCCCTAAGTTTTTCCTTCCTTTCTCCTTTCTTCTTCTCCCTTTTTCTCTCCTTCCTTCCCATCCCTCCTTTGGTTACCCTCTTCCTCGTGTTCACCTCATGCACTTCTTCTTCCATATACTCCTGTCCTCTATGCTTAGGTCCTAACCTACCTTTTCTCTCTTCACTCTCTCCTCCATCTCTGTGTATGCTATTCACATAAAATTGAGTCAAACACAAAAAGTTTGGCTGTGCCAGGGTCAGGCTGTGAATGTTAATGGCAAAGCTCACCCATAAGAAATTGGGGTAGTAGCAGAGAATCAATGCTTGAGATGTTTCAAGCTAGAATTTATGTGGTGGTGAACTCCTTTAATTAAATGTCAGACATGTAAAATTGCAAGAAGTGGTGGAAACACAATTTTGTAGTTTCGTGGCCAGTGTGGGAGATATTTCATGTGTGAAATACACCCCCAAACAATTCTTATTCTGATACTGGAAGATGCATTTTAATAGACTTGTAGAAAGTAGAATTTATCAGAATTCTGACGTTTCAAGCACGAAGCTGAAGTTTACAAATAGTAGGCACACCTGCAAGTGAAACACATATTCCTGTATCTCATCATATGGAGTGCATCTGCCCTGTCTTATCCTGAGGAATCCTGGCAGTTCCTGAAAAAACTATGCACGAAATTGCTGTTGACATGGATAGCAGCCCGAAAACATGAACATCTCAGTGACAAAATATCTCAAGCCATTCTTCAGTAAATCAGTGGGGGCAGCAGGAGGGAAAGTTTTGGTAGTATAGAGATCTGGCTCGATGCAGAATGAAATGTTTCCAGTGCATTTGAATTTCATCTACCTGTGGAAGTTTTATAATCATTTTATGTATTTTCGCAATTACTGACCCTCTTATTAAGAAATAGGAGGATTAAAGACATAGTTAAGCACATGCACATAGTGTCACCACAAAAAGGCTATGTGAGAGGCACCTACCAATTATCGCTTCAATACTTCGAGTTTAGGGAAATAATCATTAACTAATAGGAGTTGTCAACTGGTAATAGTGTATTCTAGCCTCTTACTGAAGATTCCCTTGGGACATTTAACTATGGGAGCTAGCATGTAGACACCTGGGCCTTGGAGTAATATGCATTTTTCCATAGGTAAGAATTCTTTATCCATCCATGATAGTGTAATAGAAATCAAACTGGCCCTACTCGGCACTCAGGCTACAAACATCTTTTTGTCTGCAGAACTGGAAAGGTGATTGCCCCACTTCTCTCCTAAGACAAGTCCCAAATGTTTGGTAAATACTAAATTCTTTGTTACTCATCGAGATTATGAGAGCCATTTTTGGTGCTACAGTTATCAGTGGAAAAATCAAAGGGGGAAAAACTTTCTTTACTTTCCCCTTTGCTAGCCAGGCACAGAATTATGTACAAGAATAAATTTTATTTGGCTATCATTAGAATTCTAGATATTTGGGGGAATAACAGCTTTAGATCACAATTAATAGAACTAAACCACTACCGGATATGTTCTAAGAATGAACATTTTCTTATTCCACAGCCCTTAAAATGTCTTGATCTTTGAAATATCTTGCATTTTTCACATTTCTCTCATCATCTACAAACAGACACAACACTTCTTCTTTTTTTTTTTTTGATGTCTGTTTTTTTGGGGTTTTTTTTATTGAAAAAAGGGAAAAAAAGTATTCGCTTCCTCAAAGCCTCCCATTTCCCTCCCCCTCCTCCCACCCTTCTCCTCCTCCCCCAAACTCCTCTCCCCCTCCCTCTCCAGTCCATAGAGCAGTCAGGGTTCCCAGCCCTGTGGAAAGTCCAAGGTCCGCCCCCCTCCGTCCATGTCTAGGAAAGTGAACAACCAAACTGGCTAGGCTCCCACAAAGCCAGAACATGAAGTAGGGTCAAAACCCCATGCCAATGTCCTTGGCTTCTCATCAGCCCTCATTGTTCGCCATGTTCAGAGAGTCCAGTTTTATCCCATGCTTTTTCAGTCACAGTCCAGTTGGCATTGGTGAGCTCCCAATAGATCAGCCCCCTTGTCTCAGTGGGTGGGTGCACCCCTCGTGGTCCTGACTACCTTCCTCATCTTCTCCTTCCTTCCGCTCCTCATTGGGACCTTGGGAGCTCAGACCAGTGCTCCAGTGTGGGTCTCTGTCTCTATCTCCATCCATCACCAGATGAAGGTTCAATGGTGGTATGCAAGATATTCATCAGCATTGCTATAGGATAAGGTCATTTTCAGGTTGCCTATCCTCAGCTGCCCAAGGGACTAACTGGGGACATCACCATGGACTCCAGGGAGCCCCTCTAGGGTCAAGTCTCTTGCCAACTCTAAAGTGGCTCCCTTAACTAAGAATTGTGGTTCCGTGCTCCCTTCATTCCGTCCAACCTTCCTTTATCCCAATCTTCCTGTTTCCCCAAGTCCCCCCCTCCTTCCCTTCTAACTTTTCTCTCCCTCTCTCCCCTTACCCCCATCCCACCCCACCCCCAAGATTCCAATTTTCTCCCCGGCAATTTTGTCTACGTCCCATAGCCAAGAGGATAACTGTATGTTTTTCCTTGGGTTCACCTTCTTATTTAGTTTCTTTAGGTTCACCAATTGTAGTCTCCGTGACCCTTATTTATGGCTAGAAACCAATTATGAGTGAGTACATCCCATGTTCATCTTTTTGGGTCTGGGATAGCTCACTCAGGATAGTGTTTTCTATTTCCATCCATTTGCATGCAAAATTTGAGAAGTCATTGTTTTTTACCGCAGCATAGTACTCTAATGTGTATATATTTCATACTTTCTTCATCCATTCTTCCATTGAAGGGCATCTAGGTTGTTTCCAGGTTCTGGCTATTACAAATAATACTGCTATGAACATAGTTGAACAAATGCTTTTGTCATATGATAGGGCATCTCTTGGGTATATTCCCAAGAGTGGTATTGCTGGGTCCAGGGGTAGGTTGATCCCGAATTTCCTGAGAAACCGAAACACTGATTTCCACAGTGGTTGCACAAGATTGCATTCCCACCAGCAATGGATGAGGGTACCCCTTCCTCCACAACCTCTCCAGCAAAGGCTATCCTTGGTGTTTTTGACTTTAGCCATTCTGACAGGTATAAGGTGATATCTCAAAGTTGTTTTGATTTGCATTTCCCTGATTGCTAAGGAAGTTGAGCATGACCTTAAGTGTCTTTTGGCCATTTGAACTTCTTCTGTTGAGAATTCTCTGTTCAGTTCAGTGCCCCGTTTTTTAATTGGGTTAATTAGCATTTTAAAGTCTAGTTTCTTGAGTTCTCTATATATTTTGGAGATCAGGCCTTTGTCTGTTGCGGGGTTGGTGAAGATCTTCTCCCAGTCAGTAGGTTGCCTTTGTGTCTTAGTGACAGTGTCCTTTGATTTACAGAAGCTTCTCAGTTTTAGTAGGTCCCATTTATTCAATGTTGCCCTTAATGTCTGTGCTGCTGGGGTTATACATAGTAAGTGATTTCCTGTGCCCAACTGTTGTAGGGTACTTCCCACTTTCTCTTCTATCAGGTTCAGTGTGTTCGGGCTGATAATGAGGTCTTTAATCCATTTGGACTTCAGTTTTGTGGATGGTGATAGATATGGGTCTATTTTCATTCTTATACAGGTTGACATCCAGTTGTGCCAGCACCATTTCTTGAAGATGCTTTCTTTCTTCCATTGTATACTTTTAGCTCCTTTATAGAAAATGAGGTGTTCATAGGTTTGTGGGATAAAATCCGGGTCTTCTATACGATTCCATTGGTCGACTTCTCTGTTTTTATGCCAGTAACTCACTGTTTTCATTACTGTAGCTCTGTAATAGAGTTTGAAGTCAGGGATGGTAATGCCTCCAGAAGATCCTTTATTGTATAGGATTGTTTTGGCTATCCTGGGTTTTTTGTTTTTCCATATAAAGTTGATTATTGTCCTTTCCAGATCTGTGAATAATTTTTATGGGACCTTGATGGGGATTGCATTGAATCTATAAATTGCCTTTGGTAGAATTGCCATTTTTACTATGTTGATCCTCCCAATCCAAGAGCAAGGGAGGTCCATCCATTTTCTGGTATCCTCTTCAATTTCTTTCTTCAATGCCTTAAAGTTCTTGTCAAATAGATCTTTCACTTCCTTGGTTAGATTTACCCCAAGATATTTTATGCTGTTTGTGGCTATCGTGAATGGTGGAGCTTCTCTGATTTCCCTCTCTGCTTCCATATCCTTTGTGTATAAGAGGGCGACTGATTTTTTGGAGTTGATCTTGTATCCTGCCACATTACTAAAGCTGTTTATCAGCTGTAAAAGTTCTTTGGTGGAGTTTTGGGGGTCGCTTATGTACACTATCATATCATCTGCAAATAACGAAAGTTTACCTTCTTCCTTTCCAATTCGAATCCCCTTGATCCCATTATGTTGTCTTATTGCTATTGCTAGAACTTCAAGTACTATATTGAAGAGGTATGGCGAGAGTGGGCAGCCTTGTCGTGTTCCTGAGTTTAGCTGGATGGCTTTGAGTTTCTCTCCGTTTAATTTGATGTTAGCTGTCGGCTTGCTGTATATAGCTCTTATTATATTTAGGTATGACCCTTGTATCCCTAATCTCTCCAAGACTTTTATCATAAAGGGGTGTTGCATTTTGTCAAATGCTTTTTCAGCATCTAATGAAATGATCATATGGTTTTTTTCTTTCAGTTTATTTATATGCTGGATTACATTGATAGATTTTCGTATGTTGAACCAGCCCTGCATCTCTGGAATGAAGCCTACTTGATCATAATGGATAATTTTTCGGATGTGTTCTTGGATTCGGTTTGCCAGTATTTTGTTGAGGATTTTTGCGTCGATGTTCATGAGTGAGATTGGCCTGTAATTCTCTTTCCTGGTTGAGTCTTTGTGCGGTTTTGGTATCAGAGTAACTGTAGCTTCATAAAAGGAATTTGGTAATGACCCTTCTGTTTCTATATTGTGGAATACATTAAGGAGTATAGGTATTAGGTCTTCTCGGAAGTTCTGGTAGAATTCTGCATTGAAACCATCTGGTCCTGGGCTTTTTTTGGTAGGGAGGTTTTTGATAACAGCTTCTAATTCTTTGTGACCAACAGGTCTGTTTAGATTGTTCACCTGGTCCTGGTTTAACTTTGGTATATGGTATTTATCTAAAAAAGTGTCCATTTCTTTTACATTTTCCAGTTTTGTGTTATACAGGCTTTTGTAGTAAGATCTAATGATTCTCTGAATTTCCTCTGTGTCTGTGGTTATGTCCCCCTTTTCATTTCTGATCTTATTAATTTGCATATTTTCTCTCTGCCGTTTGATTAGTTTGGATAAGGGTTTATCAATCTTGTTGATTTTCTCCAGGAACCAGCTTCTTGATTCATTGATTCTTTGGATTGTTTTCTGTGTTTCTATTTGTTGATTTCAGCCCTCAGTTTGATTATTTCCAGTCTTCTACTCCTCCTAGGTGAGTCTGCTTCTTTTTTTTCTAGAGCTTTCAGGTGGGCTGTTAAGTCTCCAATATGTGCTTTCTCTGTTTTCTTTAAGTGGGCACTTAGTGTGATGAACTTTCCTCTTAGGACTGGTTTCATAGTGTCCCATAAGTTCGAGTATGTTGTATCTTTATTTTCATTGAATTCAAGGAAGACTTTCTTTCTTTATTTCTTCCTTAATCCAGGTATGGTTCAGTAGTTGACTGTTCAGTTTCCATGAGTTCGTAGGCTTTCTGGGGTTAGCATTGTTGTTGAATTCTAACTTTAATCCATGGTGATCTGATAAGACACAGGTGGTTAGTAATATTTTTTTGTATCTGTGTAAGTTAGCTTTGCTACCGAGTATGTGGTCAATTTTCGAGAAGGGCCCATGAGCTGCAGAGAAGAAGGTATATTCTTTCCTATTTGGGTGGAATAATCTATAGATGTCTGTTAAGTCCATTTGCTTCATTACCTCCATTAATTCTCTAATTTCTCTGTTAGGTTTCTGTTTGATTGACCTGTCCATGGTGAGAGAGGAGTGTTGAAGTCTCCTACTATTAGTGTGTGTGGTTTGATGGCTGCCTTGAGTTTTCGTAATGTTTCTTTTACGTACGTGGGTGCTTTTATATTAGGGGCATAGATATTCAGGATTGAGACTTCATCCTGATGAATTGTTCCTGTTAGGAGTATAAAATGTCCCTCTTCATCTCTTCTGATTGATTTAAGTTTGAAGTCAACTTTGTTAGAAATTAGTATGGCCACACCTGCTTGTTTCTTAGGTCCATTTGCTTGATAAGCCTTTTCCCAGCCCTTTACTCTGAGTAGGTGCCTGTCTTTGTGGTTGAGGTGTGTTTCTTGTAAACAGCAGAATATTGGATCCTGTTTTCGTATCCAATCTCTTAGCCTGTGCCTTTTTATAGGTGAGTTGAGCCCATTGACATTAAGTGATATTAATGACCAGTGGTTGTTAACTCTGTTCACTTTTTTAGTAGTAGGGTTTGTGTGTTTCCCTTCTTTGAGTTGCACTGGTGAAGGGTCTCTAGGTGTCTGAGTTATTGTGGTCATTGTTGGACTCCTTTTTTAGTGATTTTCCTTCTATTATTTTCTGTAAGGCTGGATTTGTGGCTACATATTGTTTAAATTTGTTTTTGTCCTGGAAAATTTTGTTTTCTCCATTTATAGTGAACAAAAGCTTGACTGGGTATAGTAGTCTGGGCTTGCATCCATGGTCTCTTAGTTTTTGCAGTACGTCTATACAGGACCTTCTGGCTTTCATGGTTTCCGTAGAGATGTTGGTGTAAATTTGATAGGTTTACCTTTATAAGTAATTTGGCCCTTTTCCTTTGCAGCTCTTAATATTCTTTCTTTATTCTGTATATTTTGTGTTTTGATTATTATATGGTGAGGGGATTTTTTTTTGATCCAGCCTATTTGGTGTTTTGGATGCTTCTTGAACCTTCATAGGTACATCTTTCTTCAGGTTGGGAAAGTTTTCTTCTATAATTTTATTAAGTATATTTTCTGGACCGTTGAGCTGCACTTCTTCTCCTTCTTCTACTCCAATTATTCTTAGGTTTGGTCTTTTTATTGTGTCCCATATTTCCTGAATGTTTTGTGATGACAGTTTGTTAGACTTGCTGTTTTCTTTGATCAGTGCGTTTATTTTCTCTATGTTATCTTCAGAATCTGAGATTCTTTCTTTTATCTCTTGTATTCTGCTGGTTATGCTTGTTTCTGTAGTCTCTATTCGTTTACCTAGATTTTCCATGTCCAGCCGGCCCTCTGCTTGTGTTTTCTTCTTTGCCTCCATTTCAGTTTTCAAGTCATGAACTGTTTCCATTATCTGCTTGATTGTTTTTCCTTGGTTTCCTAGGGTATCATTCACTGATTTACTCAATTCCTCAAACTTTCTGTTATACTTCTCATCCATTTCTATAAGGGCATTTTTTATATGCTGTTTAAGGGCCTCTATCACTTTCATAAAGTCAGTTTTTTCTACTTCTTCTTGATTAAGGTGTTCATGTCCTCCTGTTGTGAGGTCGCTGGGTTCTGGTGGTTTCATGTTGTTTTTCAGATTGTTGGGTGAATTCTTGCCTTGGCGCCTGCCCATCTTTTCCTCCGAAATCTCCCCTATGGATCTTCTTTTACAGGATCAGGTCTTCTTGCCCACTGATGTACGTTCCCAGTGATGTCACTCCCCAGTGATGTTTCTCCACAATGCTGTCTCTCCTGGTGCCCAGATCGAAACTCCATGCTTCTTGGGTGTATCGCAAACAAAGGGCTCACCCTGCTTGCTGCAGGCAGGCTAAGTAGACAGAGGAACTACCGCCCTCCTTTTTGCCCTCCCAATTCGGGTTTGGTCCCAGCGCCCAAGCAGGCTGAGCTGGGAGGTGCTATGCCGCCAAAGAAGGGAGGGAGGGAGGGAGACAGGGGGTGGGGGGATCTGGATGTAAGCTGGATGGGATGGGAAGAGAGAGGAGGTATTGGGCAGTATAGCCCCTGCAGGATGACCAGGAAGTGTAGGAGGGATGAGGAACGTCTGAGTTCCCTGTTTCTGGCTGCCGCAGCACTCACTCACCACAATGATGTCTCTCCCGGTGCCCAGATCGAAACTCCGTGCTGCTTGGGTGTATCACAAACAAAGGGCCCACCCTGCTTGCTGCCAGCAGGCTATGGAGACACAGGAACTAGACACAACACTTCTTAACCTATGCCAGGGATGTGAGTCATTAATTATAAAGATGGTAAACTACTGTGTAGCCTCTATGTGCTTTGCTACGTTTGCATTGGGCTTCACACAGCTATGCTGCCATTCAGAAAACTTGTCAAGGGATTGTCTGAGGCCTTGTTCCTCAAACTCAGCAAGCTAGAAGAAAGTGTAATAACTCTGATAATGGCTCCATGATGACCATAGAAATCCAGGCTTCTAGAAACTGTATGCTCAATTATGTAAACAATATGACCTCATTCTTATAGTGATATACAAGAGTGGCGTTCTACTTCCAATATCGGGTTTTCAAAAGAGGGAAGTACAACAGATTTACTGCCCCATATTATAGAGATCCATCTACCCACTACCTAGAAGGAAGGGTGGAGTTGCATATAGTATGTAGGAATGCACCCATGCAAGGTTGCATATTAAAACATGGCTACTGCAAACTAAATCTAGATTCTTTAAGAAGGGGAGAAAGTATCTTGAGAGGGGGACAATTGAGGTGTGACATCCATGGTGCATTCATTGTCTTGCTGCTGCTACAAAACACCAGAATAGAGCAGCTGAAGGAGGAAAGTATTTGTTTTGTATCAGAGCTTTGGGTTTCAGTCTACCATGGTGAGAAAGGTGCGGCTGTGGATCCACAATGCACCTGGTCACACTGCACCCAGACAGGAAGCAGAGAGATGAAGTCCTATACACAGCTGTCTTTCTGCTTTTCTTTTTTTCTTGTTGTTCAATCTGCAACTAAGCTACCCAATTTTAGAGTGGGTGTCTTACACCTCCAACCAGAAATGTATCTCCTAGGAGTTTCTCAATCTAGTCAAATTAAAAATGCAAAATAACCACCGCACATGATAACCCTCAGTGAAGTCTTTTTAGGAGTTACACTGTTATTCCCATGAGTCTGATAAAGGGGAAGTTAAACAGACTTTCGAGTAAATTATAAAAAATAAACAAATTTGCACCCATGAAGTGCCATTAAGTGTAGATAGTTATTGCAGAAAAATCATCAATCTGTTTCAAAAAAATAAGAAACAACTCTTGGAAGCTTTCACAGGCTAAGAACTCTATGTGCTTGGCAATTTTCACCAGTTTATGAGTGCTTGCAGCTCCATCTTGCAAGGCTTCCTGCAGTAGCTCTCACACCCGGAGGCTTTGTTCTTCTTCCCTCCATGTTGAGAACCTTTTTGTCGGGTATTTAGACTGCTCAGATGCCTTTTTCCACCCTTTCAGGTTTCAGCTCAAAGGCCATCTGCCGAGAAAGAGGTCTCATGAGTATTCCATCTGGGACCCCAACCCCCAAGCCATATTCACTCACAGTCTCCTGGGATTTCTTTCCTCCACATCTTATTATCTAAAATCATTTAAAAAATTATTTATGTATGTCTTTAACTTCTGTAGCTCTGCATATATACATATATTCTGTTTCCTGATTTTACTGAGGGTGAAGCACATGCTGGGGATCAAACCCAGGGCTAATACATGTTAAGCACATGCAGAACATTGCCACTGAGCCACATACATGCCCTTCGTCTTCTTATCCACTCATTTTTCCCCTCATCTCTACTCCACCGATTCATAGAAGAACATGGAAGTGTGTTTAATTTCTGAATAACCACTCTGAAAGGAATGAGAGTCAATAGCATTGAGTAATAAGTGATAGGGTGTTGTGCCTGTGTCTTCTAAGATGCTGTCATTACCTGTGGTCCTGTATGAGGCACATGTGGTAACTGGATCCACCAAGAATACTAAAGGCGACGAGCAAGCGTGAACAATTACCAGACTAAAGTCAAGCCGTCGGGACTTCTGGCATAGGAGTGGTCTGGTTACTAATGGTGTTTACATGGAATGGTGGGAAGAGAAAGCACAGAATGCTCTGTGGCTCTTTGATGTTTCCGAGTGCTTATTGCATAGACATCCGGCATGTCTGGAAAAAATGCACAGTGGAGCAGAAGGCCCCAGTTCCT
This sequence comes from Microtus pennsylvanicus, assembly GCF_037038515.1. Lineage (NCBI taxonomy): Eukaryota > Metazoa > Chordata > Mammalia > Rodentia > Cricetidae > Microtus > Microtus pennsylvanicus. Next base: position 73,521,233 of record NC_134585.1, on the reverse strand, counting down.
CAGACATGTGGGTGACATGAAGTATAGTTCTGAGAGGAGCATAATTCAACCCAGAGGGCCCAGGAATGAGCCCTTCAGAAATATTTAATTCCATGGTTATGAGCATTTACTTGCGCTGAATAATAACCGAAGTGTTTCCTCCTTGCATAGGAAAGGAAGTCCTTTCTATTCTCTGCAACATCTTCTTCCCAAGTTACGAACTGTGATCCAGTATGTTCTGTTTTGCCTGCAGATGGTACAAAGAATGGTAGAAACCAGTGAAGTGTCTGAAACAACTTAAAAGTTAAAATTTTGACTTAAAAATCAAGCCGGTAAAATTGTGCTTTTGTTACTCATAAATATTTTTCTTTTTTAAACTTTGAAGCACGGCTGAAAATGTGTCTCTTTGTTCTCACTTTGGGCATTTATTTCAGAAATATTATATGATATTATATTGTCTACAGTGAGCTTTATTTTGAAGAAGGTGAAATAGCCTACTATATTCTGCATGGAGATTTTCCCCTGGCTGGTGTTGACAGTAATCTTAAGGTAATCCTTTGAAATAAAAACCTATAAAAAATGTTGTGACAGGACCAAGAGATAAACATGTGTAGCAGAAGAAATGAAACTCAAGTGTTTACTCCTCTGATAAAATAGAGAGTCTCTGCTTCCCAGCTATGGCAGAGAGACTCAGCTCAGTGAACTCTGTAATTCTCTCTGGAGCTCAATTAGAAACCTTGTAAACTGACTGCAAGAGGCCAGAATCTATGTTTTGGATGATCACAGAACAGCCTTGTTATGAGAACAGGAATCCACCCTGCCGTCACCTTACAATGGCACCTAATGACTTTGTAATTGGATTGCCCCACTGGGTTCAGAGAGGGGATCCTCTCTATCTGCAGAGGGATAATGAGAAATGTAGACTTCACTTTCTTACAACAGAGCAACCTCCTTTGTTTTTCAAATTTCATGGACATAAAACACGTGGATCCAAATTTCCCGCAGGAGCTGAATTGTGGACAGAGCTAAAACATCTCAGTGATTTCCTAAATGATACCCCGAGGAGTCAGAAGGGTTAATGCCATCTCTGTTCACAGTGGGGAGTCAAGGGAGGGGGAATAAGCTATCAGGAGGGAACGAAATTCAGTGCTTCCTTGAGTAATTGCGCCCAGTAGTCCTTCTATGGAAGGGATCCAGGACTTCAAGTGGGTCAGTAGATTTCGCATGCATTGAAAATTTAGTGTTCATTCTAAACACTTACTTATGCTCTCAGACGACATGCTGAGGTCTCTCCTACACTTCCTTCCTTCTTCTTTTTCATTTTCTTTCCATTGAATTTTGCTCTCCCTTTTCCTGAGTTTGTTCCAAAGTGTTCATCCTGATCTGTTACCTTGTGATTTTTGACTGTTTTTACTTTTCTATTTGTGAATTTCCATACTGAAGCTGTCAGTATGAATGGAGGTTGGTTTCTATATTGAAAATGAGTTGGACATCATTTAAGCCTCTTTCTGTGGAAAAGACTCTGCTTTTGCCAGTCACCAAGCTTGAAAACAAGCACACACTATGGGTGAAAACAGCTGGGGGCTTCGTCCTGGAGTTCACAGTCTCATGACGGTAATATTTAGGGGGCTAGAATAGTTTAGAAGCTGTAGGTTCTCTAGAATAAAGGGCACTTTCGATATACAGGTGACAAGAAAAATAATTCTGCAAGAAATACTTTATGGCTTTATTTTCCCTTCCATGTATGTACTAGCATTAATGTTTAATTAATTAAAGCGAAGCGTAACATGTAAGTGAATGAAATTCCTAAAAGTGATCACCTAAAATTGTGAATTACCAAAAAGTTGGTATCTTGTTAAATTTCTTCAACAAACTCAACTTTTTAACTCATTGCATGTCCTCTTTCTTCAGTATATTAAAAGATGTGTGTACTACAGAAAATGAATGTACTACTTAGAGAACATTTTCCAGTTTTTAAGCTTTTTTATATTATGTCATGATCATGCATGTTTATTGCTTTGTGAGTCTTCTCCAGCCCTGCCTAGCATTGAACTTTCTCTGTAGCTGGGATGACCTTGGACTTCTGACCCTCCTTCCTCCACTTCAGGGATGGACGGCATGTACCCTCTTTCCCAACTGTGGCAAATATTTTCATGTACTTCTTATTGTTGTTTGAATGGTTTTTTAAGTTTAATTTTGTGCTTCTTCATGCAATTGGTTATGCCAGGGGAAGAAGGAAGCGTGGCAACTCTTTGTTACTGCAGCATACTTGATGACACTCTGTAGCCCCCTTTCGCTACAAATTTATAAATTTGATGATTTAAAATAAAAAAAAAAACAATGTACTTTACCTAAATAATACAGTCATGGTTTTTAACACTGCTTCAGATGTAACCATTTCCTCATTCTTGCTGTTATTTTTTTCTGTTGTATTTTAAGGTATTCATTTAATATTGTTCTCTAACTCTTTTTACTCTTAAAAGATCGATACTAAAGGTGAAAACATAATTCTGCTTTGATAAACAGCTGTCTGAAAAACTAAATGAATTAAGGATACAGAACATTACAGAAGAAAGCAGCATATACTGTATGTCCATCACAGAACTCTACAGAGCATCTGTGCAAGAGATGCTAGCTCTATAACTCTGTGGGACAGGCTACGTCTGGTTGAAACAATAGACCAAGCATTTAGGGTCAAGGTAGTTCTTCGCCTAGAACAAATTTAGGGCAGAAACTGAGACAATATTAGAAAAGGTAAGTAGACACCTACCTGACATATTAGGTCAGAAATTATTTGAAGAGGGGTTTAAAATGTCTTTAGTACTATATACTAATAATCCATAATAGTAAATTTCATCATATTACATACATGCATTCAATGTGTATTTTGAAAATAATCATCTCTCTATGACCTTCTTTTATTCCATCCCCTTCTTCTATCAATACTTACCCTTTCTCCTCCTCTCCCTAAGCGTGTGTGCGTGTGCGCGCGCACACACATACACACACACACACACACACACAACTTTCAAATAGAGATATTTGAATAGTTTTACTCTCCAGTAGGGCTTTGAAACAAACTCTTAAATATCATTTGTAGGGGCATGTGTATGTTCATTTAGCCTCCAAGATTCCACACCAACCCAAGTGAGGGAACATATCTGGTACCTTTCTTTAAAAGAAGAAATAAACAAAAATAATTAAATTATAACCTAGGCTGTGAAAACATACTTGTAAGCTACATAAACTGCGTAAAGGTAGATCAGGGAGAAAATACATTGTTATTGCATGAGTGTGCCTGCAAAAAGTGAGTGACAGGAACTGACTGGCCAGCCAGTGGTATTTAGGGTGGACCCTAACAACGACCAACTGGGCCATGAGGAATCCTCTCTTTGGTTTTTTTTTTCTTTCTTTATTTTTAAATTATGTCTTTATGGTTAAAAAATTATAAAAGCATTTTTAAATTTAAGACAAATTTATGCACCAGGATCGTGGGGATACTCCCTTTCAAATGAATAAATATTCTTGCGATGCTCAGTGTCATGGGAATGGGTTTGTTTCATTATAAAGTGTGGATTCAGCCTTCTCTCCCTACTGACTTCTCTCATCTTACCTTCTTTCATGAGGCAATGTAGAAAAAAAGGGCCTCACCAGAAGGCAGTGTCTTGATATTGGACTGCCAAGTCTTAGACCATGAGAAATAAATTTCCCATTACTTAGTCTTTGGTATATTGTTATTGCAGCATGAATTGGATTGAGATAGATGGAAAGATAAATTTTCAGGTTAGCTGTTTTAAATTGATACTAATTACAGTATTTTCCATCATTGAAGAGTTGAATGTATTTCTATTTATCATCTCTCCATCATCTATTAGTGGTCTGTTATTTATCCTTCATCTGGCTATCTGTTTGCATCTATCTATCTATCTATCTATCTATCTATCTATCTATCTATCTATCTATCTATCTATCATCTATCAGTCATCTATCTATCCTATCTATCTATCTATCTATCTATCTCTATCTATCATCTATCAGTCATCTGTCTATTTATCTATCAATCATCTATCATTACCTACCCTTTCATCTTCTCAGCTATCTCTTGGAAGCGAGTTTTCTGCAGTTTGTAGTTAGAAATCTGAGCACTTTGTCTGACTCAGGCATATCTGTGCAGTAGACCTGTTCACTGACACAGGTGCAGCCATTAAGTATTTCTAGCAATCAGATATGTCTAATATTTAAACTCACAATTGATTCTGCATCCTAATATAGAAAACAGACCACATACCACTCTTTTTGAAAGATTAGACTTTAGGTCTGTTCTTCAGTGTTATTGGGACTCAGTTTCCCTAGATGGAGGACAAAAGCTGACTTATAAACTCCCTAGTGCCTCTGAATTCATCTATTCAGTTCTCACTACTGCCAGTGACATGCACCTATATCCTAAGTGGCCAGAAAATCAAATTGAAAGCAGGATGAAATTTCATCAAGACTTATTTTCTAGCTAAACTAACTTCTCAGACTGATGTAAAATGAATTTGAGCAATTTTTAATGATATGATTTTCATAGCTAAAATGATATTATAGAGAATTTACATTTATAAGTCCTACAAATGCTGTAGGAGTAAGATAATATTTAACCATAATTTTATAAGAGGTACATTTAAAAAGAGCCAATCAATGATATTTTACTTGCAGATATCCTAAGTTAAAAAGGAAAAGTTTGAGGTAGAATATAAAGGCCCTAAACTCCTTATTGCTTCAGTTTAACAAGGAATCAAGAGTAGAGTTCGTCAAAGAAATAATTGAAGACACCCTGGGAAGAGGCGACTGAGGTTTTCAAGTTTATCATGAATCATTCAACGCCTTTGGCAAAGTCTCTCTGGAACTTATGATATTATAATGAATCTTATAATGTAATTTGAGATTTCACTAAGGACTTAATTCTGATTCTGATGGGAATTTTATCCAAGAAAGGACAGCATGCCTGAGTCTCGGGAGACGGCTCTGTTGATCATGATAATGTTTTGCCTGAAGGAAGAAAGGTAAACGGGTGTTTTGAACCTAGATGAGAAACATCCCATCTATTTCTTTATACTGAACAGGGGTAAACCAAGGAGAGGACATAAAATCTATGCCTCTTTTGGAAGAGAGAAAGGGAGGGAGAGGGAGAGAGAGAGAGAGAGAGAGAGAGAGAGAGAGAGAGAGAGAGAGAGAGAGAGAGAGAGAGAGAACTGATAGTAGCTGCATGTGTGTGTACTCAAGTCAGTCCTTGTCTCTGAAATCTCTATCAGTGTTTCTAAACGGCGTAGGCGTGGGCATCAGTGATGGCTGAGTAGATCTAAATCTGTCTGAAAATCTGAGCAATTGGAAAATGTTTGTGCTCACTCACCTCCTGACAAAGGAAACAATAACTAGCGCAGTGGGAAGCTGCGGCTATCTTCTGACACATTATGTTTCCAGCCTCAAAATGTCACCTTAAACCCACAGAAGGGAGATGGATGAAAACCCACAGTGGCCCTGAAACTCACCAAAGGGGCGGGAGAATACCAGCTGCAAAATCGACTGAGAGGTCTTTAAAGCTCAACACGCTGTTGATGCAGACCTTCGTTGGAGTGCGTGATTGTATTCTCTTGGAAGGCCAAGGGTCTTCTAATTGACCAGGCAGGAGAATTTAAGGTTGTAATCTGAGGTGTAGCTGTAGCACATGACATCTTTGTGAGAAGCCCTAAGAGAGAACGGCTACGCAAATCTTTAAATGGTTTCCTCTTTCCCTACCACATGAAAATGCAGAGATCTGGGTGCATTATGTTTGAAACAAAGGCGACCCAGGAGAGACTCTGGAATTCAACTTGTCTTCTGCAGTTCATTCTCCAGTTGTGCAAGGAGTGCCCCGTGCTACTAACAGAAGGATTCTGAAGCTTTTGTGTGGGTCGATGGCAGCTGATGGGTGAGATGAATTATTAATTTCACAGTAAGATCCTGCTTAGAGCTTTACCAAATCACTAGTTTTGGAAACCACATGACCCGTCTCAAACACAAGCATTACTTAATGAGTCTAATTAGAAACGTATGTTCACTAAAAACTAGGGCTGGGGTAGGGCGAGAAGTAAAAAAAAAAAAAATGAAGGTTCTCATAGATTAAAAATAAATCCCCAAGGTTAGGAAGAGGAACACTGCGTGGATCTCAGGCGTGGCTTCTCATGTATGTGGATCCCAGCTGCTGGTTTTCATGTGTGTGGCTCCTAGCTGCTGGTTTTCATGCATGTGCATCTAGGTGGGAATAAGTGTGTGTTAAGCCAGGACCATACAGAGGGGGCCATGAGAGAAAGACAAAGGCGCTGTAACGCAGGGTGGAAAGAGTAGAACATGGGAAAATGGAAAGGGGAACACTGGATAGGGCTATGAGAGGAAGAGGCAGCATGGGGATTAAGGACTGGAGGAACTTGAGAAAAGGGAGATCAGCTAAAACTAAGAATGACAGGAAAAAGTCAGCAAGAAAGAAATCTACTAACAGATAAAGTAAATAATTAAAGTATGGATTTAAACAGAAGTACCAGACCTAGCAAGATAAAGATGCTCCCATAATGCATAGGTTATTAAAATTCCAGTTCCAGGGGTAGGTTACCTCCTTATTCAGGAAAAGCTCTGAGGTTCCTAAAACAATTCAAGCATTTGTTGCAGCTCTTGGTTGTACACCAGAACTACAAGGTAAAACCTTATTTCTAAAGATACCAATTGAGTTGAATTCAGGATGTAGGAAGAAAAGCTGGGACAAGAAGGGGAGCCTTCTTCTTGCTAGCTCACCCACATACTGCTGGGAGGTGCTGTATGGGCTTCTGGAAGAAAAGTATCATCAAATCGTACTCATTTGTGGATCCCACATCACTGTTCAACCAACCAACCAACCAACCAACCAGGTACAAAGAGCTCACTGGTGAAATAGTGGCAAGTTAGTAATGGAGGTAACCAGCCACTCTTGATGGGACTGGAGGTCTATCTGCAGAAGAGGAGGGAGTAACCAACCACTCTTGATGGGACTGGAGGTCTATCTGCAGAAGAGGAGGGAGTAACCAACCACTCTTGATGGGACTGGAGGTCTATCTGCAGAAGAGGAGGGAGTAACCAACCACTCTTGATGGGATTAGAAGTATGTCCACAGTAGGGACTAACCAGCCACTCTTGATTGGATTGGAAGTTCATCAACGGGGGGGGGGGGGTAACCAGTCACTCTTGATGGGATTGGAAGTTCATCCACAGGAGGAGGAGGGAGTAACCAATGACTCTTGATGAGATTGGAAGTCCATCCACAAGGAGGGAGTCCATACCTGAAACTGGACACCTTGCTCAAACCTGTTACTGGTGAGGTAATTGGCCCGAGAGGGAAAGCTACTGCTCTTGCTTTGCTAGACGGACAGGATCATCAAACTGTTGCCTAAACAATTATGCTTATATCCATAGGCAAAGCCCCTCTTCTAGCTACCAGTGGTAACTACAGTGATTCATAATTAGTCAAATTACTAAGAATATTGTTGAATGCTCAGTTATAACCTACACCACTGCCTTCAAGGCTCTTGAAACATTGTAGAAGATGGGTCAGAAGAATGTGAGAATCAGAGAAAGGGTGAGGATGAGGTTTTGGGAGCATAAAATCCTTTGAGATTTATCTCCCACCACAGCTCCCACGAGCTGCACAAGACATACACAAGATTCACCCTGTCAACATTCTGTCGTGGTTCAGAGAAGAGCTCTTGAGACTCCACCAGGACTTACAACAGATAATATAAACTAGAGGTAAGGACTCAGAAAGTTCCGCTTCCCCTTGAATATCCCTGGGTGAGGGAGAAGAATGTTCTTCAGTAATGAAACCACTGGTCATGCTCCTGTAAATAAGCCTTAGTAGAGGACATTGTAACCATACTGAAACTCAATGGGTTACAGTAAGAGAGACAGGGAGAGAGAGAGAGAGGTTGAGAAGATCAACAGGAAAGGGTAATAGAAAATAAATATGATAAAATTCCTTTTATGTACTATTAAAATTCTATAATGGGACTGATTAGTATGCATAATGGACATATGTTTAAAAACAGCTTATTTGAGCTAGTAACATACTTTGAGACTCTTCAGAGTGAAACTACTAACATGAAAAAAGCCATTGCTTAGTTTAATGTGTTCACCAGACCATAATAATGTCCCATTCCTTCTAGTTTCCTGATCCTACATGGCTTGCTTTGCACTGGCATAGAATTGCAGATGGGCATATCTTCTGAACAGGTACAGAACAACATATTCTTAAAATTTATTTCTTCTAAACAGGGTCTAATGTTGACCCAGACTTGAGTCAAACTCATTATAAAGTCAAGAAAGAGTTTGAACTTCTGATCCTCTTGCCCCTACCTATCTAGTGTTGGAATCACAGAAATTTACCCCCATGCCCAGAAAATGTCTTGTGAAACTGCAAGAAAGGCTGATATGTGTGGTTTTCCACTCTGAACCATCAAGTTTTGTAGCTGATTTCCCATTTCATATAGGGGATGTTAACACATTGAGTTACTTAGTGCTTGATCATTGTAATTACTACAGTATCCAATTATTATTGTCTTTTCAACAATATTCAGAACAAACTCACAGTTAACTGAGGTCACCCTTTAAAACTGTGAGGATGATATCATCCGTTGGAAAGGCATAGTATGAACTTTCAAATGTGAGAGGCTAGCAATAGATAAACGAAGAAGCTTTATCCTACTTGGTATTGTTATCCACAATACTCATTTGAACAAGAGCAGTATATTTTAAAATTAAATACAATATAAAATATGAAATGAAATAAGCACTGTGGTTTTATTTCCTGTTGTTGTCATAAAATAGAATAATAAAACCTAACAAAATCAACTTAGAGCAGAAAGGGCTCATTTGGCTCATAGTTTCAGGTTAGTCTGCCAGTTCATCATCCTGAGGTAGACCAGAAGGCAGAAGCTGCAGCAACCAGCACATTAAGACTATAATTAAGAGCATGGGGCAGTGGATTCATGTACACATGCCTGTAGTGCCCAGCTCACTTTTTCTACACTCAAACAGTCAAGGATTATCCTGAGAGAAATGTGCTACCCACAATGGGTGGGTCTTCCTTCTCAACTGGCCTAGCCCCGACAATCCCCCATATTTCCCAAGCCAAAGGGTCTAGAAAGTCTCCCATTGAGTCTACCTATTCAGGTGACTCCATTCATTAAATTTATCCTTAAATTCTATAACTAAAATGAACCATGGGGGTTTTAGAAGATTTTTATATTTGTGATAGCTTTAGGATTGCTCTTTTTTTCAAATTGGTATAAATTCTCAGATGTTTTTAGTCTCTAGGTATAAGATTTCATTAAAAGAAATCCAACCTCAAAACTGAGTTTGGATACTGTTGAAATATGTGTTAGCATTTGTTGGTACATGAATGTAAATAAATAGATTATATGCTAATAGACTAATTTTATATACATTAGGAAAGTGTGTGATGTATAGCTAGGTAAGTAGGTTCAATTGCATCCCATCACCAATATGTCGTTAGTAATTGGAAAAGAAATGAACTTTCTCTGAATTGTGTAAGCACTTCGAGCTGACAGAGCTCAATAACTGTCCCATGATTAATAATAGAGTAACTCTCAGAAATGAGACTCTACTGGCCTGATTTTCCCCAGCACTTGAAGTCTCTCTGGCAGGCAAGCCACCTCGATATATCAAGAACTCCGCTGAAATGTGTATGAGGCATTACACATTTACAACATCCCCCTAAATTCTGTAAAACTTTATTTTAGTCATGTAGGCATTATGTTATGTTTCGATATTTTAACAGTAGTTGGCACGATATATTACCAAAGAAATATGTTAGACAAGAAAAAAGAACAAGGCTTTGGATGATTAAGTTACATTAACAGCTTTCTCTAGCTTTATTTAAAAATTGATACAATAAATGTCACTTTAAATATTTTAAAGTATATTTAATCTAGAGGAGCAGAGGTTTTACCACTTATTATTGAACATGGTATTTCTTAACAAAGTGGTTTTACACAAAATTAATTAGTGTATAAAATAAAGAAAAATAAATGAGTATATACCTCTTTATTGATACTTTTAAGATTTATTGGTACAGCAAAGTAAATAAATATAATTTGGATGCTAGTAGACTAATTCTCCATACAACAAAAAGTGTAAATTATTCAGTGTTCTTAATTTTAGTATATGACCTAACATGTACTGATCAAATTTGTATCAAAAGATACCATTTCTTAAATTTTAATTTTCTGATGTCCCAGGTTATAAGGGATGGGGATCTTTCTTTGGGGGTGTTGAATGCTTCCAGATAATGCAGAGAGACCAACTGATTGATTAGATAGATCCATTCATCTATCAGTCAATCTATCTACTCACTCATCTGCATTGGTTAGTTTTTTGTCAACTTGACAGAAGCTAGAGTAATCTAGGAAGAGGGAATGTCAGTTGAAGAATCGTACCCATCATATTTGTCTGTAAGCAAGTCTGCAGAGCCTTTTCATGATTGATGATTGATGTGAAATACTGTGCCATCTCCAGCAGATGGGCCTGGATTGTATAAAACAGTAAAATGAGCAAGCCATGGAGAGCAAACCAATAAGAAACATTCCTCCATAGGTCCTGTTTCAATTTCTACCTCCAGGTTCCTTTCTGCTTGAGATTTTGTCCTACTTGCTGTTGGTCATGGTGTTTATTACAGCCATAGAAAAACAAACTTGAACACCATCTACCCACTCATTCAGAGATGAATGTTGTATGCCTAACATGTTCAAGGTTCTAGCCCATGCACTGAGAATACAATGGAAGAAGGGCATAATTTTATCCCTGGCAGTGCATCTGCCTCTGAGAATTATGGGAGAACATAGTAATGGCATAGTTCAGGTCTAGTTTCAGGACTGTACTATTTAGGGTCAGAATTCTGTTTCCAGCATGTTCTTCATAGGTCTCCATTTAGTAATCTCTGTACTTGATTAGGGATTTTGTTTTCTAAGGCACATGCACACTTTAGTAGAGGGCTCTGTAATTCATGACCTGAAACTATGACATTTTGCTTGGTCATTTTCAGAGAGGGTAATCATCATATTGGTCAAGATAACAAAGCACTATTCCTATGAAGAGATACAGCATAAGAGTTCCATGGAATAGCAGATGCAGAAGCTCAGAGCATTCTAGAACATTTGTGAATTGGAAATATTAAATTCTAATACAGGAATATCCCCCCACTGCATTCGGGGTATAGATGTTAAGACTTGAGACATAATCTTGGTAAATTTTTCCTTTGATGAGTATGAAATGTTCTCTGTATCTTTTAATTAATTTTGGCTTGAAGTCTATTTTGTTAGACATTAGAACCAGCTTTGCTTCTTGGGCCCATCTGCTTGGAAAATCCTTTTCAACCCTTTACTCAAAGGTAATGTCCGTCTTTGATATTGAGGTGTACTTCTTGTATGCAGCAGAAGGATGGATCCTGCTTTCATACCCATTATGTTAGCCTGTGTCCTTTTACTGGAGAATTTAATCCATTTATATATAAAATATTAATGATCAATGATTTTTAATTCCTGTTATTTTTGTTGCTGTTGGTGATGATGGTAGTGTGTGTGTATGTGTGTGTGTGTGTGTGTGTCCCTTTTTAGCTTTTGTTGGTGTGAGATTATCTATTGCATTGTTTTCATGGGTGTAATTAATTTCCTTGGGTTAGAGTTTTCCTTCTAGTACCTTCTTTAGGGCTGGATTTATAGATAGAAAATGTTTACATTTGATTTTGTCCTGAAATATCTTGTTTTGTCCATTTATGGTGATTGAAAGTTTTGCTGGATATAGAAGTCTGGTCGCTTAGAGTCTGCGTGAAATTTATCCAGGCCCTAATGGCCTTTAGTGTCTCCTGTGAGAAGTGTTTCCAGTTTTTTAGTACCCTATTATAGAAGTAACCTCCAAAATGAGCTTTGAAGTGTGGTATTACCTTGTTTAATCAAAGGGTGGAGCTAGCCACTAGTTAATCATAGAGGTCTGGAGGTCTGTACAGACAGACAGGAAGTAATATGGCTGGGCAGAGAGAGGAATATAAGACAGGAGGAGACAGGAGCTCAGGATTCAGTCTGAGGTTTTGTAGATACAGTGTACCCCATTCTGTTTGAAGATTTCATAGAGGTAAGAATTGGTTACTGGCTGCTCTGCTTCTCTGATCATTCAGCTTTCGTTCCTAATATCTGACTCCTGGTTAATAAATTGTTAAGATCAATTAGAATTTGGGCTACACTGAAGAGGTGAGTGATAGTCACATCATTTTTATTCAGAAAGACAAGTGCAAAATAAAACTTTAAAAGAAGATTTAGACAAATTGCCTGATAATACATGAGTGTGTGTGTATGTGTGTGTGTGTGTGATGAGTTTCCAGGTATTGTGAAGATCTAACGTGATGAATGGTTTTATAAACTGATGGATTAAAAACCTGAACAGAGTACTTGGAGGGTGAATGGCAGATGATAGGCCTGCTTAGAGAAAGAAGGTCACTGAGCAGAGTCCCATTACTGGGTCCACATCTTGCCACACCCCCTTCTTGCCTCTACTTTATGCCATTTACTGTTTGCCATAAGGTAACTGCCAGCATTTGCTCCTGTCACTAAAATGCCCTGTTTCACTATGAACCCAGAGTCAATGGCACCATGAACTATGAGTTGATATCTCCAAAAGAAGGAACCAAAAATACACTTTATCTCCTAAGTTTGTTCTACTGTGGATCTGGTTGCAGTAACGGTGTAGTCCAACACAACCTCCTTTTTCCCTCGGCTTTTGTGACACAGCAATTTTCTGGACATTCTCCTTTATGTCTTTTTTTTGTGTTCCTGTTCCCTGAACTCTTTGTAGTAAATGGTTCAAACCTCAGGCTTTGAACTTCTCTTTCCTGTTTGTACATGTGACCTCAAAAATGCCACAGCTTAAAGAATTTCTAGGAGTGTTTCTCAGACCTACAGAGAGCTCTATATGCAACTATACCCTTAACCCATTCTCATGTAGCTAATATCCAAGCACCTGGAATACTTGCCTTGCCGAATCCCTTCCATAATTTTGTCTTTAGCTAGAAATCGGCAGTTATGTCCTTCTATTTCTCAGATTTTATGTGATTTTTCTCTCACATGGTTTTTATCCAGTTTGTTGTCAAGTCTTTCAGCTACCAGCTTCATCTAAAATTGACCTTCCTTATTCATCATCTCTTTTGTAGCTCATTCCACTGGCTTCTTAGATAATGTTTAACTATTCACTTGGCATCTGTTCTCATCCCTAGTACAGGAGACATGGGTGCTATGTTATAGGGCAAAGCATGCCGCGCTTCCTCATAGAATGATGTAATGGCTGCTAATTTAGCTCAAGGTGAGAAGCGTTCAGTGGGTCCCTGATTCCCTTACCACACCAGTCAAGCCATTGTCATCTCACTGGCCTTATCACACAGGCCTTCTTTCTGGCTTGTTCATCGGCATCCCGATGTCCTTCAAACACTGCCGAGATTTGCCCCACCTGGGACCTTTAGCCGCTGGTTGATTTTGCCCGGAAGATGGCTCCTGTCTTCAGCTTCAGGATCTTCATAATGTGCTCCTTTGTCTCTCTTACTGCCTTGTACCCAGACCTCATTCTTTCAAGGAGGACTTCCCTAATCATTCTCATGGCTCTTTTGTTTTCTCTGAAGCACTTGTCATTAACCAACGCTCTGCGTGTATTTACACTACCTTTCCATACTGTAAGATAAGTTCCAAAGACCCAGACTCGGGATTGTTTTAGTCACTATTAGTTGTCTGTGGCAGAGTCATTATTTTTTAGACAATGCACATGCGTGTGTGCATGCACACACACATGCTTACAAACATACACACACACACAGAGGAAGCAGGAAGCAGGCATATTTAAAACTAGATGATTCTTTCTACATAGTGAGCAAGCCCTCGAGATTCAAATTTGAACAAAAAGCAAACAGTTAAATTTTGTAAAATGATGGGGAAAATGTGCCTGCAGATTACATGAAGCTTTACAAAGCTTGAGGCTATAATATTTAAATAGTCATGAAAGAAATTTTATAAATTAGTATCATATAAGTTCAAAATGTCAGTTACCTGTATAAGTATGATCATAAACATGTTTCAGTGTTTCCACAACACATTTTTTAAAAATCAGGAAAATGGAAAACTGTTTTGGGAGATAGATCTATAATCTACAGAAAAAGGCAATTTTTCACAACCATTAAAATCGCTATAGATCCCCAGGGACTCCAGAGAGGAGCAGCCAGACATCTTGGCATCCATGCAAAATTAGGTATGACAATTCATTAAAACTACTTTTGGGAAAGGATTGGGGGTTTTCTAAATTGCATGGGGGTGAGTATGGGGGGGGAGTGAAAAGCAAAAACATAAAACCAAACCAAAACTCAACAACCAAAAGGATGAAATCCTAAAACCATGTAAAAAAAGGATTTCAAGTGTTACAATCCAGTGTTCATTTTTCAAAAGAATAAGAATGAAGTGTATGAATAGAAAACGTAGCACGTGCCAATGTCCACGCCACTCTCGCTCCATTGCATGCATTAAGAAACTCTGGAGTTCTGCACTGCATCTTCCTGGCAATAACAGTATGTTGAATTTAGGACTGGTTTGTGTGTAATTTAGGAACTCAGTCTTTCATTTTCCTTGAAATAAATGGGACTTATGCCTAATGACATTATCTTACTGTGAACATACACACAGCTCTATCAACTAGCAGCTTGGTGCTAGGGAAAACAGGAAATAACATCTAAGGATGTTGCCTGCATGCTGGAATTCAACACAGAGGAAGGGTAGTGAGGATACGAGGGGAAATGAGACCCATCCTGCTAGGTGAGCGACATCACTGAGCCAATCAGCCTTGCAAGCAGGTGATTAATTTCATATGCTGCTAAGGAATAGGTTCTCAAAAATGAAAATTTTGAACTTAGATTTTGTGTTCTGATTTTCAAGCTTGGAAAATAAAGCAGAGATCTGACTTCTTTCAACCACTCCTTTCTGCTTCCTTAGTTTATGTAAGACTTTTGTTAGGCAATCTGGCTGCAGTTCTTAGTATTTTAGCTCTCCATTCTCAGATAAAATCAAATTGGCACGGATCACTAATTTCTTACACATTGAACTTTTGGTAGCTCTGTCCATACAGGGTATCATCAGAAAAATATTTTAAACAGAATATTGAAACTTAAAGAAGAAAAAGTAATTTAGGCTTTGAACAACTTAAGATTTCAACTTTAATCAAAGTGACTACAATGGTCCTCGACACACACACACACACACACACACACACACACACACACACACACACAATGAGTTGAAGTTTGACCAATGGAATCCTAGACAGTACCTTGTAAGACCAAGGAAGAATATCCTTAAAGCAGTGATGTACATATAGCTCCTAGGGCTGCAGGTTTGGATGATTTGTGGCAGAGGATCAGAAATTGTTTCAACTTTTCTGAAGGGGAACAACAGCATGCTTTAGAAAAAAAAATGTACAAAATCTGGAGTTGTCTTAATTCCTGGAAACACCCATTTTCTCAGTAAATGTAAAACATGGAGAAGAGAATATTGAATTGTTTATTCATGACTGGATGTGCGTGTTAGTGTGGAAGGGCTGTGTGTGTGTGTGCGGTGTGTGTCTGTGTGTGTGTGTGTGTGTGTACAGTCACGATTGGAATGAAACAAACAGAGCAACACAAATATTCCATTGTTTGTCTTTGTTGACAGAGGGACTGGAGACATCAGGCTCTAGAATGCCTAGGAAGAATTTTTACATAAATACATGAAAAAAGTACCCCAAGGAAGCCTCTTTTATCCACACTTAACATTAGTTTCTGCATCTTGGACAAAAATAACTTCAAAAGCACACACACATACAAACACAGACACAGACACACACACACACACACACCGCACAAAGGAGTCACAGATTTAAATGAAAACGCTCTTAAAACAGTTACAAAAATGAGAAGCTACTTGGATCCCCCCTCATCTCCATGCGTACATCCTCAATTAAAACAATGCCCCTGATAGCAGGCAGTATAATCTGCATTTTATTTCACTCATGAGCAAAATAACAAGTTACTCAGGCCTGCGGCACTCATGAGTGATATGGGGCGTGTAATATCCTTTCCATTGAGTTTCCTATTATTAAGCTTGAAATAAGGAGTTCAGAATTAACTGTGACAATGATTTTATCCAGTGTTGGCATCACCATTAGCTTTTGTAGTTTACTGCTAATAAAAGTTTAAATTTGCTATTACTTCTAATAACCTTCTTGCCACCTTAGCTGTGGAAATTAGACAAAGAACCCTGCTGACATGTGGCTAGTGACATTTTCTGAAGCTATGATGACAACAGTGACTGTTATTTACCAAAGGATAATAAAGCCAAGCCCCGCTGGCCTTGGACAGCCTAATTGGAAGCACCTGCTCCTGAGGACTTGCAGGGACCATAAAAGAACGAAGTGTAAGATGTTGGTTTCTCTTGATACTGTCACAAGCGTCAGAGATGTTTCATAGCAATCCAGTAGATTCTAAAGTAGGAAAAACACTGTGGCATGGCCTACAGGAATGAGTACAATATCTAAGTAACTCATTGTCTGGTTAGCACAGACACTCAGATTCACTTAGGCATCAAGAGTGGATCAGCCTGTTGTGTTGTTCACTAGATCTCTAGAGTTATTCATTGGACCTATCCATTGAGATACTGGACATGGTTTTTCCAGATTCATTCCCCTAATTATAGGGCTAAGATTGCTTTCATGCCCCCATACTCTCAGCAGAATGAGTGGATCTCAGGGCATTTAGACTTCTGATTATATCTCAGATCTATCTGGCAGCCTTGTCCCAATAAAAATTACCCTAGTAGTGAACATAAATGTGATAATGGGATTCATAATACAGAGAAATATGATAACGAGTCCAAGGCACTGTCAAGGCATTTGCTCTGAATCACATAAAAATAACTATCAGGTTGGACTTGGAAACGCACACATGCAGTCATGGCTAGGGCTGACTCTGGCATGTAACCTTCCATCTCAGCACATTTTCACTGCGAGTCATACTGTGTCATTGGAGCTTTTGGTGCCTGTTCATTAGGTCACTATGGATGTTCCCAAAGTTCCTCAACGTGGGGAAACAAGGAAAATGTGGGATGCCCTTCTGTATATGTGTTGCATTTATTTGTTGATCAATAAAGCTGTTTGGGTTAATGGTTTAGCAGAGTAAAGTCAGGCAGGAAATCAGAGCAGAGAGAGAAAGAGAGAGAGAAAGAGAGAGAGAAAGAGAGAGGAGAGAGAGAGAAAGTAGGTGAAGTCAAAGAGACACCATGTAGCTGTGAAAGCAGACAGATGCCAAGCCTGAGCCTTACCTGTTGAATCACATCCTCGTGGTGATACACAGATTAATAGAAATGGGTTAATTTAAGATTTAAGAGTTAGTTAATTAGAAGCCTGAGCTAATAGGGCAAGCAATATTGTAATTAATATAGTTGCTGTGTGATAATTTGGGTCTGGGCAGTCAGGAAATGAACGAGCAGTCCCCGATTACACAAGGGAAACTTGCCATCCAATTAAAAGCACAACTTTTACTATGTTTTTGTTTTACTTTTTCAGTTAGTATTTCTTTTCTCAATTTCTTCTCATTTTTACATTATTGAATTTTATTAAGAAACAAATAGCAAAAAAAAACCCCTTGTTTTCCAACTTGGGGCATCATTTGGGCATCTTCAGTTTGTCATGAAGTGAAAAGCTTGCACTTGACTGCAGCACTCTGAGCTAGACTAAGTGGTAAGAGGCCTAAGAAGCTGGCAAGCAATTGAGAGCTACTGAACTCTGAATGAGTTGTTTAGTACAGGAGGCTGAGACCCCTCACAACCCTCACAGAAGAGCCATGTGGAGACCTTTTGTTCCACTGGTGCCTTTTCCAGGCTTCACTTACTGGAACACCATAATCACTTCCTGGCAAGTGTTAGGCACACATACATCTTCCCCCTTCCTCCTCACGGTTCTTTATCTTAGTCCAATACTTTACGCTGCTTTTTTCCAGGACTAGATCAGTGAGATAAGATGTACAAGTGCCAGTGCTGGTCAAGAGATGGAAAGGTGTGCTGCGGAGGATGCCCACGAGACCACATACAAAGGAAGCATACAGACCTGGGCAAGAGACCAACTGGTTTATTCATGTTATGACCTCCTTGGTGACCCAGGAAGTATCCCTTATGGCTCTTGTTAGCTTTCCCAGTTCCCTCTCAAGTCTAGGAAATGCAATCTTAGCATTCAGAGCCAGAAAGCAATGGTATCGTTCTCTTAATGAGTCAGGGCCTCATTCCCTATGAATGTGAGCTATTCTTCTCACATCTGGGATTCATCTGTTTAACCACAAAATGTTGGTTAAGAAAGAAAGAATTCGGTGGAGAAAGTGATACTCAAGGCCAGCCCCTGTGAGTTGGCTGGGAATTCGGTCAAAAGAGATAGAAAATGACTGCAAATCAGGTGAAAGCTACTGCCGGCTGTATAACGAGAAGGGAGCAAGGCAGGGCAGCGTGGTTCTCCCCTGCCCTGACACGTGATACCACATTCTAAAGACAGCTGCGCCCACCTCCTGCATTCAATCTAACCTTGTTGTCTCGTTAAACTCCACCCCACTCTTTTATTTCTTAAAAAGCATCTTAAATTTACTTTTACTTATGTCTACGTGCATGTGCCTGCTGTCTGTATGTGGACTGTGTGCATGTCCACAGAGTCTAGAAGAGGGTGTTGTCAGGTCTCCTGAAGCTAGCGCTACAGGCAGGTATGGACTGTTCACAGAGGGTGCTGGGAACCAGTCTGCAAGAGCAGCAAGTGCTCTCAATCCTCAAGCCATTTCTCTAGCTTTTATTGGAAAATTTTGGCTTTAAAGATTTTTTTTTTCTATACTGGGGAAGGAAACCAGGACCTCTCACAGTGCACAGGCAATTTCTGAAAGTGATGGGCTTGAGGGGTGGCTAAGGGGAGCAAGGACCTCCTGTTTAAACACGGGGTCTCCATCCTGACATGGCACAACTTAGAGGTGTAAAGTGCCAACAGTCGTTGTCCATAGGACCCTTGTTTGAACACCGTCGGTCTCCAGCCACAGCTGTCAGCAGTGAAGCGGTCAGGAGCGGTAGCGCTGCTCATGTGAAGTGATGTATTTCTAGCTTCTGTCACAGAACTTTGGAAACTACAATTAACTCATAAATTATTTTTGCAACAATACTTACTGTACTAATTTTCATAGCTACCGTAGACTTTATTAATTTTAGATAACTCTGAATGCTGTGGTGTGTTTGCTGAAATTCCTCATATTAAATAGACCAAAACGTCTCTAAACTCATTGTTTCCTCTGTAAAACAGGCTGAAAGCGGATGTGTTTTTTTTTTCTGGACAATTGTTTGCTACTCTTTAACTGGGATTATTCAACTGTCAATTGCTGAAACCCAACAACAAACAAGAAGGTGTCCTCTGTTACACGCAAACAGCTTTCACCCTGTTAATTGGGGCTAATGAGAGGGCCAGTGAACTTTACTCTCCCCGCTTTGTTGTTTGTCTAAATTGTAGGCTGGTGGCATTTAGAACGAGTGACTTCCCACCCCCTCACTCCTGTTCTTTTCATTGTCTACAAGGACTCTGTTTTCCCTGTCAGGGTCGGCCTATGAGATCACTGGGAGAGCAGCTCGGCTTCTCTGTACATGTGAAGGAGATTAGCTTAAGTGAACCGATTCAGTCCCTGGCTCTAAGGGGAACTGCTATTTTGGGTAGAGGAAGGAGTCCCAGATAATTAAGTAGGATTCACTTATCCTCCGTTATTTAAAGACACTTTCTCCTTAAAAGCAAACACACCAGACTTTTCTGGTACATTCTGCACTTCCTAACAACATGGGGTATCTTGTTCCTTTTATCAGCCCTGTGGGATAGGTAGGATTTCTCTGAGAAATGGACCTCGAGCCCCAGCTGCAAAAGGAGCATCAGAGAAGCAGAAACAGAAGGTTGAAGCCAGGCAGCTTTGAACTTGATTCTACTCCACAGTTTCTCTTGTTTATTTGGGCATGTTACTAAGATATTCTGTGTTTTATGTTTTCTTATTTAATTTATGGAATGATAAAAGATTTAGTGGGACTTGGAGTCACCTGTCTGGCTGAGCAAGCTCAGGATTCATTCGTTCATGAAACTCTGAAATCAGGCTGTGTTCCACATGGAATAAAGTTTTAGGAATACAACATTAACAAGTAGCTATCCTTTTTTTGACCTAGTTGTGAAATACCAGGAAAACACACACACACACACACATAAAGTGAAATTTAACTGTGCAGTACCTTGATTTAAAGAGGCAGAACAAGGGGGAAACTACTTGGAGCGGAGAAAGGCAATTCGGAGACAGTGACATATCTGAGATTCAGAAAATGGGGCAAGTTATCAAAGTTGGTATTTTAAGTTAGATTTGAACAATAATATTCAAGAAACCAGTGAGTAATAGCCAGTAACACCAAGAAAAGTCTAGGAATAAAAAAAATACATAAAGTGTGGAGGGGAAAATGGTTCCCTAAGGTGGCAAGATGTGGTAGGTAGGGGAAGAAATAGGTTTAAGATCACAGATAGGAAAAGGCTAGAAACAGATTCAGATGATTTCGTGATTTGGAATTCTATCCTTTTTTTTTTTTTACACAGTTAATTACTTTTATTTTATATGTAAGTGGGTATCTGATTATATGTGCACCACATGCATTCTCGGTCACAAGAGAGCACTGGATTCCCTAGAGTTGAACTTACAGATGGATGTAAGCTACCACATGGATGCTGACAGCTAACCCTGAGTTCTCTGGAAGAGTCCTCTGGAAATTTGCTCTAAACCACTGGGTCAAATTTCCAGTTCCTATGTTCCCAGTCTTACCTCAGTTCTATATGTGCATATGTGTGTGGGCACATGGGGTATTAGTGTGTGTGTGTGTGTGTGTGAGTATATGCATGTGTACATTGTGTATGTCAACATATATTGAAATGGGTGCTTCATATATATGCTTGCTATTTTAATGCTGAATATTCTTTGCAACCAACTTGTGGATAACATGATAATTGTGTTCTAATAAAACCAAAATCCCAACAGGCCTTGAAAGAAGACATTATTTACATTTTATCCTTCCCTGTACTTTTAAAAACACAGAATGGTCAAGACCAAAACCACTGATGACAACTTTTCCTGGAGAGGTTGTGGGGTAAAGGGAACACTCGTGCATTGCTGGTGGGAATGCAAGCTGGTACAGCTCCTTTGGATGTCAGTATGATGATTTCTCAGAAAATTAGGAAACAACCTTCCTCAAGACCCAGTAATATCACTTTTGGGTATATATCCAAAGGATGCTCAACCGTGCCACAAGGTCATGTGCTCAACTATGCTCATAGAAGCATTGTTTGTCATAGCCAGACCTGGAAACAACCTAAATGCCCCTTGACCAAAGAATGGATAAAGAAAATATGGTACATTTACACACTGGAGTACTACACAACAGAAAAAATTAACAACATCTTGAATTTTGCAGGCAAATGGATGGAGCTAGAAAATATCATTTTGAGTGAGGTAACCTAGATACAGAAAGACAATTATCATATGTACTCACTCATAAGTGGTTTTAAAACATAAAGCAAAGAAAACCAGGCCACAAATCACAATCCCAGAGAAGTTAGACAACAATGAGGACCCTAAGAGAGACTTACATAGATCTAGTCTACATGGGAAGTAGAAAAAGACAAGATCTCCTGAGCAAATTGGGAGCATGGGGACCTTGGGAGAGGGTTGAAGGGGAGAAGAAGGGCAGGGAGGGGAGTAGAGAAAAATGTAGACCTCAATGAAAATCAATTTTAAAAAAACCACAGAGACTAGTTCTAGCCATATGACACTGCTTTTGATACAGTTCAACTTTATAACTTGCCTTGATGAGATAAAGTGAAGGCAAGAGACAGGGAGGAGAGAGGGAGCGAGAGAGATAGAGACTGAGAGAGAAGGGAAGGGAAGGGAAGAGAAGAGACAAGAAGAGAAGAGAAGAGAGAAGAGGAGAGGAGAGGAGAGGAGAGGAGAGGAGAGGAGAGGAGAGGAGAGGAGAGGAGAGAAGAGAGCAACCAAACAATCCTGCTGTGCAAAGGTTGGTGGCAAGCCACCTCAGTCACTTTATCTCTGTGTGAATAAAGCACCCTCGTGGTCTGGAAGAATTGTAAATATTTCTCCAGTGATTGGAGATTTGAAGAGAATACTCTGTCAGTAGGTGACTTTTCACACTTGAATTATTACAAATTTAGATCCAGAGATATATGAATAATGGATAGACAGATAATTTACCCATGTATGTGTAACATAAGACCTGGATTCTGCATAGAATGCACATTTTCCAGCCAATGGTATCATTTTCCCGAATGAAGATATATAAATTTGCATATTTTATGTGAGATCTGTGATGTTGTAATCTTTCAGCCCAGAGCAGTTGATTACAGAAGCCACAGTGAAAACATTTAGGAAAAAAATTCAAAACACGAAAATAACATAGCCCGTATCTAATAACTAACAGATTTAAGTGCTTACAATAAATAGCCTCTTTAAATGGTATGGTTTTTTAAAATATAACCTACGGTTCATAAACATTTTAATCCTGTTCTGGAAAACATGTGGCTGAAATTTTTATAGCTATAATACATTATTTTAAAATGTACTTTGCGATCTAAAGCTCTTAAAGAAAACCTTACTTTTCTATGGTTCATATATATATATATATATATATATATATATACATATATATATATATATATATATATTATTAGAGTATATTTCCAAAGTCTGACCTAAAACCAACATGGACAGAGAAAAATGGAGGATTTGAGCAAGAGATTAGTCTTTCTCCCTCTGGGAATGTTTTCACAGCATTTATTGTAGTGTTGGACTTGCTGAGAAGTCTATAGCAGAGGTTAGCAGATACCTCCATCCCATGGGAGCACTTTGTCTAATTTCACTTATTTTAAAATCTTTGTGATTTGAAGTAACAGCTTCTATGATGCTTACAGATATTGTTTCCCTGAATTCACATTTTAAAGGTTTAAAACTCTCTTAACAAAATCCAAGTCTATAATAATTATGATAAAAGCTATATTTTTATTCTAAAATATATTTTAATTTTAATTTTATGCTTGGGAGGAACATTTGTCGATGTGCAAGCTACCAGCAGAGGCCAAAACCAGGGACTGGATGTTCTGCACCCGGGCTTGCAGGTGGTTGTGAGATGCCAAGCATAGGTGCTAGGAACTGGGCTCAGGGCCTGTGCTAGAGCAGTGTTTGCCCTTAAGCACTTGAGCCATCTCTCAAGCCTCAGTTTGCATGGAGACTTCTCCAGCAGCCCCCCCCCCCCATTTTGTCTTGCTTTTCTCCATAGTTGTAGACCATGACTGTAATGCTGATTCTGTGAGTAGAGAAAAAAATCTAAAGTGAATAAAACTTTATAAACAGTGTTGAAAGGACCTTTTCCAAGTTGTTCTTCTAGACCATGGGGAATTTAATTTCTTCCTCTATATTATAGCATTGATAGGACTCACTGTGAATCTGGAATTATTTTCTTTGTCCTTCTTTGGTGGTAAGCCAATGGGAAGCAGTGGTGGAAAAGTGGAGGGCATGAGAGAAGAATGAATTTCCTTGGTGTTACAGCTCTAAGTGCCTTTGTTGGTTCTTTTACCATTAGCCAGAGGTCCAGGAGACTGATCTTTCTTCAAACTCAGAGTTCATCAGCTCTCCTAGCTTCCCTTCCTTTTTGAGCTTCAGACTTGGGTTAGGGAGGGGCTTTGGGCATGGTGCTTCCATTCTTCTTGCCTCATCTCAATAGTGCTCCATCTTTTGTGCCTTGATTAAACTATCCCTTCCTTGAATTCTGAAGAATGTGTCTTGCTAAAGCCATAAAATGAAGATATATGAAGAATATATAACAAATTTGTCACAGAATAAACTGAAGTTAGTTTCCTGTATCTCTATATACCACGGTAAGAGTGTGATAATAGAGCACAGGGTATTTGCGGGAAGAAAAGACTTAGGAGCTATAGATGATGCCAGCTTCAGCTTTTGCCATGCAAGAGAGATGTGCAACTGGCGCTGATTTTAATTGAAAAGCTTTTTGTTTATGTCTCAAATTTTCATTTTAAAAACATGATTGATAATTTTCTTACGTAAGGGGGTGAAGAAAATAAAGAATTTAACAAACTGACCCCAGGTGAATAGAAAGCCATCTTGCAGAGTATTTTATGTACTCCCAGTCTGATAATGGGAAAATCCTGGACATCTGAGGTCTGTGCTTAAATGACAAACACCATCACTTAACGACTAACCTCTGACTTAATACATTTGGGGGTGTTGTTCTGTTGCCAGTTGGTGCCTCATTCCTTGCTTCCTTCTTTCTAGGTCTCTGGTACTGCTTTCTACCATAAGTCAGAAATGAATTTTTTAAAATAAGCACTTGTACTTTGAACCATAAAACAAAATTTGAAGCAGAAATCAGAGGAAGAAGGTAAATTACTTTTAGTGCTCTGCAAAGAAACTTTAACTTGGCTATTTCCTCTTGTTTTGAAGCTCTGAAAAATCAATACAGAAACATATCATATTCTGAAGGCAGGTCAACTGTGCACTAGGTGTTTTTAACAGTTGGCTTTGAAGGGGATGCTTATGCCCCCTTGACATGAATCTACAGTTCTTTGCCCTAAGTGTCCCCATGAAACAACATTTTTGCTCAGGCTATCCATCTCAATGGTTATTACTTTTTACTGTTCCAGGCCCCTATCTTCTATTATGGATTCACTGATAGATCAATATGACAGAGGCAAGATAAAAGTCAGTTAGCTGTACATGTCTATTATGAACCTGGAAATCCAGACACACATTTTTCCTGACAGAAGCCAGGCACATAACTGA
This sequence comes from Microtus pennsylvanicus, assembly GCF_037038515.1. Classification (NCBI taxonomy): domain Eukaryota; kingdom Metazoa; phylum Chordata; class Mammalia; order Rodentia; family Cricetidae; genus Microtus; species Microtus pennsylvanicus. The sequence goes on along the minus strand of NC_134585.1, from coordinate 73,496,242 downwards.
GTCATTACGTGTCTGGGTGGTTTTCTCGTCCTTTCTGTGCAAACTCACATTTCTGGACATGTTTCTTAATTTTGAGGTCCTTATGGCCTGTCAGGGAGTCAGGAGTAAGTGGTTCCCTCGGGGAGAGTGTGATTTTAAAATACAATCTTCTCTTTTGAAAGGAGAGAACAAAACACATTTGCTGCTACACGGAGGCAGTAAAAAGGAATGCTGACACACTCGGTTTCTAAACCACAGGCAAGTGGACTGTAAAACCAAGTGGTGGTTCAAAGTCGAGGAGAATATCTTTGCAGTCCTCTAGTGGGTAATGGGAATGAGGAAACTGGCTCTGGGTTGGTCGGAAGCCCCGGTTCCCTCTGGAGTTGATCACTTCAGCTATTCATCACTTACCATTTTCGGAGAGGAAAATAAGCTGCCAAACATTTAAGCTAGCATCTCCAAGACACTCAACAGTATCTACCATCAGCATCCCAGGTTGTGTGCCAACTAACAGAGCTACCCACCTGGAGCTCTGCATAAATAAGGAGCTGGTCTTGACTTTTCTCCACAGATCCCAAGAGGCCCCCTTGTACATCAGACTTGTTCAGTTAACTTTTGATATTTTTTCAGATGAATTTTGGATATTTAATCCCTCACCCACATTCTTGCACCTCATACATTTAAGATAGCAGACTGCATTGCGTTTTCAAAAGGTCTTCCAAATTCTCACATAGCCTGGGAAGAGGTTACCACACTAAGAAACATGGAAGAAATATTACACCAAGCTGCATTAGTTCAGTTACTGGGGAGTTGTTCTTACTGTGTGCCATGGGTTTTGAGCCTGCTGAGTATTGTTTACTGATCCTTTTGCTTGCTTGCTTGCTTGCTTGTGTGCTAAACAAAAAAACCGACCAAACAAAAACAAAGCAAAGCAAGAAGCAAGCAAACAAATAAAACCCCCAAGTCTTTGGCTGCCTGTTTCTAACTGTACACAATGTTGCTTCTTCTCTCTTGGGCCCAGGAGAATGGAGGCTACTTGCTCAATCATGAGCAGAGATCTCCTTATAGTAACAGAAAGTCAATGTGAGTTTTGTGAGTAAGGATCGAAGAGGGTAAAGAGTAAAGATGTTCTCCCTTCGTAGCCATGACACTCAGGAAGCCCAGAGTGGACTGGAGGAGAATAAAACCAAAAGCAAGTCACCTAAATTTATAAAAAGAGATCATTTAGACAACAATGTTAAAGACCTGAAAAGAAGGTATACAATGAAGAAAAGGAATGCCAGAAGAGACTTGGGCAGTAGACAGACTGTCTGGTTACTCAATGCCACACGACAAAGCAAATTCATTTCCATGCCTGCTGCTTGAGAGAAAACCAAAAAGATAAATCAGAACCAGCCCTCAGGTCACCTGACGTTGCTGAAGCTTTACCCACTGAAGTTGGCCATGGCTTGCATGGTTTAAGATACAAGTGGTGCACTTTCTTTCACACACATCAATGTCAAGATTGAGTAGGACCTGAGAGAGTGTCACAGAAAGAAAGGAAAGGAGAGACAGAGCTGGTTCTCTGTGACTATCGGTGCCTGGAACCAAATGGCAAATGGTCTCCATTGTTTCACCATTTAATGTATCAAGGGCAGTAAATGAACACACAATCACAAAGAAGCCATATTGAAAGGCCTTGTTTTCTCTTTGAAAGCTCTACTTATCAATATTCACATGCCTGTGCTTGAAAGAAATAAATAAAGGTATGGAAAAAGAAAGAGAGAAGAAGAGAGAAAGGGAGAAAGTAGAAAAACAAAGACATTTTAATATCTTTATTGAGATACAATTCATATTATAAAAATTACCTATTTAAAGCTGGCAATTAAGTGAATTATAATCTATTTAGAGAGCTGGATAGCCTTCATAATAATCTAATATTGCATATTTATTACCTAAAAAGAAACTTTGTGTACTCGTTCCCAGTGATTGCTCATGCTGTTCACCCTCTCCCCCGAGATCAAGGAAATTGCCAATCTCATTTCCTTCATTGTTTCCTATTCTGGATAATTCATATGAATGTAATCATGTAGTATCATCTGTGGTGACTGGTTTCTTTCACTTAGAAGAGTGCCTTCAATTATTCTTTATATAGTCACATACATCATTTCTCCATTCTTTTCTATTGCTGAATAGCACTCACTCTTATGTCAAGTTTTATTTATCCATTCATCAGTTAGGCAATATTTGAACTATTTCCTTTTTCTGGGCCATATTGGTAATAGTCATTTGGCCATTCTTGTCAAGTGTTTGCATGAACTTTGGTTTGCTTTCTCTTAGGTGAATGACCAAGAGAAGAAACGCTGTTTAACATTTTGAGGGATTTTTGGACTGTTTTCCAGGATAGCTACAGTGTCTGCAGCTCTACTGGCCTTGTTAAGTTTCCCTAGTTTTTGCTGTCTTTTTTTGGTCATGTGTCTTTGATTCTAGACATTCTAGTGATGTCAAAAGGTTATCTCTTTGTAGTGTGATTTCTGTTCCCTGCAGATTTGTAGTTTGCCTTGTGATCAAATGAATAATCTTTTCTGTCATTCATAGAATATATTTCCCTGGAATTTATAAAAGATGTATTTATTTTTACTTTACGTGTAGGAATGTTTCATGTGTATATATGTAAGTGTTCTGTATGCATACCTGATGCCAGCAGGAGGCCACAGGGGGTTCTTGATCCTTTAGATCTAGAGTTAATCGTCTTTGTAAGCTTCCATGTTTGGAGGTCTAAACCCTAGTCATCTGTACGAGCAGCAAGTGTCATTAACTATTAAGCCATCGCTTGATCCCCTTTCTTCCATTTTTAAAAATCTCTTTCAGCTTTGTTGAAAATTCTGTAGTCACCAGAACATGTCATAAAACTGCTTAGTACACAGGATAAAACACAATGGCTTAAAATATTGAGCACTGCTTGGGTTGTGGTGGAGTGATTTAGGCAGATGCCATGTATGTGGCTCAGATCTGAGCTTGTTCAGTTTCCTGGACAGTGGCTAGTTGTTGACCAATCTCCTAGATTAGTCTTAATATCATCATGGAATAACCCACTTTTCCTTCATGTATCTCTTACCTATTCATATAAAAAGCCAGACATGCCCTTCGCAAATAGAGACCAACCAGCCTACATAGACATGGCAATGTACAAGGACTCTGGTCTCCATCTGCTTTTGCTCCATAGCATTGCAAGTCATGTGACTTAACTCAAGAGACAAGACATGCTGCTTGGTGTGAACAATAAGTTCACAGATGCTATGAAGGGTGAAGTCTGAAGGATATACACAGAATGAGCCCACCACAGCGAAGAGCAAGCAGTAGCTAGCGGATGGCAACCAATGCTTTTTGATTTTGCTAAATCTTAGGTTCAATAGTGTTAAAACCTGATACATTAAATTCCTCCTAGGGCTAACTATTCTCTCAGAAAGAACAGTTCTAGTCTTAAAAAGAGAAACAATATTTACTTGACCAATGAAAATTCTATTGTTTGAAAATAGTTCCAGTGTCATGATGAGAATCCAGGACATAACTAGATCCAGTGGTGACAGGTACTCCAAAATACTTTGAAAAAAATGTGTAACCCTGGCATACTGACATTTTAAATTATTTACAAATGTCATATCATGTTTTAGGCAAAGGAAATAGAATGTCTTGTAGCATTTTAGCTCTAAACAAAATTCCTCTGTCCTCTGTCTTTATATCATCTTCAGGGTGGATGCCTACATACTATGGCTCAATACCAAGAAAGGACACTCTGCATCGAGACAGATTCCCAGCCCATTAAGCTTCAGGTATGCCTTGATACGGATCTCTCTGATGTATTACTATGATATCCTATTTTTGTTGACTCAGTTACTCTGTCAGCAAAACCAAACATTTTGGCCTGTGGCCCAGGCTTGAGCTGTCTATGGAGGATATGTTTTTGCCTTTACCACCATGACAGTAATGAGCAACTGGCATTAGTTTGATTTGCATAATTGTGTACTTCCAACTTCGAGTCTATGTCAGTAGGAGACAACTTATTGTGATGATATCCACAGCATATTATCTGTTTTGTGTGATCAGCATTTATTTATGTAAATTCTATCATTACAAGGGGTCATTTTCTAACATTGTACCATGAAATTACATTCTCAGCCAATAAGCAGCAAGAAAATACTATTGCTAGAGAGCTGAGCAGAATTTGTCATTCATAGCTTTTGGTCAAAGAGGTGGAACTGATATTTTCTGTGGCTGCTTGCTTTTTTGCTTGTTTAGGTGAGTTTCTGTTAAGGACTGACAAGCAAGATGACAATCTGGTAGTCTGTCTATCAGATTTAGAGAGAATGCCATTAGCAGACAGCTCTCCTCTCTTGACAAACACCTGTACACCACAAAACTTCCTTGTTCATCTGAGATTTTCTTTAAGAAAAACTTATGGTCTAAAAATTATTTTATATTTCAGAGATGATGAGTGGATATTTTCTTTGATAAACAGAAATTCTATAATTAATATATGAGATAAGAAGATGGAATGACTGGTTGGGATGTTCTACTTGTCCAAATACCTGAATAGGCAGGAAGGAAACCAGATGAACCTGGTATTTCATAGGCCAGATTTCATAACACAGCTCAGAAGAATGTAGTGTAGGTTGGCTACATGGTCTGCCTCATCGTTACAGGCTGATGAGGCTGCTGTGCTCCGTGTATCTGGAGCTGTAATTTATGCATTTCTTTGATAGTTATCTCTAGTTAAGCACAAAGGGATGTCAGCATTTAACCCCACTTCAAGACATGACAATGTAGAAAAATGGAATACAGAGAAAAAAAAAGAAAGGAAAATCCCAGCAGCCAACCACTAAGTCTAGTTGACACCTGTCAAAAGGAGCCCACTGTAAGAGGGGACAATTAGGATATTACTCTGTTGTGAGAGTGCTATTCTTAGCCTGCTAGGTGCTGCTCTCCAGGCTGGTTGGGGGAAGAGTAATATGTGAGAAAAATAAAAATTAATCAAAGAAACTAGAAGAAAAAAGAACCAAGAAATCCTATTTCACACTTTAGACAACTTGTCTTTCAGATTTGTTTTGTAGGTGGCTGAAGCAATAGCTCTGAAGCAGTAGCTTGTCTTGCAAACATGAAGACCCAAGTTCAGTACCGAGAACGCACACTTTTTATAAAAGCCAAAAATAATGGAGTATGCTTGTAATTCTGGGGAAGTGAGATAGATAGGGTCCTGGTTTCACAGCCTAGTCTGCCTGGTAAATTCAAAGCTAGGCTTTGTTTCAAAATCCACACGGTAGACACTCCTGAAGGATGATACCCAAGGCAGAGATGGTCCACGGGCAGCCTCATACCTGTGCACAGAGGGGCTTGTGCACTTTCACACACACACACACACACACACACACACACACACACACACACACACACACACGAAGAGTGGTTCACTTTGGAAACCTCACGAATCATCCAACTGAAAAGTGTGAAGTGGAACATAACAGAAATTTTTTTCTGTGACTCCAGTTTCTTACACAGAATAACTGTTTGAAAAAGCATCTTTTTAGGTCTCCACTTCTGTTTGTTTTTATGCCTCTCAGTTTTCTGTAGTTTGTTATATATACTGGCACTGACTCACAGGTGTCCAATGTCAACATCTCATGGATGTTTTCTCCTCTGAGAACTTGAATTCATAACCCAGTTATGTTTCTCATCATGGTCCACTCATTCTATTTTCAACTGCCTTTCTCAATCAAATCATCATCAGCGCACGTTTTGTGAATGTAACGTCTCTATATATATCATGCAGAATTTGCCGCTACTTCCGTTTCTGCTTACGTCACTAAGTAGCAAATAAAACTGGGTCAGCATTTAGAGATCAAGTGAGTGACACGAAGATGCAGTGTACAGTGCATGTGCCTAGGGATACTTAACCCCCTGATAATTCCTGCCATCCATATAAAGAAGATTAGCCTTGAAGTGCATTGAATCCTTAGCTCCCCCACCGGTCAGCCACAGTCAATCTCTGAGGACCTGTCTCAGCTGAACTTTGACACAGCTTTGTTAGGATAGTTGACTTGTCTGTGTGGACCAGGGCTGGAAAGGTCCAGTGATGCTATTTCTCTGTCAGGATAAGTTCTCAGGAGAGAGGGAGGTTGCCCAGAGAAACATGAAGTAGGCAAACAGACAGCATGTCCCCTCCCACTCCCACCTCTGCTAGCAAAGAGTTCAAATGGAAGTAAAGCTGGGAGAAGCAAAGTTCCAGCCACGGCTTCATCGGTAGCGGAGAAGTCATGCTATACCCACAGGTCAAACGGAAAAGGCAGTGTTTCTGAGGGGCCCACTGTGGATTCAGATGAGTGGAAGGTTGAGAGCCAGCCAGTGTGAAATCTTACCCAAAACCCAGGGATCCACAGCAGTGCGCTTTGGGAAGAAGGCTGCTAACTCCCAGAGGAGGTACAAGACAACAGAAGGCTGTAGGCTGAGGAACCTAGGCAGACCTGTGAGACTGTGAAAGAAGGCAGAATGACAGTGTCAGTCAGAAAGGAAGCTAACACATGTGGCCATGGGGACTGGCAAAAGCATCTGGAAACAATAAAAGGCAGAATTTATTTATTTATTTTTTGTTGTTGGGAAGTTTTCTTTGAAAATAACTCTCTAGGGAAGAACAAAAGCCACAATAACAATATCTGCAGTATTTTACTTTTCGTATTTTAGGAATGGATCTAAGAAACAAACACAAAATCCTGGCTTTGTTAATTAGTGGAAATACGGGTTCTAAACAATCCTTTGTAGCCTTTCTGATTCCGTGAAGTCTAACTTGACTTGGAAGAAGCCGGGGGCATAAGAAGACAGCTTAATGAATCCTTTCCTTTATTCCCCACGCTACCCTTACTCAGCTCACCCTCCTTTGGACATATGGAAACATCATACAATTAATGAACAAAAAAGTAAGGGTTTCTTTTCTTGGTTAATGACAAAGGGAAAAACTCATGACAACCATTGATAATACAAAATGTAGTCATATCAAAAATAACATAATCAGAGGAGAGGGGGTTATAAACTACCCAATTGACTCAGCAGGTATCACCAAAATATTTGCAGGTTGCTTGGTAACCCAATTAAAAGTCTCTATTTAAATCCCGGATCATTAGTGACTGAAAATCACTATCATTTGATGGCTCATCTCAGTCCAGTTCTTAGGGGAGATTTTCCTACATCAAAAACCCACCAACATATTTGGCACTAATTGGCTCCCTTGGTGGCAATCTCAGCCTATAGGCCAAGAATTGAGTGGACCTGGGAGGATAAATGATTCCCCAGCCTGAGAGTTGGTGCTTCTCAGCCGAGGCTGAAGGACATCGGTGGGTTAAGATGAGATTCTACACAGATATTACCTGTCTTTGGATAAATTGAGATACTCTCTTTTTTTAAGAATATTATATTGTTGGAAAGTTTTTTTTGAAAAAGCAATTATATTTTAGGGTTTTCCTTTGAAAATATCTCTTCTTCCTATCTCCTTCCCTTTCTCACTCCTTTCTCTAACTTACAATGATCAAGAGAAATGGTCTGAAATTGTATCATCTTTTAAAATCAGAAGCCAGGACTAAAGGCACTGATGTGACACCCTAAAAGTGAATTATATTATCAATAAAATTAGCTGAGTGACAGCCTACCTACTTCACAGATGTGATAAACTCAGAGAGATGTGCAGATTTACAATTAAATAAATATCCAGGAGCCTTAGTATTATTATTTTTCTATTGAAAATGGCTTTGATACTGATCGTCAGAAATAATGGATTCTCCGTGTACTGTGGTGTTGAAAGCAACAAGCAATTTGAAAATCGTCAGTAGAGAGACATGAGTGAGAAGAATAGAACTCTAGATAATTCTGGGAAGCCACTAGAAACCGTAGTGTAACTAGCCAGAAAGGACAGTGGATCTAAATGATATTTGACATTGTCAAGATACTGACCATTGCAAAATGAGCCCACCATACTCATAGTACAGTATGGTACTTTATAGTTGGAGAGAAGGACCATAGCCAATACAGTAATATTACAAAAATTAAAATTAAATAATAACAGAGCTGATGAGCATTAGCATAACTGCAAGCTGCAAAGCCTGGGCCCCAGCTACATCACTGATGTCTTTTGACCAGTGTCTGTATCTGTAACACTGGAAATAGAGATAGGAAAGCCATATATTTTTCCTCAGCCATGATGAGATTCTTTCAAAAGAGATATCTGTGTGATATTTTTTGCTATTGGTATAGTAGGCATATAAAGCGAATTATATTTTATCTTAAGCTTTTTAATAAAATTTCTAAAATGACAAAACCCGCTGAGTTTATTGGACTACAGCACCTTTCAAAATGAACCTCCAAGGATCTATATGAGAAATATTTAATCATGGAAAGATAGGCCCCATTTCATCTGGCTACAGTGTTGCATAAGCAGAGATTAAGTTTGTTGATTAGTTTTCAATGAAGCAATGGGTAAAACCTCTATTATTTTGTAGCAATGAGTCTTTCAATACAGATGTCAAGATAATAATAAAGGTGAAATTCTGAGTTTTCAATTTGCATTAACTTCTAACAATTTAAAAATTTCAGAAAGATTGTGATTTTTTTAAATCAAACTGATTATTACTACTAAGAGACCAGAACAGCTTCTTATTCTTGATCTCTGTTGTTAATCTTTGCTAAATTTCGGACTAGTGTTTCAAAATGTAGTTTTGGGGTCATCTTTTATTCAATTATACTTTCCATATGTGAATTTGTACTTCATGTATAACACAATTTAATCTCATAGGCATTCAAATAGAAATTTCTCCTTTTCAACATGCTGATCTCATACTGGAGAAGGTGATCCATTTTCACAAACAAACCCAAAATTGTCCTGAATTCATGAAAAGGATGACAGTGGCTATTTCAAACCACCCTCTGATGCATGAGTTGCTCATAAAATACAGTAGTTTATGGTTTAAGGTTGGATACATATATTAATTCTGAATGTGTCTAAGTGAAAAGGTTGGTGTTCTATTAATTTGATAAATTGTATGTGTTTCTATTAAAGAATCAGAAAGTTAGTAACATCTATGAGCATCCTACAGTGGGAGAAAGGCATTGTTAAAAGTACTGGATCTAGAATGCCTTACAAAATTTTGATCAGAAAATGTACTTTTTTCTAATTCCTTTTCTTGTGTTCTGAAGAATAAAGTGTGTAATATAATAGTTGGTACCTTGGTTGGAACAACCAGAGATGCTATAGATGTCTTTGTGGGCACTTCTTCCATCTCCTTAACTGGAATCCTTCCTTGTTACCTTCTCATTTTCATTGTCACTGTGATGGGGTTATGACACAGTTGACCTTAAGATAACGTTGTCCCTGCAGAAACATACAGGCCCCATAAAGGAATGCTTTTTCTCTTTGTGCTCATGGAAGAGCAAATCAGAGTCTGAAGGCAGAGGATTGACTCAGGGTCATGGCTGGCAGGAATATGGATGGGAGCACATAGAAAGTCAAGCTGGTGACTTTCAAGAACTGAGAGTGGCCGTACATGACAGCTAGAAATGAAATACATAGGCCAGTTCAAAACCACAGCAGCTGAATTTGGTCAAACCTGAATGATCTTTAAAGACGATCTTTTATCAGTGTATCCAAATGAAAAGTCCCTTTCACTAACAACTTCATTTTGGCATTGTGAGATCTGAGCAGGGAATCGAACAGAAGAGAGCTACAGAAAATATATAGCTCAATAAAATCAATAATAAAAAATAAAACAGTCCCCCCAATAAAAGGAAAAAGAAAAGAGCTACAGAACTCTGCCCAAGAACATGGATGCTTTTTCCTCTACAGTGCATGGTAGTTGGTACACAGCAATAGAGGGCTAAAAGAAACTCACATAACCAAAACTTGTTGTGTTTACCATATTCCATGCCCTGCATAATGTCAATAGTAGAAACACTGAAAATTAAAATCATCTTTTCAACCTTCAGAATCCATGGAATTTCCTCAACACTTGACAAGAGGCAAATGTCAGAGCCTCAGAGTCCTGCTTCTATCCCTAAAAACAGCAGCCTTCCTTCTTTGTCTTTTTTGTTTCCTCCTCTTTTTTTTTTTAGATTTTGCAAATCCATATTTTACTGTGTGAATGTAAAGTGAGGATAGGATTATTTAGCCTTCATGCATATGATTGGCAGGTGCTATGATTTGAATCTGAAATGCTTTCCCCGGTGTTGATGTTTTGAGCTGGATCCCAGAAGGTGGTATTAGTTGGGAAGTTTATCAACACTTCTGAAGACAGGGTAACTGGTAGAAGTAGGTCACAAGGGAGAGCCTTTGACAGCTGCAGCATGGACCCTGGTTGAAGTGTTTTTTGATTCCTGTGAACAGCTCTCCACTACCCTGTGTATTTGCTGCTGTGATGGTCCTCTCAAGGGCATGTGTCCAAGAAACTATGGATAGAAACTTTGAAAGTTTGAATCAAAATCAACCATTCATTTCTTAAGCTTTGTTAGTTGATATTATGGTTACAGAACAATGTTACTAGTACATTGTGGTTAAAAAATACAATATTTGTTCATTCATTTTACTTTTCTTGAGGCAGGGTCTCACTATATAGTCCTTTCTGTCCTGGAGCTCACTATATAGACAGGACTACCCTTGAACTCACAGAGATCTGCCTGTTTCTGCCTCCTAGGTGCAGGGTTTAAAGCATATGCCACTACTTCTAATAGTCTACATAGCACTTCTTAACTATATGTTTAGATAATGCTTCTTCATTTATTGCCCATGTTATTTATAAATATATTTATTGATCTTGTGTTTCTGCCTGTAAAATCTTTTTCTCATTCAGTGCTTAACAGATACTTATCACAGCATTGTATGCATTGTCGATTTTCAATAAATATAAAATTAACAGATCAAAAAAGTATTCTAATTATTTGATTTGGAAAAACATCTTATATCCATCTAATAAGAAGATAGTATCTAATACTGTTTTCTTTAAAGCACCACTTGGAACGCAGAGCTTGGGAAAAGTAAAGATTTGCCGGATTCCCTAAATAGCGAAAACTCAAAGGAAGACATTGTCTTTGCCCTTGATATCCCAATGCACTCAAGTATCTCGTTGTCCTCTGTTCTACACCAGCAGTATCTGTCTTGAAACTCTCTTATTCTGTTGAACTGTTTGTTTTACTCCTGCACTTCAGCAATCAGTAGGTGGGAGTGGTGCCTGTAATTGATCTTTTTATTTAAATTCCTCTGGTGCATCAACATTTCCTCAGTTCAGCATTTATAACTGGCTACTATCAGCACCAATGTTCTCATTCAGTTTCAATTTCAAACCACAAAACGCAAAAAATGTTCTTTAGATACATTTCACAATCTACTAGGAAAATCATCTTTTCAAAAAAATAAGAAAAGTTACCCAAACATCTATAGCATGCTTATGCACCATATTTCATTCCACTTCCTTTTGTATGTTCCTTAACCAGAATGCAATACTAAATTCTGTTCTATAGTTAAATCTTAATGCAGTATAATGACAAATTAAATGTGAATTAAGCTCTCTAGAACCATTAAGTGAGAGGAAAATTTCCATTTTCCCCACTTAACAAGAAGACTATTATTTAATGGTTCCTTCCTCTCATTAAGTGAAGAAATCATTGAGGATTTCTCAGGAAAAGGTCACATTGATAGCTGGAAATCCAACGTTTTCTTTCAGCATCAAAACAGACTGGGTCTTCCATGGTAGAATTTCAGGTAAACTGGTTGGCACGAGTGTCGCTGTAACACTGGTCGAGTTTTGTTGAACTAGTTGGCATGCATGTTGCTGTACACTGGTAGAGTTTCGGGTGAACTAGTTGGCATGCGTGTCACTGTAACACTGGTCGAGTTTTGTTGAACTAGTTGGCATGCGTGTTGCTGTACACTGGTAGAGTTTCGGGTGAACTAGTTGGCATGCGTGTTGCTGTAACACTGGTAGAGTTTCCGGTGAACTAGTTGGCATGCGTGTCACTGTAACACTGGTAGAGTTTCAGGTGAACTAGTTGGCATGCGTGTTGCTGTACACTGGTAGAGTTTCGGGTGAACTAGTTGGCATGCGTGTCGCTGTAACACTGGTAGAGTTTCGGGTGAACTAGTTGGCATGCGTGTCGCTGTAACACTGGTAGAGTTTCGGGTGAACTAGTTGGCATGCGTGTCACTGTAACACTGGTTGAGTTTGTTGAACTAGTTGGCATGCGTGTCGCTGTAACACTGGTAGAGTTTCGGGTGAACTAGTTGGCATGCGTGTTGCTGTCTGTACACTGGTAGAGTTTCGGGTGAACTAGTTGGCATGCGTGTCGCTGTAACACTGGTAGAGTTTCAGGTGAACTAGTTGGCATGCGTGTCGCTGTAACACTGGTAGAGTTTCGGGTGAACTAGTTGGCATGCGTGTCGCTGTAACACTGGTAGAGTTTCGGGTGAACTAGTTGGCATGCGTGTCACTGTAACACTGGTAGAGTTTCGGGTGAACTAGTTGGCATGCGTGTTGCCGTACACTGGTAGAGTTTCGGGTGAACTAGTTGGCGTGCGTGTTGCTGTCTGTACACTGGTAGAGTTTCGGGTGAACTAGTTGGCATGCGTGTCGCTATAACACTGGTAGAGTTTCGGGTGAACTAGTTGGCATGCGTGTCGCTGTAACACTGGTAGAGTTTCGGGTGAACTAGTTGGCGTGCGTGTCGCTGTAACACTGGTAGAGTTTCGGGTGAACTAGTTGGCATGCGTGTCGCTGTAACACTGGTAGAGTTTCGGGTGAACTAGTTGGCATGCGTGTCGCTGTAACGCTGGTAGAGTTTCGGGTGAACTAGTTGGCATGCGTGTCGCTGTAACGCTGGTAGAGTTTCGGGTGAACTAGTTGGCATGCATGTCGCTGTAACACTGGTAGAGTTTCGGGTGAACTAGTTGGCATGCGTGTCGCTGTAACACTGGTAGAGTTTCGGGTGAACTAGTTGGCATGCGTGTCGCTGTAACACTGGTAGAGTTTCGGGTGAACTAGTTGGCATGCGTGTCGCTGTAACACTGGTAGAGTTTCGGGTGAACTAGTTGGCATGCGTGTCGCTGTAACACTGGTAGAGTTTCGGGTGAACTAGTTGGCATGCGTGTCGCTGTAACGCTGGTAGAGTTTCGGGTGAACTAGTTGGCATGCGTGTCGCTGTAACGCTGGTAGAGTTTCGGGTGAACTAGTTGGCATGCGTGTCGCTATAACACTGGTAGAGTTTCGGGTGAACTAGTTGGCATGCGTGTCGCTGTAACACTGGTAGAGTTTCGGGTGAACTAGTTGGCATGCGTGTCGCTGTAACACTGGTAGAGTTTCGGGTGAACTAGTTGGCATGCGTGTCGCTGTAACACTGGTAGAGTTTCGGGTGAACTAGTTGGCATGCGTGTCGCTGTAACACTGGTAGAGTTTCGGGTGAACTAGTTGGCATGCGTGTCACTGTAACACTGGTTGAGTTTGTTGAACTAGTTGGCATGCGTGTCGCTGTAACACTGGTAGAGTTTCGGGTGAACTAGTTGGCATGCGTGTTGCTGTCTGTACACTGGTAGAGTTTCGGGTGAACTAGTTGGCACGAGTGTCGCTGTAACACTGGTAGAGTTTCGGGTGAACTAGTTGGCATGCGTGTCGCTGTAACACTGGTAGAGTTTCGGGTGAACTAGTTGGCATGCGTGTCGCTGTAACACTGGTAGAGTTTCGGGTGAACTAGTTGGCATGCGTGTCACTGTAACACTGGTAGAGTTTCGGGTGAACTAGTTGGCATGCGTGTTGCCGTACACTGGTAGAGTTTCGGGTGAACTAGTTTGCGTGCGTGTCGCTGTAACACTGGTAGAGTTTCGGGTGAACTAGTTGGCATGCGTGTCGCTGTAACACTGGTAGAGTTTCGGGTGAACTAGTTGGCATGCGTGTCGCTGTAACACTGGTAGAGTTTCGGGTGAACTAGTTGGCGTGCGTGTCGCTGTAACACTGGTAGAGTTTCGGGTGAACTAGTTGGCATGCGTGTCGCTGTAACACTGTTATAGTTTCGGGTGAACTAGTTGGCATGCGTGTCGCTGTAACACTGGTAGAGTTTCGGGTGAACTAGTTGGCATGCGTGTCACTGTAACACTGGTAGAGTTTCGGGTGAACTAGTTGGCATGCGTGTCGCTGTAACACTAGTAGAGTTTCGGGTGAACTAGTTGGCATGCGTGTCGGTATAACACTGGTAGAGTTTCGGGTGAACTAGTTGGCGTGCGTGTTGCTGTACACTGGTAGAGTTTCGGGTGAACTAGTTGGCATGCGTGTCGCTATAACACTGGTAGAGTTTCGGGTGAACTAGTTGGCATGCGTGTCGCTGTAACACTGGTAGAGTTTCGGGTGAACTAGTTGGCATGCGTGTCGCTGTAACACTGGTAGAGTTTCGGGTGAACTAGTTGGCATGCGTGTCGCTGTAACACTGGTAGAGTTTCGGGTGAACTAGTTGGCATGCGTGTCGCTCTAGCACTGCTCTGATAATAAGGTTGTTAGAGTGATAGGCTTCCGCTTCACTCAGCTACAACTTACCTTCTAGGTCTTGCCTGATGGGTTTTGCTGCTCATTTACTGGAAAGGTGGGAAAAACTTTTAATAATAATGTTTTCTTTCTTTAATTTACTTTCTCTTTCCTTGAAACACAGTCGAATCTATCAAAATTTAAGTGTGGGTCTAGTGTCTGCACTTTTCTAAATGTTGTGCTGATACTGTTGTTGACTAACATTGGAATGATGAGAAAAGCATGTAATGGCTCTATCTGACCTAGTCTCTTACACAGTTTAAAACACGCAGATTCTTTTTTTCTGATTTGGAAATGAGGAGATGTAGAAACAAAGGAGAAGCAAAAACTCAGAGTTATTTATTATGTACTCTGCATCCACAATTCTGCTTTGACCATCAATTCCCTAATGCTGCATTACATAAACTCATTATTTCATCTACTTCATGGATGAGAGAAGAGATTCTAAGAAGGTCATTTGTTGGGTACCATTTATCTGGTATGAATAGATGCTGGTCTCTTAGGAGGTAGAGTTACAACACAAGTCCATATCCGGGTTTGCTCCTTAAAGTCATTTACCCTTTTACCCTCCTGTTGCCCTGTAGTAAGAACAAGGCTTTGTGTGTGAAGATGGGCTTTCTTGGGCATTGCTAAATAACCTTCTAGTCCACACACTGCAGTTTTTATTTCCTTTATGCAAGAAGGAAATTTACTTCTTGTGATTCTAATTCATTTATATTCTACTCACAATGAGGTTTAGTGTTTATTGAGAGCAATTTGATCTGTAACCCAGACAACTTTATTTTTTTTAGTGTTACTGGAAGCAAAATGTTGATATAAACAAAATGAAAGTAACTCAAGCTGTAAGATTAAAAGCAAAACTTAAATCCCTAGGTTTATTCCCAAAATAATGTGCTGTAAACTTGGCAAAACATTTCCCTATTTATATTTCTGATTACCTCAAATTAGAATCGTAAACACAAAAGTGTGTTTTTCACTCTTAGCAATTGTGTGTGTGTGTGTGTACATGTCTGGAACTTCTATTTTTTTGCAAGCATCAATTGGTAGACTATTTCCCTCTTTAAATAACAATATTTATGGCTATTTTTTCTTATGCTAATAGTCACTGTGAATAGGCAAAGAACTGATGTGGGTTTGAATGGACGATATCTAATGCCTTCATGCAAAGTTGGAGATGTTAGTTTTTAAATCAAAGAGATCCTGGCATCTCAAAAGCATGAAAAGTAAACTTTCTAAATTGCCTTAAAATAGTTGAAGTTGTGAGAAACACAATTTGTTGGAACTTGCTGAGCTGAAGAAATAAATCCTACTCTATAGATTGACTTCCTAATGTCATGAGTCAATTTAGAAATTAGGGGCAAGATAAATGCCTTTCCTTTCGTTGCACCGATGTATTTAGCTTAATCATGAGCATCACTGGAGACAGATTGAAAAATAAATTGTTCACTGTCTCCAAGACAAACCCCAAATAGGAAACTTGATATTCTGTACAAACTCTATCTCTGAAATATGCTTTGAAAAGGCATGGTATAATTATGTGTAGCATTATAGAGATTCTTGTGTTTATAAATATTTTCAGAAGGCTTTGAAATTGTTTGCAAATCTGAAGTTTATAAATGACTTATGAAATCCACAAATTTGCTAAATATGTTTCTGCATTTTTGCATTATGCACTGTGATTTTTCTTTCTATGTGGTGTAAGTCAAACAAAAATGGTTTACAATAGGGCTAGATGGGACTACATTTTCCAAACAAAAGAAGCATCTGTTTTTCTAATTTAGATTTTGAATTTACTTTGGCTTCACAATTGGTTCCACTGCAAACAATGTGGTTCAAATGACAATGACATTGATTGCAGTTTTCCTTTGCACCGAGAGTGTGCTGTATCCAACATTGTCAACTCTCCTCAACTAAGGACAACTAATCCTTCCAGTACCCCTGAATATCAGGTATTATTTGAGACAATGATACAGACAGAAGGGTGACTTTGTAGAAGGCTTCCAAGTTTACACAAATCCCTAGAACTTTTAAATGACCAGGAAATAACTCTTGATGTACCTTTTCAATTCTCACACCAGGGTTCTTATAAGCATGGTTTCTCTACTTGGCTCATTTTCCCAGAACATTGACAAGATTCCATTCTAACTGACTGTGTATCATCTGTGTTTTAGGTCAATATTAAGTATCTTCCTCCATCTTATTTGCTGCAATCCTACTTTCTATCTTTGCCAGTATGAAAGTCTATAAGCGTGTGGTATTCTGGGGAAGTCTTCACAATATCCTCATGCCTTACAGGACTTTATTCTCAAGTAACATTCCATTAATTTCATTAATTCAGAGGGTTAGTTTGAACATCACTTAAAAAGTCATGCTAATATTTTAGTATTTAAAATAAATGTGTTTATGTTTACTCTATATATGAAAGACCATTCCATTCAAGAGGAGAGACGGCCTTCTCTTTATTGATTTTCATTCATTGGGCTATTCGTGAAGCATTTATTGAATAATTGCCATGTAGGTGCCGGTTTGTAGGCACAAATTATCATATTTCTTAGCACTGATAGTTATTGTTTCCATAATCCAAGGACTCTAAGGGGAATCCACTGCTGATTGAGTTGACAAACACAGTAGTCTATGAACTGTTTGCTGCATGGCCTGTGACCTGTGTTTTTAATATCAGAGCATTTTATCTTATACACCTCCTAACATTTCAACATCTTAATTATGATAACCCTCCTGTTTTTTATGAATCACATTGGAATCTTACTCATCTATGAACAGGAAATAGAAATTTCTGATCACTTCCCAAGCATGTTTCTACTGCTATGATATATTAGTGCTATTTTTGTGATTAAGTGAGTATTAAAATGTTATTCTTTTCAATAAGATAAACTTAATGTTTGAGTTAATTAGCATTTTAAAGTCTAGTTTCTTGAGTTCTCTATATATTTTGGAGATCAGACCTTTGTCTGTTGCGGGGTTGGTGAAGATCTTCTCCCAGTCAGTAGGTTGCCTTTGTGTCTTAGTGACAGTGTCCTTTGCTTTACAGAAGCTTCTCAGTTTTAGTAGGTCCCATTTATTCAATGTTGCCCTTAATGTCTGTGCTTCTGGGGTTATACCTAAGAAGCGATCGCCTGTGCCCATCTGTTGTAGGGTATTGCCCACTTTCTCTTCTATCAGATTCAGTGTTTTCGGGCTGATATTGAGGTCTTTAATCCATTTGGACTTGAGTTTTGTGCACGGTGATAGATATGGGTCTATTTTCATTCTTCTACAGGTTGACATCCAGTTGTGCCAGCACCATTTGTTGAAGATGCTTTCTTTCTTCCAATGTAAACTTTTAGCTCCTTTATCGAAAATGAGGTGTTCATAGGTTTGTGGGATAAAGTCCGGGTCTTCTATACGATTCCATTGGTCAACTTCTCTGTTTTTATGCCAGTACCACCCTGTTTTCATTACTGTAGCTCTGTAATAGAGTTTGAAGTCAGGGATGGTAATGCCTCCAGAAGATCCTTTATTGTATAGGATTGTTTTGGCTATCCTGGGTTTTTTGTTTTTCCATATAAAGTTGATTATTGTCCTCTCCAGATCTGTGAAGAATTTTGATGGGATCTTGATGGGGATTGCATTGAATCTATAAATTGCCTTTGGTAGAATTGCCATTTTTACTATGTTGATCCTCCCAATCCAAGAGCAAGGGATGTCCATCCATTTTTTGGTATCCTCTTCAATTTCTTTCTTCAATGCCTTAAAGTTCTTGTCAAATAGATCTTTCACTTCCTTGGTTAGATTTACCCCAAGATATTTTATGCTGTTTGTGGCTATCGTGAATGGAGAAGCTTCTCTGATTTCCCTCTCTGCTTCCATATCCTTTGAGTATAGGAGGGCGACTGATTTTTTGGAGTTGATCTTGTATCCTGCCACATTACTAAAGCTGTTTATCAGCTGTAAAAGTTCTTTGGTGGAATTTTGGGGGTCGCTTATGTACACTATCATATCATCTGCGAATAACGAAAGTTTAACTTCTTCATTTCCAATTCGAATCCCCTTGATCCCATTATGCTGTCTTATTGCTATTGCTAGAACTTCCAGCACTATATTGAAGAGGTATGGCGAAAGTGGGCAGCCTTGTCGTGTTCCTGAGTTAAGCGGGATGGCTTTGAGTTTCTCTCCATTTAATTTGATGTTAGCTGTCGGCTTGCTGTATATAGCTTTTATTATATTTAGGTATGACCCTTGTATCCCTAATCTCTCCAAGACTTTTAACATAAATGGATGTTGAATTTTGTCAAATGCTTTTTCAGCATCTAATGAAATGATCATATGGTTTTTTTCTTTCAGTTTATTTATATGATGGATTACATTGATAGATTTTCGTATGTTGAACCAGCCCTGCATCTCAGGAATGAAGCCTACTTGATCATAATGGATAATTTTTCGGATGTGTTCTTGGATTCGGTTTGCCAGTATTTTGTTGAGGATTTTTGCGTCGATATTCATGAGTGAGATCGGCCTGTAATTCTCTTTCCTGGTTGAGTCTTTGTGTGGTTTTGGTATCAGAGTAACTGTAGCTTCATAAAAGGAATTTGGTAATGACCCTTCTGTTTCTATATTGTGGAATACATTGAGGAGTATAGGTATTAGGTCTTCTTGGAAGTTCTGGTAGAATTCCGCATTGAAACCATCTGGCCCTGGGCTTTTTTTGGTAGGGAGGTTTTTGATAACAGCTTCTAGTTCTTCGCGACTGACAGGTCTGTTTAGCTTGTTCACCTGGTCCTGATTTAATTTTGGTAAATCGTATTTATCTAAGAAAGTGTCCATTTCTTTTACATTTTCCAGTTTAGTGGCATACAAGCTTTTGTAGTAAGATCTAATGACTCTCTGAATTTCCTCTGTGTTTGTGGTTATGTCCCCCTTTTCATTTCTGATCTTATTAATTTGCAAATTTTCTCTCTGCCGTTTGATTAGTTTGGATAGGGGTTTGTCAATCTTGTTGATTTTTTCCAGGAACCAGCTTCTTGATTCATTGATTCTTTGGATTGTTTTTTGTGTTTCTATTTTGTTGATTTCAGCCCTCAGTTTGATTATTTCCAGTCTTCTACTCCTCCTAGGTGAGTCTGCTTCTTTTTTTTCTAGAGCTTTCAGGTGGGCTGTTAAGTCTCCAATATGTGCTTTCTCTGTTTTCTTTAAGTGGGCACTTAGTGCTATGAACTTTCCTCTCAGGACTGCTTTCATAGTGTCCCATAAGTTCGAGTATGTTGTTTCTTTATTTTCATTGAATTCAAGGAAGACTTTAATTTCTTTCTTTATTTCCTCCTTAATCCAGGTATGGTTCAGTAGTTGACTGTTCAGTTTCCATGAGTTTGTAGGCTTTCTGGGGGTAGCATTGTTGTTGAATTCTAACTTTAATCCATGGTGGTCTGATAAGACACAGGTGGTTAGTAATATTTTTTTGTAGCTGTGTAAGTTAGCTTTGTTACCAAGTATGTGGTCAATTTTCGAGAAGGTTCCATGAGCTGCAGAGAAAAAGGTATATTCTTTCCTATTTGGGTGGAATATTCTATAGATGTCTGTTAAGTCCATTTGCTTCATTACCTCCATTAATTCTCTAATTTCTCTGTTAGGTTTCTGTCTGATTGACCTGTCCATTGGTGAAAGAGGAGTGTTGAAGTCTCCTACTATTAGTGTGTGCGGTTTGATGGCTGCCTTGAATTTTAGCAATGTTTCTTTTACATACGTGGGTGCTTTTATATTAGGGGCATAGATATTCAGGATTGAGATTTCTTCCTGATGAATTTTTCCTGTTATGAGTATAAAATGTCCCTCTCCATCTCTTTTGATTGATTTAAGTTTGAAGTCAACTTTGTTAGAAATTAGTATGGCCACACCTGCTTGTTTCTTAGGTCCATTTGCTTGATAAGCCTTTTCCCAGCCCTTTACTCTGAGTAGGTGCCTGTCTTTGTGGTTGAGGTGTGTTTCTTGTAGACAGCAGAATGTTGGATCCTGTTTTCGTATCCAGTCTCTTAGCCTGTGCCTTTTTATAGGTGAGTTGAGTCCATTGACATTAAGTGATATTAATGACCAGTGGTTGTTAACTCCGGTCACTTTTTAAGTAGTAGGGTTTGTGTGTTTCCCTTCTTTGAGTTGCGCTGGTGAAGGGTCTCTAGATGTCTGAGTTATTGGGGTCTTTGTTGGACTCCTTGGTTAGTGATTTTCCTTCTATTATTTTCTGTAAGGCTGGATTTGTGGCTATGTATTGCTTAAATTTGTTTTTATCCTGGAAAATTTTGTTTTCTCCATTTATGGTGAACGAAAGCTTGGCTGGATATAGTAGTCTGGGCTTGCATCCATGGTCTCTTAGTTTTTGCAGTACATCTATCCAGGACCTTCTGGCTTTCATGGTTTCCATAGAGAAGTCAGGTGTAAGTCTGATAGGTTTACCTTTATAAGTAAGTTGGCCTTTTTCCTTTGCGGCTCTTAATATTCTTTCTTTATTCTGTATATTTTGTGTTTTGATTATTATATGGCGAGGGGATGTTTTTTTTTGATCCAGCCTATTTGGGGTTCTGTATGCCTCTTGAACCTTCATAGGTACATCCTTCTTCAGGTTGGGAAAGTTTTCTTCTATAATTTTGTTAAGTATATTTTCTGGACCGTTGAGCTGCACTTCTTCTCCTTCTTCTACTCCAATTATTCTTAGGTTTGGTCTTTTTATTGTGTCCCATATTTCCTGAATGTTTTGTGATGAGAGTTTGTTGGACTTGCTGTTTTCTTTGATCAGTGCGTTTATTTTCTCTATGTTATCCTCAGACTCTGAGATTCTTTCTTCTATCTCTTGTATTCTGCTGGTTATGCTTGTTTCTGTAGTCTCTATTCGTTTACCTAGATTTTCCATGTCCAGCCGGCCCTCTGTTTGTGTTTTCTTCTTTGCCTCCATTTCATTTTTCAAATCATGAACTGTTTCCATTATCTGCTTGATTGTTTTTCCTTGCTTTCCTAGGGTATCATTCACTGATTTACTCAATTCCTCGAACTTTCTGTTATACTTCTCATCCATTTCTGTAATGGCGTTTTTTATATGCTGTTTAAGGGTGTCAATCACTGTCATGAAGTCAGTTTTTTCTCCTTCTTCATGATTAAGGTGTTCATGTCCTCCTGTTGTGAGGTCGCTGGCTTCTGGTGGTTTCGTGTTGTTTTTCAGATTGTTGGGTGAATTCTTGCATTGGCGTCTCCCCATCTCTTCCTTCCAATATTCTCCTATGGATCTTCTTTTACAGGATCAGGTCTTCTTGCCAACTGATGTACCTTCCAAGTGATGTCACTCCCCCGTGATGTTTCTCCTGGAGTCCAGTTCCGATCTCCTTGCTGCTTGGTTAGCTTGCAAACAAAGGCCCACCCTGCTTGCTGCAGGCAGGTTATGGAGACAAAGGAGCTACCACCTTCCCCTTTGCACTCACCTTCGGGTTCAGTCCCAGCGCCCAGGCAGGCTGAACAGGGAGGCAGTCTGCCCCAAGAAGGGAGGGATGGAGGGAGACAGGGGGTAGGGGGATCTGGATGTAAGCTGGATGGGCTAGGAAGAGAGAGGAGGTACCGGGCAGTGTAGCCCTGTAGGTTGATCAGGAAGTGTAGGCGGGCTGTTCCCAGGTGCCGCAGCACTCACTCACCACAATGATGTCTCACTAGGTGCCCTGATCGAAACTCCGTGCTGCTTGGTTCGCTCGCAGACAAAGGGCCCACCCTGCTTGCTGCAGGCGGGCTATGGGGACAAAGAAGCCCCCGAGCTCCCCTTTACCCTAAGCTAGGGGTTAGGACCCAGCGCCCAAGCAGGCAGAGCAGGGAGGCTCTCTCCCACCAGGGAAGGGAGGGGGGAGAGAAACAGAGGGTGGGGGGATCTGGATGTAAGCTGGATGGGATAGGAAGAGAGAGGAGGTACTGGGCAGTGTAGCCCTGTAGGTTGATCAGGTAGTTTAGGCGGGCTGTTCCCGGGTGCCGCAGCACTCACTCACCACAATGATGTCTCACTAGGTGCCCTGATCGAAACTCCGTGCTGCTTGGTTCGCTCGCAGACAAAGGGCCCACCCTGCTTGCTGCAGGCGGGCTATGGGGACAAAGAAGCCCCCGAGCTCCCCTTTACCCTACGCTAGGGGTTAGGACCCAGCGCCCAAGCAGGCAGAGCAGGGAGGCTCTCTCCCACCAGGGAAGGGAGGGAAACTTAATGTTTGAAATGGTTATGAATAAGATAATACAATGATGCATTAACTGGAGCTTATATCTTCATAGTGTAACCAGAGTTTAAGGATACCTTCCTAAATGGTAATTTATCATAAATAGAAATTACCAGCTAAAACATAGAGTTACTACCTCACTACCTGAAAAAGCCAAAAATATCCTACCATCTGGTTTTATTTTGTACCATATTTTACATTAATCCCACATGTAAATTTTTATTGAATTACCTTCAAAAATTGTAAATAACTACCTTTTTCTGGATTCAGATAGACTTGTCTAGAGAATTTCATTTTATTATTCACAAATTGATAATCAAAGAGAAATAATTTTATTCTAAATAAAACTTAGTTTTTCTTCTGTGAAATGCAATAACAAAAGCAACTTCATTAATGAATACATGGAACATTTAGAAAACATCTCCATACAAAGTAGCCATCCTGGAAATGCTAGTTAGTTCTATTAAAATGGGTTTCAAATTGAGGTGAAACATATTGAAAGACATAAATCAAACCTTAATAGATCATGGTTAAAGCAGAAAGTTTTCATAAAGTGGAGCTTTATATAGAGTTATATATTTATAGAAGGTTATACATTATGACTTTGTCGTACGGTTATAATAAAGAGAGCTGCAATGTCAGTGTTTCTGCATTAATACTTGAAGCCTTTGCATAGTCTGTTGATAGAATTACTCAGGCACTTATTACTGCTGCATCACAACTGCGGCATAGAGTAGCTAGTGTGTCCATTTTATGAGCTTGGAGACTGAGGGTTATCAGAGAAGCCACTTTCATTAGGGTTAATTGTGACAAATATGCAGGGGGCAGGACTTGACTCCAGCTGCATTCATTTCTCCATATCGCACACTTTCCAATAGCCTGCCATTCTAATTAGCATTATTTAAATATAAGTAGCAATTAGCTCCGTCAAGAGAATCAAATGATCAGTTTTGACTTCATATTTATTAAATGTCTATTATATGCCAAATATTATGAGCAGGCTTGAATAAATATTTTATAACATACTCCTTTAGTTGATTTAGCTATTACTTATGCTGATTAGGCATCAACCCTTCCACTGTAAAATGCTAGTGAGACACTAGAGAAGATACATTCTTTAGTTAAAAGGTTCTATTTTCTATAAGGTATTTTAGATTTTTGAGTAGCACCAGGAACCCAGTAAAACTGGGTAGAAAGTGCAGAGATGTCCCAAGCATCCCTTGGCCTGACATAAGGAAAACCTCACATGTGGTCAACACCCCACTTGGGTGGCATAGTATGATAGCTGGTGAGCCATTGTTAACAAATCTCACTCATCAAAATCCCTGACTTATGTTATGGCTTATTCTTGATGTTGTAATTCTATGAATCTGCACAAATATCACTGAATGGCATGTTTCTTCTTTGACAGTACCTTAGAGTTTGGCTTCTCTTAAAAAGCCTTTCAGGCCTATGATTCAGTACTCGACACCATCCCTATCCATTTTTACCATTTAAACCAATATTTTTCCAAATTTTAAAATTTATTTTTATTGAGAAAAGAAAAAAAAAACAAGTTTCTGCCTCCTCCCAGCCTCCCATTTCCCTCCCCCTCCTCCCACCCTTCTCCCCTTCTCCCCACTCCTCTCCCCCTCACTCTCCAGTCCAAAGAGCAGTCAGGGTTCCCTGCCCTGTGGTAAGTCCTAGGTCCTCCCCCCTCCGTCCATATTTAGGAAGGTGAACATCCAAACTGGCTAGGCTCCCACAAAGCCAGCACATTAAGTAGGATCAAAACCCCGTGCCATTGTCCTTGGCTTCTCATCAGCTCTCATTGTTCGCCATGTTCAGAGAGTCCAGTTTTATCCCATGCGTTTTCAGTCACAGTCCAGCTGGCCTTGGTGAGCTCCCAATAGATCAGCTCCACTGTCTCAGTGGGTGGGTGCACCCCTCGTGGTCCCGACTTCTTTGCTCATGTTCTCCCTCCTTCTGCTCCTCATTGGGACCTTGGGAGCTCAGTCCAGTGCTCCAGTGTGGGTCTCTGTCTCTTACTATTTCCACAGGTTTGCCTTTCCATAATGTCGTTTATTTAAAGATACACAGTGCTTAGGATAGATATTCCAATTGATTTTTTCCCCTTAGAATATGGACTTGAAATCCTTCCCTTTCAGTTTTTGCTATGGTAGCTCCTTTCCTTCAGCATGAAATAATCCCTTATCCAGATGTTCCACACTCTGTTTGATCACATACTGAAGGACATCTTACTTGCTTTTGAGTTTTGGCAATTATTGTACAGCTTCCATAAACAGTTGTGTGATAAATTTTTGTTTTGTTTTGTTTTCTTTGGTTTCTCTCTTTGTTTTTTTGTTATTGTAGTGTCTTGTTTCTTTTGCTGTTGTTGTTTTGTTTTGTTTTTGTGGATAATAACTTTCAAATTCTTTGACTGGTACCAAGCATAGACACCGTATCATCCTAAGTTTATCTTCCGTTGCATAAGAAACTGCCAAAACCTCCAGAGTGGCAGAACCATTTTGAATTCTTCATAGCAGTGAACAGGAATCCAACTTGTTACAAATCTTTACCAATGTTCAGCTTTGCCAGAGTGCAGGCCTTGCTATGGCATCGGGGTGTAGCAGTGCCTACTGGTAGCATATGATTTGCAGCATCCCTCGAAATGTCGATTTCTTACCCATAGATTCCCTTTGGAGGGCTGTCTGTTAAGGTCTTTGACCTGTTTTAATTTAGTTGTTTGTCTTCTCATTACTGAGTATTTGTTTCTTGATACACTTTGGGTTACAGTTCCGTGTTAGATGAGCCTTTTGCAAATATTTCCCCTCAGCACATGGCTTGTCACTTTGTTTTTTTGGTTTTTTCTTCTGCAGAGAAAGATGTCATTGCTTTAATGAAGCCTGGAGGATCAATTCCTTTCTTGGATAAATGTTGTCCCTTTAAAAAAATTATCACTTAATATGTTTTAGCCAACATTAGTGAGATGGAACTACAATTTTGGTGTGTGGGATATAAGCTGAAGTTTACATACTAATATCCTCTTATAATCTTTGACATAATCACGTCTAATTCAAGGGTTTTGTCTGTGGTGTAGTTACTATTGTCTGTGTAGTGTGAGAGAGAGCTTTGCACGGGCAAGGCAAGTGTTCAGTTAATAAGCTGTCCTCAAAATGGGAGATTTCAATTGATTAGTTTCAGTGTAATATAAATACAGTTCTGTTATTTACAAAAATAGAGCTTGATTTTTTTTTCCTTCATGGTATACACCATATTCTTTCTGACTCTGGTCATATTGCATTATGGCAATCTACCTTCATGACAAAGTTAGGAAATGTCTCTCAGCTATTCTCAGAAAGATTATGGAGAGCTGATAAAGCCTCTATCTCAAATATCTGGTCGAAATAATGAATGATTCCATCTGCTCCTGATAATTTCCACTTGGGAGAGTTTTTGATTACCAATTCAACTCACAGCTTACTTAAATTGCCTATTTTATCTGAATTTTGGCAGATGTTTCTTTCAAGAAATTCATTTCTTACTTCTATACTATTAGATACATGAGCAGGGAATTGGACATGAAATGTATTATCTTTGTAATGTCCATTGAGTGTGAAGAGATATTTTGTTTTTTAATCTGGTATTAATAAATTGTGTCCTTTCTCTTAATTCCCCTGATTAAATGCATTGATTTTATGCATCTTTTCAGCAAACTAGATCTTTTCCTTCTTCTCTGAATATTTTGGTTTTGTTAATTTATGCTCAGATTACTATTTTACACTTCTGCTGATGACTTGGGGTTTAATTTACTCTTTTTATGGTGTAAGATGAACACTTCAATTTTTGATTTCAGATATTTACTCTTTTGCAATATATGATACATATGATTTCTCTCATTTCTTTCTGGTAAGTTATATTTACATTTGCATGTAGTGAAATGCTTTTTTAAATCTTTCTTTCTTTGTTCTTTGCCCTTGTGTTGCTTTGCAGTGTGTTTGATTTCTCTATATTTGGAATCTTTCCGGTTATCTCCCTGTTGTTGGTTTCTCATTTAATTCTACTCTGTAATGGAAGCAGAAATAGCAACATTTCTGTTTTGGTTTTTGAATTTGCTTTTATTTTAATTTGGGGAGATACATTTCATGGTTGCAAAAGTGGTCCTTCTTGTAAATCCTCTTTGTGACCTTGAGAACAGTAAGCTCACGTTATTATTTGAAGTCTTCTACAGCTGTCAATTGCATCCAGTTATTGATGGTGTTGTTGATTTCAACTTGTGTCTTTAGTGGTTTTTTATTTTTTTTGTCTAAAGGATCTGTCCATTTCTCATAGGGCTTTTTATATCTACTAAAATCATGGGCCTCTTTATTTCTTCTTGTAGTTTTATCAATTTTTGTCTCCTAGATTCGGATTCTTTGGGTTTTCTTTGTTTGTTTTGTTTTATTTTGCCTAAGAAACATTGTAGTAACATGATGGTAAATCCAAAGACCGAGATGACTTCTAAATGACTAATAGAAAGGTACCATATACATAACAGATCCACTGGACACATCAATTATTCATGAGCTATACAACAAAGAACATCATAGTACGAACTTGCATTAAATTAAACTTGAATGGCACACCATTTTGTAAATTTTTTTCGGTAAAATTATTTTGTAAACTTGTAAATTATTTCTAGCAAGTTCCAGTGAATACTTTTGAACAATGGTTAGTAGTAAGTAATTAGGACCATAGAAAGTGAAACTCAGAATAATTTCGGCCTCCTCTATGAAACATCACAAATATCCCTGCACATGTAAGATAAAGTGAGGATAGATATTGAAATAACTTGCTGTTATTGGTATTTGGAACAAACTGTGCTATTAGATCAATAAGGAAAACAACAGTGTTTATTTTTATCTGTGCTTATTTCTTCTTTGATAGTATTTATTTATTTGTGGAGATTCACAGGTTCTGTTGTTGTTTTTCTTCTTCATATGTTCTTTGTTTTGAGGCAGTGTTTCACTATACAGAGATTTGACCCGAAATGACCACATAATCCAGACTGTCCTTCAACTAATGAGCAAGCCTCCTGCCTCAGCTCTCTAAGTGCTGGGTAGATTTGCATGTTTTGAATAATGTTGCCTTCTAATTTTTTCGAACACTTCTTTCTTGTAAGACAATCCAACTAATATCAAATCCTGCCTGCACCCTCTCCTTTATTGATCCTCCGCGGCTGTTTACTCATTTCTCAGGAAAGAGAACGTCTAGGCTGGTGGGTTCTTCCTGTTCGTATTTCAGATATTTTGATCCGCTCTTCTTTTTCTTGTGCATCTCATAAGGAAATGTTTACACAATTCTAACCGTTGTTCCTTTCTATAAGTGATCTTTGTTCCTTGTCTTAATTTATTCTATGATTGTATATAGTTTAAGAAGGATACTGATGTAGATGTTTTGCTCATAACAGAGATTCTTTCATTGCTTTCTCCCTAGCATTCCTTTTACATCCAGCATTTGCTTTCACTCTAACTGTGTGGCTACATGGAGCTATTTTTTGTTGTCTGTCAGCTGTTTCTTTCATGTATCCCACTCGATGTCAATAAGAGAAAGGCAAAAACACCAGACTATTGCAGAGCAATTTTCTAAGTGTAACCACAAATGATTTTTATCCCATTATTTCTATTTTCTAGATATGAGACCAAGGATTATTGAGGATCATAACTGGTTATATGATAGCAATATTAGAAGCATCTGGGATCCAAGATCAAATCAATTCGGGATGGTCATATCAACAACTTCATTTCTCAGAACCAACTGTTCCTACTTTCTGTTTTAACTTTCATGAATGTAGCAAATAGTCAAGTTGATTAAACTTCAAAGCGAAAAGACTTGTTTGGACTTAATGATTTGGAGATTTCTGTCCAGGATTTATTTGTCCCATTTCTTTGGGGCCTGCTCTCCAGGCAGGAACATACTACTATGAGGAAAGAATGGTCCAGCTCTGCCACCCCTTCGTGAGTAGGATATGAAGAATAGCTCAGAAGGAGTGACTCTAATTTTCAAGGGGATGCCCTCAGTGACTGGAAAACCTCTCACTAGGTCCCACCCCTCATAAAGTTCCCACTGTTCTTAATAATGCTTACATGGGAACTCATCCTGAGACAGATAGCCTTTGGGGACATTTAATATCAAAACTGAAATACATTGAAAAGTCTATGTTGAAATTTAAATCCTTATCATGACTACAATTAGATGTCTCACCTTGTTTGGAAAAAAAGAAGACTGTAGTAGATCACTTATCTTCTGTAATGCCATTTCATTTGTATTTTAATAAATAAAGCATGCCTGAAAATCAGAAAAGTAAAACAGGGATATTGACCAGTCTTAAAGACCAGGCAGCAATTGACACACACCTTTAATCCCAGTAGCCACACTATCTTGCCAGAGAAACCAGGCAGTAGTGGTACATGCTCTCAGTCCCAGAACTAAAGAGGATTATACAAAAGGAGAAGACAGCTCTCAGGCTCAGGCTCAGTCTGAGTTTCCTGAAGGCAGGATCACCATTTTGGATTGAGGTAGAGGTAAAAAGCTGTTTCGCTTTTCTGGCCTTTAGGTTGAATGAACCCCAATACCTGTCTCTGAGTTTTTATTAATTGTGCTTCAGTCTCCGAATTAAACTATCCAGAACACATCTGACAATCAGAAAGCACAGCCTAAGAGTAGAAGAGGATTCTGTCCCCAAAAAGTAAATTCGCATGTGTGAATTTGGATGTCAAATCAATAATAAGACCATCTTTCCCTAATTTTGTTGTGTGCATAGAAGAATAATAGATTTCAGAGAATTTTTTAAAATCAAAGAAAAATGATAGAAATGTTAGTTTGTTATGTGTAAGTGCTAAACTACATTATTCTAACAAGTTGTTACAACATATCAATAATTTAAGAGAGATTAGAGTATAACAAATGCAAGTTTTGCAGTCAGTTTTTGTGTGTAGCATTGCATTAGTGGCTTGATAGATAAAAAGAGACTGGAGAATGACCTTTGACAACAGAGGCCTACACATGCAGGCAGTTACTATAGAAAGAGTTAACAATGTATAGCTGCAATTGCAAAATAGAGATGGGTCACCCAGTACTGCCTGAGACTGCGTAGAAGTGATTATGAGTGTGTTAGGGCAAAGACACGCCACAGAGAAGGAATACAGCAACAGAATCTTAAAGAATGCACACAAAGAGCTTTAAATAGTTGCAGGTAGCTGGGATTCCTTCTCTATCCAGAAATGGGGCAGGAATTAAGTTAGAAGAAAAATAAGGGGCCAGAAGAGAGTAAACACAAGTAGTGACTGCATTTAAGAAAATTGATAGTTAAGCCTAGAGATAACAAGTCAATTAAATACTTTTAACTAATTAAATATATTATCCAGCTAGAATGATGCTTTAAGAAAGAGTCTGTTTTGGTCAACTAAGTTGTACTGCTGCTCTCATCAATTAGGAGAATATAAGACAACCCTGGCCATATTTGATGTAGTTAGAAGAATTTGCTGGCTGTAGAGAAAAAGAAAGGAGTATTCTATTCTCAGGCTTGTGAGGCAGTGTGACACAGAGATATCATTTTTACTGTCATAATAAACCTTGGGGAATGAACAGCATTATGTGGAGATAAGAGTCATGTTTTAGAGACATTGAGTTAGGCTTCTTGTAAGAAATATTTATTTTGATGCCCATAGAAATAACAAGTGCACTTTGTGAAATTGGACGTGAAAGTTTTTGACAATAAAATAAAACTTTGGAAATCTCTACTGTAGATAGGATTTGAATTTGTAGGAAGATCACACTAGGCTTCTTGTCTTCAGAGGACATAAAAAAAACTTTCGCTGCTATCATTAACAACTGCCACAGAGAGCAAGAACAGATACCCAAGAAACCATGTGTTATTCAAAGGTTAAGTTGAAATAAAAATGACGGAAATGCTCAAAAAAAAAAGAAAGTGGAGATTCATGTAAGAATAAATGCAAGTTATTCTGGAAATAATATGAACGGACATCGTTGTTTTTGTTGATAGCAGAGGCCCCATGCCTGTAAAAAGTTTTCCCCAACACCACCACCAAGTGTCATCTAAGTTTATCTAAAGAGAAAAGTAAAATGATCCCCAGAATATTGCTGAAGGAAGTTCAGGATCGTAGTGTTTGATACAGCCCTGTAATTCCAGCACACAAGCAGGTCAGACAAGAAAGTCATGAGCTCTAGGGCAGGCAGGGATGCTTAGCTGAACTTTGTCTCAGAAACCAGAAAAAGCAGTCACAGTCTAGAAGTACTCTACACCCCAGGTCTCAAAGAAGAGCCTCTGCTTATGTCTGTATTGTAGGTTAAAATTATTTCTATGTTCCATGCCTTCATAGGTATTTCCTTTAGAATGTCAAATTTGTGGCTACCTGACTTTAAGGTTTTTCGTGTGTTGACTTCTTTTTGGACATGCAGTTTTAATTCTCACAGTTTTCTTACTCATCTGTGTCTTTTACTCTAGCCAGATTCAGTTTCTTTTGGTTCCTCAGATGCAACACATTCTCTCTTGTCCTGTGAGTCTGCTGATACATATTCCTCGGATCACTCCTGTGTGTTCTTGAAGACAACTCTCATTGTCCTGGCTCCATTCTTGTGTTTCATGCTCCATCTCGGTGCTCAGGTTGTGGCCAGGACATCCCTGTACCTCCACAGGATTTGGTTTCTTGGTCTTATTTCTGTAACAAAACCATGCATTACTAGATGTCAGAATGAGTTGCATTTTGTTTGTTTACTCAGAGCATAAGCCAACATCTGCCTTCAGCAATATAAATATTGTTAGGTACTCAACAAATGATTCTGAATAAAGGGATCAATCAGTGTAGACTTTTCACTCAAGAAGCCTTGGTGTAAAAGGAATACTAACATTAATTAAGCTCCTACTAAGAGCCATAAAGGTTTTATAGAAGATGAATTCATTAGATCTTTAATAAGTCAAAATATGTTGTCATAAACATTGTTATAAAGTTAAAGATTTCTATATGTCAGCAAAACTTTGCTGAAGGAATTATAAAATCCTTTTTTTTAGATCATAGCATTGGTGATTCTTTGGAGTTCTCTAATCTTGGCTGCATTAATTGGATATTGTCTCCTTTAACCATACTTTAGATTATATAGCAGTAACAAGCCAAAGATCATGATATGAGCTTAGCAGCGGTATCTAATGCTGAAATTTTAATTTCAAAGATGATGTTATTCGGTGGAGTTTTTGGGAAGTTATTAGATAATGAGTATAGATCCTTCCTAAATTACATTAGTGATAATACTGTTAAATCTAAACCACCAAGTGAGGATATGGCAACCAAGTCTATGGATCTAAAAGCAGGTCTTCAGGAGTCACTGAATCAGAACTTTGGTCTTGAACTTCTGTGTCTCCAGAAATGTCAGAATACATTTTTGTCATTCAAAATTTGCCAGTTCCTGGTATCTTGTTATAGTGACCACAAAAATTCTGTATACACTGAAACAAAACCAAAGCAACTTTGTTTGATCATATGGTGGTCAGACTTGAATGCTTTTTTAGTTTTGATCATATGGAAAATTTTCAGCTGCATGATCCCTTAATAATCCTTTAAAATTCCATCTACTCTCAACATTATTTTTAGCAATGTATTATATTCCCCAAATCCTCTCATATTGTAAAAGAAATATGTATCTTATCTTCTCAAACTATAATATTAATAATGATTGCTGTACTGAGGTATTTTACCCCAATTTTCTATGCTTAATAAATACATTGATGATAAATTAATGATAATTAGACTGAATTAATATACTTTTAGACATATCTCTTTATAATTTCATTGTTATTAAAGACTGTTAGAAAGCCACAGAATATACGATTTTGTGTGTCAATCCCAATTATTTATCTCTACTCCTATGGATTCAGGTCATTTTCAAGACTTTTTTATAACCAGAAAATCTTAAGACCATTGTGCATAAACCATTGCCCATATTTTGAGTTATTTCTAAGGTATTGTTTTTTTATAAATATAAATACTAGGTCAAAAGTTGTAAAGATTTTAAGTTTAGTTGATGCATGTGCAAAATTGGTTCATTCTTCCGCTGATAGATATCCAGTTTTATAAGAAACACTTTTCTGCAAATATTTTTGGCACCTCTGTGGAAAAAGTTGATTGGCATAACTGTGTGGGTTGAATCTCAGCCTTTTATTCTGCTTTCTGCCTCTGCTGCTGTGATGTCACCACTATGGTCCTAAAGTGTATGTTGAAGGCAGGCCCTGGAAGCTCAATTTCTTTCTTTCATCTTAGGGATTATTTGTTTTTACACATGTATTTTAAGATTTTTTTCTAGGTCTGTAAAGAATGTCGTTGTTGATAGAGATTTCACTTAATGTCAAGGTTGTTTTTGACAATAGCCATTTTTACAATACTGATTCTGTCAACCTAATGCATGGAAGGTTCATTGTTTAGTCCTCAATTCCCTTTTATTCAGTGTCTTAAAGTTTTCATCGCAAAAATCCTTCACCTCCTTGGTTAAGCTAGCTATTTTATTTTTTTAAACTAATGTGAACTGATTATTTTCCCCAATTTCTTTCTCAGCAAGTTCAATTTTGATACATAGAAAAACTAAACTGGAACATGCGTTTATTCCCAGAAGTTCTCTGAGTTTAAGGCCAGCCTAGTCTATATAGTAAGTTACCAGACAGTCAGAGATAAACAGAGAAACTCTGTCTTGAAAGACAGAGACAGACAGAGAGAGAGAGAGAGAGAGAGAGAGAGAGAGAGAGAGAGAGAGAGAGAGAGAGAGAAACTGGAAGTCTTTTGTTGTTTAATTTCGTATTACATGAATGCGTTAATAAGATCTCACAGCTTTGGGGTGGAATGTATAGGGGGTGTAAGAGCAGAATCATGCCGTTTGTAAATTATGATGTTCTTATTTCTTCCTTTCACATTTATATATTTTTTTATAACTTCCCTTGTCTTATTGCTATGCTTGGACATTAAGAACTACATCGAAAAGGAGTGGTGAGAATGGGAGCCGTTGTCTTGTTTCTGATATGCCCAAGAGTGCAATAGTGACATTGTTGTGGGTACCAACATCTATCTGGTGTGCAGTAAACCTGGTGAACAGCCTTAGACTGGAGAGGTAATAGACCCCAGAGCACCACTCACTCCTACTATTAGTTAAATGGATACATCTAATTGTTTATCCTTCTAAACATCTATGCTTATCCTCACCTCTCATCCAAGGGGCTTCTTATTGCTGCACATGGAAGTTATTACAAAATCCTTGTTTGATGTTACCAAAAATCATGTTACTAGCATACCAAACATAATGCCTTTAAACATTGGAAAATGGCTGGGTGGCAGATTAAAGCTGCCAGCTCTTGCTTGTAGAGTCTAAAGCCCAAACTAATGTTTACAAAAGTTTTTAAGATGAGCAAACTTTGATTTACAGCTAGGGAGACAAAAAGAGGAAAACAAAGTTTTCCTTTCAACTTTTGTCTCAAATTATTCACTTTACTTAAAGAAAAATCTAAGAAAGTTGGATTCCACATGAACAAATTCTGTGGTTCTGATTTGTTATACACGTAAGGATATGGCCTGCTTTCAAAAAGGCCCATATTCATCCAAACATTTGCAAACTTTTAATCTTCAAACTAAAACAAATAGTTTTCAAATGCGAATAATTTAAGTAGTTTTATTTGAGGGGAATTTAATTTAATTGTAAAACATTAACACTACATTCTAAGATAGGCGGTAATTATTCTGTTACAAATGTAATTCAGTGAAATAAATGATAGAACCTTACATGTGTCCTTCATGTCTCTTATTTCTTAAAATAATTTCAGTATTAATTAACTGAACCTCTTAATTTAGTTATAAAATGTTATACGGTTATGTTTGTTTGTGTACTTAACCAGATCTGTGATAATCCTAAAGTTTTACATCTACATCTTTTCTTCTTTGTAAGCTATCATGGGTTATTGAGACCCTCTCATTTCACATTTTTGTCAGTCAAAACACTTCATGTCTTTCAAGTTCATAGATGTCCTATTCAGTTTAAAATACTCCTGAGTTCTGATGCTGTGGTACATGAGAAAAATTGCTTATAAGAATTAAGTAAATAATTGCATGCTTGATTAATTTGCCATAGTCTTTATCTCCACAGTGTCTACTGCCATGACTGTGAGGACTGTTAAATGCATCAGACATGTATGGTCCATCAGTTTTTTTTTCTTATCACTGGGCTCCCTGTCAACACTCCTTGAAAGACTGGTAACCTAAGCCTAAAGTGGGAACACTGCTACTGCTGTTTTTACAGTTGATGACCACGACTGTTTTCTGGTTTGTTAGACATGATCATGCAGAAGAGAAAAGCTTTGCAAACCCATCTTGGCCTTTTCTTTTTTCTTTTCTTTTCTTTTATTTCTTTTCTTACTTCCTTCATTCTTTACTTCCATCTTTCCTTCCTTTCTTTATTTCTTTCTTCCTTCCTTTCTTTTTAATTGACAATAGATTCTTCTCATATTCAATACACCATGACCACAGTTTTCCTTCCCTCCACTCTTCTCAATCTCCCTTATTTTCCCTCTTCCCCAGATTCATTCTCCCTTGGTCTTTCTTTAGAAAAAGAGCAGGCCTCCGAGAGACAACAACCAAGCACCACAAAACAAAATACCGTAAGACAAGGCAAAAGCCCTCACAGCAAGACTGGACAAGGCAACCCAACGAAGGAAAAGAGTTCCAAGGGCAGACAGAGGACTCAAAAGCATACCTACTCCCACAGTTAGGAGTCCCACCAAATGTCAAGCTAACAGCCAAAACACCCCATGCTTGCTGCTTCAGTCTCTGTGATTCCATACGCTCTCTGTTTAGTTGATTCAGTGGGTCCTTTTCTCCTGGAGTCCTCCATCCCCTCTTCGTTAATATTTAATAATATTTTGTTAGAATATAAACCAATCAAGGGAATCCTAGTAAACTGGGCCATCAGCTCTCTGGTTAGAAGGAAAATCCTTTATTCCAGGAAACAGCAGCATGTGATCACTCTACTCACCAATTGTCTGGGTCTTTCTGGAGACTACGTTGTTCTTCTATTTTAGTTTTGTGTTTATGTGCCTTTAATTATTCACATATATCAAGTGAATGGGAATAAAATCACCTTATACAGTTTATGAGACACTCAGCATCAACTAAACCTTCAAGAAGGAACAGTAGAGGCTGTTCAAGTGGTTCTTTTAAAATCTCAATATTTACAAGTTGTTAGAAGAAATGTTTTTAAGGATCAGAGGTCTCCTGTGTCTGTTACATGAGCCCAGTTCTGTACTGCAGATAATTTCCCATTTACTTTTCTAAGATCAAACACAATTTAATTAAAGCTCATTTTTCTTTCCTCAATATTTATGCTTATTTTTAAAGGTTACTTTTTGTTATATACTATATATATCATATCATTATGCAATATGACAATGTGACAATTAAAACTTTAGCCTATTCTTTAAATATCAGTTTTTTCCTAACGGTTCATTTTCAGTTTGAAAACATCTCTGAATACAAATATAATATTGTTATATCATCACATCTTTCATTTGGACTCATATTACAACAACCTTGTGTAGCTATTTTGAAGGAAACACTATAACGAACTGTAGATAAGCTTATGGATCCTGCCACATTCTTTTCTCAGTGAAATAGTTTATTGCCTCCTAACAGAACAGTAATATTCTATGAATGAGATGTGGGGCACATGACACAATACTCTGTTTGCTAGCTGATACAAATAATACAATCAGGGCAGGTAGAATTTGGTGATGCACTCTCTTTATATATGAACTTATTACAGCACAATGATAGTCCTGCAATTATGTTTAGAGCCAAATAAAATGTAATCTCCAGAGTAAGAAGAATGCACTGTAGCATGTGTAATATTGTTCCCAGCATGCAGTTGGTGAACCAATAGAAAAATGATACAGTGATGGTGTAAATGATGTTGGAATATTGAGATACAGTTCTTAATGCAAGCCATTTCGGGTGTAAAAATAGTCAGTTTAATCATTTAAAGGCTGATTTTCTTGGCTAATTTGGCTGTGTAGGCAGATTCCTGTTCTGGCTTCAAACCTCTGTGAACCAAAGTCACACAAGTGATGGAAGCAAATGATTTTTTTTATTAAGGCTCATTACTTTCCCTAGATGATGCAACTTCTCCGAGTCACTTACAATCACCCCGAAGTTTAAGATTTTAGCTTTCAGCCAGACTATTGCAGTACTTTTCTAAATGGCTTCAATATTTCAATTAATTTCCAAATTATCATAGTAATATATATAAAATACAAATCCAGATATAATTAAATCCTAATTAAAATTCTAGGAGAAATAGAATGAACACTCATGTATTTTAAATTGCTATTGCATTCATTTGTGTGTGTGTGTGTGTGTGTGTGTGTGTGTGTGTACATTGCATGGTATAAGCAGAGGTCATGGGACCTGTGAGATTCAGGTCTCTCCCTCACCACATAGGCACCAGTGATGAAGGTCATCAGATTTGTCTGTCACAAGTGCCTTACCTACTGACCAGCCCCTTGAAAAATTATACTTTGGTGATGATCATATTAAACCATTTAGTTAATTTGAAAATTGCCTTTCACTTAGTTTCTTAAGCTGCTAAGTACAATCTTAGCACGTGATCCAAGAATTCTATACCCAAGAATCTATTTAACAAAATATATGCATGTGAAGACTTTTGTGGAAATGTTTCTAGCATGCCTTGGCGTTCTATTGCTGTGATAAAGCTCCCTAGCTAAAAGCAATTTAGGGGGAAAGGGTTTCTTTTCAGTTCCACATGGCAGTCCATCATCATCATCGAAGGAAGAAAAGGCAGGGCGTAAACAGGGCAAAAACATACAGGCAGAAACCAAATCATGTAGAGTCATGGAAGAGTGCTGCTTACTGGATTGCTCCACGTGGCCTATTCATCCTTCTTTTTTATGTAACCCAAGACCACCTGCCCAGAAGTGGTACCCACTGCATGCTATACCCTCCTGCATCAATCACTAATTCAGACTTGACCTTACAGATTTGGCTATTTTTATGGAAACGTTTTCTTAATTATGGAATCCTCTTCTTAGATAACTCTGACTTGTGTCAAGTTGAAAAACTAGTCAGCACATGGCATTATTGTGAATAATAAATAAAAACAAGTAGAAGTATCACAATGCTTATCAATTGGTGAACAGATGCAATCATAACATAGCCTATGATTTCTTTAGGTGCACTGTCCAGAAATGGAAGTACATAGAGAGAGAAAGTAGATGGCTATTTACTGACCTTAGGCATGGAAAGTGACAAGTGTTGACTGTAAATAAGTGTGAATATGGTATAATTTTCCTAGAAACATATTGTGTTGATGAGAGCTGATTCCCACATACCTTGATCTGACCTCTTTACAAGGCATGCTTCTAATGTAAGCTTCAAGTCTCAACTTATGCCACATCTCCAAGGAAACATACCTCAGTCTGCTTATTATCTATCCTACCTTTGATTTCCTAATATGTCTTAATTTTTCATTAATAATTACTGAACTCTACACTTAAAGGACATACAAGAGAGTGAATTATGAATATAATCAAAATACAATAAATTGAATTCTCAAAGTACTAATAAAAATATAATCTTAAAAGATATTCACATCTTCCCATGAATACCAATTCTAACTGTATAGATTATTTAGTTGTATAGACCTTGAGTCTGGTTAATTTATACGTTTGATGATGTTATTTACAATTTTTTGTAGTAAAGTTTATAAAATCACAAAAGATATGTGAATTATATCTCCATAAAGTATCTAAAATAAGAAAAAAATTAACAAAGAACAGAAGACATTTCAGGAGCTACTGACCACAGTACCTAGCACGGTGCCTCACACCCTTCCCAGGATTCTCCATACTGATCACTTTCCTAACTCATGCTCACATCTTATTGGGTCATTAGTCATGTAAGTCCCAAAGTATCTCTAGCAGTTGTTCATTCATTCTAAACTCTTTCTGGATTCAGTGTTCTTTCTCTTTCAGTTGTCTGACTACTTTGACCCAAAATGTTCAATGACTTCTTATTTATGCTTCAAACCTCAGCTCATGGTTCATCTCCAAAGAAATTCATTTTAGTTTTTTTGTTAAGTGCTCCACCTTATTTTTAGATGCATTTATGTGTATTTTTAATTTTAGTATTTTTAAAACCAGGTTCATGGCAGAGAGTCTTCTCAAAATACTTGATGAATGGTTAATTAATTTCTGAATTGGCTGCTAGAGTCCAGAAAATATTGGATATTCTTATCTAATTTTTAATGAACTTCCTTTTCAACCAAATCATTTTCAGCTGGATTTCAGGGAAAATGACACAATATCATCTACACAAGATCACAGGTTAAATATTTCAATTATGAATTCACATCAGTTTATGTTTTCCAGAATGTGAGATGGCAATTTCCTAACCAAATCCATCACTTGCACATAGATGGATTGTGTGTGTGCGTGTTGTGACTGGTGGCTCTTGCAATGATGATAGATCACATTGACCCACGAGCTGTCACTGTCTGACATGATTTACAGTTCACAATAGAGACCACAAGGGAAGATGGATGACCACTTGGGGACCACCTGTTACAAGTGAGGAATGCTGTATCATTTTCTCCTCTTGGAAAACCACCTCATCAGAAGGATTTGGAGAGTTTGTCAGCAGACAGAGGGTAAACAAACATTCTAGACTAATCAAACATCAACAAATGACACATTTCAGGTAGAGGTTTTTATTTATTATTTTATAAAGCTAAGGATATCACATTGTTTTATTGATTGTTATTAGAACTGTGAGGAAGTTGTGGCTTCTTTACTGACAAGAAGGTACAAAAAAATGAACCCTGTTGCCTAGGTTAGTAATACCTAGCAGATATCACACTATACAGTGTGACTGATCATTTTGCTCCAACACTCTAAGAATTAAGACTGATATATAAAAGATTGATATAAAAAGCATGAAAATACTTTAAATATGAAGTATAGACAGAAATATGTCTATATATTTATATATTTATAACCATGCAAGTAATATAAGAAGTACCATTTAGAAAGCCATAGAAGGAGTAATATGTAGCCTTAAAATTTTTTCATGTAAGCATGCATATTGTAAAACAGATGTCCATGAAGGATTATCTCTCTCAAGTTTGTAAAGAAGAAAATGACACCTTCTTACGGATTCATAGGTAGAGCTTGCTAAAAATGCAAGCAGAGTCTAATCACAAAGAATTGGAATCTCTGTTAGTTGTAGCATGGAAGCATAATTCTTTTTCGGACTTTAATTTTAACATTTACTAAATATTGTGGAGACCAGCTGAAGATGGGAGAGTGAGAATATCTCAACCCTCTTCTATGAAATCAACTTAAAACCCCAAACCACAAAAACAAGCAAAAATGAGAGTATGGAAAACTGTTCTGGAGTTAATCAATGTATTCCTAGTTCACATGAAGTAAACTACAGGAGTCTGTGCCCAGGTTCACAGCAAATGTGGAGATTATCCAAATGAATGCTCAGCCTGCTGACCTACCAACCTGGTGACCTCCTTGAAACAGCCATGTTCAGTTGCTCTGTGGGACAGTGGGTACTTTTCTGGAGCGGATCAATTGGAATGATGTGTTGTGGGAGGCCACTTATTTGTTCTAGGCTGCTCAGCCCCTAAATAACTATACAGAAACAGTATTAATTAAATCACTGCTTGGCCCATTAGCTCTAGGTTCTTATTGGCTAACTCTTACACATTAATTTAACCAATTTCTATTCATCTGTGTAGTGCCATGAGGCTGTGGCTTACAGGGTAAAATTCCACCATGCCTCCAGTTAGGCTACATGGCTTTTCCTAACTCTGCCTTCCTTCTGCCATCATTCTGTTCAGTTTTCCCCACCTATCTTTGCTCTGCCCTATCAGGCCAAGCTAGTTTCTTTATTCATTAACCAATAAAAGCAACACATAGACAGAAGGACCTTCCACATCAAAGATGGACACAGGAAAGTGCTTGCTTACTTTTCTCAAGAAAAAGGATTAGAATGAAAACAAAACTCCATCAGCCTGCTCTATGCAAGGGGAAAGGTTACTGGCAAGCAACTTTTGATTAGTCGATTCATAAAAATGGTATGAACACGAAACCACTACTAGCAACCTGTTGTCATATGTTAGTATGAAATATGGGAAATTTAAAGTAACCCCAGGGACAAGAAAAAATCATAGGTTTGATTGAGATATGTTACAATATCACAAGTTTGAATGCAATCTACCTGACTACCTGATTCCACTGATGTCCTTTCTATTGTATGTGGGTATTATCAGCCTAAGAAAATATTTATTGATTTTGTCATGCATAAGATTTTTGCCTATCAAGGCATTGTTCTTTAATGCATACATAAGAAGCTTCTTAGTTTTTAGATGCCACTTTTTCACAACCTACATGAGAAGAGAGTATATATTAAAGAATTGTCCAAATCAAATTGGAATGTCAGCATGTTGGTAGGTGATTATCTTGATAAATAATTTGTTCATACCACTGTGGGTGATACCATTCCCTGGGCTGGGCACTTAACTGTATAAAAGGGAAAAAGGATAACAATCAGGCAACTGAGTACGTTATGTTTCCTCTGCTTTTATCTATGGATGTGATGTGACCAGTTGCTTGAATTGTGCCTTGACTTTCCTGAAATGATGAGCTGTGACCTGGAATTATAAGTCAAATAAGTCCTTTACTCAATTATATTATGACAGGTGAATCACAGCAACAGAAAAGTAGACCTAAAGAAAACACATATTTAAAGCTTATGTGTAATTACAGATATGCACACACAGAAACATACGCACACACAATAATCACAAGAAAACCTAAAAGTAGAGATGGTTTTCAATTATAAGAATAAGAATTCATGTAAAATGATGCATAATACACAACAAAAATGGAGTGGATGAAAGAGTATCCTTATTTGCTGAAAGAATGAAACTGTTGTATATGATGATACTCTAAACTAAATGAAGATTGGAGTATAACATACAAAATCAATGTCATGGTACATTTATACATCTAACTTAAAGAAAGACACATTAAGGTAGCAAACGAAAGATGATTAATAGTGAAGTTATTTAAAACCAAAATTAAATCTAATGTGTACCTTTATACGTGCACATTTGTAAATAACATGACATCAAATTTCAAAGTGCTAAGTTTTCGGTAAATATAAAGAGTAGAGAAGAATTGTAACAGCAAGTCTTGATAAATACAATAGGTAAACGTTAGAAAATTTTAAGAGAAAGTTAAAATAATTATCTTCAATAAATGTCCATATTTATTTTTTAAATAGAATGACATTTTCATTTTTTTAAAAAGAATAGACTATGTTTTAATCACAAAGAAAATTGTTAATAAATTCTACAATGTAGATTTTATGAATACGGCATTTTCAAACCATTATAAAATAAAATCAAACAATACCAATTATAAAAAACTAACACTAACCTGTGTAGAAATTGGAACACACACATAATAACCCCCTGACAGAAATAAAAATTGTGTTGTAAAGTAAGTGGGAACATGCTATAAAGCTTCATAACTACCCTATACTGTAAGCTAGGTATAGTTTTAGTGTTCAAAATAAATTGTATTGCAGCAAACATTCATGCTACTGAAGCAGTAAATAAATGATATAGAAGTTCAGTTTAATGAATGAGATAAAGTTGATTAAAAGCACAGAATAAAGAAGAAAGAATAAATAAATGAATCTACATTTTAGGACTATAAGCTATAAGTACAATAAAGTAACATTGCCTATAGGAGTAAGATAGTGTCCAAAATAAAATATTTTTTGAAATGAAAACCTCAAATTCTTACAAAAATTCTCATCCATTAGCAAGATAAGTATGGTAGAAAAAATATAGGCACTCAGAATGCAAACTGAAAATTTATATGTAACTTTAAATGAAACTTTATACATTTTTCAATATTCTAAAATAGTTTTCAAAGCTGAATTGAAGTATAAGATCCTCTAGTAAGAGATAACTTGCCAAATATGATTCCAAAAGTTTTATAAATTGTAAAAATCTTCAATACTATTGAAGAGTTAGAGTAGCACCACTCACTGGAATAACACCAACACAAACAGCATCCAAGAGTCAATTCTTCAGAAGCAGTAGAGAAGGCAGGAAGCTGTAAGGGCAGAGACAGTATAGGGACAGAGAGGGTAAGGGAGAGAGAGGGAGGAAGGTGATAACATATTTTCCATTGTGTAGTCATCATAACTGTGAACTAAGAGTTCTCACAGATACCAATACCAGCAGCAGCACAATTACAGAATCTAAATTTTTTATTTTATGAACAACAAATAAGGTTCTTGTAATGAAGATTTACTCAATAATGGTTGATCCTTAAATGTAATTTGAGCTAATATAGGGTGGGAAAGTGTTAGTGTGTACAGGTTTAGGAAAGTAGATGTAATAAAGCTTACCTTCTACAAAGAAATTGATTTTAAAAAATACAATGAAATATGAATAGGTATATGGAATTTTCTTTTAATTACATACCAACACACATACATACACACACACATACACATACTACATTCAAGTTAGCATCAAGTTCAAAGATGAAAGATACGACTAACACCCACTGACTTATGAAACTTATAATTGTAAAAGAACAAATCAATTATTACTAAATTAACAATATGGGGACATATTAACTTTGCATTTCTAGTGCTTGATAAAACTTTCACATGATTTGTTCTTGTCAGCCTTAGCTAGCTCAGTATACTTCATTTTGATGAATAACACCTACAGAGCTGTTCAGTTGGTATCATAACTA
This sequence comes from Microtus pennsylvanicus, assembly GCF_037038515.1. Lineage (NCBI taxonomy): Eukaryota > Metazoa > Chordata > Mammalia > Rodentia > Cricetidae > Microtus > Microtus pennsylvanicus. The sequence goes on along the minus strand of NC_134585.1, from coordinate 73,452,599 downwards.
GTGATCAGAGACTCAATGCTGTTCACTAAGACTGGACCTGCAGTAAGACTATCCATTCCCATAGAAGAATTCAAGTAGATTCATATCTATCACACTGCATAAAACTCAAGTCCAAGTGAATCATTGTCCTCAACATAAATCCAGATATACTGATCATGGTAAAAGAGAAAGTGGTAAATAATCTTGAACTCTTTGACACAGTAGACATCTTTCTATATACAGGCACTAAACTCAACAATTAATGAATTCATGAAACTGAAAAACCCTATAAGGCAAAGGCTACTATCAATATGACAAAATGAGAGCCTACAGAATAGGAAAAGATCTTCACCAACCCCACATCTAACAGAGTTCTAAAGAACTCAAGAAAGTAGACATGAAAACCCCAAGTAATCCAATTTAAAAATGGGGTATAGATCTAAATACAGAATTCTCAACAGAGGAGTCTCAAATGTTCAACATCCTTGGTCATTAGGAAAATAAAATTCAAAACAAATCCTGGATTCCATCTTATATCTGTCAGAATGGCTAAAATTAAAAACACAAGTGAGATAGCTCATGCTGGAAATAATGTGGGGCAAAGGGAACACTTCTCCATTGCTGATGGGAATACAAACCTGTACAGATTTGAAAACCAATGTGGTGGTTCCTCAAAAAAACTGGGAATCTATCTACCTCATACCCGGCTATGCCACTCTTGTGATATCGGATGCCCTTCTATATGTTGTGAATATGTCTTATTACCATTGGCTAATAAAAAAGCTTATTTGACCAGTGGCAAGGCAGAATATAGCTAGGCATAAAAAACAGACTGAATACAGAAGGAAAGAAGGCAGAGTGGAGGGAGACACCAGCATCTGCCAAAGAAGCAAGATGTGAGGTGATGCCATGATTACATGGCCATATATGGATTAATAAAAATGGGTTAATTTAAGATGTAAAAGCTAATTAGTAATAAGTCTGAGCCATTGGCCAAATAGTTTGTAATTATAATTAAGCCTCAGAGTGTCTGGAACTGGCAGGTGTCTTGAGCATATATCCAAAGGATAAACCATACCACAAGGATACTTGCTCAACTATGTTCATAGCAGTTTTATTTGTAATAGCCAGAAACGGGTAGCAACTTAGATATCCCACAACTGAAGAATGAGTAAAGAAAACAAGGTACATTAACACAATAGAAGTTGTTCAGTGGTGGCACTCACCTTTAATCCCAGCACTCCAGAGGTAAGGCAGGTGGATCTCTGAGTTCAAGACCAGCTTGGTCAATAGAGCGAGTTCCAGAACAGCCAGGGCTACACAGAGAAACTCTGTGTCCAAACAAACAAACAAACAAACAAACAAACAAACAAACCAAAAATATGGAGTATTACTCACCCATTAAAAACAATGGCATCTTGAAATTTACAGGAAATGGAGGGAACTAGAAAAAAGTCATCCTGAACAAGGTAACACAGGTACAGAAAGATAAACATGGTATGTAATCACTTAAAGGGGATATAGGCTGGATATTAAAGCATAACTATGCTACAATTCACAGACCCAAAGAATCCAGGTAACAAGAAGGGATCAAAGAAGGATGTTTGGATCTCCCTGGGAAGAGGAAATAGAGATTTCACAGGTAGCCAGGAGGCAGGTGGGAATGGGAAAAGGAGGGATCAAGTGAGCGGGGATTGAGGGAAAGAGTACTGGAAGAGAAGGAAAGGGGGTAGTGAAATAGAAACTTAGTGCAATGGAAACTTCCAGGAATTTACAAAGGTGGCCCTAGGTTAGACTCCTTGCAATAGGAGATATATATCATGTAATAATACCTAATGATATTTTGCTGTATGCATAGATTGAATAGATTGATGCTTAGCCCAATTATCATTAGGTCTCAATAGGAAGAAAGGTGCCTACTCTTGCTACAACATGGTATGCCTTGCTTTGTTGATACCCATGGGGATAAAATGATGATGATAAAAAGGAATAATAACAACAAATTATTAAAAAAGAATATCTACTCCCAGTGTCCCACTTTTATCCTATGTGTGCTGTGTGAACGAAGGTGAGAAAAGGAAAATCAAACATGAAGAGAAAAAGGGAGAAAGCAGTGATATCCCTACAGTGCGATGATCAATGTTGAATTAATCATAGGGTTATAGAAAAAATAAGCAACGAATGCCCTAAAACTTGTAAGTATAGCAAGGTCTCAGGATTCTCAGGATATAAGATAACCACCCAAAATTGAATCTCATTTGTATATACCAACAGTGAATAGGTGGAAATTAAATGAAATGCACAATGCTCTATACTTTTAATAAACGTATAATCTCATCTGATATTTATAACTTCTCAGATTATGTGAAATATCACTAAGGCTTTTGCATATGCAAATTTTAATTATAGTCCACAATGAAGTGCTTGTTCCTTTTGTGTAAGCTCTTTGCTTATAAATGCTGCTGCCTTTGATCCAGAATGCTTCTGTAAATTTCTTCCCCCTCTGGTCAATTCTGGCCTTGATTTTTAGTCATTAATGAGCAACTACATACTTTATTAAAACATTTGTGACTTGCTGTCTTTATCCCATTTTTCTTTTTGTAGGTGAAAGAACACTCTTATTAAAATACGATGCTTTAGTTATCTCCTAAATGTCTGTAGAAGGGAAGCACTGTCCTTTTCCCTCCCCTCCTCCACAACTTTCCTCTCTCTATAGAGCGACACTTTCTTTTCAGCCCAAGAGTTATTGGCTCAGACCAGCAGTTTGTCATAAAATATTTTACATGACATCCATGCTTTGTCCCCGCGCTTCTATTTCCTGTGAACTCTTAAAGATCTTTTTAATATCCTTCTTCTCAAATCCATCAATTTCCGTGTTAGGAGAGAAAAGGCCTTTGCAATTACCTGCTCTGTGGAATATTTTCCTGACTTTTTTTTTTGGAAAAGACTTCATCCTATATTCTACATTTAATGTATTCTTTTGAAATGTTAGCCTATTTTTTCTTGGACTATTTAATAGTATTATTTACACTTTGGTTTTCATTTTCTGGACCTTTTACTGTTTCCCTGAATTCTTTTAACACCCGAACACTTCACTCTAAAATATAACTACAATGTATACATTTTTCTTCTTTTCTGAGGTTTTTGTGGTGAGGTAGCAACTTTGAACTTTTACTTAATTTTGTACTTTTGAGATAGCTCCATAAAAGGGGGCATCATCTGTCACTTGCACCCCTTCTTTCTGACTTATGTAGATCTTTTTTCAACTTTTATTTCTTAGACTTGATGACACAGTCTTGCTGAATATTGAGGAATAATGTTTTTAGGAAAAATTACTTTTATTCTCTCTTATTTGTTCTTGGGCCACTCGAGAATTTGTGAATATTCTTGAATGTTTTATATCTCCTCAGTTGCAATGGCTGCTAATGAAATCTCCCAAATAAGTTTGTTTAGCTGAACAGTCCTCTTACCTGTGATCAGCCATCATGGTGTGGTACAAAATACCTTGGAAAGCAATGGTTCACAACAACAAGTCTCTGTGTCTCTCAGGACTGTGGGCAGATGGGTCAGTTTGACTCTGTGCTGAGTTGCCTGAGTCTGGGTTAAGCATGTGGAATTCCTTTTTCCCTCGTTAGTCATGTCTCATTCTCTTTAAATTAGAAAGCACTGGGCAGGTCCAGAATGGATAGTAAAGCCTCTTCTCACATCTTCTCTAGGCTCTTGATGGATAAAGGAAGTCACAAGAATATTCTTTGACCTCTACTCTGCATAAGATGGACTGACAAATTGAAAACAAGTGAGCACTCTACCACTGTAGCACTGTGCATTCCCTAGGGTGGTCTGGGATGAACTACCCTCTTTTTACTTAGCAAGAAGAAAAATCCTGAATTGTCCTTCCCACTCACTGCATCTCGTTCCACGTTCAGTCTCTGCATGAGGTACAGCGCCTCTCTCCATAGCTTAACAACTTAGATGCCAATATACAGGGTATCTCTTTAACCATTTACACAGGGTATCTTTTCAACTATTCAAAAATTAGAGGAGACATAAGCTGAGTTTTCAAACAAGCCAGTCTTGGTCTCTTGTCTTTCACCATCAGCTTGTTCCAGTGACTTTTAATTTAGAAAATAAGGCAACATGGGATGAATAAAAAGGAATACTATTGACAGAAAGACATACACATCAGCTCTTGAGCAAAAATAATGAGGCTTCTTGCCTGGACTCTAGAGTCAACTTGCCGCTTGGTAATCTCAAACCCTGCTCTTCAACAAGATCACAGTTTTTCATTTTCCTCCATGGACTTTGGCTTTGACTCTTAGGATAGTCTTCCTTTCTTGCTGTGCTCTTTGGCCACATCTTGATAAGTACTATGAACATGCCTTCCCTAAGTGTCGTGTATGCCTTGCAAACCACTTCAGAGATTGTGAGTTCCCGAGCCTTGAACTACATGGTCTTGAAAAGAATGCTATCCTTCAAAGTGTGATAAGCTTCCACAAGAATTGACTTTTGGTCATTTCTAAACGTGAGTCAACAGAAATGAAAATCTTAGAAAAATGGAATTTTTAAGCTTTGAGGACTCTGGGCTTTTATTTATAGACCTGTGCACCTTGCTCATCGAAATAACTTTCTGTTGCTGTCTGCTGTACTCAGGGCACGTGAAATAACGCACCGTCCTTGCCAACAGGCTAACAGCTTTTGTATGGCATGGCTCTAGCCATATTTATTATTAATAGTAGAATGTTCAGAGACTTCTTTTAACTGTTTAAACTTGAGGCAGAAGCAGCAGGTCTTTTCCAGTGAGTTTCCACATTGCCAGGCTCAGGCAAAAAGTAGCTCTCTTAGCAGACACACACTTTTCCTTCTCAGCCCTCAGGCTGGTTTGTTGCTAATTCCATCTTGAATTCATCAATGGCTTTAAGAATTTGCTGATGGCCCACATCAGGATCTAATGTATCTTCAACTACTTCTGAACCTCTGTATAAACTTTGTCAGCATGTAGTTTTTCTTTCAATATATAGTAGATTGTGATTGAACTAAGCATTTTGTATGTATATAATAAAGATTGGAAGCTTCTTGGCTTTCTCTCTGGAGTCATTGTTATGAACTTCTACTGCTCTGCCTCCAAACCAATGTCCTATTTTGCTTTATTACTTGAAACCTTTCATATTCAAAAGCTCAGTCATTTGGATCAGACTTTGACTGCACATGACCAAAAGAAGACATGGTAGAAAGAATAACTATATCTTAGTCAAATCCAAATTTTCTTTCTCTTTCATGAAAAGGATGTTTGAATAGAAACCCCATATAACCACTCTTGGGAGAAGGGTATGTTATTAGAGCTCGTTCTAGGTTCTTTCTGATGGTACACTTTTACAATAAGGCCTCCTTCTCTGAGTTTACGTACAGTCTAAAATAGTTGCTATAGCTCTTCCTATTGTATCTGGAGGAGCAGATAGAAAGGCATCCTCCAATCTGGAATTGCTTGGTTACCTTCATGTGTCCTTGCCTTGCTTCACCTTGCCTTACCTTGGCAAGCCTTCTTTCTTTCTTTCTTTCTTTCTTTCTTTCTTTCTTTCTTTCTTTCTTTCTTTCTTTTTTGTCTTTCAGTAAAACTATCCAAGACAGTAACTTTACATCTTTTTGGCCACAACTTAAACATATAATCTCATCTGGTTAAAAGAGATGCTTGGAGCTGTAGTGTTTTACTTATTAACTGCATTCAATTGGGACTTGTGGATAAAGATGACAGAGGTCATAGGTATTATGTGATGTTATTAACAGTTGCATAACAGAGGAGTGGATTTAGTCTTTGCCTTGAGACTTATATTCATTTTTAAGCATGTTCTGTTAAATTTTAATATCCTGAAAGAACAGAAGGTTTTCTCTCCCCTTTATCATCTTCACATTACAATTTAAGCCATCTCTATTATAGCAGCAATTTACTCATCCTCTATGTACATATGCCACTTTCCCAACCTTTGTGAAAATTAATTTCAGCCATTACTCTCATCTTATTAAAAATATGGGATCTTTTCCTTTATATAGCACAACAATAATACTTTTGCATAGACCTTGTCAAACTGACTAGTCTGTTTCCTTTTCTTTTAAGTACATTGAACACTGCTACGCTGTTTATCTAAATAGATTTTGTAAAATTGGAAATAACCTTAGAAACCATCTGACTTAATCCTCTTATTTTGCAGATGAAGATGCTGAAGCTTAGAGACAGAATACTAAGTCACTCCTGTTATGCAGCAAGGAATTAATAAGTAGACTTCATGCCCCTAGTGCTAACTTTGCCTGCAATGAATTGTGTCTATGTATTTCCATTCTCTCTCAGTTTCATGATCCCTTCTTTTCCTTTCCTTGGCTATGTCTATGTGTCCTATGGTTGCTTGAGCACACATTCTAACATTGTGCATGCATGTGTATGTGTATGTGTTGGTCTGAGGCTAACACTGGGAGTCATCCTAGCTCACTTCCCACCATATTCATTGAGGAAGCATGGTCTCTAAACTGAACCTAGAGCTAACCGTTATAGCTAGTAAGCTAGCCATCTTACTCTGGGTATTCCCTGGTCCTGGGATTATAGCTGGGTAGCCACACATGTCTGGGATTTATATACAGTATGGAAGCATAAACTCTGGTCTTTCCTCTTTCAAGCCAAGTGCTTCAGCTACAGAGCCAACTCCTGTCACTGGTGTTTTAGTGACATAGTGAAAGCCTCCTTAGGATGGTGTCTAGGAGATGGAGAACCTAAGCTGTGGCCCAAAGTCACATTTCCTTTTCACATTTCTCTTCAGATGGGGATGAAGCACAGCATAGTCATAAATCTGATATTTCCTCTCACAGAGGAAATCACACATATGATAATATATCTTCTACATCAGAACTCATGTATCTTTGAACATTTTCATTTCTGTAATTGGGACACCTTTTCCTTCTGTGGGTTATTTCCCTTGTGGTCAATGGATTGTGCCCTGAGTGAAGTTCCCACCTGTCAAAAAGCAACCCCACTTTTGGTCTTTTTAGACTGAATCTTGTTCCTCTCCTGTTAATTGTATTAGTTGATTAACAGAATTTGTTGTGTGCCAATGTTATATGAAATGTCCTTATGTATATGTGCTGCACTTATTGGATAATGGATAAAGCTGTTTTGGCCAATAACTTAACAGAGTAAAGCCAGATGGGAAATCCAAACAGAGATATAGAGAGAGTAGTAGCTAAAGTCAAAGAGACACCGTGTAGTTGCTGAAGGAGACAGACACCAGAACCTTACCAGTAGGCCACAACCTCGTGGTAATATATAGATTAATAGAAATTGATTAATTTAAGATATAAGAGCTAATTAGAAATACATCCAAGCCATTGGCCAAACAGTGTTGTAATTAATATAGTTTCTGTGTGATTGTTTGAGCCAGGGCAGCCAGGAAACGAATGCACGCCCCCTGATTACACCAGTGATATTCAGGTTGCAAATAAACTTGTTCATGACTTAAAATATGAGTGTGAAGCCTGCACACACACACACACACACACACACTCAAACCTGCAAATATCTGTATTTCACTTACATTCCAGAAGTGTCTTCTCAAGTCCCAACCCTTCCCACTGCTGTGACTTGCTTCCTACTGCTTCCCTTTATTGCAGGAATATAAAAAACAATAAACAGACAGAAATGTTCCTTGTGTTGTACTGACTTCCCACGCTGTTGGTTTCCTCCCTAGCCTTTAGAATTTGAGTCAGAGCAGATAAACAAGCTTATGGTGGTTGTTTGATTGGAAGAGGGAAGGGAGGTTTAGAATTCATTGGTGACTTTCAGATCTGACATTTTATACTTCTGGGCTAGGCTTTTGATATTATCATTATTCTCATCTTGCTCGTCTTTCTCCATTAAATTCCACATGACCTTGGTGATAGCATGCATTTATTTTAACACATCTGTTGTACGATGTACTTGACCTTAAACTTCTGTGTTTGGTTTCCTAATTCTTTCCTCTATGTCTCACCATATCTCCCTTTGAATTCTTTTCGGTTGCACTGCTGTTTTCAACAAAAGAATTAACCATGGACTTGGGGTTTAATACAATGTTTGGCATTCAATAAATGAAATCGTTCTTAAATTTGTTAACCGAGCTTTGTCATACCTTCTGTACAGTAGGTACAATTGGAAGAGGATGAGCTAATTGAATTAAGATATTAGTATAGCTAACTAAATGCTTTCCAACAAATATTATGGCAAGGAGGCAAAGTAATTGATTTAAAGTCTCCCCCATTGCATTGACTTAAACTAAATAAACAATGTGGGTTTATTCTTGCAAATTACACCTCAATCACAGACTCTTCTCCTTGGTTTATGCTATGTTTACATGAGACAGAAAAAGAGGAAGGGGTTTGCAATGAATCACACCTGAATTTAAGCTCAAGTTCTATAGTAAACATGCCAAGATGGCCAAGTTCCTTGAACTCGTTCAACCTGAATTTATTTTGTTTGAGCACTCGAGGGGACATTATCTATGTCGCTGGGATGGTGTGAGCATTGTTTTGAAATATCCATAGCCTACATGTCTGGTGTGTGTTAAGGGGATGCAAAAGTCAGTTTCTTGTTTTCCAAACATTACTCATCATCTCCTAGGCCACTGGCAAGTCATAGGTACCTCAGAAGCATTAGTAATCATTATATTAAAGACCTATAAATGTGAGCTTGTTCATTCATTATTTCAAAACAAGTGGCACGAAGGAGAAGATAAGGTGACAATTTAGATAAATAACATGCAACTATAAGCTTAGAGTCAGTGTACTGCCTGGCATCCTTATTTTCCTAAAAGACCACAGTTAAGGAGGTTGCTTCCTGGTGGTTAGAATTAATGTGACTTTATTTTGTATGAGCTTGGAGGGGAAACCCATATTTCTTTAGCGTTTTTTCATCTTATCTATATAAAACGGCCACTGATTCAGGTAAAAGCTCTCCAGAAACTGGTCTTGTAAACTTAGCTCTAATAAACTAAATGTCAAAGTGATAAAAAGTCTTTGCTAAGGCAAAAATAAATCCACTTTGTGCCGATTCCAGAAAATATGCTTCGCTGTAGTTCTGGGAGGCATTTGGGTTTCCTCCTAGGGATCATTCCCATAGTTTTTGTGTGGCACACATTTCCAGGGAGAGCTGGTGTGGTGTAACTACAGAGTTCCCCGCAGTAGATGGTACGATGAGTCAGGAAAGAGCCTTGCGATCCTGCGCTGCCCATTTTCCTCAGAACTGCCAGCCTTTGCACAGCTGGTAGGAAGGGCCCTTGCGCATCACGCAAAAGAATGAGGGACTTCTGCAAAATAAAATACTATAGCATCCTTCACTTAAAGGCTGAAAATGGACTCCCCAAGTAAAGGGCAAGTGAGACAGAGCTTAAGAATGGCAAACACTGGAGAAAACGCCGTTGCCTTTTTGTTGCTGCCAGACTCCTCCCCACGCTACACACCCCTCGCTCAGGGCTATTTGCCCGTTCACCCACCATTGTCATCCCCTCAACGTTTCTCCATTCCCCATCACTTTCAACTTCTCACGTTTTGTGAAGCATTTTCTGGACTGATTTGATCCACACTGTCGCATGTTATTTCTTCTTTCTAGAAGTTTCTTCACCCTCCTTTATGAATGGATAGCTCCTTTCTGTCCTTACTCACAGTCTCAAGTTAAGTTGGGAAACCTACTCAGCTCCAAACTTTCAGTGAATTATAGGTTTATAAAGGGTTTTCCAAACTTATCTGTTCTGTAAACAGCATGGTGCAGGTTTTCTAGATCCTAATGCAAAGTGTGGGTGGAAGGTCCTAGCTGTGTTAGGGTAACCCAGTCTCTTCTCTAATGGAAAGTTTTCGGCCCAGGGAATATATAAGTGGTCCTCAGAAAACCATACTCTCTCCCTAGACAGACCTGACAGAAAGACGATGGCATGTATCCGGCATTTTGTACACCAATTCTGCTTTGGAACTGCCACATCTCAGACAGGAGTGCCCACTCAGGCTGCACATCCGTTTTCTTTTCTCTGTTCTCATGTGCTGCCACCCCATAGCGATCATGTGGAGCTCCGGCAAGGCCAGCGCACACAGAGTGTAAATGACAGGCCACAGGAAAAACCCTACAGACGTGGAGAAGTTAGTGAAAGGACCGGCCTGAATTTGAGCAAAGGATCCAGACCCTTCACACAAACTCCATTGTCCCTTTGAATTTTATTGACAAACCACAAATTTTAAAACAAAGTAATGAAATGTATCAGGACAACTGCAGGATATTAAACTCCTAGAGTCTGGCTCATCTAAGCCAGCACTTGTGTGAGCGCACTGGCCAAGTGCCTGTGAAGCTGGCCTTGATTATAATAAAACTCTCTTTGTCTCTCTTCTATTTAAGTCATGCACACACCCCCTACACACACTAGCACTCAGATACAGACACTAAGCAGTAAGCCGACTAAGGACGGGGCTATAGCGTTAACACAGAATACTATGTGCAGGGAGAATAAGTGGATGGGGTGTATTGCCCTGTTGCTGCATGTGCTAATCTCTACAGAAACTCATGCTGCTGTTTGCAGAACTCTCCAGTTGCTTTGGTCTCTGCTCTCTGATTCAGAACACCAAGTTACCCACTCCAGAGTTCTTCGTTTTTCTCTCTCACACCTGGAAACATTTGTAATGGGTTTCTTGGCCTTGAGGTCATATACTAAACTACAGGCATAATCATAGAATTTCTTTGTCTAGATAGTGTTGGCAGCCCTGCCATCCAAGGACAAAAGACCCGACTTGTTCTTGTGCTGGCCAATTCCCTCCAAACTGTGGTCCCCATTTGGCAGGTTAATTTGCTTGTTCTCTGTGTAAGAACGTAAGTTTACTTAAAGTTCAAGTAAAGGATCAGGTGTTTCCACTCACGTGAACTCTCTTTCAAATCTCCCTTTCTCTTTCTTGTATAGCTCCTACCCTTCATGGACTAAATGATGGAGTTCAGCTATAAACTATGTTACTCTAGAGATGGAAGTTTCTATTGCTTACTATCAACTTTCTGGATGCTTCTTAATGTTACATTCAATTAATATTCTAATTTACTAATTGAACATGTTACATCAAGTATTTTGTGGATTTCAAAATCTGTGATAAATCTTAGAAAAAAATGAAGTCTGCTGTAATGTCTCCATAGATGTATAACCTAACAGAAAAAGTAGATGAGCAAAATGAAATGCAATATTATAGAATATACTAGACACAAGATGAAAGGATTCTTTGAAAGCTAATTTTTTTTCCAGTTTTAGGGAAGTCAGGAGATGAAAGAATTAGGATCTGTATACCCTGAGTATTTTAGAGAAAAAAAAACTAGTATCTAGAAAATCATTGTGGCTATGGTATAACCTAAAAGTTGTGCAGCTAATGGTTATATAATTTATTTTATTTTTCATAAAGGGTAGAAATAGAAAGATAAGAAGTAGCAGTTCTAAAGGGTCAATTTTAGATCAGGAAAAAAGAAAATGTTTAAAAATGAGGGTCTTCAAAGACAGCATAGATTTCTGCAGAAGATAGGCCCTCACACTCCTGGAGTTACTCAGGATGATGAAGAATGGTTGGGATTGCTTGCTGACTCTACATGGTGGATAACCCAAAATTGTCACAAGAAAAGGATTGGTTGTGCTGGACAGTGGTGGGGAACATCCAAGTCAGAATCTTAGCCTGAAAGTGTCGTCTCTATTCCCTCATCAGAAAAATGGAGGCAATGACGCCTATTTCAGAGGACACCCTGGAATCCAAATAGGACTGAAGAAGTTGAAACGACTAAGTGCAGTGATGTGTGAGCCATTATTACTTATATTGATGATAATAAACAGGATACTGTCCTATTATTACCGATAAGTATTAGATTACAAGTGACACCACAGTGAATGTTTCTCTCAGAGTCAGGATCTCACCGTGGAATTGAGGACGCCATCTCTGTAACGCCCTGCCTCCGACATGAGGCCAGTCTGACTTTTCACAGTTCTTGAAGTCAGGCAGAAGTGAAATCATCCAAATTGTCTAATTCCTATGGTTATGTGATTTTTCACTCAGGATATTAGATAAAAATACCTGTTGGCTGGATTGATCCTTTCTTTAGTGAACAATACCCTTCTTTAATAAATCTTGACAGGAATTTTTTTCAGTTAGGTGCTTTAGAAAGGTACAAAAAGGAATTAATCAAGATGAACTGAGCACCTAGTTTTGAAATTACATGTGACATGCTGAGGAGTAGCTACGGCTTGGGGCACTAATTGCCATAGTCAGGCTGCTGCTGCATAAAAATACCTGAGATAGATTAACATAATTCCCATGAGGAAAAATGGTTAACTTTGCTTCTTGGTTTCAGAGGCTCAATCCGTAACGGCACAACCTTGTTGATTTGAGTAAATGCCAATGAAGTGTGAGCATGTGGCTGGGACGCCAGCTCACCTCATGGCAGCAGGCAGTAAAAGAGGGAAGCGGGAAGAAACCAGGGTTCCCCAAAACCCTTCATGAGGCACATCACTAAGGACTACTTCCTTCTCCTGGCTCCCATCTCCAAAGGAATGTATGACATCCTTAGCCATTCCTGTCCCTAGGAACCACTTAAATGATTGGCTCTTAACTCAGTGCTGTCTTTTCACTCCTGACTTGATTTGCATACTTGTTTTTAAGTCCTCCACTTCTTAATCCTGGGCGAATTTTGAGCTAATCATGCTTTTGTGGCAAAGAGAACATACACATTTCTTCGCTATTCTTTGAGCATATGTCTGAAATGTGTGTCTGCATGGGTCCATGTTGGTGTGTGAGTCCGGGGCACACCTGCCTGTGGAGGTCAAAGACATGAATTTCCATCTTGTTTGAGACAGAGTCTCCTGTGCTTTGCTGTGTGGGAGGGGCTAGCTTGCATGGGCTTCTGGGTCTTGTGGTTCCACCCCTCAAGCATGATGCAACTAAAGCAGCCACTTGCTATCCTGTCTTCCTTCATAGGATCCAAATACACTTCCTTGGTCATGGACAGCATGCTCTTTCCTAACTGAATCATCCTCTAAACCTGTATGATTGTTATTTGAAAAGGCCTTAAGCTGAACCTATCTCAAACCTACAGCTATCCTCCTACCTCTTCCTCTCAGTGATAGAACTGTAGACACAAGCCACCTTGTCAGGTAGACACACTCTTTAGCATGCTCCCAGTCTGGATTGTGCTCATTATTATAAATGCAGATGTCTTCTGCCTGAACTAGAAACAAGAACCAGGTGGATGCCTTTCCTCTACCTCTGCTACTGAAATGTTTCCATGAAGGAAATTTAGCAGATGTAACTCTCTTTGTTCTCTGTAAAAACCTGAGGTTCTTTGTGAAAATTTTCTAGGGATTCAATAACAGGTGTTTTGTAAGGCTTCCTTGAGTTTAAGGGCAGATAATGAAAACCGTCTAGGCTGAATGCTACTTTGTATACCCCAGGCTATCACTCAAATCTTCTTTCTTCTGTCTTCTGCTGTCTCTTCCATCACAAGCTTTCCTCTTCACATTGATAGAATTCCCAATTAAAAGCCTTTGGCTGCAACAAAATGTTTTCTCGATGGGAGCTTGTTATTTAACTGTTTGAAAACCACCACACACAGATTCCCCTTTTGTATATTTAATCTCATAATATGCACCAGAAAAAATGAGAAAATGGTTATATACAACCAACCCTTGGGGAAAAAATACCTTCTTAGCATTTTATTTACTTAAAAATTAATAATAAAGCAAGAAACCTCACCATTTACTAGCTAAGTAGCTTAGGAATTTTTTTTTATTCTTTTCACTTGTCAAAATATATCATTTTAAAGGGCTTATGTGTGTTTTAATCAGATGGAGCTTTATTTTTTAACTTTATTTATTCTTCTATCATACAATTCATACTGACTGTAGCTTTCCTTCCTTGACTCCTCCCAGTCCCCCCCCACTTATCCTCTCACCGGATCCACACCCCCTAACACTTTCTCCCCTAAGCAAACTCTCTAGGCTGGTGTATCTCAGCACATATATGACATGAATGAAAGATTGGCCTCACCTTCAATTCAAGTTCTACACCCCACATGGAAAAATTGCTTCTTCCCAGGCATTCACAGCAGGGATCCTTATGCCACTCACATGTATTACATATGTCTTTCATATAGATAATCCATAGACATGCCATATATATGTATATATATTTTTAATTCCATTGGAAAAGCAGACGTACACATGCACACACTCACCTCCACACACTCTCACACACATACACCCACACACATAAACAAGTACACACTCATACACATACACACGTGCACACAGACTCAAACATATGCACATACATGCACAGATACAAACTCACACACAGACACGTACACACTCATACTCATGAACACTCACATATGCACACACACATGCAGACACACTATCACAGAAACATACACACACATGCACACACCTACTCATACACACACAGACACACACACAGACACACGCACACCCTAGCAGTGGTCCTATCACAGCCTTTGATTTTATTTCAAATAGCTTGGTAGAAAGGGAAGGAAAATGGCTTCCATCGCAGGACCATCTTTCTGATCTTTTCCTGGCTGTCTTTGGAATGCAGAGAAAGACCAGCTTTTTCCTCTGGGCGGCAGTGCTGCATGCAAGGCTCTTGCCACTTTCATCCACACAGGCTATTACGAGCACTATCCACTTATATTCCATTACAATTGATTGAATATTATACATCAAAAAAGTAGAAAGAAAATGTTTAAGATTTTATGAATGCCAGCAAAATGATTAGAGCTCACAAAAGCTTTGAATTCTGAAGCTTGGCTTCTATCTTGTCCTTACATAGACATCTTTGATCTTCTCTTCACCCGGCTTTTAAGATGACTTTTATGTGGTCTTATGATTGTTTTATTATTTCAGGAGAATTAGTCATGTAGACTTTTTTTAAAAAATAAAGATTATTTTTAAGAGAAACTTTCAATTGCATTGTAAATTAAGGGATCCTAAGATAGACGTGAATGGTAGTTATTCTTTTCTGGGTTGAAATGGGTGGGTAGCAAAGGCTGGTGTGTCCTCAGGATTCCACAACCATACTGTGGCCTTGGGCACATGGCTCATTCTTTCTGATTCAACTTCCTCTTTTTGCAGTGTGAGGACTTTGTCATCATTTTCAGGATTAATATAGTTGATTAACTTAGAAAAGGCTGGAAAATGAGCTATTAATACAAAATCCCTGTTTTAGGCAAATGCATAATAAAAATTACTTAATAGGGAAAAAAGATACTATGCAAAGGACCCTCAGCTGTCTTTCAGGTGTTACTGTTCTTCCATTAATAGCCATCCTTGTGCCCCTGGCATGTTGCCAGAGCTGTGTAGCCATCCTATGGAAACCACCATATGAGTGATCTTTCAAAAGGCCTCAGCATTTGGAAAGACCTGGAAGCCTTCCCTTTGACACTCAGGGTGTCCACTGGAGTCTGCAAACAATCTGATTTAGCTATTATGATGTCACAGCATCTATGTACTCTCCATCTTGTCTGGTATGCAATTATTGAGAATATTCTCCACAGCAGGAACTGTTCGGGCACCAGGGCACACTTCTCAGGCAACAGGGAAGGTCTTCCTGCTTTGGAGAGAAGAGTGATGATGCAGGATTTTTTGATTAAAGTGTTTCTAAGAAAATAATTGGCTACATGTAGGAGTCCGTGAAATTAGCGTCCTCCATCCTTTCAGTCATGTGTTTAAACTAGTGTTTTCCAATTTTCTGAGAAACCGCCACATTGATTTCCAAAGTGGTTGCACAAGTTTGCGTTCCCACCAGCAAAGGATGAGTGTTCCCCTTACTCCACATCCTCTCCAGCAGAGGCTATCATTGGTGTTTTGATTTTAGCCATTCTGACAGGTGTAAGATGGTATCTCAAAGTTGTTTTGATTTGCCTTTCCCTGAGAGCTAAGGAAGTTGAACATGTCCTTAAGTATCTTTTGGCCATTTGAAATTCTTCTATTGAGAATTATTTGTTCAGTTCATTACCCCATTTTTTAATTGGGTTATTTAGAATTTTAATGTTGTTTCGTGAGTTCTTTATATATTTTGGAGATCAGACCTTTGTCTGATGTGGGGTTGATAAAGATCTTATCCTATTCAGTAGGTTGCCTTTTTGTCTTAATGACTGTGCCCTTTGCTTTACAGAAGCTTCTCAGTTTCAGGAGGTCCCATTTATTCATTGTTGCTCTTATTGTCTGTACTACTGGTGTTTTATGTAGGAAGTGGTCTCCTGTGCCCATGTATTGCAGGCTACTTCCCACTTTCTTTTCTATCAAGTTTAATGTGGTCAGATTTATGTTAATGTCTTTAATCCATTTGGCCTTGAGTTTTGTGCATGGTGATAGATATGGATCTCTTTTCATTCTTTTACAGGTTGGCATCCAGTTATGCCAGCACCATTTGTTAAAGATGCTTTCTTTCTTCCATGTATAATTTTAGCTTCTTTGTCAAAAATCAGGTGTTCATAGGTTTGTGGATTACTATCTGGGTCTTTGATTGGATTCCATTGGTCACCCAGACCCACAAATATGAATATGGTATGTGCTCACTCATTAGTGGATTTTAGCCGTAAACAAAGGACATTGAGCCTATAGTTCGTGATTCTAGAGAAGCTAAGTAATAAGGTGAACCCAAAGAAAAATATATATAGATCCTCCTGGAAATTGGAAGCAGACAAGATCACCAGGCAAAAGTTGGGAGCATGGGGGTAGGGTGAGGTGGGGATAGGGGAGAGGGAGAGAGAGAGGGGAGAAGGGGAGGGTTGGAAAGAGCTTGGGGGAGTGGGATGGTTGAGATGGAGGAAGGACAGATAAGGGAGCAGGGAAGGAGATATCTTAACTGAGGGAGCTATTCTGGGGTTGGCAAGAGGCTTGGCTCTGGAGGGGTTCCCAAGAGTCCACAGCGATGATCCAAGCTAGGACCCTGGGCAGTGGAGGAAAGGGTGCCTGAACTGGCCTTGTTCCATAGTCAGACTGATGACTATCTTGAATATCAACATAGAACCTTCGTCTGGCAATGGATGGAGAGACAGAGACCCACATAGGAGCTCTGGACCGAGCTCCCAAGGTCCAGTTGAAGAGCAGAAGGATGGAGAATATGACCAAGGAAGTCAGGACCACAAGGGATTGGTCCACCCACTGAGACAGTGTGCCTGAGCTAATGGAAGCTGAGCTAAATCCAGCTGGACTGGAACTGAACAAACATGGGATCAAACTGGACCCTCTGAATATGGCTGGCAATTGGAGCAGACTGAGAAGCCAATGATAGTGGCACTGGGATTTGTCTCTACTGCATGTACTGGGTTTTTGCAATCCTGTTCTATTTGGATGCATACCTTCCTAAGCCTGGATGAAAGTGAGGGAGGGCTTGGACTTCCCACAGGGCAGGGTATCTTGCCCTCTCTCAGGGCTGAAAGGTGTGGGGAGTGGGTGTGTGTGGGGGAGCCGGAGGGAAGTGAGAGGAGGAAGGAGGGGAGGAAGTGGAAATTTTGATTGGTGTTATTTATAAAGTAATAATAATAAATAAATAAACTAATGTTTTCATTCCATGCCTGCTTTTCCCTCTCCTCACCTGAGCAAATCACTTCTCCACTCTCTGCCACACCCACATTGGACTCCATGTTCTGTCTAGTGCTCAGTATATTTAGGCCCACGGTACATAAATAGATGCCAGGAAAACAAACTCCTTACAGTCTGTGGAAAATCCTGCAGTAGAGAACTCCCTAATCTCAACAAAAGATTTTTCTAAATTCATTTCGATACACTTAGACTTTTTTCCTGATCTCCTCAGCATTATTTTGTGGGACTTTACTTTCTTGGTACATAAGTAATCTCCTAAACATCTATATAAATTTATTTCTTTGCATTCTCTTTCAAAGGCTAGACTTCATAGATGGTTGAAAAGATTGACACCTTTCTTAGTAATAAGTTATGTAATAAAAAATTAACTAATTCTAGAGCAAAATGTAACCAGTATGTTGTTTAAATTACTGAGAGAAAAAAGTCACAAAATATTGTCTTTCTATTAAAAGTATCTCCTTTATTAAAAATTGAATAGAATTAACAAATCTGTTATCACAACAGTATTAAAATATGACAATGT
Source organism: Microtus pennsylvanicus (assembly GCF_037038515.1). Lineage (NCBI taxonomy): Eukaryota > Metazoa > Chordata > Mammalia > Rodentia > Cricetidae > Microtus > Microtus pennsylvanicus. Next base: position 73,434,461 of record NC_134585.1, on the reverse strand, counting down.
TTTGGAGGAGTAAGAATTTGGTGGTATAGGTAAGGTAATGAAATGGTTAGCAGCAATAATTATGTAGCTAGGCAACCTAATATTTCTAAAGCTTTTGAAGGATCCACTTCTGCTAAAATGTTACTATTTGACATAAACACTAAAACATTTCTATGACATTACTTAATGAGTTAAAATTTTGAATATGTGGGTTTATTCCACTTTCTTACAGTTATAATAATCTGATTTTCAGATTTTTGCCTTTATAAAAATAGTCTATAAAAATTTTCTACTCAAAACTGCCAATCCACTGACTTTTGTAGCAATACTATGAGTAGATTTTAAAGTCTTTTTTCTTGGTATGAGGCTTTGTTACAACACTGTCTACAAGGATGGAAATCCAAGTGTCATCAGAAGTGAGAGCATCACCCACTAGGTAGGGGCATTTGTTCTGGTTCCCTTTCTTTTAGACACTCAACACTTCCATCCTTCCAAATTTTACCTTTTGTGTCCCCCTTTTTTCCTACTTCAGTAGTGCATACCTAATGGTTAATATTGACAATCAACAATAATATTGACAATTGATGGAGGAAGGTCATTGGTTAAAAAAATAAAGAAACTACTTGGCTGGCCCTCATAAGTTAAAACATAGGTGGGAGGAGTAAACACAACAGAATGCTGGGAGGAAGAGGAAGTGAGCTCAGACTCGACAGCTCTCCTCTCCGGGACAGATGCCTCAGAGAGATGCCATGCCCCGCTCCCGGGCAGACACACGTGATGAAGCTCCGACCCAGGATGGACGTAGGCTAGAATCTTCCCGGTAAGATTGGTGCTCACAGATTATTAGAGATGGGTTGATCGGGATATCAGAATTAGCCAGTAAGGGCTAGAGCTAAAGGGCCAAGCAGTGTTTAAATGAATACAATTTGTGTGTTGTTATTTTAGGGCATAAGCTAGCCAGGCGACCGGGGTGCTGGGGACACAGCCCAGCCGCTCTTATCACTACAGAATAGCACCCAACGTGGGGCTATTTTGCCCCTCAAGCGGGTAGCCCACTAGCTAACACAGCACCCTCCTGGATGCTTTTTAGTTTGTGACTCGGGCCCCAGTGCCGAGTCCGAGACACACTCGGCCACATAGGCCCATCCTGCCTGCCTTGGCTAAGTTTGCAGCAGAACCCCACTGCCTGAATTAGCAGAAGCGCAAGTACCTGGGGTTTTGCAACAAAAGCCACCATAGCAGCAAATTTGGTCTGATACAAAGTGACTGGGCCCAGCACTCGGGAGGCAGAGGCAGGTGGATCTCTGTGAGTTCGAGACCAGCCTGGTCTACAGAGCTAGTTCCAGGACAGGCTTCAAAGCCACAGAGAAACCCTGTCTCAAAAAAAAAAAACAACAACAAAAAGAAACAAAAAAAAAAAACGTTTCCCCTTTTACTGTTTAAACAAAAAAAAGAAGGCTTTAACTTTAACATAGCAAAATTACAAATAACAAAATGGTTATCAAGTAAAAATTACAATAATCTTTATCATAACTAAGGAAAACTATAACTAATTATTCTTAACTCCATCAAAGACTCCAGAAAGATACAATATTACCTAAGTAAACAAGAAATCCAAAACTCTAGAAATGACAGAAACATTTCGCTGCCTGGACAGTCACCCAAAGTTCCTCTCTACTGTTGGGGCATCTATCTTCGGCCTACAGGCCCATAGTATCCAGAGACATTTCCATGAAGCAGGATTTCAAAGTCAGTTCAGTCACTAACTGTTGTGTCCTGCAGAATGTCTCACAGACTCTTTCATGAATCAGGAACCCCGAAAGATCATCTCACCTTTAGGCAAGTTCAGTAGTCCTCTCTCTATGGGTTCTCTGTGTCCAGTTTATGCAATAGCCAGGCAAGAGCAGTTTCTTGCCCAAATGGCTATCAAACTCCATAAGGTGCCTCTTTGATGCCCATCTTCCTCTTGCAGTAGATTGGTGCTGTTAGGAGCAGAGTGTCTCATTGTCATGAAAAGTCCTAAGTTATTAAAACATTAAATGCCATATTCTGCAGTCTTTGAAAGATATGAAGAATGTCTATCTAACTGAAATGTATCTCTATATATCTAAAAAAATCTAACTAACATGACTACAAGCCTGACTATTACTGATGATTATCCATTAACAATCTATATTTCTAATTATACATTACATTTTTAAATGAACTACACAATCACAGTACCTTAATCAAGATCAGAAACACATATACATATAACAAAATTGACCTTAAATTTAAATCACTAAAACAAAATCCATATCAATGTAAATTATTCATATCTCTATCAGACAATTATTGATGGTCAACTTGGAATGATCAAGAATCTCTGAGTACACAAATCTCAGGGCATTCCTGTTAGGAACTGTCTAGATTAGGTTAACCTCTGGACCCACCTTTGTGGTAAATATCTAAGTTAAATTAGTTGAGGTAGAAGATGCGCTTTCACTATGGGAGGCTTGGTGGCTTGGGTGGGGTCCTGGCCTCTAAAGGAGGATTAGCAGCCACTATTCTCAGCTTCCTGACTGTGAATACAGTCAGACCTGCTTCCTCAAGCTCTTGGTCCCTCTGATTTCCACATTAGGATACCTGAACTTTGAGGCAAAATAAACCCCCTTTCCCTTAACTTGATTTTGCTGGATATTTTATCAGAGCAAGGATGAAAGACATGTAATATGTGTTTTTCATGGCTTCACAAGACATCCCAAGTTATTTGATGTCATCTAGTACATCACTAAACAATAAATAAACTTCACCTAATTTGAGGTTGAAATATTCAAATGCACAGGGCTTTGAGTTGTGGCACTATCCACTCGGTTACACATATTCGGTCTGGGTCCTTTACCTTTTAGTTAGCCCACCCTGACACCAAGCAAGTTATGAAGATATGAATTTTGCATCTGCTTTTATTTTATTTTATTAACCCCTGTGTCAGTGGTATTTGACACATCTGTTCTATGTTCTATGACTGTCTTTATATAGTCCAGCCTCACTCAGAACAGCCATTTTTAAAGCTCTTTTTTTCGTTCTGTAAAAATTTTGTCCTCTGCATATAGCACAGGGCCTAAAATATAGAAGGTTCTTGATGAATACTCAACATTGAATAGCAACTGCAGGGAAAGAGATGAAATTAGGGATGTATTGAAAGAAACATTTCATAACTGAGATTACATATCTCCGGAGAAGAAGGAAGTCCTAGAGAAAGAGCCTTATTCAACGCTAGCACACAAGTGTGAGAGAGTAAAGGTAGCTGAGCATTGTCTGAGTCAGTCTGGTGAGACTGAAAGAGCCAGAGGGTCTCTCTACCAATTACTTTAATAACCACTGTGACAAAATACCTCATTAGAAGGAACCTGAGGTGGGAGATTGCATTTTGTCTCATGATTTAATGGTGTACAGCCTGATACGGGGGAATAAAGGATGGGGACGGGTGACTTTGTGGCTTTAAAACCATGATAGAGAGGCTTGCTCATATCTCAGTGGAGTGGGAAATAGAGGCAGGCTAGATAAAGCCAGGATATACACTTTCATGCCACATCACTCAGCTAGGCTCCACTTTTCTGAAGGTTGGAGAACGTCAGAAAAAATTGCCACCACTTGAGGACTAAGTGCTAAATTACATAATCCCATGGGGACTATTTTACATCTAAACCATAATAGCTTCTTAGTGTCCTAGGCCTCTACCCTAACCCCTTAGTCCTCGTCATTACTAGAGCAGTACCCCACACAGAATGAAAATTTATCACAGCTATCTTTGTGTCCCTAAATCTCGGTGTCATTCAAGTATGCAATAAATCCTCAGTACATATTGCAAAATAAATGGTTTAAAATAAGTTAGAATTTTCTGAGCCTCCCATTTCTGAAGCATAACAGAGACATTGGAACTACTTTAATGATTAATGGAATATTGTGGATAAAGCAATAGTCGTAATATTTACATAGAAACTAGTACAAAACATTGTTTCTTGGGGCTGTCAAGATGGCTCAATGAGTAAGGATCACTGCCAAGAGTGTAGCAACTTAAGTCACTGGAACACTGGTAAATGTGGAAACAGAGAGCCAGTTCCACAGTTCTCCTTTACCCTCGCACTGGCTCTCTGGCATATAAAACCGCATTCCTTCATGTACACAGAAGACATACACAATAATAATAAATAAGCATAGTTTTATTTGGTCACTATGTTATTTGCCACTCTAAGATCCGGGTATGAAATTTTTTTTTAATTTATTTATTTATTAAAGATTTCTGTCTCTTCCCCGCCACCGCCTCCCATTTCCCTCCCCCTCCCCCAATTAAGTCTCCCCCCAGCCCGAAAAGCAATCAGGGTTCCCTGTCCTGTGGGAAGTCCAAGGAACCTCCACCTCCATCCAGGTCTAGTAAGTTGAGCATCCAAACTGCCTAGGCTCCCACAAAGCCAGTGCGTGCAGTAGGATCAGAAACCCATTGCCATTGTTCTTGAGTTCTCAGTAGTCCTCATTGTCCGCTATGTTCAGAGAGTCCGGTTTTATCCCAGGCTTTTCCAGACCCAGGCCAGCTGGCCTTGGTGAGTTCCCAATAGAACATCCCCATTGTCTCAATGTGTGGGTGCACCCCTCACGGTCCTGAGTTCCATGCTCGTGCTCTCTCTCCTTCTGCTCCTGATTTGGACCTTGAGATTTCAGTCCTGTGCTCCAATTTGGGTCTCTGTCTCTGTCTCCTTTCATCGCTTGCTGAAGCTTAATATTCAGGAGGATGTCTATATGTTTTTCTTTGGGTTCTCCTTATTTAGCTTCTCTAGGATCACTAATTATAACCTTAATGTCCTTGGTTTATGGCTAGAAACCAAATATGAGTGAGTACATCCCATGTTCCTCTTTTTGGGTCTGGCTTACCTCACTCAGGATAGTGTTTTCTATTTCCATCCATTTGTATGCAAAATTCATGAAGTCCTTGTTTTTTATTGCTGAGTAGTACTCTAATATGTATAAATTCCATACTTTCTTCATCCATTCTTCCATTGAAGGGCATCTAGGTTGTTTCCAGGTTCTGGCTATCACAAACAATGCTGCTATGAACATTGTAGAGCATATACTTTTGTTGTATGATAAGGCCTCTCTTGGGTATATTCCCAAGAGTGGTATTGCTGGGTCCAGGGGTAGGTTGATCCCGAATTTCCTGAGAAACCGCCATACTGCCTTCCAAAGTGGTTGCACAAGTTTGCATTCCCACCAGCAATGGATGAGTGTACCCCTTTCTCCACAACCTCTCCAACAAAGGCTATCATTGGTATTTTTGATTTTAGCCATTCTGACAGGTGTAAGATGGTATCTTAAAGTTGTCTTGATTTGCATTTCCCTGATCGCTAAGGAAGTTGAGCATGACCTTAAGTGTCTTTTGGCCATTTGAACTTCTTCTGTTGAGAATTCTCTGTTCAGCTCAATGCCCCATTTTATAATTGGGTTGATTAGCCTTTTACGGTCTAGTTTCTTGAGTTCTTTATATATTTTGGAGATCAGACCTTTGTCAGTTGCGGGGTTGGTGAAGATCTTCTCCCAGTTGGTGGGTTGCCTTTGTGTCTTAGTGACAGTGTCCTTTGCTTTACAGAAGCTTCTCAATCTCAGGAGGTCCCATTTATTCAATGAGGTCCTTAATGTCTGTGCTGCTGGGGTTATACGTAAGAAGTGGTCTCCTGTGCCCATGTGTTGTAGAGTATTTCCCACTTTCTCTTCTATCAGGTTCACTCACTGTGTTCAAACTGATATTGAGGTTTGAACACAGTGAACCTGATAGAAGTCAAATCCATTTGGACTTGAGTTTTGTGCATGGTGATAGATATGGATCTATTTTCATTCTTCTACAGGTTGACATCCAGTTTTGCCAGCACAATTTGTTGAAGATGCTCTCTTTTTTCCATTGTATACTTTTAGCTCCTTTATCGAAAATCAGGTGTTCATAGGTTTGTGGGTTAATGTCAGGGTCTTCTATTCGATTCCATTGGTCGACTTCTCTGTTTTTGTGCCAATACCAAGCTGTTTTCAATACTGTAGCTCTGTAGTAGAGTTTGAAGTCAGGGATGGTAATGCCTCCAGACGATCCTTTGTTGTATAAGATTGTTTTGGCTATCCTGGGTTTTTTGTTTTTCCATATAAAGTTGATTATTGTCTTCTCCAGATCTGTGAAGAATTTTGATGGGATTTTGATGGGGATTGCATTGAATCTATAGATTGCTTTTGGTAGAATTGCCATTTTTACTATGTTGATCCTCCCAATCCAGGAGCAAGGAAGATCTTTCCATTTTCTGGTGTCCTCTTCAATTTCTTTCTTCAAAGACTTAAAGTTCTTGTCAAATAGAGCTTTCACATCCTTGGTCAGAGTTACCCCAAGATATTTTATGCTATTTGTGGCTATCGTGAAAGGTGATGCTTCTCTAATTTCCCTCTCTGTTTCCTTATCCTTAGTGTATAGGAAGGCCACTGATTTTTTGGAGTTGATCTTGTATCCTGCCACATTACTAAAGGTGTTTATCAGCTGTAGGAGTTCTTTGGTAGAGTTTTTGGGGTCGCTTATGTATACTATCATATCATCTGCAAATAACGAGAGCTTAACTTCTTCTTTTCCGATACGAATCCCCTTGATCCCTTTATGTTGTCTTATTGCTATTGCTAGAACTTCAAGCACTATATTGAAGAGGTATGGAGAGAGTGGACATCCTTGTCGTGTTCCTGATTTTAGTGGGATGGCTTTGAGTTTTTCTCCATTTAATTTAATGTTAGCTGACGGCTTGCTGTAAATAGCTTTTATTATATTTAGGTATGACCCTTGTATCCCTAATCTCTCCAAGACTTTTATCATAAAGGGGTGTTGAATTTTGTCAAATGCTTTTTCAGCATCTAGTGAAATGATCATATGGTTTTTTTCTTTCAGTTTATTTATATGGTGGATTACATTGATAGATTTGCGTATGTTGAACCAGCCCTGCATCTCTGGGATGAAGCCTACTTGATCATAATGGATACTTTTTCTAATGTGTTCTTGGATTCGGTTTGCCAGTATTTTATTGAGAATTTTTGCATCGATATTCATGAGTGAGATCGGCCTGTAATTTTCTTTCTTGGTTGGGTCTTTGTGTGGTTTTGGTATCAGGGTAACTGTAGCTTCATAAAAGGAATTTGGCAATGACTCTTCTGTTTCTATATTGTGAAATACATTAAGGAGTATAGGTATTAGCTCTTCTTGGAAGTTCTGGTAGAATTCTGCATTGAAACCATCTGGTCCTGGGCTTTTTTTGGAAGGTAGATTTTTGATAACGGTTTCTAGCTCTTCGCGACTAACAGGTCTATTTAGATCGTTCACCTGGTCTTGGTTTAGCTTTGGTATGTAGTACTTATATAAAAAAATGTCCATTTCTTTTGCATTTTCTAGTTTTGTGGCATACAGGCTTTTGTAGTAAGATCTAATGAGTCTCTGAATTTCCTCTGTGTCTGTGGTTATGTCCCCCTTTTCATTTCTGATCTTATTTATTTGCGTGTTCTCTCTCTGTCGTTTAATTAGTTTGGATAGGGGTTTGTCGATCTTGTTGATTTTCTCCAAGAACCAACTTTTTGTTTCATTGATTCTTTGGACTGTTTTCTGCGTTTCTATTTTGTTGATTTCCGCCCTCAGTTTGATTATTTCCAGTCTTCTACTCCTCCTGGGCGCATCTGCTTCTTTTTTTTCTAAAGCTTTCAGGTGTGCTGTTAAGTCTCCGATGTATGCTTTCTCTGTTTTCTTTAAGTGGGCACTTAGTGCTATGAACTTTCCTCTTAGCACTGATTTCATAGTGTCCCATAGGTTTGAGTATGTTGTCCCTTTATTTTCATTAAATTCAAGGAAGACTTTAATTTCTTTCTTGATTTCTTCCTTGACCCAGGTGTGGTTCAGTAGTTGACTGCTCAGTTTCCATGAGTTTGTCAGCTTTCTGGAGGTAGGAATGTTGTTGAATTCTAACTTTAATCCGTGGTGATCTGATAAGACACAGGTGGACACTGATATTTTTTTGTATCTGTGGAGGTTTCCTTTGTTTCCGAGTATGTGGTCAATTTTCGAGAAGGTTCCATGGGCTGCAGAGAAGAAGGTATATTCTTTCCTATTTGGGTGGAATGTTCTATAGATGTCTGTTAAGTCCATTTGCTTCATTACCTCCAGTAGTTCTCTTACTTCTCTATTAGGTTTCTGTCTGATTGACCTGTCCATTGCTGAGAGAGGTGTATTGAAGTCTCCTACTACTAGTGTGTGTGGTTTGATGTCTGCCTTGAGTTTTAGTAATATTTCTTTTACATACGTGGGTGCTTTTATATTAGGGGCATAAATATTCAGGATTGAGACTTCATCCTGACAAATTGTTCCTGTTATGAGCATAAAGAGTCCATCTCGATCTCTTCGGATTGATTTTAGTTTGAAGTCAGTTTTGTTAGAAATTAATATGGCGACACCTGCTTTTTTCTTAGGACCATTTGCTTGAAAGATCTTTTCCCAGCCCTTTACTCTGAGTAGATGCCTGTCTTTGTGGTTGAGATGTGTTTCTTGCAAACAGCAGAATGTTGGATCCTGTTTTCGTATCCAATCTCTTAGCCTGTGCCTTTTTATAGGTGAATTGAGACCATTAATATTAAGTGATATTAATGACCAGTGGTTGTTTACGCCAGATATTCTTATTGTTTTTGGAAGTAGAATTTGTGTGTCTCCCTTCTTTGAGTTGTGCTAGTGAAGGGTCGCTAGATGCCTGAGTTATTGTAAGCAGTGTTGGCAATGTTGGATTCCTTGGGTTGCGATTTTCCTTCTATTACTTTCTGTAGGGCTGGATTCGTGGCTACGTATTGTTTAAATTTGTTTTTATCCTGGAATGTCTTGATTTCTCCATTTATAGTGAACGAAAGCTTGGCTGGGTATAGTAGTCTGGGCTTGCATCCATGGTCTCTTAGTTTCTGCAGTACTTCTATCCAGGACCTTCTGGCTTTCATTGTTTCCATAGAGAAATCAGGTGTAAGTCTGATCGGTTTACCTTTATAAGTTACTTGGCCTTTTTCCTTTGCAGCTCTTAGTATTCTTTCTTTAACCTGTATATTTTGTGTTTTGATTATTATATGGCGAGGGGATGTTTTCCTTTGATCCAGTCTGTTTGGTGTTCTATATGCTTCTTGAATATTCAAAGGAATATCTTTCTTTATGTTGGAAAAGTTTTCTTCCATAATTTTGTTCAAAATATTTTCTGGGCCTTTGAGCTGTGACTCTTCTCCTTCTTCTTTTCCTATTATTCTTAGATTTGGTCTTTTTATTGTGTCCCATATTTCCTGAATGTTTTGTGATGAGAATTTGTTAGCTTTGCAGTTTTCTTTGATCAGAGCGTTTATTTTCTCTATGTTGTCCTCAGAATCTGAGATTCTTTCTTCTATTTCTTGTATTCTATTGATTATGCTTGTTTCTGTAGGCTCTGCTCGTTGACCTAGATTTTCCATATCCAGCTGGTCCTCAGTTTGTGTTTTCTTCCTTGCTTCCATTTCAGTTTTCAATTCTTGAACTGTTTCCATTACCTGTTTGATCGTTCTTTCTTGGTTTCCCAGGGTATTATGTACGTATTTACTTATTTCTTCAAATTTTTGGTTATACTTCTCATCCATTTCTATAAGGGCATTTTTCACATGTTGTTTAAGGGACTTTACAGCTTTCATAAAGTCAATTTTTTCCACTTCTTCTGTGTTATGGTGTTGGAGACCTTCTGTTGTAAGATCGTTGTGTTCTGGTGTTTTCATGTTGTTTTTCAGATTATTGGGTGAATTCTTTCCTTGGCGCCTGCCCATCTCCTCCTATCGATGCTATCTAAGGGCTCTTTTAAAACTGGTTCAGGTTCCCCTGCTGGCCAGGGGCTCCTCTTACAAAATGCCCTTGCTCTGTTTCCTGGTTCCTGCCGGGGGGCCAAGATCCCTCTCACCCCTCAGAAAGGTCTTCAGGAATAGGACCCAGCTCCTCCTTTGCCAGGGACCTCCCCAACCGAAGGCCTACCTCTTTGGTTTAATTGTAGTGGGGCAATCTGTTCTTGGTGTTGCGCGCGGTCCCTGCAGCCTGCTTCTGCTGCTGGGACGGTTCCCACCGTCAGCAGCCTGTGTCCTCTGCTGCCGCTCTGGTCCCAGTGGGTCCCCGCCGGCTGCGCTGGGCGTCCTCCGGCCACGTTCCGCCGCCCGGTGTTCCGGCCGCGTTGCGTTCCGCCGCCCGGTGTTCCGGCCGCCCCGGGTATGAAATTTTGAGAGAGAAAATGAAGAGAGAAAGGAACAAGTAATAACAAGGTGGTGATGGGGCATGCCTTTAATCCCAGCACTCAGGAGTCAGAAACAGGCGGATCTCTGGGAGTTCAAGGCCAGCCTGGGTTAACAGAGCTAGTTCCTGGACAGGTTCCAAATCTACAGAGAAATCCTGTCTCGAAAAACCAAAAAGTAAAAGCAAGGTGTTTTGAGGACCCACTAGTCCATGCACTGATCTTCATTCATTCGGGAGTTCATCTCTTTAGTTTTTTCTTTTCTTTCTTTTTAAAGAGGCTGACACTTTACATATAAGAAAACTAAAGTCTCATGAAACTGAACCTGGTCAAATGAAATTATTAGAAGTAGCAGAGATTAGATTTAGAACCACAGTCTGAGTCTGCCAGGGGTCTCTTTTTACTAGACAGCAGTCTCCTCTTTGGAGTGTGGCAGGGACACTGCAGTACTGAGATCCCAGGAAAGACAGGTGTCTGGCCTTGTGCACATCAGTATGGTTATAAGAATTATGAAGGGAACTCCTCCATAATCTGTCGTCAACAGTGACTTTTCAAATTAACTTCACCATATGCCTACCCCACCAATTCTAACTTATCTTTCAATGTTTCACAATTCAAAGAACCTCTTTGGAGTTTCAAAGCTACAGACTTTTCTGGAAGAGGTGGCATGAAGTGATATCAATATGCAAAAAAAAATGAAAATGAAAAACGAAAAACAGAAGAAAAACCTTCTGTAAGCAGGTATTTATAAGGCTGCAGGGTTTTCCCCATTTAAGAAAGACATGACTGTATTTCTTTGTATGTGAAAGCTTCCTTCTCCTTTGTGTTGCTTGGTGAACAATGACAAATTGATCCTTAATCATGCCTACTCTTACTTCATCCTCGCTTTCCCATCTCAAGCTCGTTATGGGATCTTTTAAGTTGTTTTCTTTGTTTCATTTTTCTACATTAGCAGATTTGGCAGGGCCACTTGGAAAGCCTCTTGGAGCAGAAGACCAGCATGTTTATGTGTTTCTGCAGCTGGGAAGTAATGCAGTCACATCCACTTCCAGGGACTGGGGTGCCACAGTCAGTGTGTCTGAGGGAAACTTAAGGGAAATTTTAATGCATTGCCTTTCTTCATGAAAGCCCAAAACTTAAACTGATATGCTGTCCCAGCTGAACTGCACAGAGAGCTAGTTCTGTTAGCATGTGAGGTGCTCCTTCTAAATGTCTTCATATTAATTTTATGTAACGATAAATTATGTTACAAAGTTTCCATATGTGTAAATAATGGATTTCTATGTTATTCACACCCTAATCTATGTTACCATCTCTGTCCTTTCCCTCTCTCACAAATCCCCTTTCTTTGCACAAGTAGCCCTCCTCTAAATTTATTTTTGATGACAGTATGTTTGAACCAATTCATTTTATTGGGAATGTACAAGATCATGTTTACAGGTGTATGCATGAAAGGAAATATCTCACCACCACCCCCATTAGTCATCATGAAATGAGACAATTGTGACTTTTTTTTTTCTGCATGCCTCTACCGTGTTTTTCTGGATTGTTTTTATAGATTGTAATTCAGCCATGAATAAGAGAGACTTAGAAGACCATCAATTCTTTACCAAGTCTTACAAAAGATTTAAGTCTCTCCGGTAAATGCAGTTTCACATGTCTATGGGAAAAAGGAAGAATAAAACCTTTCATATAATTAAAACTTAAATGAAACATACATCATCCTTTTGTGGGATAAATTAGTGATGAGCATATTTAATACTCAAAACTTTAGTTGTGTATTGGCCCTATCATTTTAATGTAGTTTGACAATTAGAATTGGTTTGAAGTAACATAAATGTAAAATCATAGTGACTAAGAAAATGGTAACAAATTACCAACAGTCAGAAAAATATTGTGAAATGAATGGCATGTCAGAGACATCATCTCTATTGTGTTATGAAATATAAGCAAGTATTCTTACGGTTGGCTGAACTTGAAGAGAGCACAATAAGTTTTAATCATAGTGAATGCAAATTTATTTCCATTGTCCTCTTTCATCTACAGTTCTCTAAAATATGAAAATTACACAAGAATGGAAAAGTTCTACTTTCTATAGGACTTGTATCATTGTGTTCAAATAGTCTTTCATTTAATGGTAGTTTGATCTGGAATAAGTCACTCAGTCCCCTGGGTATCAGCTTGTTTATCAATAATGGTTGGAAACTCACATTCATCATTTACAGATTGAAAAAATACATTGAGATTCCTTAGACTATTGCCTGCCCTACAGTGGTGCTATAAAGCTATATTATGCTATTTATATTTCTGTTGTTACTATAATTATCATTGATATTACTCATGTAATCTTACGATTAGCCACTGGTAGGTATTAAGTCCTTATCAAATGAGGAATTAGTTGATGATGTAGCCCAACTTCTGTATTTCTTTGCATTTTTCTTCATTAATAACAAAAAATCAAACAAAAACATCTCAGTAGAAGGTTGAACTTCAGTTGTTCTTGATCGGCCTACAGGAGAGAAATAGCATTGTTGCTTGCCCTGTGGTAGTTCTTTCCAGATTAAATCAAAGAGAAAGGAGACTGGCAGCCATAGTTCCTGCTCATCACAGAAACCCATAAGATTCAAGTACGTGTGGGTTGGGTGTGTATCATCTAGCCATAGTCTCAAGTCTGTTGCAGGAATAAAATCTTCCTGATATGAATTTCCTCCCAATACCTGGACTGGGCATAGTAACAACTAAGATGTTTTCTGCATCAGAAAAATGAAAGCCTTAAATTAGGTTGTTGAAATAGGAGCGGCGGGGCTGCATCCCCGGCACCCGGCAGCCCCCACCGCTAGCTTTACTGGAAATAATTACACGAAAACTCTATTCTTTTAAACACTGCTTGGCCCATTTCTATCTAGCCTCTTCTAGGCTAATTCTCGCACCTGGACTAGGCCATATCTAATATCGTTTGTAGCACCCCAAGGTGCGCTTACCGGGAAGATTCTAGCCTACGTTCATCCTGGGTCAGAGCTTCATCGCGTGTGTCTGCCCGGGAGCAGGGCATGGCGTCTCTCTGAGGCGTCTGCTCCCTAGAGGAGAGCTGTTGAGTCTGAGCTCACTTCCTCTTTCTCCCAGCATTCTGTTCTGTTTACTCCTCCCACCTATGTTCTAACCTATGAGGGCCAGCCAAGCAGTTTCTTTATTTTTTTTAACCAATGACCTTCCTCCATCATTAGATGATGTCCTTTATGAAGGTCTAAAATAGGCATGGTCTAGGGATAGTTCTAGTAATGAACCTTCTCTCCATGTCTCTGCCTTCTTCTCAGTATTGTTTTTAGCCTGAAAGTGGTGGCTGGTTTATGACATAATGCTACATGCTGCAAAAGTTTAAAGAAACTCTCTCTCTCTCTCCTTGTATTTCTCATTGAGCAAGGGAAAGTTTCCCAGAATCCCTTCCCACCTCTACTACCTCCCTGCAAACTGAAGTCTTATTAAATTTTCTTGGTAAAAGGCCAAATACTGATTCTTCTAGCTAGTGCCTTAGTTGACATATGAGATCTTAAGGAATGACCTATTCCCTTTAGTCTAGGAAGGGTCTGCCATTTAAGCTTGATCAACCTCCCAGTGTCTTGGTTGTTCAGATTGGATGATAGCCATTAGCCAGACAGCCCCACTGACAGCTAAAACCACCTGTCATTCCTTCGTTGTCCTGCATTTTTCTTAACTTAAAGCAGATCTCCATCTGGAGAATTGAAATGTTCTAACTAGTGGTGTTTCCTCAAAAAAAAAAAAAAAAAAAAAAAAAAAAAAAAAAAAAAAAAAAACAAGTTCCAGGGACTTCCCTTAATTCTAATCTACCTTAAACTAAACTGAATATACATCTTGGATTCAACAACCCTATTAAATTGATTTTAAACAGTATTGTTAGCATTGATTCAGGGTGATGTTTTACATCTAGCCTCAGACCCTTGGTCAGATGTTCCAGAATATATATTAAAATATATTCAAGTTTCATTTTCCTGATATTTTAGACTTGATTACACACACACACAAATATATCTCTCTGTATATAAACAGAGATAGATAGATCTATAAATGCATTGCATTTATGTTTCTCTTTAGTCCCCCAGGTTTCTCATACATCATAATTCTACATTTTCCTTTCTTTTCTATTTTTCTTCCTTCTTTGCCTTCTCTTCTCTCAAATAACTCCATAATTGATACCAGATATTCAAACTCCTTTCAGGGCCTTTTCTGGCTCAGCATTCACACTGTACAGAGATATCAGTGTCAGCACAACACTGGGATCCTCTTTCTAAGAGACAGGAAAGGCAAATCCTGCAAGGGTTCTTTTTATCAGATCATCAGCTAGAATGTGTGGCTGTTAAAACACAGGTTGTGAACAAGTTTTATGAAGGAGATTAATATGATCCAAACTAGAAAGAGATGAATGATAAATTAATTTAGATTGGATTATTGAAGAAAGTGACATTTGGAAGCTGTGTTATCCAGGTATGAAAGTTGAGGGAAAACCTAACTAGATCTAGGAAACAACATATGTAGAGAATACACTTAAAGATCTTTTGGAACAGAATCATTGTGGACCATGAGATCAGTGGGGTTGTTTCTCTGAAGAACTTAGAGAAAGGCGAAGGAGAAAGGACAGAGAGCAGGTGCAATAAAAGAGTAGGATAATCCCAAAGTCAAAGGAGCTGTTTCAGTTCTAAGAGTTCCGAGTTGTTTTAGCTACTTTCTGAGTAACAAAATGGAGGAGGCCAAAATGAAAGAGGCTGCTTAGAAAACTATCAAATATCCCAGGGATGAAGATGGCAGTATACAGACTGAGAGATTAGCGCTGACTATTGAGGAGGACTGATTTACCAAGTAAAAGCAGCCTACAACTGAAGCACTCCATTTAAAAATTGAAGGAAACATCTCAAAGACTGTTTTTGTATTTCTGATATGGACAGCTGGGAAGAGACAGCCTGGTTTCCTAGGCTGAGAGAATTGAATCCTTTGAGTGTTTGGTTTTATTTAATCTAAATTCAGATTGAGCTTCCAAGACAACAATGAGATATAAAGTCTTCTGCCCCCCAAAATAAGTCACAAGTAGAGAGAAAACTTTGGCAACTGAAAGCAACTAGATGGCTAGAAGACAGAAAGCCGAGTCTCCATTAGGCAAGATTAGGCAGAGATATAGGAAAGCCCAGGAGTTCCGTTTTCAGGTCAGGTGACCACACTGGAGAGCTGTTGATGGAACTGGAGAAAGATGTGGTTCCGGAGAAGGGGGGAAGGGCATCTGAATGAGTATTAACTCACAGAAGCCAGGAGGTACTTCCTGGAAAGGGTGATTGCAAGTTTCAAATGCTACTGTGAAGACTAGGTGCTGTGGGCTTCAGATCTGTTTCGTGGAACTCATTCATGACTTGAAAGAAGCAGTTTTGTTGGAGTCAAAAGCAAACTGCCGATTGAATTGTTTAATGTTGACAAGTAAAAGAGACGTATGTTGTAGGGAAAATTTTATTTGTGGACATCCTTTTTCCTTGATTTTCAAATAGTGGTTTGTCGCTTGTCTGAGATCATGCTGAAGAAAGCTTTACTTATTGAGCCATCCACTCCTTTGTTAAGTATTCTAAATCCTTGGCTTTGATTTGTTTTGCTTTTCCATGAGGGCCTCTCTCTCTATCCTCTCCTTCTGTTTCCCATCTACTTCTAACCAAAAGCGATGCATATCAGAGTTGCCATATGGTGAGGAAAAGGAGGAAGATCAAAAGATGTGTATAAAAACAAAAGCCGACCCTGGAGAGACCATGTGAGCAAAACGAAGAAGGGCAGATGGATAAGCTTGCAACAGAAGAATGTGCCCTGAGTCTCTGCACAATCAATAAATGTTGACTGGCTATTGACAAGGAAGGGGACAGGAGAGCAAAGCAAGCACATTGGAGGGAGAAGCCTGTCTTCCCGACAGCTGTTGTGGCCACCACCAAGCAGCTGCTTAAGTCTGGAGCATAGAACATTCTGATCCCTTCCAACTCTCCAAAGGGTCCAACTCACACCCTGATACTGCTGTCGTAGAAGAGGTGTCATGTGTGATTTATATTGTATGGAGCCAGAAGTTGTTAAATCATGGGATAAACCAGAAGCAAACTTTGCCTTGAATAAATGGAGTTTACACCCTACTCTCACCCTGCCTTGGGTTATAGCCAGTAGTAGTAGCCAGTCAAACACAATTGCAGATTTCCAGCTTAAAAAAAAAAGAAGTCGTGCTCTAAAAATTTAATTTTTGACTTATTCTTAATGTCTCTGAGTTTCTCTCTGTGCGAGTGCGTGTGCTTGCGCGTGTGTGTGTGTGTGTGTGTGTGTGTGTGTGTGTGATGTATAATGAGTGCAGAGAGGGCCACATAGGCCATGGCACATGTATGGAAATTGAAAACAAACCCTTGGGAGCCAGTCATCTCCTTCTATCATGGATGTTTAACTGCTGAGCCATCTTATCAGCCCTGTTGTGGAGACTTAAATGTGGGCATGTACTTGTCAAAGCGACCTAATTAGGGTTAGAACAGTCAAAACTAGGCTGGGCCTAGAGTACCATACCCTGAACTGTCTCAGTCAGATCTTACAAACTTTGTTCTTGATGTTCTTGTGTATGGACAGGCATAGTGTCCTTCCCATGCTTTGCAATGGCATCAGATCCTTTACTGCTTTTGTGTATTTCATGTGATATTTTCCCCCTCACTCACAAAAAAAAAAACCACACACACACATGCATCAGATTCCTTTTATATTAAAATAAATATTAATTGATTTGTTGTTGGAAGGCATCCTGGGTGGAGGCGAAACTGTTACTTTTACCATGAAGGTGCCTATGTTAGTTCAGTGGTTTAGTCTGCTATATTCATAAGTATACTTTGGCTTAGTGGAAATGAACATGGTGGGCTGCTGTTTTCCTGTTATGAAAAAGAATGAGAACTATGTTACCCTAAAGTGAGCACTTATAGAACAAACAATGTCTGCCCTGGAGGCAGGATTGTTGATTTCAGTATATGAGAAAAATGTCAACAAAATGTATTTTGTTGTTTTTTTTTTTAATGCATCATAAAAACACAACTCATGATTTGGTATTTTACAGCAAATAGATTCAGAAGTTATGAAAAATGTTTTAATTGATATGAATAAAATGTCCTTCATTTTGGACTAACACGTCTCAACTTCAGTGCCATTATTGCAGGGGAGGATTAAGTGGAGCAGGAAGAACAATGCCTCTTCAGCATAGACTTAGGAGAGGATGGGAAGGCTTTGAAGGGTGAGTGCTTGAAATAATAGTGTTGCATATACGAAAGCACCACTGGCCTGGTTCTTAGAAATCATACAATGTATCAGGATGCAGTTCTCAGTACAACTATTGCAGAAATCTGGAGAATACTGGCAAATGTTTGTCTTTTGTTCCCTTTTCCTCAAGACTTATGGAAGACCACCCAGAAAACTCATTTTTTATGCAGCCTATAATTACTAGGTTTCATCTTTACTTATTGCTTCTGACAAATAAAAACATATGTTAACGTGCTCTGTGCTCGGTGCCAGTGTTCGGCACTAATGATTTAATTACCATGGCATGCAATCTATGTACACATTTATTCTATTCATTTCCTGCATTAAGCAAATCTTCCGTGACCCTGGCTTATGTGGAAAGTGAGAGTGAAATGCAAGGAATTAATCCAAAACAGTGGATGTTTCATCAGTAAGAATCAGACTGCACAGAGAACAAAAGCCAAGAGGGATGGGATTAATTCATTCTGTGTGTACTTATGGAGCCCTCTGTTACACAGGAGGAAACAGACCAGAATCCGATGCCCTTTGTGCAGTGAAGGGACTTATCTTTCTTTAGGGAAGAGTGTCAATTCAAGAAAATCACCGTGTGAAGGGTGTAGAGGGTAGGAACAAGGAACTACAGTGCATACAAAAGGATCTCGTTCCACTTTAGAAGGAGAGAAGGAAGTAGCCATGGAAAGGCATAAAATGTGAGCACCAAGATGTGACTTAGAAAAGAGTTTTCATATTCTAGACAGAGAGCCAGGAACAATGTCCTGAAGTGGAAGAGAACAAAATCAGTCTAGGGAGGGGAACTAGTTGGTGTGGCCAGCTCCAATGCAGCATTGTCACGAGGAAAACAATCAGTGAGACATGGGTGAAAGAAAAGCATGAACAATGGCCATTAAAAGCCCCTCTTTTATGCTGTTTGAACTCTAACTGAAGCCATGTACAAGCCCTGGAAAAAATTAAGATGAGAGGGACACAAATAAACTTGGATTCTAGAACGATGACTCCAGCAAAATGAAGAGTGGAGCTGAGGAAGTAAAAACGGAAGGAGCTGGAAGACCACCAGAATATTGCTGAAAATATAAACGAAGAGTTAGGGTTGACATGGCGCAGTATTGTGGGGAAAGAAGTAAACCTAAACTCCAGGTTTGCCAAGTGCTTGCATGGCTGAGTTATGCCTGGAGGTAGGATACACTATGTTCCTTATTCAGTTAAAAATTAGTTAGTGCTTACACTATGCAGGCTTAATTCTGGATGTTGGAGAAATGACATAAAGACAGGATTCTTCTGTTTGTGAAGTCTGAGCTGTGAGGGCAAGAGAGACACCAAGATTCCTGAAGCTAATACAAGGGCCCTGAGGTGTAAGGAAGGACTTCTACACAGAATATAGTAGGAAAGGGAGAAAAGTTGCTTCAAATAATGAGACCGAGTTAGTGTCTTAGAAATATTCTTAGAACAGGGAGGTTAGGGAGAAATACAAAATTGTGGAGAGCAACACACACACAAGTATTAGAAAACTGGTAAAAAGGGGGAAGGAATAAGAATGGGGATAGTTATGTAAAATGAGAACACATTGTATTATTAAAAACATTCTTAATACAAAAAGAAAACTGGTAAAGAAACTCAGTCTGTATAGTCAAAGATGTAAACAGGGGAAAATAGGCCCCTATAGGAAACACGGCAATGGTAGTAACAAGAAAATGACCAGGTAAAGTCAAATGAGACTGGGGATGAAGATGGAGTTGGAGAATGCTTGCTTAGGACACGGGAAGTACCGGTACAATGAGCACGGAGGTACAGCCTCCAACATGTGGAGGAGTAGGGGAAGAGGGTAGAGCAGAATAAGGGTGGAAAAGAGTGACCAGAAATTCAAAGTTGTCTGCAGCCATACCACCCTGAATTTACCTGATTTCCCTATGATCTAGGAAGCTAAGCAGGCTTGGGCGAGGTTAGTAATTTAAAAGAAATTTAAGGTCATTCTGAGCTACCTAGGGAGTTTGAGGCCAGCCTAAGTTGTGTGAGGCTCTACCTCCGAATATGTATGAAGTAAAATGATTGTACCAAGGGGCCCAATCAGTAGGGCTTCAAGAAAAGCAAATGATTGACAATCCAATTGCTGTGGAAGTCAAGAGAAAAATAAATTAAATGCTAGGTTTAATAGCAGCCATTCCAGGTGCCCTTGTTAGTTTTGATGGGAGAACAGAAAAGGATTTATTGGTGAGTTGAAGACATGAGAGAGTAGAGACAATGAGTCAAGCAATATAACAAATTATAGTCAAAGTGAAAGGAAATAAAAGACTAGGGGAGAGCTAAGCACAAAGGGTCATAGAAACATATTTGTTCTAATAGAGGAAATGGTTGGATATGCTAAAGAAAAGCAAGATAAATGAAATTACTAGGAGATCTTGGACTTCCTCAAGGGGATAATAGTTGACACTGATGTCCTTCTGTGTATGCATTGCTTTTGCTGGCTAATTAATAAAGCTGCTTTGGCCTATAGCAGGGCAGAATATAGCCAGACTGGAAGAGATATAGAAAAGTAGGTGAAGCCAAGGAGGCACCATATAGCTGCTAAAGAAGAAGGACACCAGAACTTTACCAGTAGGTCACAGCCTCATGGTGATACACAAATTAATAGAAATAGGCTAATTTAAGATGTAAGAGTTAGTTAATAAGAAGCCTGAGCTAAAAAGCCAAACAGTATTGTAATTGATGGCTCGGTGTGATTATTTGCATCTGGGTGGCAAGGAAACAAAAGAGCAGTCTCCGTCTACATAATGATGTCCATCATGGGGAGACAGGTGAACTCCAAAATATGCAGGCATATGGCCAGTGAACAGGGGAGTACATGAGGTACCCCGCATGAAGAAAATTGCACCAAAGTGTAAAGGTGAGTAATGAGCACTTATAAATAATAATAGATAATAAAAAAATGAAAGAAAGGCAGGGTAAAATTTGTAAATATGGGACAAGAGAACATCATTCACCTGTCTGTACAGTTGCTTGGATGTATTTTGATAGCCAGAGGAGCTGGGGTGAACCAGAAACAAATGCAGAGATTTTTAGAGTTTGTAGATAGTATAAACAATATACTTCCTCCACCTCACTGGCGCTCACCGCCACCTTCGGACTGCTCCTGGACTCAGAAAGGTCAAAGTGTGGTCCCGCATGTGCCCCCAGCAAGCAGCGGTACTGTGGTCACCGAGTTCACAACCTCTGCCGCTGCTGAGCGGGTGGAAAGAATAGGGAGCTCGGGGCATGTAGCGCCACAATAGTCTGGGCTGCTGTTGAGATTGTGGCAGTCCATCTGAAGCCAGCTGAGTGAGACTGACCTCCACGATGCTGTGGAGCTCTAAAAGGCAGAGACAGAAAAGTTTGAGGGGTTTTATCTCCCGCAGTCACGTGCCCGGAGCAAGTGGAAGGAAATGCCTGGAAGCTAATTGACCCACGAGCCAAGGAGGCTATATGGATAAATCTATGACTTTTAACAGAGGAGAGGATTTAGGAATTCTCTTAATTTTAAAATAAAAAAGCAAGGATAGTAAAAAAAAAAAACAAAAAAACAAAAACAAAAAACAAAAACATAACATTACCTGTTTAAGTTTGTGGACATGGTTGTCTCAGAGCTGTTACAATGGTGGGCACCTGGAAACCTGAGCTAAATTTACCAACCGATTATGGTCTGCATCAGGACTGCGGAATGTGGCCTGTGCCATACCCAGGTACAACAGGCAACGAGGGACTGGCCTTCTGGTCCCAAGTTTTTGGTGGGAAACCTCCAAGAGGGATGCACATGCTGATCATCTGCAATTACAGTATACCCATAGTGGTCCAGTATCTTAAAGGCTATTGGCTGAAGGAGTTCCCACAGCATGACATATTCAAGTTCTTGAAGACTGAGGAAAATCTGGAATCTTGGATACTGCATTGAAAGAAAGGAGTGGCTACCTATCCTCTGAAGGAAGAGATGCTGGTAGGTGCCGACATCTGCAATATCAACATGGATATAGATCATTACCTTCTTTCTATATCATGACTCCAGTCTTCACTGAAAACAAGAGAGCAGTAATGGGGTCCGGGACCTGAATCATGATGCTGGGGAAGACTCAACGTTGGCAAGGGAAAGTACTAAAACTCATCTATACTGTCAAGGAAGCTTTCGGGTTCCCATGATCAGTGTGTGTACAGGTGCTCGTCCATTGTCAGCAGCCAAAAGAAAGCAGTCGATGACAAAATGGCTGTCTCTACTGAAAATGTTTCAAGTTAGTTCCATATTAGTAGCATTAGGGACCATGAGCCATAGACTAAAGGTACCAAGAAGAAAACATAGGGATTGAGTGGACAGGACAGAGCAAAACACCATTCAAATATTTATGAACTTTAAAATCAAGTGTGTATACAGAGGGAAGGGAGCATTGCCAGAGCTATGGAGGAGGAACCGAGGTACAGGTGTGAAAGATGACTGGACACATGGAAGACGTGGCAGAGTTGATTTGCTTTGGAATAGAGATCTCGGAGAGAAATGTTACTGTAATCCCGGAGGTTTAAAGCAGAGAGAGCCAGAGCAACACAAAGCTTCTGTTCGTAGATTTAAATCATCGGCTGGTCAGAGAGGCTAGTGGCTTAAATTTCCTAATGACTAATGTGCTTTCAAATATCAGGAGAGTAGGAGAGTTGGCTCTCAGCTTCTCCTCACCTATTTTCAGGTGTTTCACTAGAAATTTTAGTGCATTTTTTAATTTTAGAATTTATTATAAGTAAAACCTATTCCTCAGGGAAAGGTAAATACAATAGCAGAAGAAAAGTTTTATTCTAGTTGTATGGATAAGGATATCAATTATGTTAAATTAAATCTATCTTCCCTTTTTGAAAATGCAAACACTTTTTAGAGAATTATCATTTAAATAAACTAAAAAGAGAAGATGTTCCTTCAAATACTGTACTTATCAAAGTAGTTGACAGGCTTCTAAAAAGCTTTTATTTTAAATTATATAATTGGTTTCAATAACTGAATTACTTTTAAAAGTTTACGGGAAACTATTTTATAGATTTCCAGGCAAGAGAGGGTTGTATAGGGCTGGAATCCAAAGTACAAGGAGAATCAGTACTAAAACAGGAAGTGGGTGGTTTAATTGTACAAACATGGCAACAGAAATTGCCTCATGGAACCCCAGAGAGACTGACTTCATTGTTAACCAAGAGTTAAGAGACATCAATAAAAAAGGAAAAAGTAAAGGATCCCAATACTAGGAAATCACTGCAGGTCTCTACAGAAGAGCTACTCCTGCTGGCACACCTTTGTCCTTCCAACCTTCCTGCTCAATGAGCTAAATCACTGATATTTACCGTACGTCAAAACTGAAAAGTTATCCTGCAGTAACATTAAACAGTCACCCAGGGTGAGTGAAGACCTTTAAGTGTGGGTGTTATGATTCTCCTTCTATAGTTTGGGCCCAGTGTCTGACTGCCATGCGTCTCACACACACTACTCATCTTTTTAATGGACCAGACTGCTAAGGACATAGGCACTAAGGTACAAGGAACACATCCCTCTCTTGTATGGACAGGAAATATGGGAAAGGCTAGCTAACCTTCAATTATTTTAACCAATAAATAACAGTCATAGCTATATCCAAATTTTTCTAAATCTAGAGAAAGAAAAGCTAAGTCAAAACATAAAATAATTACATAACTTTAGAATGAATCCCAAGGCACAATATCTTACAACTAGATACAGAGAACAAATGAAGTAGAGGAGAAAAGACTGTCCAAGAAGTAGAAGGAGATACTGCCTACGCATGTCTCTGTCTATGGAGAGCCACACAGAGTTTCTGCACCTGTCACGGTGTATCTGCACCTATGAAGAAAATAAAGCAAAACAAAATTTGTTACATTCAGACACATCCTTGGAAATTTCTAAAACATCGAGGAAAACGAAAAGATCCTCAAATTTTCCATAGGAGAAAACAACTCCCCACTGTGCTTGGAGTCATATTTGCATAGATGACCCATTAACCCTGTGTCCTATAAGTGAATGTTTATGTCTACACAGTCCAGTATTCTTCACTGTTGAATCCCACAGTCAAAAAAGTTATGACGAAGCGTTAGAAAGGAATAGAGTTGCTTTAGATACTTAAGACTTCAAAAATTTTACTGTGGTCTTAACATATTACTATATTCAGTAGCTAACAACAGATACCAGCAAATGACGCCTAGCTATCCATTCAGATGTTTTCTGCTGCTATAATGAACGGATCCAACTCACCATGGCTCACCTGGTATGAGAATTAATTTGTTAAACTAGGGTGCAATGTGTGAGTGGCATGTGTCAGTCTGACACTGAACCCCTAAATTACAAAAGCAAAACAGTCAATAGTATCCACACCCTCCCTGTTATTTCCGAGGCTCAAGATCTTTGTGGCAGAGGAAACAGAAAGATAGTAAGAGCCAGGGGACAGTATTTTCTGG
The DNA here is from genome assembly GCF_037038515.1 of Microtus pennsylvanicus. Taxonomy (NCBI): domain Eukaryota; kingdom Metazoa; phylum Chordata; class Mammalia; order Rodentia; family Cricetidae; genus Microtus; species Microtus pennsylvanicus. The sequence goes on along the minus strand of NC_134585.1, from coordinate 73,410,405 downwards.
ATACAATGAGCAGTATGACATATGAACTCATAGTGGTTGTGACAGCATGCATAAGATTTATGTATGCTCCAGACACACAAAATCTCAAGGAGGTGAAGGAGGGAGGTGGGCATGAAGTCCCACGTCTATCTGAGGAGCTATTAGTAATAGCTGCAGGAAGAGAAAGAGCTATGTTTTAAAGATGTGAATCCCAGTAGAACTAACAAGCTCCACAGGATGGCCCCACTCTTAAATGTACATAGGTAACATTTGTGTGACTCCATGAGGTTCATAAAAATTGAGGACACAAATCTGGGTAAATGCAGGATGGGGAGATGAATCTAGGAGGAAACTGAGGAGGGAGTTAATATGACCAAAATATAATATGGAATTCTGAAAAACTTAATTAAAACGCTAAAGAGTAAGTTGTTAGAAAATCTTTTCAGATGGACGCTTAATGACAGTTACAGAGATGGATAACTGGCTGCGATCTTATGGAGCACTGATGAGGCCGAGAATTCTGCACTTTGCCCTGCAACAAATAACAACCATCCCTCTAAATAGTTGCTTTAATCAATGAGCTATTTATTATTCTTTCCTTGTTACTGGTAGCAGTTCTCATATTTGTGACTGTAACGCAACAAGGCTGGTCAGATGGTTTTGAGGTTATCAACAGAAATGCTGGGTACCCTCTTTCTTTAACATTTTATTTTCCTTTGTTTCATTCTCTTAACTTTAGTGTGTGCTTTCCATTCTCAAGATTGTCTCCTGCTTTAAATGACTGCTGGAGTTCTCCCCCCCCCCCGCCCTGCCCATACCCATGTTACCTTTTCTTTTTTTTTTTTATTGAGAAAAGGAAGAAAAAAAACAAGTTTCCACCTCCTCCCAGCCTCCCATTTCCCTCCCCCTCCTCCCACCCTTCTCCCCCTCCTCCCACTCCTCTCCCCCTCCCTCTCCAGTCCATGAGCAGTCAGGGTTCCCTGCCCTGTGGTAAGTCCTAGGTCCTCCCCCATGTTACCCTTTCTAAGTAGACCCAGGTGCATATCTGGAGTGCTTGCAGTCATGTTCACTAATCTAAGGAGTGCTTCCTGAAGTTGCATCCAATAATTCCTCTTTAAGTTATTGAACATCCCTCGCTACAAGTTAGAACCTTCTAATTTGCAGCATGATGGAATTAAAAAGGAAAGAAAAAAAGCAATATAAAAGAAACCCACTGTCGTCTGTAGCTGTGCCAGTTTGGCACAACCTAGTGCCATCAGAGAGGAAACCTCCCGTAAGGAACTGATTAGATTAGATTCAGCCTGTGAGCAGGTCTGTGTTGGGATTATCGTGATCATTAATTGACACAGTAGGCCAAGACACTATGGGCAGATCCAACCGTAGGCAGGTAGTCCTGGGCTACAGAAGGAAGTCAGCTAAACCTGAATCTATGAATGAACTTGTGAGGGAGACAGCTTTCCAGCAAACAGCTGTCCTCTATGGTTTCTGCCTCCAGATTTTTGTGTTGAGTTCCTGTCCTGTCTCAGTGATAGATTGTAACCCAAAATTATAGGTCAATTAAACTCTCTCTTCCCCAACTTACTTTTAACTAGAGTGCTTATTAGTATAACAGAAAGTAGAGCATTCTTTACTTCCTAAGAAGAAGGGAGGGGCACAATCAGCTCCCACTCTACATAAAGAGCCACGCTTCCCAACCCTTATTTACCAACTATGTGAAAATGTACAATGTACTCTGACAAAATGAGAGACTAGAGATCAGTCAACAGAGTTAAGAAGCAAAGTGCAGAGCCTTGTTTGCAAATGGGAAGGCAACAGACCCTGCTCAACAAAGGACATGGTGATCAGTTATGAGGAGACTTCTCTGAAGAAGAACAACAACTCCATGCCAGGGAGGCAGTGACTGAAGCATTGAGGACACAAACCTGAGGGGTGGAAGGCCATGCTGTTGACAATTAAAGCAAAAGCAATAGGAAATTCTTGTGAAAATAATAAAAAGCTGGGGCTGGAGAGATGGCTCAGAGGTTAAGAGCATTGCCTGCTCTTCCAAAGGTCCTGAATTCAATTCCCAGCAACCGCATGGTGGCTCACAACCATCTGTAATGGGGTCTGGCACCCTCTTCTGGCCTGCAGTCATACACACAGACAGAATATTATATACATAATAAATAATAAAAAGCCATATATTTTAAGTAATTACTGGGGCATAGGAGAACATCCTTACATTCTGTTTTATGTGGTCAAACAGTTGTGTGCTGTTGGCAGTGAGAGCAAACAGGAGTGTTTAAAACTGATTGAGCATTATATGCAAAAATAAGCAACTGAATCCCCTGCCTCCCTAAGACTGTGACTTGAGACTGCTTCCTTATAAAGTCCTCCTACTGATACTAGCTACCCCAGATCCCAGCCCTGTGCTGAAGTTCCAAGTCATTGAGTCTTGAGTCCTTGCAGGCATTCTATCAGTGTGCAAAGCCCAGCTGACCCCAGCTTTTCTGTATAGGCATTGGTGTATCTGTTCTCTTCATTCCCTCATGTCCACAGGCAGGGTTCCAGGACCAAGTCACATAAGACACATAGAGAGCTCAATTTTCCCTCAGAAAGAAATGAATTTTGACCTCTATCTCAGTCTATTCCTGAAAAATAACTCAAAATGCATCACAGGCCTAAATGTAATGATTGGATTATATAAAATGTGTACTTTTAAAATTCACAGAAAAGTCACCTACTTAAGAAAATAAAAAGGAGCGGGCAGTGGTGGCACATGCCTTTAATCCCAGCACTTGGGAGGCAGAGGCAGGCGGATCTCTGTGAGTTCGAGACCAGCCTGGTCTACAAGAGCTAGTTCCAGGACAGGCTCCAAAACCACAGAGAAATCCTGTCTCGAAAAACCAAAAAAAAAAAAAAAAAAAAAAAAAAAAAAAAAAAAAAAAAAGAAAAGAAAAAGGGAAGCCAGTGACTTCCAGAGGATGTCTATGTGGGAAGTTGCACACATGCACTTACAATAAAAAATGGAGAAGGCAAATGTAAAGGGTGAGAACTTAAACATATTTATGTTCACAGTAAAAGTTGTACATGTCATTAGGCATATAAAAAGAGTGCTCTGCTTGCAAGAGATCATGAAAATAAATTCAAATTAAACCTACAAGTGTGATATATTTTTTACATACCAAATAAAATGTGAAGGCTTGACAAGACTAAATATTGACAAGACATGAAGCAAGTAAAGGCAGTGTCAGTCAGGGCATGACAAGGCATAGTTAATTCAGAAAGCTGTCGGTCTTTTTCTCATTGCACTAAGTATAGATTTGTCATCCAACTCAACAGCTGGGCTAAATAAAAAAGTTAAATGTATAATAAAAAATATGTTCCATGAATGCTTACAATTTTATTTACAATATTATTTAACTTGTATAAGGGGTGAAAATGACTCCACAAAGGTTTTCTTGTCTTTAGTCCCCAAACCTCTGAATGGTCAGATATCCTGGATAGACAGGCTCCATAGATGTGATGGAATCAATACTCTGAGATTGCCTGAGATAGTCTGGGTTAAGACAAACCTAAGTACAGCCTTTAAAGGTGTAAAAGGGAGGTGAGAAAGCCAGAGATGAGAAGCTGTGATGGAAACTTCACCTTGGAGGAATGATGACCAGTATACAAAGATATTAAGTAGGCTCTAGAAACTAGAAAATGCAGCATCTTGATGCTAGGTCTGTAGGACATAATATATTGGACTTCTGAACTCAAGAATTTTCTATACTGAATCTGTACTCTTTTAATTTCCTAATGTGTGCCTTTCTGTTATAAGAACAATATGAAACTAACACCTCTGATGATTAACACAGATGTTTAGAATCTAATAGATGTATAAATATGTTATAGCACAGTGTAATTCAACCTGTAGGTCATGATCCCTTTGGGAATCTAACCACCTTTCGCAGGGCTCGAATATAGATATCCTGCAACAGCTTTCTCGAGGAACAGATGCCTGAGGTCTCCAGGAAGGCAGTTAACCTGATGTCTCTCTTACCCACTGAGCATGAGCCCACCAAACCCCACCTCTCTCTTCCCCATGCCCACAAGAAGCAGCCAGACATGAAAGGTGTCCATATATACAAAGAGTCAGGAATGTCTGGATGGAAGTCTCACCCCAGAACCTGAAATTCATATAACCAAAGAGTCTGGAATGTTCGGGTGGATGTTCCATCCCAAACCCCCTCCCCCGACTCTGCCCCTAAGAAATCCCACCAAATGATGATCCCTCCCCAGAGATGCTCAAGACCATTCCTACAGTGTATTTAAACTATCCCCCAGAGAACAAACACATTGTTTTCCAATCTTGATCTTCCTTTCCCACCTCCTCTCTGTGGGACTGGAAAGCCATCCAGGAGTGTGGTATCCATCAAACCTGGGCTTTTTCTAATTCAGTTTAATTTGGTCTGATTTAGATTATTGCATTGGCAGAGAAGTTTATTGGAGTGCAGAAACTTTTCAATTATGACTCATAACATTATAAAAATTACACTTATCAAGTAGCAATGAAAATAATTGTATGGTTGAGAGTCACCATAATATGAAGAATTGTATTAGAGTTGTATTGTGTTTAGGAAGGTTGAGAACCACTGTTATAGTGGATAGTTGGAAAGATGGTACTTACCAACAAAAAGTAATCAATCATCAATATATACAATTATGTGAGGGGGTGAATCGCTGCAACACATTATTTTTTCTGAATCTGTGCCACCTGGTTCCATATGGTTCGTTTTATCTGTGATTTTTTTCATTAAAGGGATGAAGTAAACCAATGCTGTGCTGAGCAGAGGTGGAGATAAATGGTTTCAAGGCCGAATACTGGTGCTTTTATGAATGGTAGACATGCTTTGTTCCTCATCTGTGGTGGTAGATATGTAGTTATATGCTCATCAAACTCCAATTTAGCACAATGTTTTGGATGAAGGCTTCAAGAAGCTCGCTGAGAAGGATCCCTGGAGAATAGGGGCTGAGAAGAAGAGTAAAGCCAGGGCAGAGAGAAAGAGAAATACATGGTAGGGAAGGTGAGAGGGATTCAAGTCAGCACAACAGAGACAACATAGATGCCTGGGAGAGGAGCCAGAGACCACTTGGTGGAGGTAGGAGTCTGCTTTCATAACCTTTGGAAAAGGAGCCAGGTTTCACAGGATCCAGTGTGTGTTCTGATTTCCAGGCATGAGACGGAGAATAGGGTGGAGAGCAGCATGTGCCATGCCAATAACCTCTTTGGTGTTAACTCACTTCTTGAATGCGGAATCCTGGAAGTTTGTTAGCTTCAGACTCCTAATGCTTCAGTTAGGATGCCTGTTGGTATGTGGAAGAGGTGGCCGGGACAGAGACTATATTCTGTCCTTACAGTCTTATAAGGCTAGATGCATTTTATTACATTTCAATAAAATTTACTCAAAAAATAAGAAAATAAATACGCACCAAAGTTGGAATTAAGAAATGTGAGCTCACTTATTTAACACAAGAATGCTATGTAAAACGAGCATTGGAAAAGAACAAAGCAATTACTGTGAATGGAGTCTTTAGAGAAATAGAAAACTACTAATGAAAAAGCTCAGGGTAAAAATAGATTTCCTAAAAAAGAATTCAGTTTTATGGCAGGATTAAATTCCAAAGTAAGTGTTCAAAGAGTTTACAGCAGGAAAAGCTATTATAAATTATGCCCATGCATAAAATTCACTCATTAAAATAGTTGTGACATGTGAAGATAATAATCATGTTTTGGGTAAAGATTTATTTATGTATTGGTTTTTTAGTTTTACTTGTATCTGCCTGAATTTCTGTGAATCACATGCAGATGCCAGAAGAGGGTGATAGATACCTCTGGGATGGGGTATCCACAGGCAGCTAGGAAATGCCGTCTATGTGCTGGGAACCAAACCAGTCTTCCAGAGTAGTACTATGTATCCTCCAGCCAATTAGTAAATGTTGTTGAATGTCTTAATTTCATTCAGTATCTACTATGTTCTAGTCTTAGATAATGAAAACAACCCAAATGTCATTCACATTGCTTACTACCATATGGGAAAGAAAATTTAATATTTAAATATGTTATTGTACTATGATACACACTATAAAAAATTAACCCATATAGTCCTCGTAACTAAGTTATATTTGGCCTGGGAAGTATGAAGGGAATTAGTCTGACAAATATTTCCATTAAAATATATATTTATATTGAAAATTGTGAATTAGCACCCAATTATGGAGTCTTACATAAAATGTCTACTAAGTCATGTTTCTGTATTTTTATGAAATTAGATTAATAAACCCTATCTTTTAGACTTTCATCCACTGTAATCTTCTGGCTTTCATATGTTATTATTTTTTGTCAGAGTTAAGAATGACTTCTTGTTTACTGAGTCAACACTGGGATTCTTTACTCTTCACATCTACAGCATGCTCAGGGGAGCATGCTCACTCTTCTTCCAGGTGTTTTCTTTTATGCTTGCGTCTTGAGTCATTTCTACTGTATTCCTCTAAGAAGAGAAACAAAGCAAATTCTTCAGGAGTAACTTCACACCAAATGCAGGACCATGCTTCTTTTAGCTGACAAACTGTAAGGTACTCCCCAAAGCGACCCCATGCCCCAAATTGTTCCTCTGGAACTGTGTTCTTTCTCTTCGCATTTCATTATCAAACAATGATTATCATGAACTGAATTTCTGCTGTATGCCAGATGCTGTGCTTTGAGCCTTGCTTGTGTTCATTCATCTTTGTAATTCTCGCCGTTGTTATTCTAATTTTTCAGGTTAGAAAACTTAGTCACAAGGTAGTGAAATAAATTGCTTAAGGTCACAACTTGTGTCTAACTTCCTGGTAGTCTGACTACAGGGCTCACGTTTTCAACCAGGTGCAAAGACCATGATTAACTGTGTAACATTTCACACGATAAAGGTGACATTTCAAGTCAGAATAAGGAAGTATAGCCAAAAGGAATATCACCATAATTAGAATATTATTTCAGAAAAATTAATATACTGCTAGATTTTTTTTTCTTCATCATACTTGCCCAGTGAACTAAAAACTTTAGGATAAAATGCACATCTTTAAAAAGTAGAAAACATGCATATGCCTTTAAAAAACGTTTGTATAGATGGGACTAGAAAGATGTCTCAGCAGTTAAGAGCACTGGCTGCTCTTCCAGAAGACCCAGGCTCAATTCCCAGCACCTGCGTGGCAACTCACAGCTGCCTGCAACTCCTGTTCCAAGTAATCTAGTACCTCACGTTTTCATACATTCAGGCAAAGCACCAAGCCATAATATCTTGTATAGAGAGGTACCTCATGGTATAACAGGCTGAAACAAATATCAAAAAGTAGCAGATTTGATTGCAAGGACTTACAGAACAAAAATAAATGCACACAGAAATGTCCAAAAATAAATCTTGGACAAAGTTACTAAGGATAAACAAAACCAAAACCAATTCACTGAAGAGAAATGGAAAATATAACAGATTTCTCACACATATAAACATATATACATATGTGAGCATATGGAGTTACTATCAAAATAAAAACAACATTTGCTAACATTTATTTTCAATATTAATTCTCAGCATGGCTATATGTGAGTATGGAAGATCTGATAGTCTTACATGGCTGTGATGTGTATAATTGGTAAATGATTTAATAAAAAAAATGGGTAGTGAATATTTTGCCTTGAATTATTAATTTGTCTTGAAAACATGTTTATTTTTTATCTCAGTGTTTCTACACTAATATATATATGTGTGTGTATATATATATATATATATTAACATAATGTTTTCAGGTCCATGTATTATTTTGGAGCAATGACATACTATGTAGCCTTGGATAGCATGTTATTAATAATGTAGCTCATGCTAACCTTGAGCTCACAGCAATTCTATTTCAGCCTCCCAATTAGGAAGTTACATGAGTGCAGGCATCTTTTCAGTCCATATATTTAACAGGATATTTACTCCTGGGAATCTCAGCAGTCAGTATTGGCATTAGTCTGTATGTGCCATCTAAAAGATTGCCATAGATTGCAATAGATTGGGAAGTTAATTTTGTTGCTTTTCCTTCAGACACATGCATGTGAACTTCAGAGTTTACATGTGCTTTCAAAATAGCTTGGCAATACTCCATTGTCAAGGCTGTACTTAACAAACAGATGGAAGTACATTCAGAAGCCTATGACTATCCTCAAGATGGATTCTTTTTAAAAATATTTTATGGTTTAACTTTTTTATTTTATGTGCATTGGTGTGAAGGTGTCAGATCCCCTGCAACTGGATCTTCAGACAGTTGTGAGCTGCCATGTGGGTGCTGGGAATTGAACCCGGGTCCTCTGGAAGAGCAGTCAGTGCTCTTAACCACTGAGCCTTCTCTCCAGCCCCCTCAAGATGGATTCTTGGGCTGTGTATAGGAATCTTTTAGCTGTGGATATAATATGGATCTATTATGTTACATCGCTTAAACTTATCACATTCTGGTTTGGAAGGATACTGACTACACTCAGTAACAATGAAAACTCTGTTGACATCTCCTAGACATGTCATCAAAACTTAGTTCCCTTGAGAAATGGTCATCATTCATTTCTTAATCATTATCATCATCACCAACATCATTATCATTATCACCACCCCATCATCTCACCATCATTGAAATGATTTGCCTTGTTCTAGTTCAATTATACTGAGATGTCAGAGTTCAAAAATCTCATCCTCTATACACTCGGTCAAAAGAGAGACTTGTTTGAGATTTAGATAGTGGAACTGGAGCAGCAGCCAATAATCTTAGAAAGCTGTCATGGTCAGGTGTATTGGTGGTCACATGCAAGGCTGAGCTTCTATGTCTTCTCACTGTTTGATCTTTTACAAACTCACCTCTTCTTCCCATATTTGACCTTGCTGAGAAACAGAAGCTCCAAGCATACCAATAAACTATAACTTGCTGACTTTGGTCCTATAGAGAGAGAAGATGATGTGGAATGTCCTTCTGTATAAGTGTTGCTTTTATTGGTTGATGAATAAAGCTGTTTGAGCCAATGGCTTAGCAGAGCAAAGCCAGGCTGGAAGAGATAGAGAGAGAGAGAGCAGGCAGAGTCAAGGAGATGCCATGTAGCTGCCAAAGGAGACAGATGCCCCAGGACCTTACTGGTAGGCCACAGTCTCGTGGTAAAATAATAATAGAAATGGGTTAATTTAAGATATAAGAGCTAACTAGATATGCCTGAGCTGTTGGTCAAGCAGCTCAGTAATTGGTATAGTTTCTGTATGATTTTTAGGGTCTGAAAGGCCAGGAAATGAATGTGCAGTCTCTGCCTATAGATGTCCTTAAGAATTCCTACCATCGTGCAGGGTTGACAGGTGAAATATAGGGCATTTATTTAAATTGAAATTTGGATTTCAGATGTGCCATAAACACCCCCCCTTTTTTTTTGGTCTGAATACATTTGAAATACAGAAGGGTTGATTGTGACAGTGTGAACTGGCTGCCCTCTAATATCTCATGGTGAGGATGGCCCAGAATGGACTGAAGCAGGTGAAGTCTTGCATTGATGAAAAATACTTGTTTTAAAACAATTGTTTTTGAAACACTATTTGTATTAGGCACCCTACACTTGTCACTCACTGGGTGTGGTAAATCTTGCTTTGTGCAGTTCTTTGAGGCCTCAGATTCATTTCCACAGTCCTGATTCCATTCCACAATGCCTATTTGAAGAGTATAACCCTTCTACACAGGATTTATAGTGATTTTTTATTTATAGTAATAATGAAAATAAAAACAAAATGGTAAATGTTGACATCGATACTCATAGCATTGAACATTTCCCAATGTTCAATATTTCAGACCTAATTATTGCAGTGATATTTCATTTGTATTTTACTAAATAAGATCAGAGAGTAAAATAGTCCCACTGGTCAGCCTTACAAACCAGGCAATGGTGACACACACTTTTAATCCCAATCGGCACATTAGTTTGCCATAGGAGCCAGGCAGTAGTGGTGCATGCCTTTAATCCCAGCACTAGAGAGGAATATAAGATGGGAGGAGACAGCTCCCAGACACAGTTTCATTCTGAGATTCCTGGGTGCAGGATCACCATTTCAGACTGAGGTAGAGGTAAGAGCCAGTGGCTGGCTGTTTTTCTTTTCTGACCTTCAGGTTGAAACTCAACATCCGTCTCTGAGTTTTTATTAGTTATGCTACAAATTATTATTAATTACACTATCTCATGCTTAATGTATTTTAAAATTCAATTAACACACAAACCTTATAAATTAATTTTAAAATATTTTACACATTTTTCTTTCTCCAGTTTTGGTTAAGGATAGTGCAAAGTAAGTTTGTCACTTCAGACATATGTATCTGATAATTAAAAAATTGAGACCGCAAGAGGATAGGAAAACCTTGAGAGTTCTATAATGAGTTAATGGAGTATTTGCTGGAATTTGCTGTTTCTGAAATTCCAAGCTGCTGTCGTGATGGTTGTGCTAAGCTGAGAATACACATTATTTTTTTTAAAGAAAGTAATCTAAGCCTTGATATTTCATATAATCAGTCTGCATTAAGTTTCTGTATCCTACAAAGAGGCATTTATCTTCAGATTGAAGTTTCCAAAGGTAACTTACTTCTTAAGTTTTAATATTTATATTTATTCCAAGAAGCTTACGCACTCCTTTGTTCTCCTTACCAATATCATTTTTTATTTCTTATCAAACATGTGTTTGTAAGTTCAATTTCTGATTAAAACTGATTTTTATGCAAGCACTCCCCAAGACTTTCATAGTGTACCTCAGAGGATATTTAAAATTGCTTATTGGACTATTTTACTTATCAGGAGCCCTTCCTTTGAGATTGAATTTGGGGTTAAAATACTATCAAAGTTTCAAAGGGAAAGTAAAGAATTGCCAATATTTGAGGAAATAAACTAGGCCACTGAGCTTGATTGGCATACAAGATTTAAATGAAAATGGAAAAATGGCCAAGGAGGGAGTAGAGAAAAAAATGTGGTATCAGTGGAATTCCAAGCTTTGTTCCAGCATCTCTCATACAATAAAATGATTTTCATTAGTCCCAGCAGTGATTAACTGCAAAGTTTCTAAGAATAATTGTTTATTTTCTGAATTTCTATATATAAGGGGTATTTGCTACATTGTCCAGTATAAATCATTCTTCTCTTAGAGATCAAATTCTCTTGTGATGCTTCCATCCTGTTTATACATTATTGAGTATGTGTTAGGTAGATGAACTACAACTGTGTTGGAGATCTGTCTAAATTTTAGAAGGGGTATAAGGAGTAAAAGACGATGAGAAATTTGACTAGTAAAAATGATTTTTGTACCCAATTTTAGTTTTGTGGATTTTATTTTCATAGTATTCAAAAGCATATCATTTAATGTAAATCAGATAGAGTAATTTAGAAAATCTCACTTCTAATTCTTCTACCAAGGGCTGCACAATGATGACATTCTTGGAAGTTGAGACATTATCAAAACCTGTAAAGTTTTCAAACATCTGTCATCAGATTCTAATCTTACCTTGCTTTAGGTAGATTATCAATTAATTGACCCTTTTTTACCTAGATATCAAAGCTTAGCTTTCTGTATTTGATTGATTGGGCTCAAATTTTATCTCATCCATATTCTACCCCAATTTTGTTGGAGATGTTTAAATGTAAAATGAAAATAATATCAGTACTTATATCAAAGCCACAAGGACAGTGATGCACTGTAGGTAACGTCACAACTATGTCTCCACTCATCAGACAAAGTAAGCCATCACATAGCTGCATACAGTTTCGTAAAATGCACCATGCTTTCTTGTACATCAGTGAGTTTATTCCCTACAAAATCTTTCCAGAGTGAGTAAAATGAAGTCATGATTGTCCCTCCACCACATAGCTGAGCAAACCAAGGGTCAAGTATTTAAATGGTTGCTGAAGTGTTTAAGTGATTTCACAGCTGGTAAATGGGAAAGCCAGGAGTTTAAATGGACATTAGTTCTCTCCTATTCAACAACCACACACAAACCCAGAGCGTGTCAAAGGCTACATGAAGTAGTTCTTTTCATGAAGAACAAAATATTCCTTCTCATTTCCCGAGTTTCCTGGTGTGATGTAAGACTTGCTTGATAAAGGGCAGGGCCTTCCTAGCAATACCAGGCACTCTGAACCCCTCTTGAGAGTAGATTTCTTCCATAGGAAGGTGTTTGGTTTGACCCTTCACCTATATTTCTGTTTCACAGCTACTGGAGAGCAAGATCTGTGCAGTCGAAGCTTTCATTTTGGAGCATTGTGTATCTGGCTGATGTGATGGCAGCTAAGATTCAGAAGTTGGACATGTGAATTGGAAAAGTGATTTTCCACACTAAAGGGAGAGGACTGGCCTTCTCCTTTCATGTGCTGGTGGATGGTCTGGCATACATTTGCTTCTTGAACATGCCCAGATGGCAGGAGAGTTTCTTTTCTTGGGGTCTGAATATTTTATTTCTTGGAAATTCAAAGAAATGTTTATATCTGCCTGTAGTTAAGTTATGCATATGAAGACCCGGGGAGAAAAGCACATAAGAAATTCAGGCAGGACATTGAGCGTTCTAGTAATCATGATCTCTGTTTGATTCAGAGATGAAGGGAAGAAAAAATAAACAAACCTAAGAATTATTGAGAATAAAACTTCTCTGTCTTGAGAAATTTAGAAAAATCTTATCAAAAGCAAATACTGTGACTGTATTTTCTTTAGCAATGCCTGCTGGGAAACCTGCATTTAGGAAATCCTTTGCATATAGTGAAAACCAGCCATTGTCTGCTACCCTGAAATAACTAACAAACAACCCATCAGCCATTCTACAGGGTGACAGAAAATGAGTTAAAGAGACAGGGATGAAAGCAGACGTGAAGCAGGTGGAATTCCTCCAAGTCCGGCAGTGTCCCTATCAACCCTCTTCAGGAACCAGTCTTCTGGGGAAAACAGTCTCTCCCCTTTCAAAAGCATCAAGGGATGGGAGCAACTCAGTCATACAGGCTGGGAAGTGGTGCTATATTCTGAAAACTCTAGACTTAGGTAAAGAGAGCTACAAAAATCATGATGGAATGGAAGGTTCCATCAAGCCCCAGACTCTACTTTACTTCACAGAGAGAACTTTGAACTAGATAAAGAGAACTTCCAGACACTGTGTTTGTCACTAGATAAAATAAATAAAATAAAATAAAATAAAATAAAGGACCTCTCATTGGAAACTAAAGCTTTCTAAAATTTCATAGAAAGGGCTTGAGTCCAAGCTACAGTGAACATGGAAGATACTTGATTTCATTAAAGACGAAGGGAGATTACTGTGGGGGATATAATATCTCACTCATTCTGGCTAAATAATCTCTGTATTTTATGCTCTCAATAGGTGATGTAAAATTTTTAACCAGAAAAAAACCATGGGAGCGTGTGCAAGAGGATATTCATGATTGATTTTAGTTTCTGCAGGAGAAAACCTAGGGGTTAAGTTCTGAGAAGTGAGTTTATTTGGCAGGTAATCTCAGAACGCATTACAAACAGAGAAGAAGCAGAGACGGCATGAAATATCTGCTATATGCCCAAGTCATTTACTGACTGAAGCAAACCAGGGAATTCCGGAACAAGGGTATGACTCAGTACAGAGGCCAGGAAATATATCCTTTTACTTAGCCTGTTCACGGCTACTTATGTGCAATACTTTAACACTTCTCACCTGACATACTGGCATCTTCAGAATAAGTCTCGGAACCTATATTTGAAGGACCCACCATTGTCTTTATTTTATTTTATTTTTATTGAGCTCTACAATTTTTCTGCTCCCCTCCCTGCTTCTCCCCTCCTCTTCAACCCCCCTCAAAGTCCCCATGCTCCCAATTTACTCATGAGAGCTCATCTTTTTCTCCTTCCCATGTAGATTAGATCTACTTATGTCTCTCTTAGGGTCCTCATTGTTGACTAGCTTCCCTGGGATTGTGATTTGTGAGCTGGTTTTCTTTGCTTTATGTTTAAAAAACAAACACACCCTTGCCTTTTAACTCCTAAATTCAGCTTTATCTTTTGGATTTTTAAGGCTATTGATGATCTATCAGATATTTTCACACGTTTTATGTAGGAAATCTCTTTATTTTCTTCAAGCACTCCTCCTTTTAAATGTGGCTCATTTATCAGTAAAAGAAAATCTTTCAAGAAACTTATGTATATATAAATGGCACCGTAAGATGAGTAAATGCTTTTGAGTAAGAATACAATTTTAACACTAGCCTTACTTATCAACAAGTGATAGAAGATTGTTTCCATTTCCTGTTATCTTCCATAAGAGCAATTTGTATTTTGTAGAACTGTAGTAGTACACCTCAAAGTGTACCTTTGTGCTTGGAATCTAGTGTCATCTGGTAAGAGTTAGCTGTGATCACTGAGGTCAATACCAATGTTGCCACTATAACCATCAATGTTTTCTTGCGTAAAATACTTGGTAGCTTTTCTGTAAGATAAGGAAATATACCACTCCCAAGGCAAATTGGAAGAGCCTTCGATCTTCCGAAATAGGTGAGGACAAAACCCTTCAGCAGTGAAATGGGGCGTATTTTTACTGCGACTTAGCATTGGTGGAGAGCTGCTTCTGATAGCACATGTGGACAGGTACTAATTAACAGGCGCAGCTTTAAGGGAAGAGTCATGTACTTACTTAGGAAATATTTAGGGTAGTCATAGCAGAGCTCCAAATGGCCATTTTTTTAATAGCAAAGTGTTTTCTTAAATGAATCACCAGGATGAAGGCATTCCATTAAAACGCCGCCTAGTACCACCTTTGTACAGCTGGCTCTGCTTTATGTGGTGCCGGGTACAGGATTAATGCTCTGTTTCGCTCATGGTAATGAAAGCCCTAAGGAAGACAGCAGTTGTTTATGGAAAGATACACAAGATACCCATCTTGTCTGGGTATCGTGGGCTAGGTTTGCATACAGGAAGAGATTAGTACCAAGGGTCTCAAAGGCAAAGGATCTGAGCGTTAGCTGGCAGGGCCGGATGTTTTGTTTTGGGACGCCAGTAACGAAGAAATGAAAATGTTTGGAAAAATCCAAATAATTCAGATAGTGATTGTTGAATGTTTCTCTTTACTGTTTTGCATTAGGTCTATTATCCTAACAAACAAAAAATACAAACAAACAATTTTATCTTCCAAGGCTTTATGACTTCATATTTTAGACGGTTCAACTTTGTCTCACAGATCATTGTAACCAAATATATTTGCTTTAATCCCTTTTCTCTCCCAGACTCTACCATCCTTTCCCCCTGCTTTGCTCAATATGCTCTTCAACTAGTCCCCCCGAAACTATGTACTTGTTTTTTTAATTTCTAGAATATCTAGAATTCTAGATTTTAACTCTAGAATTTCTACTTGGTTCATCATGAAGTCTCCATGTTTCACAAAGATTTTCTAATTTTGTCACTATGAATTTTTATCTGTATTCATTAAATAAGTTTTTTGCAGGTATGCATACACATTTATGTGTATGTAAAGCTATGCACATAAGATCTGACACTTATTATCCTGATGTTCCAAAGCAGGGTAAATTGCAATCTCAACATTCCTGTCTTGTATCTGAGATTCTTATGTAAAAAAATTGTGCCTATATCCTGTGCTGTTTCGAGTTTGCTGGGCATGGTGCCATTTGATAACATTTGTGCAGAAGATGGCCATCCATCTCATCTATTGGGTAAGTATGCTACTTATAGAGCGCAGACACATCTGAGGTCTCCTGTAATATTGCAGCCAGCTATGATAAACAGAATCTTTATGTAATGTGAAGTATTTGGGGACATAATTTGTGGAAATACAAGGACTGCATAGCATCTGCTAAAACAAATGGAGACAGGTGTTCCCTCTGCCTAAAGAGCACTCTGAACATTCGGGTTCTAAAAGCTGTCCATACCATGCTTCTCACAAACCTCTTACTTCCTCAGTGGTTGCTGTAGGGAAAACATTCATCCAAGTCTACTGTGGACTTTTGTCTTCTCTCTGTAAAAGTCCATGCCTCAATTCTGTTCCAAGCAAAATGAATTCCAAGCCAATTATCTGATTTTAGATTTAAAAACTAGTAAGTGCTCAAACCTCTGAACAAATGACAGAAATAGCAATATTCTTATTTCATTCATATAAATTGCATTCACATATACCAACTTACCTGATCTTCTGATATTTTGCTAGGTAGAAGGAGACACTAGAATTAGTAAAATTCATAAAGCATGACAGATGAAAAATGGGTATAAATAACCAATTCTTAGTCTACATGCTAAATATGGGACTTATGAATGATTAACTCAGGCTTTATAAAGGAAACGTCCAGGGATGTTAAGTGGCTGGTTAGATAGCTTGCTGATAAGGCACAGGGCGAGGAGGGAATCACTTGTAGATTTGACATAATCACAATTGCTGTCTTTAATACTAACAAGAAACACTTGAAATCTATTCCCTCAGCATTTTCTGTTGGGTGACATTTTAGCAGACATTCAGAGTGTAACTTCATTGTCATCATTTGTGTAAGTGTGTGTGAGAGGGTGACTGTCTGGGGGCATAACTCCTTCTCTGTACATGCTTCCACTTGCAAATTGGCCGTCTAGAGTGTCACAGTCCTAAGTAGTCACTGGCGGGCCATTATGATTTGCTTGCTCTTTCTCATTAATAACCTAAATGTGTGTAAGGTTTGATAGTTTTAAGTGACAAAACAATATTTTCATAGGTAGAACAGACACCCGGGCCTTTGTAATTAAGTTTGCCTGAAATAAGACCAAACATGTCAATGTATTTATGCCCTGTGTTGTACAGGCTCTTCCCATGTTATTTTATTAATGTAAGAGTGACTTTAATTATGCAGTGCTACAAACTACATCGTTGGTATTCTATGAGCATCAGCTACACCCTCCTCTAGGGAAGCAGAAATCATTCAAGTTCTCAGGATTCTTTGAAAATTGGTGGTATAAAATGATAAAATTTGATGGCATTATTCTATTTAGTCATTATTGGGCACAGCCAGGATATACCATTTTTTTTTTTTGTTATTTGAACTTCCTAGGTCTATACCTCTGGCTTGAATATTCATGTACTGTAATGTTCCTTGAAAAATACGTGGGAATTTTTTCATCTGGCTGTAGTTAGCACACATTTTTTAAGTGTATCTTTCCTCTCTAATTCACTGGTAGATTGATGAGACTAACTCAGGGAGCTGACTGCCTATTGCTGTCTGATGTGGGACTCTGAACCCTGTCAATGAGGTTATATTCTTAATGGATTTGAAAGAAAATGCTGGTTTCTAGAATTGGAACACTTACAGGCTTCCCATGAAGATTTGTATTGCTTTGTATTACCTTGCGGGGGGGTGTGGAGTTGAGCAGGGTAGGTGGGAAAAATCTAATTGTTGTTATATGGTCTTAATATTAATTGTCTACTAGAAACAAGTGCCATGAAATTCACAGTCTTAGAAAATTCCTGAGAATGACCCATGCCCCCAAAGTTTGAGATTACAAAAAATCTAACATCTGAAGAACTCCATTTTGCCACACTTTGTTCATGACCCAACAAAAGTCACTTCCGTGCTGGTATCAACTATGAAAAACTTAAAATAGTATAAGTAATACAGCTTCCATACCTGTAACTCAAGTTGCGGAAAATATATGTGCCATTGGGGTCGTCTTTATATTTTGGGCTTACTCCAGATTTTAGCTGTAAGTAGATTTATAGGCATTGTTTTATGGTGTTGTGCTTGTAAACCTGTGGTGCTTAGGTGGTCTGGTCTTTTATTCAACTCTTTACAGCATACGTATATGAGGTATTTTGTCTCTTGAAAAAAGACAGAACCAGCTGATCATGAAGCTGTGTTCTAAAATTTATGGTCTACTGCATAGAAAGACATTGTAGCTGAAGTCACAAAATCAATTACAGATGTTGCAATTAGCAGACAGAAACTTTAAAACAACTGTTAGAATACATTAAACAAGAACACACATATGATGGTTGAAGAGATGGGGAGAATCTTCAGAGAGATGGAAATTTGACAACCTTGACAGAAAGAACTAAGTACAGTACTTGAAATAACATAATTCTTTTAAGGGTATTGAATGCAGGCAATATGGTTTCACAATCTTGAAATCATAGCAACAGATATTTTACTATGGCACAGAGATCAAAAGTAGAAAAAGCAAATAAAAATCTGAAAACCCTAAATGACCCTAAGTTCAACTCAAGGTATTTATATACATGGAACTAAAATCATAGAGGGTAAGAGAGATAAAATGGAGCAGAAAACAATATATGTAGAAAAATAATGGCTAAAATTATTCTGAACTTTAGAATTCAAACCACAGATGCAAAAGACCCAACAAAGCAAACTTAAACAAATTCACCTCGTGCCAGAGTACTGAGAAACTTCAAGAGAGAGGAGAAAAGATGGGGTAAATGTGACTGCAAGTCCTAATTTATTTTCCTGTGCAGTGAGAAGCACCATACTTGGGAAGGAAGTGGTTGTTTCAGGATGCAAATCCCGTGTCAAAGTCCCAAGAAGGAAAGGCAAGGCAAGAACCGAAGCAGACCCATGGAGGAATGCTGTTTACTGGTTCCTCAGCTACCTCTATTCTACTGTCTAGCCTGACTAAATGTAATTTGGTGACGAAAGGGGTTTATTTGGCTTACAGGTTATAATCCATCATCAACAAAAGCCAGGGGAGTAACTCAAGTAGGAACTGAAGCAAAGACTATGGGGGAATGTGACTGACTCTCTTCCTTTGGCTTGTTCAGCTAGACTATTTATATAGTCTGGTCCCATCTGTCCAGGGATGGAAATGCCCACAGCGGCCTGTGCCCTCTTATGAAAGTTGCCAAGTAAGAAAATGCTCCACAGATATGTCCACAGGTCAATCTGAGAGAGGGAATTCCTCAAGAGAAATTTCAAGCAAATTTTCAAGTGTGAACAATTTTTTTTCCAAGATATATCTATGAATTGATTTATGTATTTTAAAAAATGAGTAAAGTTTGTTTGGTTGTGCTTACTCAAAACACCCCAGTCAACACAGTTCTTGAATATGATGTCTGCTAAAACATTTTTAAAGATTGATATAAATTTAAAAGATAATTTTGTAGGAGCAGCTACAGAGATATTGACAAAATACTTTTGTTTTTAACTCGCTCTGTAGTCCAGGTTGGCCTATGCCTCCCAAGAGCTGGGATCAAAGATGTGCACATTTTGTATACTGATACAATTTTAGAATATATTTATCATATTGCAATATACATTCCTACCTCTGATCAAGATATACATTGTTTACATTTTTAGGTTGTTGTCCTCATTTGTTGCACAGCTGTTTAAAGATTGTTTAATACTCTAATATGAAGTTTTAGTCTTTAAGTTATATAGTTATTAAGAATTATAGATCAATAATCATCCATGTTTGTCATACTTATAATTAGACTAATCAGGTTCTTTAGATACATAGAGATTGTCTTCTGCTTAGATAGGTAATCATCAACCACTTCAAGGACTGTAGAATATGGCATTTAAATAACTCAGGCTTCTGTTGAAGTGAGACACAATTGTTCCTGGCAGCACTGATCTGTTACCGAGAGAATGGTGAGCACTGAAGACACTCCACTTGGAGCTTGTTTTCTTCTTGGCAAAACTGGCCTTTGGGCAAGGAACTGCCCATGCATCGACCCCTGACAAAATGCATGATGTCTGGACAGGACAAGCAGGATACCAAAAAAAAAAAAAAAAAAGACTGTCAAATCTTGCCAAGACAAGGTAAAATGGCCTTGAAAATTTTTCTGCCTCTAAAAATGGTCTGTCAGTTACTCTAGAAAAAGTTGGTTGCTCCAATGTTGCAAATGAAACTTTGGGTGATTGCTCAGGTAGTCAATTATCTCTGTCATTTGTTGCATATTTTGAAAGTTGCTTGATTGCACTTCCTGCTTACTCAGGTAATATTACCCTTCTCAGGTCTTCAATGGGGTTGAAGACTAGAGAGTTGCGGTTACTTTCCTCTCATGACTTGGCCAAGTTATTTATATATAAGACTTAAACTCATTAGGATAGGATAATTATTGAAACATTTATCATATGTTTCTTGCTTGATATTGTTTATGCTGGTTATAATTCTAATTTTTATACCTGATATTTGTTCTTATTGTTTATAATTTTGTATTAGGCTTAGAACTCTCTTATTTAAACAAAAGGGGAAGTGCTGTAGGAATTCCTACAGCCAGTAGCCTTTAGATCTTTAAGTTACCTGCCCACTTGGGCATGGCCTCTTATACTATATATGCCAATGTAGAGTGCACATCCGGCCTCTCTTCTGATGGCATGATTCGATTCCTGTTCCCAGTTCGTGCAGAGGACTGTAATCTGTGGGTCTACCCCTAAATAAATAACCCTCTATTATACTCAGTTCTGAGCGAGTGTGGGAATTTTTTAAGGATCCGTCTTCATTCCCCGGTTCTGCATTTCCCAGTCCCTTCATCTTAGAACTGTGAGATGCAATATCCCTATCTCTGCACTTCTGCGTATTTTAAGTGAGATAAAACATTCAAGAGGTTAACAATGGTAAAGGCTTCCATAAATATTTTGTTTCATTATGTCAAAAAGTTAATATTTTAACATATCCTGCCCTTTTCTTTATCTTCTCAGCAGAAGTATTATCTCCTACCCTTCAGGTAGCTTAGTTGTCATTACTGAGAGCAAGAAGGACAACTTAAGGGGAAACTATTTCAAAGTCTCCCTGTGTGGGAAAACATGGCTTTGAAGTTGCCTCAGGAGGTCTAAAATTCAGGTAGAAATAAACCCAGGAGAAGAAACAGCAAGAGAAGCAAGAGGATGAGAGGACAATAGTGACAGACCACAAATTTGGGGAGAAAAGAAGGAATTCCTGATTGAGGCCCACTGAATAATTTTGATAATTCTGAATTGTCTTTGTCTGACATATTGTCCTAAAGGAACAATGATGAATTTTCCTTGTTCAAATGGGAATCATTTGGGGACAGAGGGCTGTATGGCTAAACAGATTCTTCATTTTCTCCCTACTGTGTTGTGAATGTATAATGCCCCAATTATAAACAACCTGAATATTGATATAGCTCAATCTGAATTATTTGCATAAAAATGGCCCACTAAAGCAAAATGCCATCTTAAAAAAATAATTGCTTAATTTATTTCAAGAAAGAAGGAATTTCATATAGCCATAATCATAAAATACCCCATCTTATTGTTTATTAACAAATACAAACTAATATGGTTTTTAAGTGTTTTTAAATATATCAGAATGTCAAATATTAACCTCAATGATATTTCCTAATAATTGTCAAAACACTGAAGCTGTTTAAAACAATGATGTTAAGAATATAAATAGGAACTCAGGCAGTAAAGATCAATTTCTGGTTATTTTGAGGTGGACTTTGTTAATACATGTGTAGGAAGATTTTCTTTTTTACAGCATTCTTTTGGAGAATTATAGCACAATTCCAAAGTCAGAACATAAGAACAAATGGAGGTAGCATTGCAAAATAATAACTAGAAAATCAAATCAAGTTGTTAATTCTGTATTTAAATTCAGTGTGCCTCTTTTATATGCCTGAATTATATGTCAATATCGCTCTAGCCACAGATAGAACTTTGTCAAAGGTTAGGGGCTATCGTGTCATGGCAAGATTTTTATGTTCTTTATTAATATTTCTTTATTTTCTATATTTATTTTCTTTGCTTGTTCCCTCTTTCCTAAGCAGAGCTCCTTACTATAAACATAAAAGTGTTTTTCAGGTACCCATGTGACACTTTTCACCTAATTTTTTTCCTACTTAATTCCCTTTTTGTTGTTTTTATTTAATATGCTATGAAAATTGATCTCAGTTTATATATGGAAACAAAATTCTGTTCATAGTTTGGAGGAGTTGAGGGACAGGGCATCCCTGGAAATTTTTCTTTACAAAAAAAAAAAATGAAAGGTAGATATTTTCAGTCTGTACATTAAGTCATTATTTACAGAGTGAAAAATGCTCTCAGTTCTTGCTGAAGTGGTCAAGTCTTGGAGTCTTTAATAAAGATGGTAGCAAAACACACATGCAAACATGCATGAGCTCACACATGTACAATATGAACACGAGCCTGCAGTGTCTCAAAGAAATGGGCAGCATAATGAAAAGCAGCTCATGTCCCTCTTCAGTAACATGTCAAGCCTATACAATATAAAGTCTAGACTTTGACTCTAAGTCATTGGCTGAGGCATGGTTCTAGTTATTTCTATGCAAGGAACCTTCAGTGACAAGAACAAGACTTCATTAACAAAATGTATTCACTCTCATAAAGCTACTCTGTGACAAGCACTTCTAATGAGAAAGGGTAAGGTTTGCCCTTTTGAAAATGAAGACAATCCCTGCAAGGAATGCATTTTAGTTAAGATGCTTCAAAGCCAAACAAGAGGTCATGACTCTATCTTCTTAGTGCCTCAATATAAATTTTATATATATATATATATATATATATATATATATATATATATATATATATATATATATATATATATGTAATAAAATAAATAGATGCATAAATAAACACTGGGAATAGTGGACTGGTTTTTAATCCCAGGGATGCAGAGGCAGGCATATCTCTACGGGTTTGAGATCATCATGATTTACATAGTGAGTTGTAGGTCAGGCAAGGATATGTAGTGAGATCCAACATTCTTCAGACTGAGGATGAGTTTCCCAGACTCTCCTGTCTGGTTTGCATCTTGTAAGCTTCCTTCTGTGATGATCTATCCTATTCAGATTTTGTTTGTTTCTGTTTAAAATTTTAAAATTATGGAAGAACATTTACAGGAAGCCTTCTTTTCCTGTTGCTTGATTAAAAAAGGCCAAGGTTCCATCAAGTGATAAACACGCATTTCCTCGAATATTCTACTATATATTTTCATGGGACTTTCATCTTACTGTTTACCAAGATGTAATGCTTTCTTGACACGTTAAAGCTAGGGACTTTGAGGTTCACTTTACATTTCCACAGACATTTTGTAACTCGGTCTCTGTGTATTAAAGCAAATGGTGCACATTTTCAGAACTCCAAATGAAAAACGTCCATGTTTAAGATTTTTGGAAACATCTTTTCCACTTCTGACTCTTTTAATGTGGTCTTTAAAATATATGTAACAGACCACAAGGCACATGTTCCTCAAGAGTATGCACATTAAATACTCAGAAGTGAGTAGGTAATTCTATGCAGATGTTGTCATGGTAAATACTTGTGATAGCATACAAGAAAATGGCCAGAACTCAAGTTTAAATCTAGCCCAGCCAGACTTGAATTACTGGCTGTTATTTTTCAAAACATTTTCCTTTATTTTAGTCTTAATGAATAAATGTTTTCAGATCTGATACAATAATGTTTGAATTGTGTTGAAACCACAGATTTCTCTTCTCCGCAGCACTGCGATTGCTGAGCAGGCGGGAGGTAAGAGGTTGCCCTTCCCAGGAGAGCACCTTTTAGTAAATTTACATCGTTTGAGTTATTTTCCTCCAAATTTCAAGTTGGTCTGCTAGAGCAATCTCATAAAAAGTTCTGGAATTGCTTTCTTAAAGTGGCAGTCTTTTCTTTTTCATGCCTTGGTTTGTTGGGGGAAAAAAACAAACAAACTGAACGGAATAGTCACTACACACAAAGTTATATTATATTCATCAGAGACAGTCTCTCCTTTAGAAAAATAGCCACCACTCCCCAAAAAAATCTTCAACAGTCTGTCTGCTTGAAGCTTTTGTGGCTGGGAAGGGATGTGAGACTGTGTTTGGGCTTCACTTATACTATCAGAAGAAAGGTGCTGGAAATGTCAGGACACCGATTGCTTTAAAAATGGATACTTTATGGTTCCTTAGATCGCCTATTCAGGCTTATACAAAGGTTTCCTGAATTCCTTAACTCTTCTTTGTCCCAGAAACAACAATCAGAAGATGAATTTGTGCCTAAGCTTCATGATATATGCTGAGCCAAATCTCCAGCTTCTCTAGTTATTTTCCTGCCTTCTCTTTGTAAACAACCTTGTCCAAGATTTTTTTATAGACTTCATATCCTTCATAAGCTCTCAATTAATGAGGATCCCAGGTGTTTAAACACTTATATAACTCCTATGCCT
This sequence comes from Microtus pennsylvanicus, assembly GCF_037038515.1. Lineage (NCBI taxonomy): Eukaryota > Metazoa > Chordata > Mammalia > Rodentia > Cricetidae > Microtus > Microtus pennsylvanicus. The sequence continues at coordinate 73,386,253 of NC_134585.1, read as the reverse complement.
TAACACATTTCTGTTTTGTAGAAGATTATTAGTTTGTCTTCTTGAATCTCTTGCAATTGCATTGCTTATAAAATAGAACAGAACAATATATTAAATAATGTTTCTTCTTTGCATCTCATGTAACACATAGTAGGTTCTCAGTAGATGTGCTCAGCTATTTAAGGGTACTCTGTAGCTTAGTCGTGCCTATATTTCTGAGCAGAGTTCGAGTTGTCATGCGTTAGCCTGCCTTATCTAAAATGAATACCTTTACTTGTCTTTGGAGATGGCATGCTGCTAACAGCATGCTCTGTTACCTGATATAATATATGAAGTTTAATCACCAAAAATAGCTACTTCTGAATCTACCTGGAGGAATGACCTGATTAATGGGGCTTATTCCCATAGCAGAAGCTTCACCTTCAATGAATTCTAAAATGCAGAACACGAATTTACATGAACAACAACATCAGACTACTAGTCTCCCAGTTCTGTTATTCATTCTGTCCAATCACCCATGAAAAGGGCCTATTCTGTGATTGTTTATGACAAAACATATTCTTGTATGTTTCTATCCTTCAGTTTTGGTGCTGGTTAACCCTGTTAGCAGTCATTATCTCTTTCCTGGGCTCTAGGAGCTTATAAAGAGACAGCTGAAACCGCTTCCTTCACGGAATGCAAAAGTCTCAGAACATGGGCAAGCTTGAAGTGGCAAATGCTGACAGTTCCTGCCTTTGGGGAAAAAAGAGACAGTGGAGACTTCCTGACAAATGTGTACTTGCCTCACTTCCTCCTTACTGTTCATAGGCCAAGTGTCACACAGGGAATACACAGTCAACGACAATTTCACTATTAAAGTTCCCTGTTTTAGGCTGGGTTCCAGGACTGGAGAGTCAATCATTCACTAATTCTTTCTGACTCTTCAAGCCCAGAGCAGCAGTTCAACTCTGTGGGCAAGACTAGCTCATATCATGGTTTTTAACTCCAAATGAAACTGCTTTATTTGGAAAACAAGTAGATAAGACCCCTGACCTGACCTAGTACGAAGACATTTCTACAGAAGTAAGAGGGAAAATTTTAGAGTTGATGGGTATGATTTAGTTTTCTGTAGAAAAGCAGATACACATTATCAAAGAAAATTAATGAGTTGTTAAATTCCTCTAATCAACCTGACGGGTCACACATCCAGGTTGTCAGATTCCTTTCCCTTGGCCCAGTGGTGTCATTGTTAGGTAGGTACGTGGCTGTAGATGTGTTTGCTGGAAGTGCATGGAAGGATGAGGAAATACACAGGAAGTGCATGGAACGATGGGGGAAATGAACAGGAAGTGCATGACACGATGGGGAAATGAATAGGAAGTGCATGGAAGGATGGGGGAATGAACAGGAGTCCATGGAACGATGGGGGCATGAATAAGGACGTACATGGAAGGATGCAGCAGCTGAAAGTTGGCAGAGGACTTATGCACCCTGTCTTCTCTCTAATGGCTTTCAGTTTCACAAGTTTTGTGGGATTTTTGTTTGTTTGTTTTATTCTGCTTGCCTGTCTGTTGTTTTGTTTGTGGGTATTGCAGGGACAACGATTCTTCCTTTTGGTAAAGTAGATCCATTCCATAGAAACCCACGTTGCACAAATTTCCCTGAGGATAGGAAGTGTGCTGAGCTCTTCTCTTGGGTGTGTCTAGAAGTACGTCAGATTTAAAGCCAAGGAAATACTTGCTATTGCTGTGGGGGAAGGGGAAATTGGGTATTTTCAGATTGTGAATATAATTTAGTTTCAGTAGATATTTTTTAAGAAGGAAGAACCAGTGCAATTCTGTGTATCATTTAAAATACCTTTGTGGTTGTTGTTGGTAATCCACTCTTAAACATTTTCATGCCATGTGCCATAAAACTAATGCATGTAAGCTATCCTCTGTGGGAAAGCACTCCCAAAGGACTCTGAAGCTGGACGTGGTCCTCTGCTTCATGTTGTTCATGAGAAGCAAACAAATAATGGTTTAGAAAATACGCTTTGAAAGGACAGGTGTGAAGCATACCAGTGAGCAGAAGATGGCGGGAGGCAGAAGATTCCCACGGGTCTTTGATTTCTGCCCACCCGAGGCTCCCTGAAGGGAAATGCTTTGGATACCATGAATACCACACAGCTAATTTACAGAACTTTGGTGTGGAACTCCTTAATTCAAGAACCCCAAGGAAATGCAGGTTTCCCTGGTGGAAAAAAAAAGTCATAAAATGACTGGTTATTTAAATGAGTTAATCTCCAGCAACTGGAAAGTATGGGTGGGACTCTCACTGTGAAGTCTACACTCTCAATGTGAAGTCTACACCATCTAGGGATTGTTGGATTTTTCCTCACACAAATAAACAAACAAAATCCTCTTGTTTTCTGGTTCCTTTGAACAGAGTCATAACTGCTCCGGTGCTTTGCACTTTTAATTACCTTTATTTAAATAACAAGTGATTGCATTAAATAGTTGAAGGCACAGCTTAGCGAATGCTTTCCCATTACTAAGCCTTCTCTTATTTCAGTGAATTGGTTTGCACCGAGGAGCATAGATGCAAATATTTCAGTGTAGGAGATCCTTACCAATAGTTAAGCACACTGCCCATTTTGCCTAGCCTGACAATCAGTTAAGACATTATCTGACTTCATTACCAAAAGCTCACCTATTTTATGAGATGAGTTGAGCTTCAGTAATTCAGACAATGATTAGACGAAGAGCAAAATAGCCCCCAGCAATTAGGAAGCGTATTTAAAACTACTTTAGACCCAGTGTAGAATTTTCCCCCCTTCATTCTCTTTAGACCATTTTCCAAAGTCAGGTTTATAATTGAAAGAAAATTTAATCCTGCATTAACCATATAATCATCTTGTAAACTGGGTTCTGGAGTTACTACTCTTTTCTGAAATGGGTTAGCCCAAACTGTGTGGATTAAAGATATCAGACCCCAATTAAAATCTTGTAGATTTAGTTTTGTTCACAAAATCTCTATTTTCATTCTTTCTAAACAACCTGAATACTAATTCTTGACATTTAGAACAATTCGTTTTTTACTATAGGTTTGAATTGAGAATTGAACAAGTAAAAACTACCAGGTTAAAAAAAAAAAAAAACTCCTATTGAGTAGTAATTGGTAATTCAGAAACAAATCCACAGCCATTCATTCAGCAGGACTGCAGGGAGGGTGTGTACCCAAGTGTTTGTGCTCTGTCCACGTATATGCGCATACGTGTGGAGTCCCTAATGATACTCGGAATCTTCCTGCATCACTGTCCTCCCTGTTCATAGAAATAGTGTCTCCTGGTGATAGGCTGAGCTTCTCTACATTGCTACCCTATTTAGCCAGCATGTTTGGGGACTCCTAGCCTATGCCTTCTCAGCTCTGGAATCATGGGTGGGTTGCTCTGCCTGCCCAGCACGAATGTAGGTTTTGGGGGTCCAAACTGAGTACTTTACTTGTACAGCAAGAACTTTAACTACTGAGACATCTCCTTAGTCCTGTAAGCAGGCTTCTGGGTGAGATGATAAAACGAAAAAGCATCCCAAAAGGCGCGCAAACTAGAAGGGCATGCAAGTTAGCGTCACCTAGCCTCTTTTGGCGACAGACTTTATTTGAACACTGTGACAGCACAGCATTTTATTCTTAACTGCAGGAACTTCTTAAAATTTATTGCAGAAATATGTATAAAAATAATATTAGCCATATGTTTGTATATTTTATGTTTACGAAGGTCTTTGCTTGCTTTATCTCATCAAAATATTTGTATAAATTTGTAAGGTGGTATGATAGCCAATATTTTGAATATTTAGAGACCGAGTTTCAGAGAAAATTACTATTTTAATGGAGAGAAAATATCACACAAACCAAATACACTTTAAACATTTGAATTTGAGATTCAAAAGAAATTATTCTCTATTTCTGCCTCAGCTCTCAACCTGCCTTAATCCTTACTCCAAACAGGGCAATTTTTTTATTGCTAAAATCTTGGGAGTAAAATAGTTTTTTCTGACTATTTTTCATTACCCTCAGGAAGATACTTAATGGTATAGCCCCAGTTAAATATCTACTGTAATAACTATCATGGCTAATCATAGGTCATATATCTTCCTTGAAACAATTAGATCAATTTCCTTTAAAAATAACTAAACTAATGTGTTTACTGTAGATCCAAGGTAGCAACTATGAGCTGGAAGTTGGAGCCAGAGTTGGCCTATCTTCTAGATAGGACGTCTAGAACTCTAGTTTGCACACCCATGTGAGCACTTTAAAATTTTCTTCTACAAATGAGAAGTTCTAGAGAAAAAAGAGATTTCATATTTTGATACATGTTTTCAAACTGCTTAAAATCAGTTTGAATACAATTTAATTAATTCAATGTATTATATAAATTTATTTATTTATTATTTTTGAGACCAGGTTCAAGATCATTTGCTGCTATATAGTAAATTTGTAGGCAGCAGATGATCTTGAGTCCTAATCTTTATTATTTTATCCCCTATACCTTTTCAGTGTTAGGACTCTAGGTGTGTCCAGGAAGCCTGGTCTTTTTGATGCTGATGACCATAGTGAGGGCTCTCTACCAACCGAGCTTTAGGACTGGTCTCAATCACAGCTCAGATCTGAAAGAGTGCCCAATCACCTCATTTACCATTGTAAAAACTCAGTCCTTCAAGAAGAGCACCTTGAGAATTAAGAACCAAGCCAGCTGTGTGGGCTTCTTTTGACTTTCCGGTGTGCTCTTATGCAAGGCTGTCAATGAATTTCTCCTTTCTCACATTCTTCTTGAGTCAACCCATGATTATGTGGGCATTGGCTCCACACTGGCAAGCTGTGATTCTCTAGCAACTCCTTAGGCCTTCAGTGGTGTAGCAAATAACTTTTTGTTTTAGGAACACTTGCATAACTCACCCAAAAGTGTGTGGTAGTTTCTTTTCTTGCTTGCTCAGTGATGGTGTGTGTGTGTGTGTGTGTGTGTGTGTGTGTGTGTGTGTGTGTATGTACGTACCCACAGCCAAGAAAGTAAGTGGACTGTAGCTGAAAATAGCACATACAAAGTCAATAGGAAAGACAGGAAAACTACAAAGTTGCACAAATTTGGTGAGAACACAGTGTCTCACAAATGGGAAGCAGGGAGTTTCACTATGTGTCTTCCCTATTTCTCTGAATGGCTAATGAGCAAACTTTTTTTTTGGGCAAGAGTGTCAGTTTTGATCACATCCTTTTGTTCTAAGCATGTAGCCATCTATCCTCTAAAATTTGGAGACAATTTTGTAAATTTTTTTTCTCTTCCACCTGTCTCTTTTTCTTTCTTTCCTCTCCACCTCCTTCTCTCCCTCTTCTTCTCTTCCTCCTCCTCCTTCTTTTCTTCTTCTTAGGTCTTACTTTGTAGCACTGGCTGGTGAGTACTCATTATATTACTCATAATGGCATTGATCACATGATACAAATCTTACTCCCACCTCTCAAATGATGCTACTGGAGGTGTGCTCTATTAACCTGGGGATTGATTCTTGCTGTACTAAAAAATCTGAAACATTGGATGTAAAGAACATGATACTGCAGGTCATGCACACATCTGTGTTTCCAACACTTGGGAGGTTGAGGTAGGAGAATCAGAGATTCAAGTCTGGCTCAAACTATTTGAAATTACATTTCATAAAGCAATACAAAATACAAATAAACAAAAGACTGTGAATATAAGAGGGCAGCAGAGATGGTTAAGGATGGTGCTCAGTGCTAGCTGATCTGTTACCACAAGAACCATCTCCTAGGCTGTCTCACCGACCTTTGTCCTTACACTCATTTTTTCACAGAGTTAAGATGAATACCAAAATGTAAAGGGGGACATTCTTTAAAATGCTAAAGAAAAAAAAAAGAACACTTCTGAGTTGTTCAGCCTTGAAAATATTAGAGCTCAAATTTCAAACTTTGATAGAAATAAGACAACTGGGACTGGGTTTTTGTCTGTGCTCCATACTCTGTGCAAAGAAATGATCCTTAATGCAACGGGAAATAAGGATGAACATTTTGCTTCTCATCCATTCAAGCTGACAATGTCTTTGAAAGAAAACCCATCAGAAGGATTACGTAAATTACTGTGCACATTTTTACAGACCAAATCAGGCTTCTACTCAAGGAAAAGTGCTGGGTAATGGTTGGGCCTCCAACAGAGAACACTTTCTCTGGTGACCGTTGGCTGCACCCTGTGTTATGGGTTTGTTTATTTTTAATTGCTCCACAGTCGTCCTAGTGTGAGAAGTGGTGTTCTCGTGAGCTGGCACTTCTAGTTTTAATTTATGCATGAGTTTGTACATTGTTTTTCTCCTGCAGTTCTCAAAGAATTTTATGGGCCATTACTGAGTGACTAAAATGGGTGCAGATTTTGCAAGCCTCTGCCAGAAGATCTTTATTACTGTCATCATTCTTAGGGAAATCATGTTCCAGCAGGTTCAGTCAATGTGCAAAACGTGGCACATGTGTGAATTGGCCATTTCACACCGCTCTTACAATATTGTCAGTAATAATAAAACCAAGGGAAAGACAGTGGGGAGGGGGTGAGCTACAGATTAATTTGGTCATGAAACTTTGAGATGTAATCTTCTTCAGAGCCAGGGAAGCAAAGTACAGCTCTATTTCTAAACTTTCAAAGCTCCCATCTAAGAGGAAGCTTCCTACCACATGAAGTATATGGCCAGTATGTAAGTCACTTGGAAGTGTCTCAATGATGCGATCTCTGTAATCATGGTGATTTTGGAAAACAGCATCTGATGTGGATCATACCTTGGATGATAAAGAGCAAAGCCCAACCAAGTTTAAAATGATAGGCTGTTGGTCATGACATAAAGACCACCACATGCTCTTCCTTATGACTTTTTCACTAGAGTCCTGATATTTATAGATCTCATTTTGTCTTCTTGGGAGGGTGTGGATAGAATTCAGATACAGGAATTTTAGCTCATGTTGAACAGATACAGATATCTTGTCTTTATATTATTTCACTACACTTCTTCATTTTCCCTTTAAGTTGATGTTTTAATGACTCTTATATATTGATTCTATAGCATAAGCATGATAAAATTTCAATATATCCTCAAACATTTTATCTTATAAATATGCTGATCATATCCATTTTATGCAATACATTAATGTAAGGAATATATCTGGTATTCTAAAAAGGTTAAGGTTTATCTTAAGAAATCTAGACCAACAAACTTCATGCCAACCATATGCTCATCTATATGATTTAATCTTTATTGTTGAATAAAGTTCAAATTGAAGTATGAAGAGTCTTAATTCATATTAGCCATAGTTTATCTAATAAAATGATTTTTGTTAAGGGATGCAAACATTCTGTTGGTAAAAAGGGTCAAGGAAGTTTACCATCAATGTGGATATCTGTGGGAATAAGGTGAAGATCCATGATCAAACCACTAAGAATGTTATATCTGAATGCTACGCAAGCTTACACTGTGAGTATGTGTTAAATTGAGGACGCAGAGGCAGTGATCACGAACATAATTAAGGCTTAATTCTCAAAAGGTGTAAAGACTAAATTGGATACCTTGAACAGAATTCAAAAGTAAAAATAACTATAATTTGAAAGTGGTAAAAGAATTCATAGCCTTTTTTTGATGAAATGTTAAGGATACATCTACAAACATCTGATTCTTCATGGTTATTAATGGATACATATTATCACGTTTTTATCTTGGAAACATAAATATTTTTATAGACATAAAGTTTAAAAGATAAAGAGCTATGACTTGTCTCATGCTCCCTGAGCAAAAATCCCATCACTAGATTATTTTAATGTTTATTTGGGAAAAAGGTATTTCCAGAGAGCTTGCAGGTCTGATGTGGGGTACCAAAGAAATTAAGAATTCTGTTTTGATGAAGCATGAGTAGTGGACTTAATTATTTTAGTCAACAAATATAGAATGAATAATTATTGCATGCCAAGTGGTCTACTACATGCTAATAATTCAATAATGGAAAACAGTATTTAGACACAAGTAATTCACTATCTAGTGAGAGACTCAAAGAGGGGAAGGACTGATGAGGTCCATAGCTTGTTTAGTTCTAGAACTTGGTCTGTACTAGAGGCCATGACAGCATCAAGGAAATAAACATACCCAAACTACAAAAGAGAAGATGATGCTATGCTCCACCTCAACAAAATCAAAAAGCCAGACAGGGAAGGATGTGAGAGAAGAAAGAGAGGATGTGGTAAGGTGGGGCAGAAGACATTCCAGAGGATCAAACCACATCTTGAAAGGCAGAAGGGAAAGGAAGTGTGTGCTGAGTTCATACAGTAAAGAATAGCTGACACTCAGAAGGCTTCCTCATAAGCAAGACAAGATGAAACAGAATAATAAAAAAGGCAAACTTGCATGACAAAATAATGCTATTCAACATACTGAGAGGTTGAGAATTTATAATTTTAGTGAAAATCCATTGGGGGATTTTCAACAATGGAGTAACAAAATGTCCTCAATCCTTCTCAATAAAATGGCATCAGGTAGGGAAAGAAAAAAAAAGAGTGATAAATAGACATAGGACCTAAATGAAGGATTCAGAAGTAGAAACATTATAACTGTTCTTCCTTCTTTCTTGCCCCCTTCCTTCTTTCCTTCCATCCTTCCTTCCTTCCTTCCTTCCTTCCTTCCTTCCTTCCTTCCTTCCTTCCTCTCTGTCTCTTTCTTCCTCTCTCTCTCTCTGCATATTATAGTTCTTCCACCTGTGATTTTTCAATAATTCCATGACAAATCCATGGAAATCCATGATCTATGCCTATTAGAAAGCTACAGGAAATGTTTAATTAGGTTTATATAGGTATGATTATATTTTATGTCTATATACATTTGTATTACTATTTATCTTCATCTGTATCTTCTAAATTTCCTTCTCAGTCTTCTTCCAACAGTGATATGTACATTAACATAGCCTACCCATCATCGTGGGGAAGAACCGGACAGTTCCCAAGGTCAATTTTAAATAGAACTTAACTGTTTGCCCAGAGCAAGCACCACAACCAAGTAAAGGTAGTTTATATTTTGAAAGATTTTTTTATGGTTAGAATATATAGTAACACAACACAAGAGCTTTGTTATTGATTATGAAGGGGCATCTCTTCTGTAGTTATTTAAACAAGTATAATACAATGCTGATAAGATACTCTGAACTTGAAAAGCAGGTAGAATAGGATGAAATTTCAAAGGTTGTATTGGTCTTATACATTTCTAACTGGAGGCAACATGTACAGCAACACAAGTAGGGACAAAGGATTAATGAGCCATTGTGAGATTTATGCATAGTAACCAGTATAATAATGGTTGGAGATAAGATAAAAAATTAAAGATGAATAATTTAAACATAAATGCGCATATACACTCCAAAGTAATTAATTGTAAGGCACTTAGCATATCTAAACGAAAATCGTAAATACTGAATTAAAAAAAAACAAAGGCAAGGAAAAATTAGTCCTACTGAAAATTCTATCTAATCTCTAGCTTTTTGTAAATCACTTTATGTATTGATCAGTACAAATGCAATTAATAATTACATTAAGTATAAATGTCCCAAATGCCCCAAATAAAAAATAGAGGCTTTTTTTCTGGATGAAAAAGTAAGACCTGACTATATGTTTCAAAAATGTCAGCTTAAAAGAAAAAAAATAAATATAAAGTTTTTATTTTAAAAAAATCAGACAGGAAAAGATACTGTCTGCAGAAGGAATACAGAGTGTTTTATCAGTATGATAAAATGCTACTCAATGGTTTAAGAAGATGCTACAAAGACATTTCAAGACATTCAAAGACACAGGGACGACTCCAGAGAGTATCATGATGAGCTAAAGAAGTTACATGCTGTACAGTTTTATTAACATGAAATTCTATACTAGATCATAATGGATAATTTTTCTGATGTGTTCTTGGATTCGGTTTGCCAGTATTTTGTTGAGGATTTTTGCATCAATATTCATGAGTGAGATTGGTCTGTAATTCTCTTTCTTGGTTGAGTCTTTGTGTGGTTTTGGTATCAGAGTCACTGTAGCTTCATAAAAGGAATTTGGTAATGACCCTTCGGTTTCTATATTGTGGAATACCTTAAGGAGTATAGGAATTAGCTCTTCTTGGAAGTTCTGGTAGAATTCCGCATTGAAACCATTTGGTCCTGGGCTTTTTTTGATAGGGAGGTTTTTGATAACCTCTTCTAATTCTTTGCGACTAACAGGCCTATTTAGATTGTTCACCTGGTCCTGGTTTAACTTTGGTATATGGTATTTATCTAAAAAAGTGTCCATTTCCTTTACATTTTCCAGTTTTGTGGCATATATGCTTTTGTAGTAAGCTCTAATGATTCTCTGAATTTCCTCTGTGTCTGTGGTTATGTCCCCCTTTTCATTTCTGATCTTATTAATTTGCAAATTCGCTCTCTGCCGTTTGATTAGTTTGGATAGGGGTTTGACAATCTTGTTGATTTTCTCCAGGAACCAGCTTGTTGTTTCGTTGATCCTTTGTATTGTTTTCTGTGTTTCTATTTTGTTGATTTCAGCCCTCAGTTTGATTATTTACAGTCTTCTACTCCTCCTAGGTGAGTCTGCTTCTTTTTTTTCTAGAGTTTTCAGGTGGGCTGTTAAGTCTCCAATGTGAGCTTTCTCTGTTTTCTTTAAGTAGGCACTTAGTGCTATGAACTTTCCTCTTAGGACTGCTTTCATAGTGTCCCATAAGTTTGAGTATGTTGTTTCTTTATTTTCATTATGATCAAGTAGGGTTCCTCCCAGGGATGCAGGGCTGGTTCAACATACGAAAATCTATCAATGTAATCCATCATACAAATAAACTGAAAAAAAAAGCATATGATCATTTCATTAGATGCTGAAAAAGCATTCAACAAAATTCAACATCCATTTATGTTAAAAGTCTTGGAGAGATTAGGGATACAAGGGTCATACCTAAATATAATACAAGCTATATACAGCAAGCCGACAGCTAACATCAAATTAAACGGAGAGAAACACAAAGCCATCCCGCTTAACTCAGGAACATGACAAGGCTGTCCACTCTCACCATACCTCTTCAATATAGTGCTTGAAGTTCTAGCAATAGCAATAAGACAACATAATGGGATCAAGGGGATTCGAATTGGAAAGGAAGAAGTTAAACTTTCGTTATTTGCAGATGATATGATAGTGTACATAAGCAACTCCAAAACTCTACCAAAGAACTTTTACAGCTGATAAACAGCTTTAGTAATGTGGCAGGATACAAGATCAACTCCAAAAAATCAGTCGCCCTCTTATACACAAAGGATATGGAAGCAGAGAGGAAAATCAGAGAAGCTTCACCTTTCACGATAGCCACAAACAGCATAAAATATCTTGGGGTAACTCTAACCAAGGAAGTGAAAGATCTATTTGACAAGAAGTTTAAGGCATTGAAGAAAGAAATTGAGGAGTATACCAGAAAATGGAAGGACCTCCCTTGCTCTTGGATTGGGAGGATCAACATAGTAAAAATGGCAATTCTACCAAAGGCAATATATAGATTCAATGCAATCCCCATCAAGGTCCCATCAAAATTCTTCACAGATCTTGAGAGGACAATAATCAACTTTATATGGAAAAACATAAAACCCAGTATAGCCAAAACAATCCTATACAATAAAGGATTGTCTGGAGGCATTACCATCCCTAACTTCAAACTCTATTTCAGAGCTACAGTGATGAAAACAGTGTGGTACTGGCATAAAAACAGAGAAGTCGACCAATGGAATCATATAGAAGACCCGAATTTTAACCCACAAACCTATGAACACCTCATTTTTGATAAAGGAGCCAAAAGTATACAATGGAAGAAAGAAAGCACCTTCAACAAATGGTGCTGGCATAACTGGATGTCAACCTGTAGAAGAATGAAAATAGACCCATATCTATCACCATCCACAAAACTGAAGTCCAAATGATTCAAAGACCTCACTATCAGTCAGAACACATTGAACCTAATAGAAGAGAAAGTGGGAAATACCCTACAACAGATGGGCACAGGAAATCGCTTCCTATGTGTAACCCCAACAGCACAGACATAAGGGCAACATTGAATAAATGGGACCTACTAAAACTGAGAAGCTTCTGTAAAGCAAAGGACACTGTCACCAAGACAAAAAGGCAACCTACTGACTGGGAGAAGATCTTCACCAAACCCGCAACAGACAAAGGTCTGATCTCCAAAATATATAGAGAACTCAGAAAACTAGACTTTAAAATGCTAATTAATCCAATTAAAAAATGGGGCACTGAACTGAACAGAGAATTCTCAGCAGAGGAAGTTCAAATGGCCAAAAGACACTTAAGGTCATGCTCAACCTCCTTAGCGATCAGGGAAATGCAAATCAAAACAACTTTGAGATATCATCTTACACCTGTCAGAATGGCTAAAATCAAAAACACCAAGGATAGCCTTTGCTGGAGAGGCTGTGGAGGAAGGGGTACCCTCATCCATTGCTGGTGGGAATGCAATCTTGTGCAACCACTGTGGAAGTCAGTGTTTCGGTTTCTCAGGAAATTCGGGATCAACCTACCCCTGGACATAACAATACCACTCCTGGGAATATACCCAAGAGATGCCCAATCATATGACAAGAGCATTTGTTCAACCATGTTCATAGCAGTATTATTTGTAATAGCCAGAACCTGGAAACAACCTAGATGCCCCTCAATGGAAGAATGGATGAAGAAAGTGTGGAATATCTACATATTAGAGTACTACGCTGCGGTTAAAAACAATGACTTCTCGAATTTTGCATGCAAATGGATGGAAATAGAAAACACTATTCTGAGTGAGGTAACCCAGACCCAAAAAGATGAATATGGGATGTACTCATTCATAATTGGTTTCTAGCCATAAATAAGGGTCACGGATTCTACAATTGGTGATCGTAAAGAAGGTGAACCAAAGGAAAAACATATAGTTACCCTCTTGGTTATGGGAAGTAGACAAAATTGCCAGGGAGAAAATTGGGATCTTGGGGGTGTGGTGGTATGGGGGTAAGGGGAGATGGGGAGAGAAAAGGGAGAAGTGGAGGATGGGGGGACCTTGGGGAAAAAGGATGATTGGGATAAAGGAAGGTTGGATAGGGGAGCACGGAAGCACAATTCTTAGTTAAGGGAGCCACTTTAGGGTTGGCAAGAGACTTGAACCTAGAGTGGCTCCCAGGAGCCTAAGCCAAGGTCCCCAGTTAGTTCCTTGGGCAGCTGAGGATAGGGAACCTGAAATGACCCTAGCCTATAGCAATACTGACGAATATCTTGCATATCATCATAGAACCTTCATCTGGTAATGGATGGAGATAGAGACAGAGACCCACACTGGAGCACTGGTCTGAGCTCCCAAGGTCCCAATGAGGAGCAGAAGGAGGGAGAACATGAGCAAAGAAGTCGGGACCACAAGGGATTCACCCACCCACTGAGACAGTGGAGCTGATCTACTGGGAGCTCACCAAGGCCAGCTGGACTGTGATTGAAAAAGCATGGGATAAAACTGGACTCTCTGAACATGGCGAACAATGAGGGCTGTTGAGAAGCCAAGAACAATGGCACGGGGTTTTGATCCTACGCAATGTGCTGTCTTTGTGGGAGCCTAGCCAGTTTGGATGTTCACCTTCCTAGATATGGACGGAGGGGGGAGGACCTAGGACTTACCACAGGGCAGGGAACCCTGACTGCTCTTCGGACTGGAGAGGGAGGGGGAGAGGAGTGGGAGGAGGGGGAGAAGGGTGGGAGGAGGGGGAGGGAAATGGGAGGCTGGGAGGAGGTGGAAACTTGTTGTTTTTTTCTTTCTTTTCTCAATGAAAAAATAAATAAATAAAAAAATTAAAAAAAGAAATTCTATACTAGAAAAATACACATAAGAACTCAAAGTACACCAAGTTTTGTCTGAGGTGAAAGTAAAAATGTCAAGGAACACAAGGAAGATCTGGGGGTGATGGAGATGTGTGATTCCTAGTTATGGTATTATTGGTGTTGTAGTTAACGCACCTCTAATTTATTCTAAGTAAATTGCTTTTAAAATATATAAATAATGGATAAAACAGTGCTTATCATCTGAAGCCTAAAGATAAGAATTGTGTGATTTGAAATTGGTCCCTGTTTCTTCCCATCTCTTCATTCCTTCTGTGTGACATGGAGAGAAGTTTGAAGTAGAAACTATGAGGTCATTACTCATTTCTAAAGAAAAGTACATTTTTTCCCTCAGAGAACAAAATTTTAAATAGCAGAGCCAGAAGATGGTTTTGGAACAGGTGAAGTCCAGATTCTCATATGCATCCATTAGTTGGGTGAGTGGAGCCTAACCTCTTATGGTTGCAGTTTATTCATCTACAAAATTGGAATAAAAAAATCTATATTTTTGGGTTCTGTTCATTTACTTGTGAAAAATCAATGATACAAAACTTAATAGACATCTCTGTCCTTCAGTATCTAATAACACAATATAATTTCCTTTGTTCTTCCACACAGCAGGCTTAACGTTGAACCCTGAAAGTCAAGCTGACTAAAACCCATATCTTCAGAGAGGACACTGGAGTCAGAAACTTTCCTTCTGTCCTGCAGGGCTATAGGCAGGAACAGTAAGAAGGGCACGTCATCTGGAGGACCAGCCATTCTGAAGACTCATTCCCTTTGTGCTACTCCTTCCCACTGAGACATATCACATGTGTTTCATCTCCCCTGACCCTCTGAGTCCCCAGGACTTCTGAGGGAGCCCGACAAGTTATCTAGTGCATTTTGTTAGATATTTCTCATGGATAGTTGAATGGGGGGGCAGTTTAGAAAATTCACATTTTAAAAATATTGTATTTGTGTTCATCTTTATTACTTTTCTTTTAAACTAAAGTTATCATAACATAATCCCCAGACAGTCCTTTCTCCACAGCATCTCCAAAGTTAAAGGTAGAAAGAAATATTTAGTGTTCTGAGAGCACTGTCAGAAAGAAAATGCGACATTTTCCTTAAAGTTATGGCAATATTTTCTTTATAGACAAAGACTTAATGTTTATACAAGCCCACACAGGAACAAAAAGTTTAAGGGAACTTTAGTGGTATACCAAACCAGGTCAGAAAAAGGTAGATCTCTTTACCACCTATGGACAGAGAGCACTCCATAGCCAATGTATCAGCCACATGCTGCCAAAAGGGTGGCTTGAACAACTCCTCCAGGGCCAATTTAAAAGGGTAAACATGAGAGAAGCTTTTATTAATGTTTCCCTTCATCATAAAGAAATTTCCCACTGTCATTTGGGCTTCTACGACGACCCACTAGCAGCTCGAGCCACTTTAGGTGGCCACTGACTGTGCACAAGGAGAAACGGAAACAAATCAAGTAATTAAAATAGTTAGAAACATACCATTCCACAGTGCTTTGATCATTTAAAAAATTTATAAGAGCATGTTTTTTCTAAAGAGGGCAAAGGAAAGACAGAGAAGCGATCTTCGACTCTTCCTTAAAATGAGCCGGGCGTCTCAGTGCCCTTTTGTTGAGATGCTAACCTGTCCTCCGGCATCACTGTGGACCCGTCACTGCGAGTCCTACAGCTGCACACCTTTGGATTTCTGGCTTCCCGTCTCCGGTTATAAGCCCATGTCCTGATGCTTGTACGACCACAGTGCTTTCTGATGGATTTAAAAATCCACACTAATTGAGCATGGTGAGAAATTAAGACTATGACCATTCAGGCATTGGAGGATTCTGGCAAAACTTGAGTTAAGCCTCCCTCCCAACCCTATCGCTGCTGCCTGGAGCCAATAGCTCCCACACCTGTCAACCATCAAGGCTAAGTTTGCCAGGAACCTAGGAGTGAATGGCATGGACGCAGCTGTGGAAAATTAGAGTACCCTGAGGAGGTCCAGCATGAAAGATGTGAACTCTTCAATATCTCTGCAGGATGTAGGCTGAACCCAAGCGATGATACTATAGGGAATCAAGACTGGTAGGAGCCTCAGAGTTTCTCCAGACCCAGCTTCCCCCTAGGAATATATAATATATTAAATCATTTGTGCCTGTCTATGTGTGTCTATGTGCTTTCTGTAAGACCCTTAAAGATCGCTGTGAAACAGTAAATGTGTATGTATATAGAATTTAGAATAGATATAAATCAACAAATTATTATATTAAATCTAGAAATTATTTGGGAAAGGACATAACTCTAAGAAAAGATATTTCCATCACAGATATGAAAAATATAAAACTACTGATGAGACAAAACTTAAAATTTTCTACAATGTTCTTTCTCCAAAATACATGCTAATTACAATCATATACAGTTACACAAGCATGCTTTCTATTGCTCTTATAGAAGAATTTTATCAGAAATTTTTATTTTATTATAATATTTATTTTATATGATAAAATAATAAATATTATAAATGCATCATATATTTTATTTTTATATTATATTAGTTTATTTTAACATTTGTAGATAGCTTCCTTGTTCTTTTGAACCTAATTCTCATATAGATTTGTGTCTTATATTTTTTAACCTGGGGTGACTATCAACATACATCTGTCATATTAGGCTTTATATTCTTGCCTATGTAACCAATATTCTAGGCCTTTGAATCCTGCCCTGTTTAGCTTTATGTTTAAAACAAACAGAGTGGAACTAAAGGAGCAGAGAGGTTATGCAGTCGGAAATATAGCAAAGGTGGGGGAAACATGCAGAGACACCTAATGTCCTGAACTCGTTTCATTTCTTTGGTGGAAAATAATATAGATATTTCAAGCAATAAGGAATTATGAAGATGAGGTGGAGAGATGGCTCAATGTTTATGAGCACAATGTGCTTTAGTAGAGGATTTGGGTTCAGTTCCTAGCAATCAGAGAGTGTCTCACAATTGTCTATAACTCCAACTCTAGGGAATCCAATGCTGTCTTTTGACTTCTGTAGGCACTGCACACATCTGATGCACTGGTGCAGAGACACTGCATGCAGGGAAAACACCAATACTTATAAAGCAAAAGTGAATTCAGAAGAGAGAGAGGAGACAATGATAAAATATTGTGGTTCTTTTCTGCACTGAATAAAACTAAGAGAAAACTGGGACCAGAGAGATGCCTCCCAGGGGTTAGACAGTGCCAATACATATTCTCAGTAGATAAACAAAGGAAACAAAGACATCTTGGACCCCATGAAGCTCATCCTACTGATGGCTGTTTAGTTACAGTCCACCACCAAACCCTGCCTCGGTGTAAGAAACACAACCATACAGAAATAAAGTAAAATATCATTGCGGATGATCTGGCGCTCCAGAATTCAACAGGGTCATAATTTAATATCTCACACACTATCACCATCATTAATAGCAAAGATAAAATGAAATCCATTCTGAGAGAGACTGTCTCTACAGGCTTTCTATGTAGATGCAAAGATTTGAAGAAGGGGAAAAGAGCAATTGATGAGATAAGCAACAGATTTGGCTCCCTGCAGCCACTCAAAGCATATATATATAAAATTGTCATTTGAAAATTTAGGGAACGTACACAGATAATTGACTCAGCAACTTCTCAATTCATCAAAATACTCCGAGCATCTTAAGAATAGACATGGCTGCAATTACAGAGGCTATTACTGGATATCACAGAACCCATTTCATCCAGATCTGCCAAGTCTGCAAGTCCCTTTCAGCAGACCTCCCCTGGCTCTGGAGTGGGCTGACTGCTTCCTCACTCCTCAGCAAGATCTATGGCATGGCCCACAGAATAGAAAGGATGTCTAGTCACTCTTGTCTGTTCCACTGACACTACCTACAGCTCTGGACTTAACTGTGGTTTGCCTGTTTATTCACAGAGACCACCCAGCTCATGCCCTGGCATAGGGAAACTTCCATGTTTGTGTTGTGTGTATGTTTACAGTCACCTTGAACTACTCACTGGAAAAGCAAAGTACTTCACATTAGGCGGAGTTGGGAGGAATTTTATCCCCTAAACTACTTGTGCTAGATAGAAACAGAGCCCTAAGTACACTGTGCTTAGAACTGTCTCTCCCTTGTGTACAATCCAAATTTTTGTACTATGAATGTGTACATTTATAGAGAGAATACCAAATTGTAGTTTTAATACAGAGATAATACCAAATTGTAGTTTTAAACAAATTGCTTAAAAGGAAGAATATCCCATTGGAAACTCAGTTTGACTAGTAATTGTTTTAAACCAATGATAACCATAGGGCATTTGAGATAAGTCTCTTTGTGATGACTAATGATGTCAATTTAACAGAACCTAGAACCATCTAGACTGCAAACCTCTCTCTGGGTCCATCTTCAGGTCTTGTTTAGGTTAGGCTAGCTTCTGGGCATGCCTGGTAGGAATTATCTGCATGAGATCTATTGACGTAGAAAGATTCACACAAAACTGTGGACTGTGGTATTCAATAGGCTGGGTCCTAGGACTGCAATAAGTGGTAATAAAAAGCTGAGCATCGGCATGCATCTCCCTCTGCTCCTGTCTGTGGATGCGTTACAGAAAGACTTCTCTTTGCTGAGGTGGGCCATAAAAAGGCTTTAGGTTAGACTCTGAGGAAGATTCTGTATTTAGACTTTAAATAGCATTAATAAGAAAATCCAGATTTTCGTATCAGTGAATATGTCCATCCTGATACCTCTGTGTAAAATACACAAACAATACCGATATTTCCTACACAGTACTTTTCATGTATTTGTAAAAAGAAATAATCCTCCTTAAAGGCTAGTGATACAAAATTATGTTACATATTTTAAAATCATTATATTTTAATTAGATAAAATATTAATTAAATTAAATATTAATTGGATATATGAATTAAACAGTTATTTAACTAAAACAAATTAATTAAAAAAGTTTTAATTGATTAAATAGATCATTTTTATTTCTGTTCTCTCATAATTGTCAGTGTGATGTAGAGCATCGTTTTCCTGGAGATTCAACATGGTACTGGTACAATGAGCACCTCAGCATCCTGTCTCCACGCAAGAGAACTTTTTATTTGCTACCACTAACAGCCTGGGTTTGATCCCCAAAATGTACAATTCCCTAAAAAATCATTATTTGACCTTCACATGCATCTTGTGGCACACACACAGACACACAAACACACACTCACACACAAAAAGTAAAAAAATCTGTTATTAAAACATTTTTAAAGATGTAGAACAGCTCAAGTAGCATGTGCTCAGAGTTGCCTGCCAACTAGATGTCAACTAGAATTCTTTTATTCTGCCCTCCCTTGTGTAGAGTTATTCGCCCATATTTATCATACTTTTCTTGAATATACCTTCTCTAGTCTTTACTAATTACCTAGTTTCTACTATAAGTACTTAAACTTGGAGTAAATTAGAACACAGTATAAGTTACATAAATTATATTCCTACCATTCCAACCAAAACCGCTTAGAGCGTAAAACTGTGTATAAGCAACAACTTTGCTAATACCTCAGCAATGTGGACGCCTCGTGCAGAAAGTGCAAACATACATATAACATAATAGATTTTTTTAAATGATCTAAAGGGAAACATATTATGTAGAGACTTGTGTACAAACAAATGAGAGCAGCAAAAGCATGGAAGCATGTGGGACTGCATTGAGAAGAACGAATGCTGTTTTTTAATGTTACTTGCCAATATACATTATCACAGAGAAAAATAAGAACTGTCCTAATACTGTCTTTAGTTGTTTGATAACAATTTATCATGTTTGTACATGTGTGCATGTGGTGTGTGTGTTATCTTTTTTAGCCATAATCAAGAAAGAAATTCTATTATTTGCTGGATAATGGATGCAACTGGAGACCAATAATTAAGCAAAATAAGTCAACTATAGAAGGGCAAATATCACATAATTTTTTCTTATTTGTGGTCCCTAGAATTGCCTTTCTGTTCATAAATCTACATGCCGAAAACATAGCTATATAAGAGCACATATATGACAATAGCCTGGGGAGGGAAGGAGACCAGTGGATGCGGTGTTGAACTAAAGGATGAGATTGGGGGATGCAAATATGGTCAAAGTACTTGATTTATTGGAGAGAAATTGTCTTTATAAAACACATTCTTTTGGACACTAGATATATCAAATAAAAAGAAAAGTTGAAAAGAGGAGCATCTGTGATTTCTAAGCCTAGTTAATACAAATAATAAACACATGTTTAAAGTAGTGGATCTTATATTGTATGCTATATTCTATAAAGCATACTAGTAATTCAGTATTCATAGACTCAAACATCACATTAGTCTTGTAGAATAAACAAATATTTTTCATTGGTTTTATTTTATAACTAGTTCAACCAATTCTACTTTCTGCTTCAAATTATCTCTTGTTTATATGTGGCTACTAATTATTAATCATCAAGTCCAGATAATAAGCGACTGAGAAATTTGCTTATATTTTAATAATAAGATGACAGATTTACAATACAAATTTTGTGTTTGCTTTCAAAGCTAACTCAGGCTAGTTAGAAATTCAGAAAGGGAGTCTGTTTGAATTGTCTCAGTGGAATCTATGGCTACACACACCAGCTTCTCCACCATGGACACATTTTTTTTAATGTGACTAATTTGTTACAGACAAATAATTATATGCAGTATTGAAGTGATAACCAGGTCCTGGACAAGATGGCATCCTTGTCCCTCAGTCATCTGGAAGATTTCTGTTACTGTCCTGGTTGTGTCGGGGATCAGTGGGCGATGTCAAAACAGCTAACCAGCAATTCTCACAGCTGCTCACAAATACTTATGCAAGCAGAGTAAAATCTTCAAAGCACAGATGAACAGGAAGAGAAATGGAGCAGCAAGCACATAGCATATAAGAACTTTTTAACTCCTCTCCTCATGAAAACACTGAAAGACGGGAAAAGAGGGCAGAGGCCTTGGGTGCCTAGAATTAGAGATTTAAGTTAAACTAATAGTACCTGGCACTTAATGAAGATTATTTTATAAACATAAATTTAATACATTTTAAAATGAAATGTAAGAAACAACTAGGCAGATGTTATATGGTTGTGTGAAAAAATACTTGTAATGCACATATTAAATTTAATCCAATCTAACAAAGAATTTAAGTATCAGAATTATATTTGTTCTATGGGATATTTCACAGTGTCATGCTTTGGAAGATGTTCAATATTCTCCAGATATCTGGTTAGTTGTTTTGTGTCAGTCTGTGAAAAGTACAGACCCAAAGTTGTATTTAGTGATCCTAAAACTAACCACAGATGTTATATCTTACCAAAACATGTATCAACTATAAAATATAAAGAGGTAAAACTTGTAGAAGACAATCAGAGTAAAATAGGCAAATACATTGTCAATGAAGGATGCAGGATCCACCAAAGACAGTGATTGGAATTGTAGAACCTTGTGTAAATTAAAAGTGTGAGTTCTATCTTAAGAGAAGGTAAAGATATGTGAGAAAATATTTGTGAAGTAGGTGTTAAACAGCATCTGCATATACAAAGCAAAAAGAACTCAAAAGTTAGCAACGAAACAGACCATCCAAGATAAAAATAAGAAAAGAGGTTCTAAACACACAAAATACACATTGCATCTAGGAAAATATCCAAATGGCAGAGAAGCAAATGGACCAAGATCTCAAACTCATTTGTCATCTGAGAGACTTGGTTGGACTACATGCACCTTGTGGTAGTGAATGTATTTTGCCTTGTATTATGGTCGCAAGTGTAAACCATTAAATATGTGTCCAATTTTATATAACTCCAGTTTCTGCAGTGGTGTAGCACTGATGAGCTGCCTATGTTCCAGTAAATATGCTCCCTACATGCTTGAGCATCAATCCTAATTGAAATCAATGAGTTGTAAAGGAATAAGGAACAAGACAACAAACAAAAGACATGAATGTAGGAGAGGTTCCTGTCGAGAAGAAGGCTTTCAGTGGGAGTGGGAGGTGATGCAGAAGGGCAATGATGAAGAAATGATGAAAATGCCCTATATACATATATTACATATATGAAAATGTTCATGTAACATGAAAGCACAACAAACCTCCAATGGAATGTCTGCTAATTAAAAGCAAACTTTTGACACTGAGACTTTAAAGAATGCCATTTATACTGCAACAAAGCTCCTGTATCTGTTATAAATACAGAAAGCAATCTCTGAATGGAGGTTGGAAAATGTCAAAGTTCTTGTTAAAATTTTAGAGTGCTTGACCTCGAATTATGTCCTTCCAGTTGAATAAAATGTCTCATGGAAAAGACACTCAAAAAGCATTTAGTGTAGAATCCTGCTGAAATTAAACTTTTGGCAGTTAAGTCTAAAGAAGGCATCTCTCAGAATATAAACAAATGAAGGGTCTACTTCTGTTAAAGACTGAGTGGCATCAATTACATACAAATTATCAAGTGATACTGGGCTGGTCTTACAAGTCAACTAAATTGTACTGAACCTGGTCATTTGAGACTTTAACTTCTGTTTGGGTGCTAGAACTTCCGGAATCAGTAAATCAAATTGTAAGATGTATGTAGTGATGCATTCTCTCTCTCTCTCTCTCTCTCTCTCTCTCTCTATATATATATATATATATATATATATATATATATATATATATATATATACCTATCTATCTAATATGTGTGTGTATAAATTGTATGCACATATTGCAATAGCAATATATTAGTATATGAAGCACATATATATAGCAATATATTATTATATGCAATATATAGTAATACATTGGTATATATAACGCATATTAGACTTACTAAAAGTGAAACTTCAGAGCACAATCACATTACAGTTTCTTGTCTAAAAGCACATATATTTCACTCAATCGAAAAATGCTATTTAGGAAATACTTATACCAAAATATTGTTTATTAATTGTTTGTAACTTAAATTTAAATTTGAACACTTCATTTTATGACTTCATTAGAGAATGCAAACTCCAATATGCAGCAAAAGTTACAAGAAACCTTCTGAGACTCCGAAGAGGTTCTCATCATAAATAGTCAAGTCAAAAAGTGAAAATGGTTTTTGTAGAAGTAGATC
This sequence comes from Microtus pennsylvanicus, assembly GCF_037038515.1. Classification (NCBI taxonomy): domain Eukaryota; kingdom Metazoa; phylum Chordata; class Mammalia; order Rodentia; family Cricetidae; genus Microtus; species Microtus pennsylvanicus. The sequence goes on along the minus strand of NC_134585.1, from coordinate 73,363,240 downwards.
CATGATCCATAGCCAGTGTGGAGAGTAACACCTTAAGACGTATCAGCCCTTGTCGGGTGACCCACCTTGTGTGTGACCTCCTATTCCAATGGGAGCAGGAGCACCACACCTTCCACCACTAAACCAGGTTTGTCATTTGGTTGATGTTGGCTGTGGGAAACCTGAATGGAAGTAGCTGGGGGCATTGCTAACATCCAAATAATTATAACTATGGGAGCATTCAGGGGCTCTTCTCCCCTAATCACTAAATCAACCATGTCAGAAGTAGAGCTCCTTCTCCAGCCTGGATTCAATAATAAAAATAAACTACAGGAGGATGGAGCAGATAACCTGCCATTTGCCTACAGTAAGTAATGTAGATAAGAAATCTGTGCTTTGGGACTGGGATTGGCTGTGAAACAGAAAGGGTTTTGTTGAAATGTATGTGTTTACCTAACACAAAAAAGCTATGTTTTTCTTAAAGCATTCTAGTTGAAAAAATAAACATCCAATCAACATATTCAAGTGGAAAGGTTGCCTGAATTTTTAAAGGAATTCAGGAGTGGAATGTTGACTCCCTGGATACTGTTTCAAAGGAGGACTTTAGTGTAGGCAGAGGCAGCTTGTTCATTCCCAGCCACCCAGACTAGAAATAATCACACAGAAAGTGTATTATTACAACATTGCTTGGCCTATTAGCTCATACTTGTTATTAGCTAGTTCTTATATATTAAATTAACCCATTCCTATTATTTTATTTTTTACCATGAGGCTCGTGGTTTACTGGCAACATTCTGGTGCATCTGTCTAGTATGGCAGCTACATGGCCTCTCCCTGACTCCTCCTTCTTTTTCCTCCTCTATCTGCTAGGAATTCCCACCTTGTCCTATTCTTTGCTGCAATAAGCCCAAAGCATATTCTTTATTAACCAATGGTGTTCACAGCATACAGAGGGGAATCCCACATCACTTTAGCCTCACCTTTTTGGAGTTTGACACATCTGTTTTATGTATCCTCTACTTATGGAGCAGTTGAGAACTTCCACGTTCTCTCTTACTTACTTATTCATAATCCAATTGCTTGAACTTGCTGTGATGTTTGTTATTTCCAGCATTTTACGTAACCATCTAACTGAGTGTTGTTGGCCTTTTGATTCTTTGTTTCTCTAAGATCAGATAAATGTGGGAAAATGGATTGTTCATTGTTTGGAATTCTTCAGATCAGATTTCCATTGTCATTTAATTGTTAAGAGTTCAGGGGTAACATGATACACTAGATATCTCTTCTAAGAGTTTAAAGAAGACAAGGTAAGAGTATAGTGAGCACACTAAAAAAGACAACTTCAAAACAAAGACAGGGTTTCTAACATGAACACACAGGCATACGCACATGTCAAATTTAAAACTGAATCAAGAAGATCACTAGCACAAATTTACATTTGCGCCTTGTTCTACTTTTTATGTATATTTTCATACTAATTGTATATGCACTGGAAACCTAGATGATATTCAGTTTCTGAAATTCAGGGAATAGATGGATGCATTTAGTTGAGTTTATTCATTTAGCTTTGATCTAAATGGTTGATTACTTCAAAATTTTAATTTGAGTACATTATACAGTTTTATTGTTTGAATTTATAATTGAGATATAGTAATTTAGTTTATATCTTTTCTCTTTAATGGAGTTAACAATGTGTGTTAAAAATGCAATCTTAGTTGATTGGAAGGAACACCTACAATTAAGTTACTTATTAAGACTGATTTGGTAAGAATGACTTTTATCATAGTCCTCTGGATTTTGATATGAAATATTACTAATTATTAAGAAAATTCATTAACATGGTTTACATTCTTCAACAAAACTTAAAAGTGTTTAGTGAATACATTTAAATGCCTGTGACCTTGGAAAGATAAAAATCTAAACCATTATAATTTAAAGTAATAATTTGTGAATGAAAAGTGTGCATCTGAAAGAAGAATTTTATTACCATGCTAGCCACTGTATCTTCACTCCAGAAAGTAAGAAAACTGCGTAAGTGATAGCAGGTTTTCCTTATCTATTGACGTATCTATAGGAAGGATATAGATACTCAGTATATCTAAAGGATACACTAACAGTGGGAGCCTGTTGTGATGTGTAAGTCCTGGGGTTTGCAGACAGTAAAATTCAACAGATGCTACTCTTCTGTATTGAAAGCAGTGGGGAGGAATTAAAGGTAATTTCTGTTTCATGGTGCTTCAGTACTGACTGTTAAACTATTGATATTTTAAAATACTGATTTACAAGAGCATATGGATCACATCAAAGATCAAAGCAGTATATTTATATTACACATACTATTTATAAAATTCCAAAATTTCTCCTTAAAAATAATTTCCAAAGCCGAGCAGTGGTGGCACATGCCTTTAATCCAGCACTCCTGAGGCAGAGGCAGGCAGATCTGTGTGAGTTCAAGGACAGGCTGGTCTACAAGATCTAGTTCTAGGATAGCCTCCAAAGCTCTAGAGAAACCCTGTCTCGAAAAACCAATAATAATAATAACAATAATAATAATACTTTCCGATGTTTTCTCTTTCCTGGATGGCAGGAGATACAAGACATAGTATATCTAATTTCTAGGCATGCAAATATTTTTTCTACAGAAACATGTATTTTGAGCACATTTGGCCGTCTTATCAGAAATATTTTCTAATTTCTCTTGGTAGTGTACTCTGTATAAACAAATAAACATTTTTTTCTGGGGTGATAGTGTAACTCAGTGTTGTCTGCCACACAAAAAAACACACATGAGTGTGAAGTCATACAGGATCCATATACAGGTTTTACATAAACAGGAAAAAGAGTCACTATAGGGAATATGGATATAATTATTTATGATTATGTATAAATAGATATCACCTATCCAGAGAAAGAATTTGAAAATGCCAGACAAACAAATCAAAAATATTCAGAATTTTAATTATTATAAATAATTATTGGATGTCTTTTTAATCGATCAAAATGTATCCAGTAATATATAAAGTAGAGAAGAATATTATTGTCTAAACTTGAATTAAATCAGAACAATCTTATAATGAAAACTTCCATTTAAGAGTATCATAGGATACACATAATTAGGTACCAATAAAGAAAGAAACTTTAGATACATTGGAATACTAGAACTTGATATAAAAAATAAATTGAATGAGAGATAACCCTGGGACAGGCCTCAAACTGCGTATCAGCTCTTGATAGGAAATGTGTAAATTATCAGATAACAACAGTGGGAATAGCACTGAATAAAATTAAACACTTTTACAGTAGTTTGCTCTCTTTTGGTCCTTGTGGGAGTGAGGATGCTGAGGGTGATGGCCATGCCATCTTTGGAGGAATCTGCATCTCAGTGAGTGCCTATTTGCTTGCTATTGAATGAAGCTATTTATAAGACTTGAATGCAACTCCTTTCTGCAATTACTTCTTCTTAACCAATAGGTTGCACCCCCCCTTTTTTTTTCGCCATACTTGACTTTCCCCTTGCTGTAAAGGGAACTGTCAATGTATTTATTTTATTTTATTTTACCTTTGTTGGTGGGACTTTTAGTTTGATACCAAGGAAATTATGGCCAGCAGCAGTGACTGGGGAATCTGGGTTCTCTGAGGAGTTTGATTGTTATGCGTCTCAGGCTGAGATCTTTTATCTACTTTGACTTGATTTCTGTGGATGATGTAAGGAAAATAGTCTGTGTCATTCTTGTTCATGGAAAAGAGTATCTTACCAATAAGAAAGCCTTTACCCCATTGTCTTTCTATAGCCCTTGTCATATATAATTAGTTGATTATATTATTGAACTAGGTCATTTCCTGATCCCTGAATATGGGATTTTGTTGCATTTTAATTTATTGCCAGTACCATATTCTTCTGATTACTCCAAACTTTCTAATAAAATTTATATTAGGAAATATGATACCTTCAAATTTAGCTTTTTATGTTCCTCAAAACTGCAGGTAAAATCTAACTGCTAAACTTTTTCAAAAAAGACAAGAAAATAACACAAAGACAGAAGAGTCCAAAAGACATTTCTTCAAGTATAACATAGAGTAACCAGTTGGTCATTGAACATTCCTCACATCACTTATGATTAGTAAAATGAGACCAACATCATTACAAAGTACTGTCTCAAGTCCATTAAGATAGCTCTTGGCAAAAAGACAAGGGACAAATGCTGCTATATTATGGAGAAAAGCGAACCCTTAGTTCTGCTGGTGGAAAACTAAATGATTCAAGATTTATAAATAGTGAAAGAAATGATCAGGCTGCAAAACTATGAAATAATACAACTGTCTTCTTTAAAACACTATTTATGAGATTAATGATATGGAAACAACATAGATATCCACTGATGGATAAAGTAACCAAACACAGTACACCCACATCATATTGGCTATTACAAGCAAATATATCTATCTATCTATCTATCTATCTATCTATCTATCTATCTATCTATTCTATATATATGAGTATAAAATGTAATCTCATTATATGTAATTAAGTGACTGAGAAGCATTGCAGAATATATTACAGATCTCACTAATATGTATAATCCTGAAAAAAATTGCTAAAATATGCAATGGTGTAGAATGAAGAGGGAGGAATGAGCTGAGGCTGCTAAAGTGTGCAGCAGAGACAGAGTCTACTTCTGAGGTTCCCTGTTCCAGTAGAGTAATTACAGACTGAAACATTATTTGTATATTTCATGATAGCTGATACAGAAGATTTTGAGTGCTACCAACATTCAAATATGATACGTATGTATTGAAAATTATTGCTTCACCTCCAAAAATGTGATTATTATGTCAATTGAAAATGAAATATATATATATATGTATATATATATATATATATATATACACACACACATATTAAAAGGAGGTTAACAGGGTCACACTTGAGGAATTGAGCAGCGGTAGGTCAGTTTATATACAGCAAGTATATGGAATGTAAAACCAAAAAAATAATGCAGCATAATCCATCTAGTTATAAACGCTGTTCTGCGTTCAGGATATTTGCTGAATGAGCAGATTAAAGCTGCTCTTTCCATACTATGTGATGACGGTTGTGTTAATTTGTCTCATTATGGTAACAATTTTTAGTACTTATGTATCTTACAATATCATGTTTTCTACTCAACACACATTTAACAATTGTGATTTCAAAAACAAAATAACTATTGGACTTAATCCCAGGCATGTAAACAAATGGCTATATAATTTTATTATTCACAAAAGTAATTAGAACTATTCTAATATACAGAATTCTTTTTAACCATTGGGGAGGACTGAGCCACACAAAGAAATGCACAGTAGTCAAACAAATCCATCTGGAAAGTCCATAACCAGACTGCAAATTTCACAGCTACTCCATTTACCTCTGTCCTCAAACCATTCATTGCTTTAACACCTATATTAGGAAGAATTCTCAATTCCTATAAAATTACCAGCACAACAAAATGCTGGTCACAGGGTAAACAATTCAGGGAGAAGCTAGAAAATAATGATGCTCTTTTGAGGAAAAATTCTGTCAAGACTTTGTTTCTTTTTCTTTGTTATGAATCTCTGAGGTCTCCACTGAAATTTATATCATGTCAAAAGTGAAAAACAAAATGGAATAGCTATTTTTCCACCTCATAACTTTCATGAGTAAAACATCCATCTCTCTCACTGAAGGTAAGAAAAAGACACTGATAATAATTCTTAACTTTCCCTTCATGATGTTTTGCATCCTGAAGAACAATAGAGCAATACAATAGGGCAGATTAGAGTAAAGGCTTCAAGTATTATGGCATATGATGAGAAGAATAATTTGTTCATGGTTTTATCACCAGCGCTTTTTAAGTGACATCTCTTCAGGCCAGTCCATATAAGTGTAATTGAAAAGAGTCTACCTTGGTTGGCTAAGTTTTCAATTTTGTTCCACACGGATAAAAACTATAAAAAAGGCTTACAATATTTTCTTTATTAACTACACACATGGAAGGAAGTCTATTAAAAAACATTTGAAGGATTGGTAGTGAAAGACTGTCATGAATAAATTTATAAATAACATTCTTTAATTGTAAAAGATAGTCCATGAGCCAATTGAGTCATTTAAATATATTACACTGTGCCTACCTCTCAGTAATTATACCAATTAGATCAAAGAACCATTTATCAGGGTGCCAATTATGTGACTCCCACACTCTCTGGAACTTACAAAAAACCAAGTTTAAATTAGACAGAGCAAGCAACCCTATGTTTGCGAGTTTAGTTGACTCTTGGTCATGTAACACAAGAGTAATTTAGTTCATGTTTATGATTTTATCCAGCAACAAGTAGACTTATTCACTATTTCCTCTGCCTTTTCCATACGAAAGTTCAGAAATATTGCCTAGAATCTTATCTTCAATTTTGTTTGAGAACTGATTTCTTTGCGCCTTTTTCTTTTGCCACTGTCTGAATTTAAAGGTTACCTTGTGTAATGAGTCTCAGCTTGTAAACATGGAATACTGAATGATGAAGATGTGGGGTTTTCTTAATGTCACATTTTTCAGGAGATGAAAAAGATTGAATTCAGAGTTAATTGAAACTTAATAAAAATGTGAAACTCTTTTTAATTCCATACAGTAAATATCTATTTTCAAATGAATCATTGTAATTGTTCCTTAGTTTATAAAATCTAAAGAACTTTCCAAATGTGGTTTTAGAGAACTAATGAAGAACTGAGATATTATTTGCATAAATATTTAGAAATTTTGTATAAACACTCCATGAGCGACTTAACATAGTGATTCCATTCAATAGTGGACAAGGCATGAAAAGTGCAATGGAATAAATCTTCTACCGACCTTCCCAGTTCTGTGTCAGAACTGAGAGCTGACATTTAGAACATTATCGTTATGTAGTAATAAAACGTGAGATGAATAATCTGAAATAGAACAATGTGTTGAAAGATCGCTGAAACTTCCCGATTGTATCCAAACCACCTTGCCCCTGTGAAAATGGCTTGTACCTCCATGAGCTCAGGAAAAGATTTGCCTCTGTGAAAATGCACAGACGTGGGCTTCTTATCACAACTCTCCAAATTAACATAATTATTTATATGACCATTCCGTTGTTGAAATAGGAGCGGCAGGGCTGCGTCCACGGCACCCGGCCGCCCGCATGGCTAGCTTTACCTGAAATAATTACATGGAAACTGTATTCTTTTACACACCACTTGGCCCGTTATATCTAGCCTTTTCTCGGCTAACTCTCACACCTGGACTAGCCCATTTCTAATAATCTGCTGTAGCCCAAGAGCTGGCTTACCAGGAATGATCTTAACCTGCATCTGCCTGGAATGGGAGAATCATGGCGACTCACTGACTCAGCTTCTTTCTCCCAGCATTCTGTTCTGTTTTCTCCACCCACCTGTGTTCTAACCTATGAGGGCTAGCCAAGCAGTTTCTTTATTTTTTTTAACCAATGACCTTCCTCCATCATTCCGTGGTGTCTAGTTTATAAATATCAAAAACAGCTTAAAGTGTAGGAAAGGATGTGCACAGGTCCCATGCAGACACTACTCCATTTTATGTAAGGGGCTTATCTGTGACGAGGAGGGAGCAAGTTCCCTGGAGTTGCTGTTGGACGGAAGCATACCCAAACATCTCTAAGTTATACAGAAGGCAGGTGTTCGTCAAAGGATTGCTTTAGGTGAATGATACTCTAAGATATTAAATAGGTGACAAAATATTTTTGATCTGTATTTCTTTTATGATTAAGCAAATCAATACTGTAGGTGTCAGTATAAGTTTCTTTTTTGAGAACATTGTGTATATGTGTATGTATATCCTGTAAGTTGAGTTCTTTTATAAGCAAATTTAAGTCAGTTTTCACAGGTTGGGAAGAGGTAAGAAAAATTAAAGTCTTGGTTGAATTTGTTCAACATATATTATGAACAGATACGGCAGAGAAATTTAGTTGTGTGGTCCTATAATTGAAAACACATGTTTTATAAATCAAATCAAAAGAGCTTATCATAATGACTGATGGAGTATCAGAAGAACAAGGAGGAAAAAAAAAACAAAACAAAACACAGTACAATAGCTACCATGGCCAAAATAATCAAACTCACAATTTCAGGCCTTCTAGTTAAGGTTCCACTAAATTCTAAATTACACACCAACAAACTAGTTTATTTATAAACCCCTGAGTAAACATGTTATGCTTAATTGCATCTCGTAAATATTTCCTTCAACATCTGCTTATTATCGTGCCTTACACTCATCAGGAAATCTACCACGTTCTTGAGGGTCTACTACCCACAGACTGCTTTCCCCACTTTTTAAACACGAAACGCCCTCCCTCAGATCAGCTTGAAATCTGAGCGAAAGGGTGAGACACGTTCAAATACACATGGTAGAATAAGTTAGGTTCACAAAGCTCTGAGAGAATTCCCCTGAAGCAAAAATCACCTTAGATTCTCGGACAAAGTGAGAACAATGTCCAAAAAGACCGTTCTGCTCTCGAACTTCCTGGTTCTGCTTTCACCATCCCTCTTTCTCCACGCTTTGGAGTTTGCATTTACAGACAAGGGATACTTTGACTGTAAATTTTGCAATCTTCTGCCTTTGCCGTCCAACCTGGGAGTATTCCAGGAAGTATGAGCCTGCTTTAGTATACCGGGTTTGAATCATTGTATAAAAGCCTTAGGTGACCCGGTTGAACTGACTCTTCTGAGGTTCGGATGATTTGTTTCCACATAACTGGGAAGGTGCATCCTGACACTGGAAAACTCAGCCATCACTGAACGTTGTGAGCCTCAGATTCTCTGAGTTCAGCCTGCCTGCCCCGATGGTGAACTTTCTTGACACAGTTTCAAAAGGTGATCATTTTAGGAAAGAGAAGGAAAGAAAAGAGCCAGAGGATGTGACATTTGGGTTACCAGCCAGCCTTAGGAAACAATCCTGTTTCTAGTATACAATCTTTGAGAGTCGACAGTCAAAACCACCCAGCTTCTGAGAGAAGATCAAGGATTCAATGTTTTGACAGATTAATAAAGCTGTAGAAGACAATGTGGACTCACAATTACTGAAGCTGCTTTTCGAAAATATATTTTGCCACACTGAGCTTTGAAGAAAAAGTATATCTGTTTCAAAATAAAGTATCAGGTTATACTGGAAGTCAATGCTAGTGGTCCATGCTTCTGATCCCACATTTTCAGAGAATAAATTTCAAAGATAGCCTGGGTTGCTAAACAAAACCATGCCTCTAAAAAAAAAAATAGAAATGCTCGAAAAAGGCAATACTTTAGCTTTATTATTTTTACTTTATTATTTTACTACATAATTTACTATTAACAATACATTATTCATCAATGTCAAATACTTTAAGTCATTTGCAAGCTTCATTTCATCCAGTGTTCGTAATAATCCAAAGAGGTAGATGTTATTATCACTCTTTTTTGTAGATGAAACAACTGGGCCTTAGAAACACTATTTAATTTCTTATTTGGTTACTGAAGTTCACTGCTCTACAGTTATTTTTTAAAAATGCATTCAGACTGAGATGAAACCAATCTTGGGAAAAAGGGAATATGAATTTTGTCTAGCAAAAACAGAAGAAGCCTTGAGGAACAAAAATTGTTAACAGAAGGGGATGTCATTCTGTGTATACCTCAAAGGTCAGGGTCATAGTAACAGCACAAACATTGCCTCTGCTGCATAACAAAAGTGAAGTTTGTCAACATGCATGGAAACCATTTTCTTACTTGGGCTGTGGTGAGAAAACCATCTGTTTATGATCACGTTGCTTTGCTATGGAAAAATTAAAGACATGAACACAGCTGAGACATGGTTCTTAGAGTTATGCTGTTGAACTAATATAAAATAGTCACGGTCGAGGTGGAGAACAGAGCAGTAAGAAGGTGGTTAGAGAAGTCTCTGAATGTCCTGGAAGATGGTGTCTTCACCCCAGCCACATTCTACCTGAGGTTTAGAAGCAGAAGGAGGAGGAAAGTTCAGATTTAACCACAGATGAAATGTTCCATATAGGAAAGAACAAAGTGACATAAACTAAAAAACTCTATAAAGTAGTAGCTTCAGTGTTTATCCTCACAATCTAAGGTCAAGGGGATGTGAAGCAAATATACTGAAAAATATTTTAGAAGAAAGAAAATTGCATCCCACAGCTGAGTACATTGCAAAGGAGATCAGTACACAGGCCAGCATCCAGAGCAGAACCCAGTTCCTTCTTTTCCCGTGTCTTCTAGCTCTATTTCCAATGGCAGTACTTGTCAAGGAATTTCTACTAACTAGCAAACCAGAACAATAAAAGAATTAACACTTCTGAGATCTCAACCAAAATCTCAGGATCATTGATAGTAACCCAGTTCACTGTTGGAAGACTAATTCCCAATAGATCCAATGAGCTGCAACAGATGTGTGAAGTCAACTCAATGAGGAAACTCTGACCACCTGTTTTAGATAACGTGGCCCCGAGTAGCCTGAGCCATTTTTATTTATACAGTTTCAATAGTTTGCATGGACAGTTTTAAAATGAAATTTGTTTCCTTAAGTTTTTAATAATAATTACAATAATTGCCAGTTTGTTCCCTTACCTCATTCTCCTTCAGTCCCCCAATTTTCCCACTGGTAACCATTGCCTACTTAATTCATATTTCTAATGTTAAAAGCATAAGAAGCATTGTAAGCAACAAAGGAAGTGTTCTAAGTAGGCATACCTACAGGTAGAATAGTGCGCCCAGTAGGCAGCTTTAGCAGTTACAGCACCATGCAAATTTTTAAAAAAAGTTTTTCCCCAATGATTAAGGTTAATATCCACATCTGATGAAGTCTAAGTTCTCACAATCAACCCAACAACCAAGGTTGAATCAATCAATTAATTCTTCATTCTATATTTCTCTCTCTTATGAGAATATGCTAGGTTTTCTCCTATCATCCTGTAAACTATATAACTAAAAAGCTTACTCTTAATAGTTGGCACTGTTTATTCCTCATCCTTATGTCTGCCCTTCCTTTCAGATTTTTTTTTAATTTATTTATTTATTAAAGATTTCTGTCTCTTCCCCGCCACCGCCTCCCATTTCCCTCCCCCTCCCCCAATTAAGTCTCCCCCCAGCCCGAAAAGCAATTAGGGTTCCCTGGCCTGTGGGAAGTCCAAGGAACCCCCACCTCCATCCAGGTCTAGTAAGTTGAGCGTCCAAACTGCCTAGGCTCCCACAAAGCCAGTGCGTGCAGTAGGATCAGAAACCCATTGCCATTGTTCTTGAGTTCTCAGTAGTCCTCCTTCAGCAAGCGATGAAAGGAGACAGAGACAGAGACCCAAATTGGAGCACAGGACTGAAATCTCAAGGTCCAAATCAGGAGCAGAAAGAGAGAGAGCACGAGCATGGAACTCAGGACCGCGAGGGGTGCACCCACACATTGAGACAATGGGGATGTTCTATTGGGAACTCACCAAGGCCAGCTGGCCTGGGTCTGGAAAAGCCTGGGATAAAACCGGACTCTCTGAACATAGCGGACAATGAGGACTACTGAGAATTCCTTTCAGATTTTTACAGTATTGGCACAGCCATCAGAAATGAGGGCTCCTCTAGGTTTCTATGATTCTGCTTCATTCCCACTTTCTAGACAGTTCCCATTAACTCTTGATATCATCTGCTATCAGCATTTCTTGTAGATTCTTGTGGTTAAAATAATTCTTTCCAAAGCAGTTATGCAGATTTGAAATGTCATAAACTACTGTGACTCTTTCAGGCTAAGCACAAGGTGCATTGGAAAGGCAACATCCTCTTCTTGAGTAACCTGAATTCATGGTCACATCTGAAACACCAAAGGCTTTAGGGGCTAAAGCAGATCCACAACATCCTCTCTTCTTCACCCAGAGGAGAGTCATTAGGGGAGTTTTCCTAATGCAAGATCCAGCTCATCTATTGCTCTAAGAAAGTAAAACTAGAGGCAGCCAGCAATATGATTTGTGTAAGGAAAGCAAGGAGAGTAGGTAACACATATGCCCCTGGGGTCATGTCCTAAATATATAGCAAACAGTCCATCGGCCTTGCCAAGAACGGGTTAAATTCTGGAAGGCCTTGCCAAAAGAAGAACTTGTTTATGCTATTCTCAGGCCTTGTCCCCTGAAGAAGTCACATGGCTCCCAGCAATTCTCTCTCTACTTGGGTGAGAGTCTGAAACACACCTTTACTACATCTCAGATTTTGATAGTTGGATAAACGTCCAATCATCCAGGTAGAAGTTTGTCTGATTACAAACCATTAATTGGCTCTACCCCATCCTTATCTTTTTCACTTTCCTGCTGGTTTTTCACAGGTTCATCGTTCAAGTTATGTACTCTATCCTTGATTTAATAAATATAGTTAAGTCTTAATCTTATGGTGTGATTTTCGGTAACCCAACTAAAAAATATTCTGTATTTGGAAAACCATTATTGAACTGTGATGTGGGAGTCCCTTCTGTGTGCTGTGATTACCATTAATGAATAAAGAAACTGCTTTGTACCTATTGCAGGGCAAAACTTAGGTAGGCAGGGAAAACTAAATGGAATGCTGGGAGAAAGGAGGCAGAGTCAGAGAGAAACCATGGAGCCGCCAGAGACAGACGCTGGGAACTTTAGCTGGTAAATCACAAACACGTGGCGATACACAGATTAATAGAAATGGGTTAAATTTATATTATATTATATTATATTATATTATATTATATTATATTAGCTAGCCAATAAGAAGCTAGAGCTAATGGGCTAAGCAGTGATGATATAATTACTACAGCTTCTATGTGATTATTTCTGTTCTGGGTGGCTGGGAAGTAACTAGCAGCCTTGCTCCTACAGAATGGTTTCTTGGAGATTCTTGATTTATATGCTTATGAAAATACATGTCATGCCTTCTTGTGAAATGGAAGCTGCCAGGAGGAGAAGAGAAATCTGTCCTTAAGTTCATGGTGCTTTGCTCTTGTTCAGTTTGGTTACATAATAATAAAAATGTTCAATAAAATCTGATGGTATTCTGGACATCAGATTAGAAATATCTTTGTTGTTATAGAACCCAAACTTTACTGGATTCAGTGAATATTTGTGGCATAATTTGATAATTATAAATAACTACTATTCATTTACTACAAATAGGCAATAGTTATACTGCCAAAAAAGAAAAAAACTGACTTTTTGACTTATATTTAAAGGAGTGGAATGATATGTCTTCATATATATATGTATATATACGTATACATATACATAAAGAGCTAAGCAATTTTGAAGTTGCACATTTGTAATTTCTCGATAAAGTCTCTTACAGCTTATGTGAAGACAGTAATGAAATAACTTTAGAGAGTTCCATTTTGTTTTCTGTGCATCATAAGTACCTATATCGCTTTTGTCAGTAATGAAATCACTTTAGGAAGTTTTGTTTCATTTGTTTGTCATCATAAACACCTAATATAGAATACTGGTAAATATTTATAGGATAAATATTTTTGCTGTCAAGACATTATCATCTTAAAATGAATTATTGTTGAGATTACATGAATCTGATTTTTAAATTGAGAAATGAAAGCTCAGTAATAAAGCTCTTTACATCTTTTAAAAGTTGTGATGATCGTCTAAGTGACTGCTATTTATATACCTGTTTAGTAGTACTAATTACTTTATCAAGTTCAATTAGTGTGATGGCTAAATCTCACCATCATTGTGTGCAGCCCAACCAGAAGCTCTGGGAGCTCAAATGCAGGGGATATATTTGTGATGAAGCTTATTTGCATTTGCAGATCTCAACAACTGCTCAAGTATCTGTTTTCCAGCAATTAGGCAGCTGCTACTTAAAATCCATAGTGGTAAAGGCTGGTTGTGTTTGGTTTAGGAAGCAAGTGTTGTCGTGTGCACATTCTGCTACTTTGCTGGGTATTAATGAGGCCGCTTTGTTTCACGCTGTCTTTTCGCTGCTTCTTACGACCTTTTCCTCCTCAGCTGGCTTTGGCATGACTTCATCTATTTTCCTTCCATATTTTGTCCTTTTCCCAGGGTTTGGCTTTGAATGCTTTTGAATTTCCCTTGTCAAGAGTCAATTCACAATCTTTAAAATGTATGGAGCTGTGGAGGAGTCTGGCTGGGTTGAAATATGTTGGATAATTTATTACCAAAAGCTGTGTATGAAATATTTAGGAACTCCATTTGAATTTCCTAAACAGTTAGAGAGTCAGCTCCATGGTGTGGATTGGGAAAACTGGCAGGCAAGTGGACATTAATGGACTGTAGATATAACAGCGGTCATGCTGGCTTCCATACAAGAAAAATGAACAGTTTTGAGCAAAAAGTTGTGTTTTAACCATGTGCTAATAACTTCAGTATGTACAAATCACTCATAAAATATGATGTGAGCATTGTAATTTTGTGGATCACATCATTATAACTTAATTTGCTTTCTTATGATTTTTATGTAATATCTCAGCACAGATGTGTTTTAGAAGTATTGTTTAAAAACTGGTTGAATATTAGAAAGGACAAAGACAAACTAAATGCTACTGCAGTATGCCTTTCTGGTTACGTGTTGTGATATGCACATGTGCAAGGGTACATGTATGTTCACATGTGGGTGGGTATGTAGATGCTCATGTTTGGAGTCTACATACATATGTGTGTACTGGGGACTACAGGTGTGTGCAGAGGAAAGCTTGTGTGCACAGGGGACCGCTGTGCATGTGCTTGAAGTCCAGAAAACAACTCAGGTGGTTTTCAGGTGCTGCCCCCGCCCCCGTTTTTGTGATCTAATATCTCACTGGACTTTGGGGTCTCAGATTAATCTAATCTGACTGGCCAGAGAGCCCCAGGACTTCTGTCTCTGCCTCCTCTCCCCGGCACTGGCATTATAAACATTTTCCACCACAATTGGCTTTTGAAGTGGTGCTAGGACTTGAATGCAGGTCTCTGTGATTGCACAGCAAGCTCTTCGTCAACTGAGCTCTCTCCAGCCCGTTCTGCAGTGCTCAGTGTCACAGTGTTCTTCTATACCCATGCAGCTTTGCTCATTGCCCATTTCAGGCTAAAATTCTCTTTTTCCACCACATCTTTCAGATGCCTCTCCAGGGAATTTTGCATTTCAGTTTCCCCTGATATTACCTAAATGTGCCAGGAAAGGATCGCACTGTATTTCGTCTGTGCGATGCAAAATGAATCATGCCACAAAATCGCCTATGTACCATGTGTTTTAGCAGGATGATAAATGACCAACTTCATAACTCTCTAATGTTATTAAATATAAGTTAACTTTGTTAAGAAGAGGCAATATTGTACTTTCTCAACAGTTCTCACTGTTTTACATAATTACACTAACTGAATTTTTCTGAAGGCATCGCTTTTGTAGACATGTCTCATAAACTCTCCTAAATCATTTCACTTTAATCCAGAATTTAATATCACTAAGTTACTCTACAGCCTTTGGGCTATATCTTCTTAGAAATTCTTGTAACCATTTTACCCTGTCACTCAAAGACCCATCTCTTTTCTCTTGGATCTTCTCCTCTTTCCCTGAAGTCACCACATGACCAATCTTAAAAGTGACAATAACAAAATGCAGACAACAGTTTCTTTCCTGTTCTCAACTATGAAAGTCATCGCCATGGAAGTCGCCTTGTCTGGCACGCTAACGAGATCGCTTGTAATGCCTAGGGTAGCAGAATGGATGCTATATACAGAATAGGCATGTGCAGCCTACATATTTGATTATGTCAATGTCTGTGGCTTCCCTCCCTGGCTCTGATGTTCAATAGAAAATTAAGAATAAAAATGAGTAAATAAAATACGTTTCATTTTGTTGAATCTTAGCATCACCTTGGGCTTCTAGGATTCAGTGCTTAGCAGACACTCAAATTATGCTAAACATTTATATTTTTAAGGTTACACAGAGTACAATTTTCAACAATTGCTATAGTAACTGGAAAATTAGCAACTCTTTAAATATTCTCCTACTATAGTTTAAAATACACACACACACACACACACACACACACACACACACACACACATATATATATATATATATATATATATATATATATATATATATATATCTGTGAAATGTTTACATTCAGATGAATAAAATTTGGTGTATATTATACTTCTACGGTCAATAAATTCAAATTGGATTTGACTAAGGAATTACTTGAATTTAAAGGTTAAAAATCTTTGGCAAACTGTTACAATGATTAAACTAAGACAGTCAAATTTGGGGTTGTGTGCAATAAACATAATTTAACTTCACTAGAACATTATAGAAATAATAAAGTAACCTTTAGGCTTCTGTGAATGATATTCTTTCTGTTTGATACATTTATGAGGTTACTGTTTGAAATCACTTCCTTTAAAAAACATTCTCCTCCATAATCAACTGGCCCATGGTGATAAAAACATGAGGAAGAAGCTGAAACTGATTCCTTAACAGTTTAGAGTGTAATCCATCAGAAATGCCAGTGTGAAATTACCTGAGGATATTAAGGGCTCTATAAAAAACATTACTTTCAGTTGGAGATAGCTTGATGCATTCAGAAACGGGACAGGGACAGGGCTTTGATAGTTAGAGAAGAACAGGAGGATAGAAGTGTTGTTCTGACTGAAGATACATTTAACTTGTATGAAGTCAAAGCCAGCGCCTTTGCATATTTCAGTAAATCTCTGTACTGGGGGTGGAATTCAGGGATAGAGTGTTTGGCTCACATGCACAAAGCCCTGATTTTCATTCCCCACAATGTAAGGAAAATTAATTTTAATTCATCTAAAATATTTTCACAACATAAAGCATAGACTCTAGGTATGTGTAGTTACGTGTGCGTGTGTGCATGTGTGCATGTGTGTGTGTGTACGTGTGTTTGTGGTTATGTGCATGTGTGTGTACGTGTGTTTGTGGTTATGTGCATGTGTGTGTGTGTATGTGTGTACGTGTGTTTGTGGTTATGTGCATGTGTGTGTACGTGTGTTTGTGGTTATGTACATGTGTGTGTATTTGTATGTGTGCATGTGTCTACCTAAGCCTTATCGTATTGCACTGAGGTGGAAGTTTGAGTCCCCATGTATTGTTACGTAACTTTGCCACCCATCACACTAACTTGACCCTATTTTTAGTTATAATAGCATCGTGTTTGCTGAACTGCTTATAACTGAAACCAAGAGTTAGACATAAAATGTAAAAATTTAGTTAGGGAATAAATTGACAGAAATAAGGAATTACCTGAGGAAAAGTAAGACACCAGCGACTATTTCATAGGATAAATTACATTTTCTGAATCTGCCTTGAGTTGATTGCTAGGAATTGAGAAAATGGGTTTGTTTTCTTATCTTCATCCCTATATCCAACATTTGCTAGATGTACTAGCAGTGGGCAATGAAGAAACAGGCAAAAAAGAAAAAAAGAAAAAAACTCCAATGGTGTGGGAAGTCCTTCTGCACATGTGTAGCTTTTATTGGTTAATGAATAAAGAAACTGGCTCGGCCAGTGATAGGGCAAAGTAGAGCTAGGTGGGGAAAACTAAACTGAATGCAGCTGGAGCCTTGCTGGTAGACCACAAGCCTCATGGTAAAATATAAAATAAAAGAAATGGGTTAACCAAAGATATAAGAGCTAGCTAGCAATATGCTTAAGTGATTGGCCAAGCAGTGATTTAAATAATACAGTTTCTGAGTGATTATTTCATGGTCTGGGCAGCTGGGAATGAACGAACAGCCTCCTACAAGAAATTGGAGCCCAAGTTAAATGTCAGCTTGGATGGAGGTAGGTGAGAATTGATGGGAAAGAAACGTATAGCGTGGTGTATTGTGTACACACACGCATGTACACATATATGCATGCACATGTGTGTGTGTGAGTGAGAGAGAGAGAGAGAGAGAGAGAGAGAGAGAGAGAGAGAGAGAGAGAAGAGAGAAGATAAAAGACAGACACGGTTCTAAACTGATAGAGTATTAAGAGATCCATATATAGACATTTTATGCAGCAGAGATGGGAGATTCCCCACAGAGGAGAGGGCCACAGTTATTTCGTGTGCTCACCCTTGTCTGCTGTGTCTTAAGGCAATTCCTGTGAGTTACCTACGTAGGAAGGAACAGGTAATACAAGGGAATCAGGTACATGGGCTTGTTGGGAAATTTCTTTAATCACAATGCAATTCCTCTGTAAGCATTGAGGTTTTCGCTGACACAAGAGGCACATTCCCAGTCTTATGCATGTACTGAAATGCTGAAAGTGAATGGAGAGCAAGCATTCCAAGTGGTTTGTATGAGAGATCTGCAAAATCTTAGGCAAGATGGTATCTTCATGAAGAGCAGGGTGCCTGCTTCTGATTGTCTGCCGCTGTAGATAAGGCAGAGAGGGACAGCCAGTGTGAAGGGAAACAGAAAGGTCAGATGCCAAAGTGCCTCCCACTACACGTGAGACCTGCTTCCAATGATCCCCAGACAGGCCACCAAATAAGTCCTCTTATTGTCTCCCTGCTGACCTCCTATGCTCAAACCCTGTTCATTCTCTCCCTACAGGGTATGGATATTCTAGGTTCTAGAAAGTCTCTTCACATTCTTTTCCAAGTACTCTCTCTCTCTCTCTCTCTCTCTCTCTCTCTCTCTCTCTCTCTCTCTCTCCTGTGTTATTTCTAGTTTTGGATTTGTTTAGGTCTGAACCTTGTTATTTTCCTGAGATTTTCCAATTTCGTTTTCAGTAGCTAATTTACTTCACTTGTTCTTACTCAAAATCCCTCTGACTATCATATCATTGCCTATGTTAAGGTTACTCAGCATTAGTTTTAGCTTAACTGTGGATTAATCAGCAGGATGAAAATAAAGGCATAAATTAATATGTTAGATATATAGTTATCCAGATACATATTTATCCTGAGGATAGTGGTAAGCCACTGGAGTATTTGAAAAGAAAAAAATCCAGTTATTTGCTCTTAAAAGTATAAATGGTAGATTGTAGTGATACCAGCCTAGCAAGGAAGAAATGTAAAAGAGGTAATTCGAGATTGAGAGATACATGTTAAAGCCCAAAAATCAAAGAAGTAGCAGAAAAAATACAGCATTTATACACTGAAGAGACAGTAAGGAGACATGAAAAGAATAAGATTCTTCTCTTAGGTACAATCAGTTGGCTGGTGGTAGTATCATTAACCAATATCAAATATGAGAGCAATAGTCTATTTGATCAAACATACTTACTACATAGCTTTGGACAGATAGAGTTTGTTTGGATGAAGGCATATTCAAGTTTATAGTTCATCAATGCCATGGACTTGAAATTTAAATGCTTACATTGCCAGTCACTCGACAGGTTATGCTGAGGTCAAAACCAAAGAAAGGAAAAGATATCTTATGGATGGAATAGAGAAGCCATAGAAGTGTTTCTGACTTCCTCGCTTGGGTCCTCCACAGTTGTGCTTGTTATTAAGTAATCTGCCTTTCCCTTATCCCTCTGCCTCCTCCACTGGGGTTGAAGAAGGAGATGATTCCTGATGCAGGGCTGTTGGTTTGAGGTTCTTTAGACCAGCAGCTGTGCACACTTGCTGGGAAGTGTCAAGCAAAGCACAATTCATCAAGTGTCCTGAATGCAACCATAAGTAAACTCAGAAAAAAAAACCTGTGCAATGGGCATTTGAAGAAAACTGTCAAATGGAAAATTGAAACAGAATTTCATAGTGTGAAAGGTGTACCATACATGAGGCAGAGGGATACACATACAAAATATTTTGACCATTATTATTCTGTGCATTTGTGTGTCTATGGATGTATGTGCTTTGCTGTATGACCACTGTGGTGTTCAAGTGCATATTTTATGTTCAGAAGCAGATGTTGATGTCCTGCTCAATCACTCTACATTATTCTTTGAGACTAAGTCTCTCACTGAAAGTGGAAGTGAGTTGGCAGCCAACACGCCCACTAACCCTCCTGCCCCATCTCCTAAGGTACTGAGGTTACAGCTGTATATCTAGCCACTCCCAAGATTTTACATGGCAGCTGTGGATCTGAACTAAGTTCTCATGCTTGTACTGCAAATGGACTTGCCCACTGAACCATCCATTCACTTTCCCATTTTTTAAAAATAAAATTTACTATAATAATATGAGCACAAATTATTAACACAATCTAATTAATAATAGAAAGAAATACTTTGGGGAATTTTAACTTGCATGACAGATATGGTTCACCCCTGAAACATCCCACCATGTTGCAACTGCCTAGACAAGACCTGAAAATGATAATACTAATAGATATAACTCGGATGAGGAAAATCTTGCCAGGTCTCACACTTAGACAAAGAACTGTAGGCTTTATGGATGTGGTTTTCACCATCACTAGAAGACACAGTAACACCTCTGGCTCCTACAGTATCTCCACTCTCTCTCCTGAAAGTCTCACCAATACAGCTGCTCAAACAAGAGATGGACAAGGAAATACTTACAGACATACCAAAGTAGACAAAGAAAAGCCTACAAGACCTTAACCCTATGTAAGGAAGTAAAGGCAACTGAGAGATACTAAGATCAGGAAAAATTGTTTTCCCCAAGGAAGAGCACACCAATTGGTTAGCTAATACCAAATGGTCATCCCTGAAAACATATGTTACAAGAAACCTTATACAAACTTAGCTGGTTATATTTAGGAATATATATGCATATATGTATATACATGCAATAACAATTGGAAAGGTGACCATGAGGTATATGTAAATGTTTAGACGAAGGAAAAGGAAAAGAGAAATTGTGTGATTATTTTATATTATAATCTCAAATATTAAAAAAAACCTATGAACAATTAATGCCTTTTGAAAGAGGAAAAATTAGACTGTTTTGGGGATGATATCCCTAAATGATTATTCAGTACAAAATGATCAACCCTGCTGGGCTAAGTGGTACACACCTTTAATTTCAGCGATCAGGAGGTAGAGCTGGATGGAGGTCAGCTTGGTCTACATAGTGAGTTCTAGGAGACAGCTAGGGCTACATAGTGATACCTATCTCACAAATAAATGAATGAATGAAAACAAAAGCAATCATGATGGGGGAGTGTCATATGTCAATCTGTTGATTTCATTGGCTAAGCAATAAAGGAACTGCCTTCGCCCATCTCATTGGTTAGAAGATAGGTGGGAGGAGTAGACAGAACAGAACACTGGGAGGAAGAGGAAGTGAGCTCAGACTCCACAGCGCTCCTCTCGGGAGCAGACGTCCGCCATGCTACCTGCTCCAGGGAAGACGCACGCTATGAAGCTCCGACCCAGGATGGACTTAGGCTAGAATCTTCCCGGTAAGCGCACCTAGGGGCGCTACACAGATGATTAGAAATGGGCCAGAGCAGTGTTTAAAAGAATACAGTGTCCGTGTAATTATTTGGGGCATAAGCTAGCCGGGCAGGCCAGGCGGCTGGGGTGTTTGGGGACGCAGCCCCGCCGCCGCCCCATATTACTACACAATCATTCTTAAAATCCTACACACTGGTCACACTAAATGAACTCAGCAAGTTACATTTATATATTTATCTATGCATTTATGTATGTGTATGTGTGTAACAGTAACCATAAAAAGGTCATAAATTTGAGAGAAATGTGGAGGTGATAAGTTGAAAAGAGTAGACATAGAAGGAATTGAAGGGAGAACAAAGATTTGGAAGTGATGCAATTATATTTTAATTTTTAATACAAACTCAGAAGAACTATTTCTAACAGAAATTAAAGGGAGGAGAAGAGCCTATCAGGCATTAAGTAAGGTATAAAACTGCAATATTTAAATGAGCTAGGCTAACACAATTAGATAGTGATAAATAAATATTATAGAACATACATATGGGAGTTAGTCTTTTTCTCTCATGAGAAATATGTCATAGAGACATCACAAGTCATTGAGCAAGAGAAAGATTATTTAATTAAACTCTCTTGGTAATCAGTTTGCTAATTGGAAAATAATGAATTTATGTACTTACCTCATATGTTATATCCAAATAAGATAAGAAATGCCAAAGTCCATAGATGAATTCTGAGAGAAATAAAAAATAATGACTTATTAATTCAATTGAGATAATGAGATTCAAGTAACTTACATATATTACAAGAAAAATGAACTTGTAATACATGAAATAGATTGCTTGTTCAACAAAGGGTAGAAACTCAAATAATGCAATTTCAATGTTCATACTAGGGGCTGAGAAGATAGCTCAGGAGATAAGTTCTTTGGTGTATGAGGACCAGCATTCAAACGTTCAGAATAGACACAGAAGCCAGGCAGGCATGCTGTCTGCCTGTAAACTGAGCACTGAAGAGGGAGAGACATGGGATCCCCGGGACAAACAGTCAGGCTATTATAGCATTTTCTCCTTTAGGTTGTTTCCATTATCTATCATGGCCAGAGTGACATACAATTGGCTAATTTAAAAAGTCTGATTGAGTAGTTTATATATAAGTATTCACCAAGATCATATGTGGTCATTAAATATTATTTATGAGGCATGAGCTCCTAAAAGGGTACAGTTTTCTTAACCACTGAGCAATCTCTCCAGCAGAGGGTTTAACCATATAAAAATTATAAAGCATGTAAGATCTTTAGTAAATATTGGTGAAATGAATGCCTTGTCATGTCATTAAAAAGCTCAGAGATGTATACTAAAAACTTACACATAAATACACAATCTGTCTACTATTCACACACTCACTGAGAAATGGAACACACTGGCCCAGTTGGGTGCTAATGCTTACACAAGTCCACAAAACTTAAAGCTTATTTAAATACACCAGAGGGTCATTTAAAGATAAAAGACCAAGAAAGTACTTCTCTTGACGTAAAATAATTGCTACACAAGAAGTACCCCAAGACAGGCTAGGATGGCCTGCGACATACATTCTGTGCAATAATACACCTTTATTGGTTCCTATTGGGCAACAATGGTGATATAAGAATGCATAAATATTCAGCTTACACATACCTCTACTGTCATAGAAAAGCATGAAATACACAGAAACATGAAAGGGAATTAGCGTTCTGAGATAAAAATTGAATCGAAAACTTATTTCAGGAAAGCTCCATTTCTAGGTTCCCTGAGAAGAGCCCATGAGTTGTTTCCTCACATTGACACCACTGGTCTTGTCTGTTTTTAATACGTGTTCCTCATGGTAGCACCTATAGTAACCTACAGGGAATCTGGTTATGCCATGTCTGTGCTAAAATTTTTTTACTGATATCTTATTGCTTCTGAAACACAGTTCAAGTTCTGAAATAAGAGCACATTTACAATCCCCCATCTCTTATTCTCCCCATTTCTTGCTCTCGAGTCATAACCTCTTCCTCATTATTCAAGCTTCCCTAGGCATCACCACATCATGGACAGATACCCTTGCCATATTCTCCCACAGCACCCCTTCACCGTCTTTGCAATGCTCATCACCTTGCTGCAGCTCACACCGAGTCTCTCTGGCTTGCTCCCTCCTTTACCTCTCTAGTCTAATCATCAATTTAGGTGTGGGTGTATTATGCACCTCCAAATGTTGATCAAATTAATATATAAATATAATCTGTTAGCAATATGAATACAGTATTGTGTTCAGTTACAATGTTTTTTCTTGAAATACATATTAAAAGAAAGTGAAGTTCTTTTAGCTGAGACTTTGCTTTTTTGAATAGTTTTAGATTGGTAGAAAATTTGAACATGAATTGAAGTTCTTGTGTATCCAATTTCAGTTATCCCTAGAAATCTTTTTGTCCCTAGATTATTAACATTTGTGTGACTATGATACATTTGTTAAAATCTGATGAATCAATATTGACTCATATTACTCAACAGAATTTATTTTGTACATGATGATTCACTTAAGGTTTCTTCTATTTTTAATTAGGAAATGGCATCATGTACTCTATGAATACAAACTTAACTATCTTGGCACTTTAGTCAAAACATGGGCTGACAACTTGTGAGAATATTCTGTGGAATAATGCTATTGTACGCTATAAATATTTGTCACTCTTATTAGTTTAATAAGACACTGATTGGCCAATAACCAGGCAGGAAGTATAGGTGGGGCAACCAGACCAAGAGAATTTGGGGAAGAGGAAAGGCAAAGAGTCAGTCACCAGCCAGATGTAGAGGAAGCAAGATGAGAATTCCTCACTGAGAAAAGGTACCAAGTCATGTATCTAAACATAGATAAGAATTATGGGTTAATTTAAGTTGTAACAGCTAGTTAATAATAATAATCCTGAGCTAATAGGTCTAACAGTTTCTAATTAATATAAGCCTATGTGTGTTTCTCTGGAACTGAACAGCTGCGGGACTGGGTGGGACAGAAACATTTGTCTAGAAGACTGGCCTAATATGCTTAATAAATGGCACATACTTGTTTAATAAAACACATACATCAATTATAGGAGTGGTGCTCAAAGAAGAAGGAACAGGTGCTTGCTCTTCTTGAACTTTGTGATCGATGAACATCCTGGTCATTTGGTACTAGGAATATTCATGCTGTGGAAGATATCTATAAATGTAGGGAGAGGCAATGAACCTGGCGTTTGATGCAGAAAGGGAATAAAAAAGTATGTCCAAAATATGTAATAGTTTAAGCCTAATACTGCAGTTTAAGTAGAACTTAATGTATTATTAAGAGACAGAGAACTATTACAATAAGATATGTGTTTCTATGATGACTAAGGATATTGAGCATTTCCTTAAGTGCCTTTCAGCCATTTTTAAATTCCTCTGTTGAGAGTTCTCTGTTTAGGTCTGTACTCCATTTATTTATTAAATTATTTGTTCTTTTGATGACCAATTTCTTGAGACCTTTGTATATTTTGGAGATCAAACCTCTGTCTGATATGGGGTTAGTGAAGATTTTTTTCCCATTCTGTAGGCTGTCATTTTGTCTTATTGACCATGTCCTTTGCTTTATAGAAGTTTTTTACTTTCAGGAGGTCCCATTTATTAATTTTTTCTCTCAGTGTCTATGCTACTGGGGTTATATTTAGGGAGTGGTCTCCTGTGCCAATGTGTTCAAGTATACCTCCCACTTTTTCTTCTGTGAGGTTCAATGTGGCTGGCATTATGTTGAGGTCTTTTATCCATTTGGACTTGAGTTTTTTACATGGTGATAGATAGGGATCTGTTTTCATTCTTCTACATGTTGATATCAAGTTATGCTGGCGACATTTGTTAAATATTCTTTCTTTTTTTATTTCATAATTTTTGAGATTCCATCTTATACCTGTAAAAATGGCCAAGATCAAAACACTGATGAAAACTTATGCTGGAGAAGTTGTTGGGTAAAGGGAACACTCCTGCATTGCTGGTGGGAATGCAAGCTGGTACAGCCCCTTTGGATGCCAGTGTGGCTATTTCTCAGAAAATTAGAAACAACCTTCCTCAAGACCCAGTAATACCACTTTTGGGTTTATATCCAAAGGATGCTCAATAGTGCCACAAGGACATGTGCTTAACTATGTCTATAACAGCATTGTTTGTCAAAGCCAGAATGTGGAAACAATCTAAATGCCCCTCAACAAAGAATGGATAAGGAAAATGTGGTATATTTAAACAATGGAGTACTACACAGCAGAAAAAATATCATCTTGAATTTTGCAGTCAAATGGATGGAGCCCAAAAACATCATTTAGAGTGAGGTAACCCAGATACAGAAAGACAATTATCACATGTACTCACTCAAAATTGGTTTTTAAGCTCAAAACAAAAAAAACCATCCCAAAAATCACAATCCCAGAGAACCTAGACAATAATGAGGACCCTAAGAGAGACATACATGATATAATCTACATGGGAAGTAGAAAAAGACAAGATCTTCTGAGTAAATTTGGAGCTTGGGGACCTTGGGAGAGGGTTGAAGGGGAGGGGAGCAGGGAAAAATGTAGAGCTCAATAAAAATCAATTTAAAAAAAGAGTATCATATATGAATTCATCAAGTAAGAACTAGAGTTCTTATTGGTGATTCTAGAAAAGAAGAATCAGTTACAAAATGAAAGCAAATTACACTCAGTAATGAAAGGCTTCTGTTTCAAAGTTAAAATGGACTCATAGTTAGATCAGACTATTAAGTGGGAAAAAGAGATGATCAGTTTCGTTTTTTCAAAAAGAAAAATGAACACTGTTGCCACAGTAAAATAAGTCAAAAGCATGAGTTAATCTAAATGGGCCCAATGTTTTAAACACTTGGGATGTTTAGTCTTGATTTGCTGTAGAGTCAGTTAAAAGACCTGCCTCCAGGAGGGTCTATGATATTTCCTGGATTGGCTAAGAGAGTTGGAAAGACCTTCCCCAAGATTTGTCTCCACCTTCTGGTAATAGCCTGGATATAATGAGGTCTTGCTCTTGCCTGTCCTAATTTACTTTATGCCTATGAGCGCATCTCTGGAATTGTTGCTGCTACTTGTGATATTTTGTTTGTGCTCTAACAAATAAAGCTTGCCTGAAGATCAGAGGCCCATAGTTCACCATAGAGATCTCGAAGTCTTTACAGACAAACAGGAAGTGATATGGATGGGCAGAGAGGGGACTATAAGGTGGGAGAAAACAGAATCTCACCTCCTTTTCTTCTAAGCAGTTGGCAAGGTGAGAGTTGGCTGTGGCTTGTTCCTTTGTCTCTGATCTTACATGATTTACTCCAATATCTGGCTATGGGTTTTTATTATTACTACCAATTATAACAATTGTTGGGCAAAAATTGGTACCCAACTTTACAGCAAAATTTCATGGCACGTGAGGGCTCCCACCAAATTCACTGCCCAGCTAATTAGGTTTTCTTTTCTTTTTTTTTTCCCCCAAGCCTCTGAGTGATTTGGGGATTTTCCTGTTGTAGCCTCTTTACAACAGTCTCCAGCTGCAACCCCAACTCCAGAGGCACCTGGGCTCCAAATACCTCAGCTGAACTTACCCATTTTAGGTTGGCTGGCTCTGCTTTCAGGTCATTCCCACCACATGCTCCTGGAACATGCTTCTTCCGCACAGTCCATGTGTGCAGTTTTCAGACAGCTGGCTCCTTCTCCCCCGTGGGTTGGGGACTAAAGTCCGAAACCTCTCCTTGGGTTGATGTCACACTAGGTAGCTGCCTTGACACCCACTCAGGCTTCTCCTGTTGTTGTCACTGCAGCACGCTCTCAGCTCACGGCTCCACACTGGGAGCTGCAGCTGTGCTCAGCCAGGCTGCTCACTACAGGTATTCTCTGCTCAGATGTGCTACACCTCACATTTCAACAACATCCTCAGCAGATCTGGCGAGACAATTGGAAATTCTTAAAGGGGGGAATTAGTTTTTTTAAAAAAGTGAGATTTTTTCCACATTAAAAAGTGGAAATCAGTATTATGATGAAGGGAGTTAAGTCTCTGCGTGATTACACAATAAAAGGTCAAAAATTGAAGCAATTAAATGAAGGGGTAATCGATTAACTAGGATTGAAATAATATTGATTATCATTTTGATAATCTTTATTGTTGATTTGATAATTCTTGGTTTAATCTTTAAACTGTTGGTTGATATGAATGCCAAGATACAGACCTTAGAAAAACTTACTAAAACAGATCATAGAGATATTGAGATCCAGACAGGAATTTAAAGGAGAAACAGTCTCACTTTAAGGTTATAGAGGAATAGTCAAAGGTTTTTAAACAACCAACTTTTATTTATCCAGACACCTTACTGTAACATCTGCCAAATGATAGATATTCCTATGACTGGGCAAGAGCTGAAGGGACTCTTGTAGAAATGTAAGATCTCAGGAAATTCAAGAAGTAATAGTCTTATAGGGCAAACATTTACCTTTTGTGAAGGAGATGTTAAACTCATGGTCAACTAATAATAGAATTATTCCTCAAGACTGGAGAGACTTGGTTACAGTAGTTTTGGATCCTGGTCCTCAGTTACAATGGAAGACCTGGTGGGAGGCTGAGTCTAAGACCATTGAACAGTGAAGTGGGGTTAGAGGTATGGAAATCACGCAAGACTAACTTCTGTGAGGGGGAGATTATGCCCGTGTATAAAAGCATTCTCTGCATGATGACCACACTCTGGATTTATGCTGTACAGCAACTTCGAATGCTTGGGACAGAATTGAAGAAGTAGAAACAAAAATTGAGTTATTTAATAAAGTTAATCAGGGACTAAAGAAAACCTTCAAGTATTTCTTACAAAGGTTGACTTCAGCAGTAAATAGAATGATACCAAATTCAGAAGCTTGAAACTCTTGCTTTCAAAAATGTTAATACACAATGCAAAAGGGCAATTAGATTCTTAAAGGCAAGATCAGCACCCTTGGAGCAATGGATCTGAGATATAATCAGTATTGAATCTCATGACCTTGATGATGCTTGGTTAGAAGAGGTGATTTTCAGAGGTTTGAAGAAAAACCAAAATGTCAAGCATTTCAATGGCAGAGACATGGTCTCTAGGTGAGATGATCCAGCCTCACAGATTACTCTTGCCATGACTTGAGACAAACCCAGCACTTTCTCATTACACAGAGACTAGACAACAAATAATACAGCTACATCTTCCAGGACTTGACAATTAACCCAATTTTTTCTTTTCAGGATCCCTTAAATATGTCACCACTCCCAGAGAACAAAAAGTAACTTTAAGAACATGGCATCCATATTCTCAAGAAGTGGGGTAAGTCATTTTTGGTTTTTCATTGGATTATGGATATTTGGCATGGTTTGCTGGAGTTGGTTACAAATTGTTATTGGTAATGAACAGAAAAAACAATTTAGAACAAAGCAATTTAGATTCAGGGATCTTGTTTTAAATTGAAATAGGGAGATATAGATATGAGAGGGCATAGGTTAGATTATTGAGTCTACTCTGAAAAGAAAAGGGGGGATATAGAAATAGGATAAAAAGGCAGATTATTGAACTACTTTTAGGCCAAAAAAGCAACTGCCTTTTTAAAATATTTTATATTGATATGGATTTTTCTATATTGATACAAATTTAAAGTTATATTTGATAGAACATACTGTATATACATTTCTTTGTGACAAAAGTTAGCCACTGGTCAAGAAAGTGCCTTTGCCTCAACTACTGACAGTATGCTGTTCAAATTAGACAAGCAGGACACAAAGGAAAAGACTGGTAAACACTGTCGAGACAAGATAGAACAGTCCTTCAGAATATCCTGCTTCACAGAAAAGTCTGTCATTTATGCTAGTTCTGTAGGCCGAAGACGGATACTCCAAAATTCCAGAGGAACCTTTGGCGATTGTTCAGGGAACCAGCTGTTTCTGTCGTATCTCACATTTTGTTTTTGAAAGTCATTTGCTTGTACTTTCTATTTACTCAGGTACTATTATTTCCTTCTTGGGCCTCTGATGTAGTTGAATACTTTATAGTTATAGAAAAGAAATTCACTGGAGAGGTGTAGAGTATATAAGGTTGATAGATATTAAAAGATAGCTTTGGTAATACAAGTAAGAATAGTAAGTGGATTAGGTACAAATCGTTGGACTCATCAAAATAGAATAGGTATGGAGTATTTGTTTTCATCATTTGCTAATGGACAAGACATTGCTGATGTATTTATTGCCTATGTATTATATATAGTTATTGCACTTATTGTATGATTTTTCTTATATTAGTTATAACTTTTTAATTTCATTTTAGACTACTTTAACATGTAAAAGAAATGTGGTAAATATTTTGTTTGTGCTCTAACAAATAAAGCTCGTCTGAAGATCAGAGGGCAGAGTTAGCCACGAGTTAACCATAGAGTTCTGGAGTTGTCTGTACAGACAGACAAGAAGTGATATGGCTGGGTAGAGAGGAATATAAGGTGGGAGGAGGAAGAAACTCACCCCCTTTTCAGCCAAGCAGTTGGCAAGGGAAGAGTTGACTGTAACTCACTCCTTTGTCGTTCTGATCTTTTAGCATCGACTTCAATATCTGGCTCAGGGTTTCTCTTATCAAGACCAGTTAGAACTCAAGCAACAGCTGCTGCCACAACCACCATTCTCTGACAGACCACAGTACCCTCAGCCAAGCAACAAGAATCAAAGACTAGCATATCTCCAGGAGTCTTTCATGTTTTCAGGACCAGAGTCAGACTGCTGAGGCCCCCAGTTTTGTGGGCCATGGGTCCTCAGTCTCTCCAGGGTTTAGGTAGCATTATTAGACTACTCCAATATGTAAGAGAAACTAATAAATATCCTTTACAGAACATTCATTTCATCAGTTCTGGTCATCTCTAGAACCCTGATAATACAACACTGACAGGATAAATGCAACATATAATACTAATAAATCAATAGAATACTGTTTGTTGATTGTCTAAATTCACACAGCTTTGTTCTGGGATATTTCATTATAAAGTGTGAAGTTCATTTATTTATTTTATAAGGGTCAAATGAAATTTCTGAAGTTCTGAGAAATTTTGGGCAACATTACTCCAAATAGTCAGGTGTTAAATGACTAGCATACAATAATATGATATAATTAGTTAAGGCACAAAGTGGAGAATGGAACTTGGTCCAGTCAAAGTCAAAGGGTGAAAATTAGTACTAAAAGACATGCATTTAAATTGCAAAACAAGAGATATAAATATTCAATGTTTTGAAGCTAAGCACTACAAACAAAATTTATAAAATTATGCATATTCAGAAAGAAAATGAAAAATGAGCTTTCAGGCACAATGATTAAATTTAGATGCCAGCTTGCTTGGATTAAGGGCTATTCCAAGATCTGACAAGTTTTCTATCTGTGTGAATCTGTACGGTTTAACAGTGGAGGCTTTCTTTTGATTTGGAGCAGCCTGGTAGGGAAAGTCTTCATTTGGTATGCATGATCACTGTCCAGTTAGCTCAGGCCCAGAGAACAAAACTAGAAAAAGCTAGAAGACAGATTTCCCATCTTTCTTTTAGGCATCTGTAGGATGTCAGCCTAAGGACTCCAGGATTAACATACTGATTCTGACTGTTTTTCGCATGGCACTAAGAGTTAGGTGCTCGCTCTATCTGGATCTGAGATCTTCAAACAAGGCTGAACTATGAAGATGCCTTTTCAAGTGGTTTTGGCTACTTTTTTTCACTTAGCCCCTAGTAAATCACTTTCCATCTTTTTGCATACCCCGTTGATTCTGGCCCTCTATAAACTTCAAACATCTAGAAATATTAGTGTTATATCAGTGATCACTGGCATGACTATCATTTTTGCTACAGAAATTCCTTTACTGTTTTATCAGACATTATAGAAGAATCATCAAAAATATTTATAAGATAAGGGAAAAATCTTAAACTATATTCAACTAAACCTTTCAAAGTAAGGACAAATGGAAAAAAATCATTATTTCTTTAAACTTTCACATCATGATCAAAACAGTCAGAACTCAAATGAAGAAATTGAGAAAAGAAATAATATAATTAGTACCATAGCTCCTAGGCAGAAAATATATACATTTTTAAACTATTCAAATATTCATAAGGCATTAATAAATATTGATTATATCCCGAGTCTCAAAAAATCTCTAAAGAGAAAGAGCAAACCATGCCAATCCTCTCAGTTTCTATAAAATAAAAATTAACTTTAATAACAAAAGCATTACTTACAGAATAAATGAAGTCTCAGAAGAACCAAAAATAATAACTACAGAAATATTAAGCCAAAGAAGATACAAGGATACAAAATCTCAACTCATAATACATCAGAATGTTGAGAATACACAAAAATATCAGAAAGTTCACATCTGCAAAATAAGGAAAATGAAGACAACTGAAGTAAGTAGTCCGCCCAAGGAGATGTGATAGGCAAAACTCTGTACAATACTAGAGATTTCAGTCTCAAGAATTATACAGTTTCTTGACTTTCACTGAAATCAGTTTAGATGCTGCTGAGAAGGATGTGTGTGTAATTAAGGTCCAGATCTCATTTGCCTTAAGCAAGCTGAGCAAGATGATGCGCCTGGCCTCATTGGTCTCTTTAATGCTGCATCTAGACGTCACAAATAGAAAGTATCAGGAAGGTTGAAAACATTGCGGCAGGCACCTAGGTAGAAAGGTAGCATGGAAAGGGGTATGTATATACATAAAAGCTGAGAGAAGCAGCCAAGTGACAGTTCTGTAGGACTGGACCTCAGTCCTGCTATAGCAAGAAAGCCTGTTTACTGGTGGTTGCTTTGTTCAGTGTCTGTGCTACTGGTGTTATATTTAGGAGGTGGTTTCCTGTGCAAGCGTGTTCAAGGCCACTTCCAACTTTCTTTCTGTAAGGTTCAGTGTAACTGGATCTATGTTGTGGTCTCTCATTCACTTGGACTTGACTTTTGTGCATGGTGATAGATTTGAATCTATTTGCAATCTTCTACATGCAGACATCCAGTTATACAAGCACCATTTGTTGAAGATGCTTCCTTTTTTCCATTGTACAATGTTGGCCTCTTTGTCAAAAATCAAGTGTTCATAGGTGTGTGGATTAATGTCATGTTCTTCAACTCAACTCCATTGGTTCTGTTTGTTTTTATACCAATACCAAGCTGCTTTTATTAGTGTAGCTCTATGGTAGAAAACTGTAGTTGGAATATAAAATGTATAAAAAATAACTAATTTTTTTCCAAAAGGATGTTTTACAAGGAAGTACAATTTCCCACAGTATTTCTAGAGGATAGTTTGAGAAATACCTTGAGTATGTGCACACAGGTTCATGTGTGTGCATATACCTACATGTGCCACTACATATAAGGGCCAGAAAATGACATCACAAGTCTTCTCTATTATTCTCCACTACATCTTGTGAGAAAGGCTTTGTCTCTGAACACAGAGCCACCTGACCAGAGAGCTCTGGGGATCCATCTGTCTCTTTCTCCCAGAACTGGAGTTACAGACATGCACAGACATGCCTGACTTTTGCATAGGTGCCTGGATCCAAACTCAGGCCATCACGTTTTTGTAGCAGGTTGCTTACTAACTTAGCCATCTCCCCACCCCTTCAACATTTTGAGTTTAGCATATTGATAATCCAAAGGAAGTTTGGCTAACATGGGTATTGTAAACTGAAAAATCTGTTTTTGTTGTTTTGGTTTTTTTTATTTTTATTTATTTATTTATTATTGAAAATTTCCACCTCCTCCCCTCCTCCCACTTCCCTCCTCTCCTTCCACTTCCCCTAAATCTTTTATAATACTAAACCAGAAATAGTAAAAGTAATTAAAATCAGAACCCAAAAAATTATTTTAAAAATAAAGAAATTGAGAAATGAAAATATATCTGTAGCTAGTTATTTTGAAATTATAATGAAATAGATTTACTTCCTGAAGATACTCACGGGAACTCATGTATAAAGAACAATTTCATTCATTAGATATATGTAAAAGATTATTTTTGATACAAAGAAATCCTTTTTAGATTAATTACATACAGGAAATCATGGTTGTAAAATTTAAGTACTGTTGAAATATTAAAGTTTTTTTTTTTTAAAAAAAAACTAGTTTCATATACTGACTAAGAAGTTCTACAGATTATTGACCTTGGTGGTTCTTCAGTGAGTTGTGCAAACTTCTAAGTGGGCATGTTCTATTTGCTTCTCAGTCTCATTAAACACAGATAAATGAGAAATTTCACAGTTCATCTCATTAAAACTATGTGTTGTTACAAAAAACAAAACACAAACATTACGTAAAGAGAGCAAAAGCATTTCAACAACCTACCAATAGTTTCATCTAATGGATTGAGACAAAATAAAACATGGCAGGAGTCGCCATGATTCTCACTCCCAACACAGCCGCAGGTTAAGATCTTTCTTGAAACTAAGTACAGCCCTTTGTTTGCGAGCTACACAAGCAGCACGGAGTTTCTATCTGGGCACCGGGTGAAACATCATTGTGGTGAGTGAGTGCTGTGGCAGCCGGGAACAGGGAACTCAGATGATCCTCATCCCTCCTACACTTCCTGGTCATCCTACAGGGGCTATACTGCCCGATACCTCCTCTCTCTTCCTATCCCATCCAGCTTACATTCAGATCCCCCCACCCCCTGTCTCCCTCCCTCCCTCCCTTCTTTGGCGGCATAGCACCTCCCAGCTCAGCCTGCTCAGGCGCTGGGACCAAACCCAAAGCGGAGGGCAAAGGGGAGGGCGGAAGCTCCTTTGTCTCCATAGCCTGCCTGCAGCAAGCAAGGTGGGCGCTTTGTTTGCGAGCCACCCAAGCAACACAGAGATCCGATCTGGACACCAGGAGAAACATCACTGAGGAGTGACATCACTGGGAAGGTACATCAGTGGGCAAGAAGACCTGATCCTGTAAAGGAAGATCCATAGGGGAGCATTTGGAGGAAAATGTGGGCTGGCGCCAAGGCAAGAATTCACCCAACAATCTGAAAAACATGAAACCACCAGAACCCAGCAACTTCACAACAGAAGGACATGAACACCTTAATCAAGAAGAAGTAGAAAAGACTGACTTAATGAAAATGATAGAGGCCCTTAAACAGCATATAAAAAACACCCTTATAGAAATGGATGAGAAGTATAACAGAAAGTTTGAGGAATTGAGTAAATCAGTGAATGATACCCTAGGAAACCAAGGAAAAACAATCAAGCAGATAATGGAAACAGTTCATGACTTAAAAGCTGAAATGGAGGCAAATAAGAAAACACA
The DNA here is from genome assembly GCF_037038515.1 of Microtus pennsylvanicus. Lineage (NCBI taxonomy): Eukaryota > Metazoa > Chordata > Mammalia > Rodentia > Cricetidae > Microtus > Microtus pennsylvanicus. The sequence continues at coordinate 73,328,648 of NC_134585.1, read as the reverse complement.
AACAGAGGGCCGGCTGGACATGGAAAATCTAGGTAAATGAATAGACACTACAGAAACAAGCATAACCAGCAGAATACAAGAGATAGAAGAAAGAATCTCAGATTCTGAGGATAACATAGAGAAAATAAACGCACTGATCAAAGAAAACAGCAAGTCCAACAAACTCTCATAACAAAACATTCAGGAAATATGGGACACAATAAAAAGACCAAACCTAAGAATAATTGGAGTAGAAGAGGGGGAAGATGTGCAGCTCAACGGTCCAGAAAATATACTTAATAAAATTATAGAAGAAAACTTTCCCAACCTGAAGAAAGATGTACCTATGAAGGTTCAAGAAGCATACAGAACACCAAATATGCTGGATCAAAAAAAATCCCCTCGCCATATAATAATCAAAACACAAAATATACAGAAAAAGAAAGAATATTAAGAGCCGCAAAGGAAAAAGGCCAAGATACTTATACAGGTAAACCTATCAGACTTACACCTGACTTCTCTATGGAAAACATGAAAGCCAGAAGGTCCTGGATAGATGTACTGCAAAAACTAAGAGACCATGGATGCAAGCCCAGACTACTATATCCAGCCAAGCTTTCGTTCACTATAAATGGAGAAAACAAAATTTTCCAGGATAAAAACAAATTTAAACAATACCTAGCCACAAATCCAGCCTTACAGAAAATAATAGAAGGAAAATCACTAACCAAGGAGTCCAACAATGACCACAATAACTCAGACATCTAGAGACCCTTCACCAGCGCAACTCAAAGAAGAGAAATACACAAACCCTAATACTAAAAAAGTGACCGGAGTTAACAACCACAGGTCATTAATATCACTTAATGTCAATGGGCTCAACTCACCTATAAAAAGGCACAGGCTAAGAGATTGGATACGAAAACAGGATCCAATATTCTGCTGTCTACAAGAAACACACCTCAACCACAAAGACCGGCACCTACTCAGAGTAAAGGGCTGGGAAAAGGCTTATCAAGCAAATGGACCTAAGAAACAAGCAGGTGTAGCCATACTAATTTCTAACAAAGTTGACTTCAAACTTAAATCAATCAGAAGAGATGGAGAGGGACATTTTATACTCATAACAGGAACAATTCATCAGGAAGAAGTCTCAATCCTGAATATCTATGCCCATAATATAAAAGCACCCACGTACGTAAAAGAAACATTACGAAAACTCAAGGCAGCCATCAAACCGCACACACTAATAGTAGGAGACTTCAACACTCCTCTCTCACCAATGGACAGGTCAATCAGACAGAAACCTAACAGAGAAATTAGAGAATTAATGGAGGTAATGAAGAAATGGACTTAACAGACATCTATAGATTATTCCACCCAAATAGGAAAGAATATACCTTCTTCTCTGCAGCTCATGGAACCTTCTCGAAAATTGACCACATACTCGGTAGCAAAGCTAACTTACACAGATACAAAAAAATATTAGTAACCACCTGTGTCTTATCAGATCACCGTGGAATAAAGTTAGAATTCAACAACAATGCTACCCCCAGAAAGCCTACAAACTCATGGAAACTGAACAGTCAACTACTGAACCATACCTGGATTAAGGAAGAAATAAAGAAAGAAATTAAAGTCTTCCTTGAATTCAATGAAAATAAAGAAACAACATACTCAAACTTATGGGACACTATGAAATCAATCCTAAGAGGAAAGTTCATCGCACTAAGTGCCCACTTAAAGAAAACAGAGAAAACACATATTGGAGACTTAACAGCCCACCTGAAAGCTCTAGAAAAAAAAGGAGCAGACTCACCTAGGAGGAGTAGAAGACTGGAAATAATCAAACTGAGGGTGGAAATCAACAAAATAGAAACACAGAAAACAATCCAAAGAATCAATGAAACTAAAATCTGGTTCCTGGAGAAAATCAACAAGATTGATAAACCCCTATCCAAACTAATCAAACGGCAGAGAGAAAATACGCAAATTAATTAGATCAGAAATAAAAAGGGGGACATAACCACAGACACAGAGGAAATTCAGAGAATCATTAGACTTATTACAAAAGCCTGTATAACACAAAACTGGAAAATGTAAAAGAAATGGACACTTTTTTAGATAAATACCATATACCAAAGTCACACCAGGACCAGGTGAACAATCTAAATAGACCTGTTGGTCACGAAGAATTAGAAGCTGTTATCAAAAACCTCCCTACCAAAAAAAGCCCAGGACCAGATGGTTTCAATGCAGAATTCTACCAGAACTTCCAAGAAGACCTAATACCTATACTCCTTAATGTATTCCACAATATAGAAACAGAAGGGTCATTACCTAATTCCTTTTATGAAGCTACAGTTACTCTGATACCAAAACCACACAAAGACTCAACCAAGAAAGAGAATTACAGGCCAGTCTCACTCATGAACATCGACGCAAAAATCCTCAACAAAATACTGGCAAACCGAATCCAAGAACACTTCAGAAAAATTATCCATTATGATCTAGTAGGCTTCATTCCTGAGATGCAGGGCTGGTTCAACATACGAAAATCTATCAATGTAATCGAGCATATAAATAAACTGAAAGAAAAAAACCATATGATCATTTCATTAGATGCTGAAAAAGCATTTGACAAAATTCAACATCCATTTATGTTAAAAGTCTTGGAGAGATTAGGGATACAAGGGTCATACCTAAATATAATAAAAGCTATATACAGGAAGCCGACAGCTAACATCAAATTAAACGGAGAGAAACTCAAAGCCATCCCACTTAACTCAGGAACACGACAAGGCTGTCCACTCTCGCCATACCTCTTCAATATAGTGCTTGAAGTTCTAGCAATAGCAATAAGACAACATAATGGGATCAAGGGGATTCGAATTGGAAAGGAAGAAGTTAAACTTTCGTTATTTGCAGATGATATGATAGTGTACATAAGCAACCCCAAAACTCCACCAAAGAACTTTTACAGCTGATAAACAGCTTTAGTAATGTGGCAGGATACAAGATCAACTAAAAAAATCAGTCACCCTCTTATACACAAAGGATATGGAAGCAGAGAGGGAAATCAGAGAAGCTTCACCATTCATGATAGCCACAAACAGCATAAAATATCTTAGGGTAAATCTAACCAAGGAAGTGAAAGATCTATTTGACAAGAACTTTAAGGCATTGAAGAAAGAAATTGAAGAGGATACCAAAAAATGGATGGACCGCCCTTGCTCTTGGATTGGGAGGATCAACATAGAAAAATGGCAATTCTACCAAAGGCAATTTATAGATTCAATGCAATCCCCATCAAGATCCCATCAAAATTCTTCACAGAACTGGAGAGGACAATAATCAACTTTATATGGAAAAACAAAAAACCCAGGATAGCCAAAACAATCCTATACAATAAAGGATTGTCTGGAGGCATTACCATCCCTGACTTCAAACTCTGTTACAGAGCTACAGTAATGAAAACAGTGTGGTACTGGCATAAAAACAGAGAAGTCGACCAATGGAATCATATAGAAGACCCGGATTTTATCCCACAAACCTATGAACACCTCATTTTCGATAAAGGAGCTAAAAGTATACAATGGAAGAAAGAAAGCATCTTCAACAAATGGTGCTGGCACAACTGGATGTCAACCTGTAGAAGAATGAAAATAGACCCATATCTATCACTGTGCACAAAACTCAAGTCCAAATGGATTAAAGACCTCAATATCAGCCCGAACACACTGAACCTGATAGAAGAGAAAGTGGGAAATACCCTACAACAGATGGACACAGGAGATCGCTTCCTATGTATAACCCCAGAAGCACAGACATTAAGGGCAACATTGAATAAATGGGACCTACTAAAACTGAGAAGCTTCTGTAAAGCAAAGGACACTGTCAATAAGACACAAAGGCAACCCACTGACTGGGAGAAGATCTTCACCAAACCCGCAACAGACAAAGGTCTGATCTCCAAAATTATAGAGAATTCAGGAAACTAGACTTTAAAATGCTAATTAACCCAATTAATAAATGGGGCACTGAGCTGAACAGAGAATTCTCAACAGAAGAAGTTCAAATGGCCAAAAGACACTTAAGGTCGTGCTCAACTTCCTTAGCAATCAGGGAAATGCAAATCAAAACAACTTTGAGATATCATCTTACACCTGTCAGAATGGCTAGAGTCAAAAACACCAAGGATAGCCTTTGCTGAAGAGGCTGTGGAGGAAGGGGTACCCTCATCCATTGCTGGTGGGAATGCAATCTTTTGCAACCACTTTGGAAGTCAGTGTTTCGGTTTCTCAGGAAATTGGGGATCAACCTACCCCTGGACCCAGCAATACCACTCTTGGGAATATACCCAAGAGATGCCCTATCATATGACAAAAGCATTTGTTCAACTATGTTCATAGCAGTATTATTTGTAATAGCCAGAACCTGGAAACAACCTAGATGCCCTTCAATGGAAGAATGGATGAAGAAAGTATGGAATATATACACATTAGAGTACTACGCTGCGGTAAAAAACAATGACTTCTCGAATTTTGCATGCAAATGGATGGAAATAGAAAACACTATGCTGAGTGAGCTATCCCAGACCCAAAAAGATGAATATGGGATGTACTCACTCATAATTCGTTTCTAGACATAAATAAGGGTCACGGAGTCTACAATAGGTGAACCTAAAGAAACTAAATAAGAAGTTGAACCCAAGGAAAAACATATAGTTATCCTCTTGGCTATGGGAAGTCGACAAAATTGCCAGGGAGAAAATTGGGATCTTGGGGGTGGGGTGGGATGGGGGTAAGGGGAGATGGGGAGAGAAAAGTTAGAAGGGAAGGAGGGGGGACTTGGGGAAACAGGAGGATTGGGATAAAGGAAGGTTGGATAGGGGAGCACGGAACCACAATTCTTAGTTAAGGGAGCCACTTTAGGGTTGGCAAGAGACTTGACCCTAGAGGGGCTCCTAGGAACCCATGGTGATGTCCCCTGTTAGTCCCTTAGGCAGCTGAGGATAGGCAACCTGAAATGATCCTATCCTATAGCAATACTGACGAATATCTTGCATACCACCATAGAACCTTCATCTGGTGATGGATGGACATGGGGACAGGGACCCACACTGGAGCACTGGTCTGAGCTCCCAAGGTCCCAATGAGGAGCAGAAGGAGTGAGAAGATCAGCAAGGATGTCAGGACCAAGAGGGGCACACCCACCCACTGAGACAGTGGAGCTGATCTATTGGGAGCTCACCAAGGCCAGCTGGACTGTGACTGAAAAAGCATGGGATAAAACCGGACTCTCTGAACATGGCGAACAATGAGGGCTGATGAGAAGCCAAGGACATTGGCACGGGGTTTTGACCCTACTTCATGTTCTGGCTTTGTGGGAGCCTAGCCAGTCTAGTTGTTCACCTTCCTAGACATGGACGGAGTGGGGCGGACCTTGGACTTTCCACAGGGCAGGGAAACCTGACTGCTCTATGGACTGGAGAGGGAGGGGGAGAGGAGTTTGGGGTAGGGGTAGAGGGGTGGGAGGAGGGGGAGGGAAAAGGGAGGCTGGAAGGAAGCAGATACTTTTTTTCCTTTTCTCAATAAAAAAAAAGAAAAAAGATAAAAAAATAAAACATGGCAGTAAATCAAAGTCAAAATGTGGCCTCTAGGAATTCAATAGGCAGGGGGATCTCAAGTTCTCAACTAGTCAGGGTTGCAATCTATTCTTCCTTCTTCAACCTCTGGGAAATTGAAAGAATATATGAAACACACGGTTTAAAACACTAGACAGTAGTTCTTGCATGTGATTCATACAAGCAGAAACAGATAACACAGTATGACAAGGAAGAAATCTCCTGGAAGCAGCTTCAGTGAGTGTCATTGGATGAATGCCACCACATCATGCTGAGTTGAAGGTTCAGAGAGATAAGAAGGATGTGGCAGCAATAATTTCTGGAGAGAGAGACTGGTTGTCTGCTATGACTCAACTGTTTGTTGACGTCTGTGATGAAATAACTGAATAAGTGAAGATCAAAATATAAAATGGTATAAACCCTGAAGAGGTTTATTTGTCATGTTAAGACCTTTATTACAACAAAGGGAGGGGAGCAGAGAAAAATGTATAGCTCAATAAACTCTATAAATATAATAAAATAAAACACATAGTGCTTGTTCAAAGAGAGCAAAACTACTCAAAATGGAACTTCTCTTACATAAAAGATTCTGCTTCTATTTAATGGAGGCAAAACAAAAAATAAGTTATAACACTGGTTATTCAACAACATATAGTCTATAACTGAATAGATTACAGTTCTATCATTGTCTTTTTTAGCGAAATAATTTTTCTAGTCATACTTTAACTAAAAGTAAACAAATTATGTATGCATTATGCATATATCTATATTTCATTTGGTGGTTAGAAAACATATTGTTTGTCTTTATTTTTATTTGGGTAATCTATTTATATTTCCCTATTAAAATTAAATTTATTTATTTATTTTATATCCTGACCACAGTTTTTATTTCCTCCTCTCTTCTCATCCCTTTTATCAACCCACCCCCAATCCAGTCCTCCTCTGTTTCTGTTCTGAAAGAGGCCGGCCTCCCATGGGTATCAACAAAGCAAGACATATCAAGTTGCCATTAGACTTAAGTGCCTCCCCTTGTATTTAGGCAAAACAAGGCAATCCAGTATAAGGAATAGGTTCCTAAGAGCTAACAAAAACATTAAGAACTGTCACTGCTTGCATTGTTAGGAGTCCCACAAATAGAACAAGCTACACAACTGTCACATATATGTAGAGGTCTTAGGTCAGTCCCATGCAGGCTCCCTGGTTGTCAGTTCAGACTCTGTGAGTTCCTATTAGCGAGGTTAGTTGTTTCTGTGGGTTTCCTTGTGATATCCTTTGATGTGGCATTCCCCTCTGTATGCTGTGAATACCATTGGTTAATAAAGAAACTGTCTTAGGCATGTGATAGGATAGAGTAGAGCTAAGTGGGGGAAACTAAGCTAAATGCTGGAAGAAAGGGGATGGAGTTAAGGAGAAGCCATGGGGCTGCTGCCAGGGACAGACATATCAGAACCTGATGGTAGGTCATGTGCCTCATGGTAAAATATAAAATACTGGAAATGGGTTAATGCTAGATGTAAGAGTTAGCTAGCAATACGCTTAAGTTATTGGTCAAGCAGTAATGTAAATAATATAGTTTCTTTGTGATTATTTTGGGAGTTTGGGTCACCAGAAAAACAAACAAGTGGCCTCTTAGTACAGTCCTTGACCCCTCTGACTCTTAGGATACTTCCTCCTTCCCTCAGCAGGATTGCCTGAGCTTGGCCAGGCACTATTGTTAGGAATCTTAGCTGGGGTCTTCCTTGTAGACTCAGGGGAGTTCCACTTCTACCTGTCCATGAAAAGCACTCCCTTTTAAAGTTGTCTCTTTCAGTGTTTTCCTTCTCTACCTACCCCGAAACAGATCCTTCAAGTTCCCATGCCCACTACCCCTAGTCCACCTAGGAGATTTATTCTATTTCCCAGTTCCCAAAGAAATATGTATGTCCTCCTTTGGACCCGCCTTGTTATCTACTCTCTCTGAGTCTGTGGATTGTACCTGGTTATCCTTTACTTTACAACTAATAACCACTTATGAGTGAATACATAATTATTTAATAGGGGGATGAAGAGTTGGCTCAGTGGTTAAGAGAATTGACTGTTCTTTCAGAGGACCTGGGATCAATTCACAACAACCAATTATATATAATTATTTTCCTCTTAAAACAAAAAACAAAACAAAAACCTCACTGTCTTTGAATTATGTGGGTGACAAACAAAAAAACTGACAAACCTTCACTTGTAGTTTGAACTCACTGTCTTCTAGATATAAACATTTGAATCTTCCCTAAGCTTTCTTAATGTTTTATATATGCAAATCAGCACACTACTGTCCATATATGATGCCTAGCAAGTACTTCTTATTGAGGTGTACAGAGAACTCTATCTAGCACCTTCTGTACCAATTGTGGTATTGGCATAGCATCATTTAATCCAAAATCATTTTCTGAAATTCTTTCAGAAACTTAAACTATTTTTAACTTCTTTTATTTTTGGTATTATAATATAATTGCATCATTTTCTCCTTTCTTCTTGTTCCTTAAAACCCTATCAGATAACACTCCCTACTTTCTTTTATTTTATGGCCTGATTATAAACAAGCTGCTGTCACATGTACAGATGGATATGTGTATTTATGTATGTATGTATTTTTAGATGCGACCTGCTTACTTACTAGATCTTAAAAAAAAATCTACCTTGAACCATGGAAAGAATTAGTATTATTTTTAAAACATAATATTTTTAATTTAACTTTCTAAAGGTTTGACAGTATTTCCTCTGTTGTCTGACATCAGCGAGTTATAACAAAGCATATTGTATGTAAAATTGTTGATGTCTGCTTTCTGGGCCTCCAGCTAGAGAATGGTGCTGAACTCACCTGGCTTCCCTCAGCAGGCTCATTTAAGACAATAATTCTCTTTTAGTTCTAACTAATGCAAAAAAACACCTCAGATAATTATGAAGGCTCTGGAAACAGTGGACACGTTCTCCTCTCAGTTATTAAGAGGAATAGGGCACAGTTTTGCATGTTCACATATTCATGAATCCAGATGAAGTCTCTGGTGCCTTTGTCTCCACTGCATGATGTTGACACATTAGGGTCAGAAGGCCCAAGTGTTGAAAGAGAATTGATATCACAGGTCTAGAGTTCCTTAATAAAATCAAGTTGTCATCGATATCACTGTGAACCACACACACACGTGCATATGCACACACACACACACAATAGAGAATTAAGAATGTCTGAATTTAGCTTCTCAAATGCTTTCTACTGAAATTTTGAAAAGCGCCTTCTTGGAACTCTCCTACCTGCTGGGTTGTTTGCAAATGTTTTCAGAGCCCCATGTTTCATATGTGTTCTGAAGGTCTCCAGGAGAATAAAACTTGTGCACTATGCGGGGTACCTGGAGAGTTATTCATTGATTTCATGTATTTCTATCAGAGAGTCTGACCGTGATGGCATGCATCTGTTTTACTTAGATTGTACAAGCTCGTCGGTTGTGGCAAAAACATAGATAATGCTTCATTTCATCTCTTTTTATAAAACATTGTACTTGTGCTGTGCTGATCTGTGGTATAATTCTTCCCATCGGAGCTCCCAGTTTAGTGGTAATAATAGGATGAGCACATTTTTCTATTTTACATTTTTAAATTCATTTTACATACAACCTCTCACTCCTCCCACTTCTTCTTCCACTTCTGCCCCCCTCCAGTCCACTCCTCACAAAGGGTAAAACCTCTCATGGGGAGTGAAAAAAGCCTGGCACATCAAGTTGAGGCAGGAAAAAGACCCTCCCAGTTGCATCAAGGCCAAGCAAGTCATCCTGCCATAGGGAGTAGGTTCCAAAATGCCAGCTTATGAGCCAGGGACAGATCCCGGTCCCACTGCTAGGGACCTCACAAATAGACCAAGCCACACAACTATCGTCCACATGCAGAGGGCCTAGTTTGGTCCCAAGCAGGCTCCCCAGCTGTCAGTCCAGAGTGCATGAGCTCCAGGAGCTCAGGCCAGCTGTCTCTGTGGGTTTCCCCATCATGACCTTGACCACCCTTCTCTCTCTCTTCAACTGGACTCCTGGAGCTCGGCCCGGTGCTAACCTCAAAATGCCCCCACATCAACATGTCTCTTGTTACTGTCCCTTCCATCATGTCTCCAACCTACTTCCCACACCCCGACTGCCCAACCTGCTTCTTCTAGATCCCCTCCCTCCATCCCCCAACCCCCAGTTTACCCAAGAGATCTTTTCTATTTCCTCATTCCAAAAAAAAATTATGTATCCCTCTTTGGACTTTTCTTGTTATCTACCATCTCTGAAGTTATGGATTATATGATAGTTATCCTATCCTTTACTTCGAATAACAACCTATGGGTGAGTACATACCATGTTTGTCTTTCTGGCTCTAGGTTACCTCACTGAGAATGATTTTTTTCTAGTTCCATCCATTTGCTTGCAAATTTCATCAGGTCATCTTTTTATGTCTAAGTAATAGTTCATTATGTATACGTACCACATTTTTCATATCTATTCCTTGGTTGAGGGGCATCTACGTTGTTTCCCGGTTCTGGCTATTATGAATAATGCTGTTATGAACATAACTGAGTAAGTGCCCTTGCAGTATGACTGTGCATCCTTTGGGTGCATGCCTAGGATTGGTATAGCTGGGTCTTGAGGTACACTGATTCCCACTTTTCTAAGAAACTGCCTTACCAAGTTTCAAAGTGGCTATATAAATTTGTACTCCCACAAGCAGTGGCGGAATGTCCCCCTTACTCCACATACTCTCCAACATAGGACGTCATCAGTGTTTTTGAACTTAGCCATTCTGACAAGTGTGAGATGGTACTCAGAGTCATTTTGATTTGCAATTCCCTGATGACTAAGGATGTTGAACAATTCTTTAAGTGTCTTTCAGACATATGAGAGTCTTCAGTTGAGAATCTCTGTTTAGATCTGTACCCCATTTTAACTGGATTATTTAATATTTTGATTTTAGCTTCTTCAGTTCTTTGTATGTTTTGACGATCAGTCCTCTGTCAGATGTGGGGTAGGTGAGATCTTTTTCCACTACATAGGTTGCCATTCTGTCTTATTGACAGTGTCCTTTATCTTACAGATGCTTCTCAGATTCAGTTATTTCTAACATGTGACGATGGAAGCAGACTATTTTGTTGTGGTTCATTGTGTCTAAACTGGCCTCCAAACTCACAAACACTTTCAAATGACAAGTGTTTCCCCTTGACCATTGCATACATTTATTTATGGGATAAAAATAAGGAAATCACCTTATTTCCCTCTAACCTTTGATGGTCTACTTCTTTCCCACAAATCTCTTCTCAGACTCACAGCATTTTGCTTTGTTCTATGTCTCACAGAAGTGAACTTGAGCTGCCTTGGAAATTCAGGGTCTCCTGAGAGAGGTTCATCACTTGTAAGATCTGAGAATAAGATAGTTTAGCAGTTAAAGTTATTCCTTTCTTGGATACCTTGGAGAATATTTGCTTAAATAAGTCACCAGTCCAAACAACTTACCCTGAAACTTTTATTGCAGAAGTTAGATTTTTAGAAGTACATAATCAGGAATATGATCTTTGGTACGAGGAAAGTGGCTAGTTATAACACAAAAGAACAGTTACTGTTAAGATGGCTTGCTGTGCCTCGTACATCAATGTTTTTAAGTCTGTGTTTTTCTAAGATTTTACGTTGGTTTTAGAAGAAAACAAGTGGTTTTCAGTGTAGGCAAAATGAATGATAATGACATGCGTGCCACACAACCTTGATGTAAATAAATTTACTACCATTCACTTACACCGGATGCAAAATCCAGAAATATTTTTAAGTGTGAGAAAGGTACTGAATATGTTTAAAATATTTCACAGTTTGAGGCCCTATTCTGATTATTATTCATATTTGAGTCCTCAAGGGTTCCTATATTGCAAAACTTGACATACTCACTAATATATATTTTGTATTAAATATTTCCCTAATAAGAAAACCATCACTTTCACTGAACATATATTGCCATCTCTATTTGAATGCTTCATTAGGACAGTCACTCTCTGTTTTTGTTTTTTAAAAATCGTATTAGAAATATTCTCTTGAAAAGCTAAAAGTGCTTGATTTTTGTAAGCAATTTTTTAAAAATAACTTTTAATGTTTTGTCTTAAAATATGCACCTTCTTGTTGATAAGAGCCCATATCTATAGAAATTAATCTTGAACAGAACATAAATCACTCATGCTTAAGTTCTGAGAACCAACTCCCTTTATGAAGCCTGGATGAAATGATTTAGATATTGATGTAATTAGACTTTATAAATAGCTTTACGTGATTCACAGAAGGCTAATTCTAATTATAGTAAAAGCAGCACTACATTTCCCCTATTGTTCTCTCTCTTTATGGTGGATGCAAACTGGCACCCACAAAACAACCCTAGAAAGATATTTGATACTTTAATATCAAACTGTTTCTCTTGTATAATGGGTCATTTGATGCATCTTGCCCTATCTTTCCAATTTATACTCTCATTTCCAACAATAATTGATTAGCAGAAGAACACGAGGCATCACAGTATTCCAAATCATTAGAAAGTTTACTTATTATCCATATCTATAGGGAAGGAAAGAATTCTAGAACTATCCAAAGTATAGACAACAAAAATAATCCATATGTACTGAGGGCTCAGTGAGAAACAGTGCAAATACTCAGAATGGTATATCATCTAAGATCTTAATTAAGCCTGAAGTTATCAAACCCTTCGCAGTTCCTGAAAGTTCAAGTCTACCAACCAAACAGCACATTGTCATATCTGTGCCATCAGCGCGATGAAATTCCCATGAGAGTTGCCGTTAGAGTAGTTTTAGCTCCTGCAGATGCCAGCATCATACTGTATACACTATGTAAGATTTTAAAGACAACTTCTACCATTAACCCTCAACCCAATACCTTTACCTTTATTCAAAGCTTTGATGGATACTCAGCAAGCACACTGGTCCATTTGCACACCATAGTCCCATTCTACCAGTTTAATTCATTCAACCAACCAAATGCATGAGAAGTCTTTGTTTGGTCTGATTAACACGTGACTGAGCACTGGTGAAGCTAGCTTAATTTTAATATGTGGTCTCTTGCCTTCATGGAGTTTAGTACCTATTAAGGACAAGAGAGACCTGTTAATAACTCATGAATAAACAATTACTCTGACAATGGCTACAAGAAAAATTAGTAAGTGCTACCTAACCCTCTGCAAGAGAATTTGATTCTATAAGACTCCATGAAAAGTGGATTGTAAGATGTGGTTGAGAGAAGAGAAGTGAATTTAACTAAAATAAAATAAAAGAGGGGAGAGCATTCTTGGTGGAGGCACTTGGATGTGTGAAGCTGTCTACTCCTAGGAGGAAGCGAGGGAGATCTAGTGATGCCTCAGTTGGCTGTAGTGAGATGGGAGGAGTAAGAGGTCAGCCGGAGAGAAGAAGATCAGGCTTCACACTATTTAGAGTCTCATAGGTCAATTTATCTCATAGCCTGAGGTGCTTTAAGATTTTTCTATTCAAAAGAGAGGGAAAAAAGTGGGAGTGTTTCAAGCAGTGAAGATTAACTGAGCCAATTAACAGTTCAAGGGTTTCCCTCTTGCCATAGGTGGTGAACGGAGAGATGCCCCGGTAAGGTTTCAGATCAGCCTTCCTAAACTCTCACTTCTCCAGGAGCCTCTCATCTCAGGGAAGCACAGAGAATTTCAGTGCTATTTCTTTGCTTGCTCATTTTCAGTACAGAGCTACTCTGTGCCAGGGGCTGACCTGAGACTCAAATGCTGCTACAGATTGAAAAGTCAGCTCTCTGGCTAGATCTTTAGTGTAGAATCAGAAAACCACGCCAGCATTCCTGCAGGAAGGCTCACTCTGCTACAGAGGCTTTGGTGCTGTCTGCTGCACAGTCTCAAAGTGACACTCTTTATTTCCTGAAGTGCATACCCTAGAAGCCTAGGTCTCAGAGTGGAGGCTCCACTTCTGGCATCTTCATTATGCTTGGGACATACTAGTTTCCAGTCTCAGTTTGTTTCTTGGAACTTACTCTTTTCTGAACCTCTACTCTGATTTATTCCATTATAACTTCAGACTTCCTCAAGAAATTCTTGTCTATCAGAGAAGAACTCTCCATCAAGCCACGTACTAAGAACACTGAATTCTGTTAAGATCATTTTATTTCCACCCCCAATTGTGCCTCTCGCCATCCTTTTAAGTGCACATAGGACATCATCATTTTCAGTAGATCCTTTGTTTTAAGCTTAGGTAAACACACTTCATGGTTTCCTGGAGTTCGTGAGTGCTGATTGAGGAGAGACAAGGGAAAAGGGCATTACACTGAAAGTTTAGAAAATTATTTTAAGGGCTGAAGAGATAACTCAGTGATTAAAACACTTGCTAGGCAAACATGAGGACCTGAGTTCACATCCCCAGAGCCTGTGCTGACCACGACAGTGGCATCTGTAATCCCAGTGTCCCTGTAGAAAGGTGGATCACCCAGATAGCCTGGAGTACACAGCAGCAAACCACAGAGCTTTGCTCAAACAAGGTGGGATGCAAGGATAGACACCTGAGAGTGTTCTCGATTTACACGTGCCACCATGCCTTGCATGTGCCAGCGTGTGTCTATATGTTTATATATACATAATCCTGTACCCACATACATGCATTTAAAAACCCTTATATATACACACATATTGAAAAACTCATGAATAATTAAATGTACCACTTCATCAATATTCATTAGGACAAAATTAGATAATGATTTATTATATACAATCTTAATGTTACTGTTTTCTTTCTGATATATCAATTTATGTCCAACATGGGTAATCCAGGCTTAGAGAGAAGATGAACTCCCTTCCTCTTGTTATTGTCTTGTTTGTAAGAGAAAACTCTACCAGGTAATACAGTTTAAAATATGTTAAAGCAACAAATGGCACCCATTATGGCACCATTATGGTTACTGTTTGTGTTCAGTGAAGCTGCATTAGGGATCTCTAGCTGAAACAGCCAGGTTAATTGAATGTTTTAACAGCGTTTGGTTCCAAGTCAACCACAGTTTTAGAGGTTTCCCAGGACAGGAAGATCAGGGAACTGGATACTTGAGCCCATGAAATTAAATGCTTTTCTCAATAGCTCCTTCCACTCACGTTTTATTGGCCAGAACTTATCACTGACCACATCCAAATTCAATCGGGCAGGAGAGAAAACTTCTCTGTTCTAATAAATGGGAAAAGATAAACAAAAGCAGACAATGGCCCAAGTGCTGCTTCAACTAATGGCTTCCACCATTTAATCTGTTCTGGTGACAACATTTGCTAAGATTTGACATGTCATAATTACCTTTCCTATTATGTTTAATTTCTTTTTTAAGATTGAAATTCCTTCTCTGCTTATGATTTCTACATTCTATAATCTTTGTCATCTTGATGATTAATATTTTTAGTGCTTTAACTTCAACCAATTACTGTAAGACAAAAGCTTTTAAATTGCTTACATTTTGTAAGAAAGACTATTAATATTCTTACAACACAAATGAGAACTTTCATGGCTAGAAAGCCTAATCGAGTTGAACACGGCTCACAGCCAGAGTTAGTCAGGTTTTGAATCCAAGCCTATTAAATATTTTATTAATAGATAATATAGCTCCTCTAGTTTATATTTTACTCCATCTTCTACAGTTAGATCAGGTTTTACATCTTCTCCCAGGTCCCCCAAGCCTTTGGTCCAGTTTTATTAGTCCTTGTCTATAGAAATATTTTAGTTTAACCAGTGTTAGCATTTTGAACTTCAGCTTAACACAAAAGTAGTGAATAAATATGCTAATTGAATTTGTTATAAATCAAGTTCATGTTTCTGCTATCAACAGTCCAGTATTAGGGGCTTGGATCTCTTTTTCAATTTGTCTGTCTCTTTGCTTCGAGAGCACCAGTATCCCCGCAGCCACCTGTAGCCACCTTAACCACTTTGCTCTCACAGGCTACTGTAATGAGCTTCTGTGTGTGGGCTCGCTCCTCACACAGAGATAGTCACTGCAGCTAGTCCCAGAGAGCCATGTTGGGGGTCGAACTGCTAATGTTTCTTTCCCTCGGGTTTTTGCCTCATCTCCACCCCAACAAACCACTCGATGGTCACTTGGGCACATGTCATTAAGAGGATTCACACTTCTGAATCCATGCGCTTAACTTCTCACTATGAGGACCGTCTCTTCCAAATCAGACCTTGCACAGTTACTCAGTTACTTCCCATGCCTACATGTATCTTACAGCGTTTCCCCAAATCACGGATGCGTCCCTTTTTCTCAGAGCTATTAACACAGTCATCTTTATTTCCGTCCAGCCCAGTATTCCCACTGCCACTGGTTAGGCATATATCCCGTAGGAAATATTAGCTTGACAGTTACGCAGCTGAAACTATCATTGATGAGTTCCGGAGGGTGGTATCCTGGCCAGACAGGGAAATGCCACCCTGAATCTTGCTTTCCCTTAGCTCCTGGGGTTCACCACATACTCTGCTGATCAACTTCCTTAAGGGGCTTCCAGATCTGCTTGTTCCTTCCTCCCACTCGCCGCTCACCTGCACGCTGAAGTGGAGCCATGGAGACCACTGGGAAAGATTTTGAAGTAGACACTTTATTTTCAAACTTGATTATCCTTCAGGCAGTTTTACAGACGACAGCAAGACTGACCTTTCAAAAGTGCAAATCTGCCCGAGTGACTATGCAAAAATCACGTGACTTCCTACACCCAGCCTCACTCATGTGACTTTCTTTAACACACCTGTCGATTCTTCTCCGGACTTCACAGGGTTTGTAGTCCACACCACCCACTTTCCAGGCTTCAGCGCTCCTGAATGCTCAATAGCTCCGAACGGCAATACTGTAAGAAATATTTCCCAAACCACTGTGCTTTGTTTCCCAAGGATATAACTGTTTTTACTTTGTTGTTGCTCCTGTTCTTGTTCTTTAATTCTCCCCTTGACCTTTATACTTTCTTTCATAATTACTCCTTATCCTACAGATGGTAGCATAGATCTAATTCCCTCTTCCTTTCCATTTGTTTTAATGCACCCGCAGTCGCTCCCATGGAATCTCATGGAATTTTATGAGCTGATTTTCCTAACTACTCCCTCTACGTTTCATCCTTGAAATATTTCCAGCCGGCTACCCACCAATCTCTTCCAACACATTTTCCATTTAGCAGTTTTCATCCATTTTTGTATTTTTAGATGGAATTCCTGGTGCTACTTCCAAACTTGTTTTCTGAAATAATATTTTGAAAGTGATTTAAATATTTTGAGTGCCACAAGAAATACATAAATGTAGGGAATATATATAAAGCACATCTCACAGTGCATTTTGTATTTTGTAAGAAATACTTAAAGGATACAATTAGAAAATTCAGTGATGTTTTGTCTTTCTCAGTTTACAGCCAGTCAGTGATGCTGAAGCCCTGTAAGTGAGCTCCAGGTTCAAAGGTCGCATTTTGATAAAAAAGAGTTAATTAATGAATTTTTATAAAAAAAAGGCATGAAGCCATCCAGAAGGAGAATATTTTAGGTTTCTATTTTGTTATCTGTGGCATCTTTTCAATTTTGTTTATTTAATAAACTGAAAGAAAATAGATTTTTTAAAAAACGGCTCTTATTACAGAGCTCAAATCTGCATAAGGCAAGTTTTAGCAGTTAGCACTTTCGGGAAGATCCTGGTGATGATGTGCATGCGTGGGCAAGAAGAGTGGCCAGCCATTCTCCATGTTGGTTGCAATACGTTAGTCTGGCTAGGGAAAGGGGGCAGCTGGAAAGAAACCGAGCAAATTTGTTTGGAGGCCACTAAGGAAGTAAATAGGCAGAATGAGAAAGCAGAAATTTTTACTTTGTTAACTTTTCTGACTCCATCCAAACCGAAGCTGCTTTCATGGATGTATCTCAACATTTTCTTCCTCTCAAGGAGAGCTTGACTCATAATATTTCAAATATAACGCATTCATGAAACTTGTTTATTGTTCAAGAAAGCATTGCTTTCCTTCTTTTCCTTCACGGACATCATGAAAAGAAAGCATTCATGCCTAGAGAACTTATGCAGCACAATATATGCTTAGATAAAGAATGAAAACTGCCTGAAAATACGTTGGTAAATTGTCTATTTTTTACTTGAGTTTTCTGATCTAATTTTAGGCTGTGTGCCATATATAATATCTGCACACAACATAGAGCAGTCAATATATCTGCTAATTTATTTTGACTTTCAGTTGTCTTTTGTTTATTTTTTCCAGTGAATTTTACTGTACTGTTGCATCACTCAAATACAAGTGACCTTAAAATTTTATTTGCCTTTCAGGCTGTCGCCGCAGCACTGACTCTCATGTGCTGGATGGGATTCTTACACAATGCAGAAGTGTAGGGAATTCCACATGTCACAGGAAGCATTCCCTGCTGTCAGTTGAGATGTCTCTTCCTGTGATTTGCTTATACTGAAACACTCCATGGCGGCTTAGGATTCTGAGATGCAAACACAGTAGGAATGTATTTTTTGGTTTTATCATTTCATTTTTCACAAAGTAAGAAGATATACATTCTCAAAAGATACAAAATTAGAGACCTGTGGATTAGGGCAATGCATTGTGGCACATACTGAAGCAGAGAAAAAGCCCCTGGAGGCCCAGGTCTCTGGAGAGGTGTGTCCTACCAGTCAGAGAGCTGGCATGCCACCCTTCTTATAGTCAGAGAAAGAACTGAGCCTAGAAAGCAGTGGGAAATATTTGAAATTTGACTAATTTTACTCGTGCTCTCCGAACCTGTTTTAAATGTACACACATTACTGTAAGACCCAGTTTCAGAATTCACTTAAAAATATATAAGTCACTTGTCTCCTTTGGTCTGGCCATTTCCAGTGCCTTTTCATTTCAGACTGATACAGCTCCCTGCTACCCAGGGTATTAACTGGGCACTGCTTGGATCTGAAGCCTCAATGTCAGTAAAATAAATGTGTGTATAGTTTTATCATATTTGGAAAGTTCAAATTGCAAATAAAATCTTTTGACTTAGGAGGAGTTTCTCTTTCTGATCTCTAGTAAATATTTCATGTGGCCATCTCAAAAGGACTTTCAAGTAGAAGTTTATGCTTAATTTTTTTCTAAAAACCTGAATTTGGAGATACTTTTTACATTATTTATGGATGTATAGCATGTTTTGATCTAAAACATTTTTAAACCTTAATGTAATTGGGGGGAATTTTTTATACCCAATACTTTCAAATAATGATGATGACGCTATAAATAATAATAATAGCAATAATAATACAACATGTAGTGGTCAACGAATGACCGTGAGTATTTTGTACTGTTTTCTCTACTTTTTTGAGACAAGAATACTCAACTGACTGCAGAAGTCACTGATCGGCTAGACTAGCTTGTCCTTGTCCTACTGAGCCTGTTTCTACACAGCCAGTCCCCACCACTTCCCAATACACGCCATCATGTCTGGAGTTGACAGGGGTTGCCTAGGATCTGAACTCAGTTCCCTGTGCTCACACAGCAGGCACTTACCTGTCTCAACCATCTCCCCAACCTCATAAATATTCTTGCAATGTCTTCATTTTCCTTCTTCTAAGACCTGTTTTCTTGTCCTGTATATCTTCTAGGTTAATCAACTCACTGATTTGTGTACATTTTCACTTACATTATAGAGAGCAGGCTGCATGCAGCTCTTCCTAATGGCGATACAGAAAGCTCAGAGCCACAATTATTTTATAATAGGCAATACCTGGATGAATAATGAATTGGACTCTTCTCTCTTATGTGACTGTAAAGGTCAAACCACACCACCAGAATATTTTTTATCATCTATGAATATTTCCATTTAAGAGTTTATTTAAAAGAATTGTTAAATATTCTCATTATGTCTTAACAGCGTGATATCATACTCTACTTTTTGACTTCTCTATTTGATATGGAATAAAATTGCACCTTGTGGCCAAGGCACAGACACTTAAAGTTTTCAATTTAGAAGCTTTCAAGAATCAAACTGAGTCGATTTATGCTTTAAAAGTCCCCCACACAATGAAGCCTACATAAATTACTGTGTGTTTAAAGGTTTCTGATTTTAATCTAATAACTGAAATATCAAAACTACTTTTTAATTCAGGTATTTGAGCCTCACTACCAGGTGTTCCCTTCTGATTGAGGAACCCTGCAGCACTATTTATCAGTGTCAAAATGCTAAAATCCCAAATTTAGTGCAAGACTCTATTTCAAATGGCATTTATATTTTGATATCTTAACCTACTTTGAATCCCCTGAATATCTTGTCTGTTTTTATTGGTAGACTTTACTGATTTTTTAAAAAAATTTCAAAGGCTCTTCGAATTATTCTAGAGACATATATTTACTGTGAGAAAGCAGGTGTCTTTTTGGAATGCAGATGTTTAAATCATCCATAATGTTAATTTCCTCAGGTTCGAAGGAGGTTTTTAAACTCTAATTTGAAAGCCCTAATCTTGCATTCTGAGAATTCTCCATGTGCACTGAGATACAACAGACCAGCAAACATAAGACCATAATATATTTAATTTGTCCTAGACTAGCATAAGAATGAAACAGTTGTGATGTAGCCAACTAGGTAGTTTTTAGAGTCAAAGACAAAGGCGTGGGGCATTTCTTTGTGGAGCCCCATTGTTCTGACTGATGATATCACCTGGGTGGTGTTAGCAGGATGCTGCCAGACCTGTAGCACCGCTTCGTACCGCCATAGCCTTGTCTGTGCCCCCAGAAACACAGACACACTTTGAACTTAATGTTTTTATTATTATTTTAAAATATGTATCTTGATAAATAAATTTAAACCATTTAAATTGAAATGTCCCTATAATCTAGAGTATATAGTTCGATATTCTTAGCATTTGTGGATTTGCGTGATTTTTATATAATTAGAATGCAATCAAATGTATTGAACAATAAGATTATGCTGTATGTAATTTAATTTTTGGTGATTCAGAAAGCACTTTAAGCTATTATGGTTTCTCAGAGTCAAGATTAGGTACTTTATAACTTCTCATTGTAGTAAAATATGTAGATAAAGAATAACAGAGATTTCCAGTAGATACAATGTTTTTTAAATGAATTTTACTATATGTTCTGTTAATGTTGCAATGTAAAAAATACAGATAATTGGTAGGGCAGAACACACATAATTGGTAGGGCAAGGAAATTATTCTAAATTATGTTAAAATGGTGAATAAATACCATTATCTTCAGACCTAAAAAGTACAATCCAAAGAGTAAAATTAAGTGGAGACTGTGGATTTTTGGTACTAATATGCCAAAACACAGCAATCATTTCTCTACACATGCACTTCTGGGGAAAATAGGGATGAAAGGAACAAGCATATACTTCCATAGCTATTCCTAAATGTTCCTGTAATGAATATTCTAATATGTTTCTATGTAATTAAATATGTTGTTCTATATAAGAAATATAAATAGAAGTAAATTTTAAAATGTTATTTCCTAGTGAAAACAGGCAGAAGAGAAGATCTGATGAGGTAGAGAAGCAGAGATGTGGAAGCAGCTGCCATTGTGAGATGTATGAGAAAACAGTCGATAGTTGTGAGAGCTTGCCTTTGGAACTTCGTGTCTTTACTAGGAAAATATTCACTGCGAAATTTCAAGAATGAGATTGACAATTACTTCTTTACCAAGAAGGATTAAGTCTGGGATGTGTCACTGAATGTGTGCCCTGGGTCTTGGGTCCTTAGAACACTTTCTAGGTGGATATAGGAAGATCTCATCTTTGAGGTGAGATCTTCATAAACAAGGCTTTATTATCATCATTGTGTTTCTTTCAGTGAGAGTCATGACAGACCTCCTCTGGAACCCATCTTTGATTTGTAGCTCAGATATCACATTTTGTTTTTGCTGAATTGGACTTTTCTGTGCCAGTTTTTCTACCACTTTGGCAATGGATGGGAACTAGGTTTCGTTCCCTGGAGACCTTGCATTGCCTTTGTGGAGCAGTGTTGATTAAGTACGCATTGGAAGCAGAAAGTGAACACACAAATTCACATCTACACCAATTGCTGACCACGTCGAGGGTGACTAAGCATCCCAAGGTGCTTTCTGAATTTCGAGACGGCATAAAAAATCAAAAAGCAGGTCTTTTGCTGGGATCATACTGACCACGGTGTGAATATTCATGCTCAACAACGACTTTTATTTGCTAAATGTAATCGAAATGTCTTTAATAATCATCAGAAACTAAACAGTTTGTTTGATTTGAAAGAACACCATTATTCTTCTCGGAAAAGCAGGCCTTGTGCCTCCTCTAGGCAGCACAGCTGAGCTGACCCTGTCCAGGAGAGCACAGGTGAGCCAGTCCTTAAAACTTGAAAATGCGTAAGATGTTCCCTTAGTTGTGAGCATGGGA
Source organism: Microtus pennsylvanicus (assembly GCF_037038515.1). NCBI lineage: Eukaryota > Metazoa > Chordata > Mammalia > Rodentia > Cricetidae > Microtus > Microtus pennsylvanicus. The sequence goes on along the minus strand of NC_134585.1, from coordinate 73,306,623 downwards.
GAGCTGTCTCCACTACTGGTCTGTCATGGAGGCTTTGGGCGGGGGAGCAATGCTCCTTTTACCCTTTGCCCCTCACCACCTGAGACAGACAAGGGAGTTGACCCTCCTCCTTACTAGCTGCAGCACTAAGAAAAGTGGACTCTGCCTCATCTGGGCAGCACAGCAGAGCTGACCATGTTGGTGGAATGTGGGTGAGCCAGCCCAGATGTTGTGGGCATGGGAGAGCATCCCCACTACACATCTGTGATATGGCAACATGGAGGGGAGAACCCCTCCATCAATGCCTGAGGCAGGTGGGAGAGTCAGCCCTGACGTCAAAAGAGCAGGAGAGCTGTCCCTGCCCCCCATCAGCTGCAGTACTTGGGAGAATGGCCTCCACACTTCTGGACAATACAGTAGAGCTGGCCCTGAAGATGTAGGTGTGCAACAGCTGACCCTGAGGTTGTGAAAGCCTGAGAACTGGCCACGCCCCTCACTCGTTGCTGCCTGGGGTGAACTAGCCATGGCAGAGCTGGAGAGCTCACCCTGGTGGTGATGACAGGGGAGAGCTGGCAGAGTGATCAACTCTGCAGCTACCCAGGCCCAGAGCCAGAGGTATGTGTCTGCTCACCTCTGCCATCGTATAGGTCCAAAGCAGTTTCTTTGTTCATTAATGGTTTTCGCAGCATACAGAGGGGACTCCCACATCACACCCCATCTGTGATCTGCTAGAGTATGGGTGGAGCGTCAGGGTCAGCCCTGTGCAGCTAGGTTACAGGATCTCCATGACACGGGGCAGCAATGGGATATCCAGGAGAGTATCAGTGAGGACCCAGCATTGATGTTGTAGCAGGGACCAGGGACCTCAAACCAGACCAATGATTCTTTGTGATGAACCTTTACATGTAAAGATGTATGGAAAAAGGGGTTACTGCATGACTCACTGTGTCCCACTGCAGCTTCTGTGGCTAAGATTTTCCTTTTCTTCCTCCCCCCCCCCTTTTTCTCTTAAAAAAGTTTATGGGGGTTTCCAGGGCAAAGGGGAAATGTGAGGGAACAGGAGATGGGTGAGATCGAGATGCATGATGTTAAAGACACAAAGAAGAAATAAAAAGAAAGTTTAAAAAGAAATAGAAGAGAATACCTGTTGCCTTTTTCTATGCTGTGTTCAAATAATATCCTTGAAAGGCCTGCTGTTTTCTGAAAAGAAGTGGAGGAGAGGTAGATCTGCGGTGGAAAGGAACTGTGAGGAGTTGAGGAAGGAGAAGGCACAGTCTAAATGTATTGTATAAGAGAAGAATTTAAAAGGAATAACTTTTAAAATATGAAGTCTGACAAAGACCAGAAAATATCTCTTGGAAAAAAACTGCCAAATAAATAAATAGCTGTTTAAGTTTTCTTTAAAGAGAAAGAAATTAAGGCTTTAGGGGTAAAAGAGGATTTTCCAATAGCACATTCATCCTTTATAACAGGGTAAGGGTTAAGAAACCATAGTCATGATTTCTATGCAACAATGTTCAATGTTTCTCTGTTTAGAAATCTCTTCTAAGTTTCCCTTTGTTCAGGCTTCATAGCAACCCTCCACTTCTCCTTGAAGCCTCTTCACTCTTTTATTTACATAGCATGTGGCATTCTTTTGTACAAGCAAGGACTCTCGCCATCTCAGGGCAGAGCAGCTTGGTGGGCTGGCAGCGGGGAAGCTGTGCTTCCTGCTTTATTGACAGGGGGCTCAGCTTCTGACAGAACAGATTCACACTGACGGGGCCAACCCGCTGAACACTGGTATGAGGGTTTCGCAACAGCTCTGGGGCCAAACCGTGTCCACAGGCCATATGCCTGGCTCCTCTGTCATAAACAGACGACTGCGTGTGCACATTCCCAGGTGTAATGTCACTGGGACCTCATTTGCAAACATATAAACGAATGACATTCAATTATGTTCAGAGGCAATGTTGTCAAAACCACCAAGGAAACAATTTGCTGCTCTTGCACAGTGTGTGGTTCCAACTGCATTAGCAAGTTTTCATCTCTCCGTTGCTCACATGCTTCCGAAGAGGAGCTTTTGCAGCCCATTGTTTAAACGCGAAGCATCCAGTGCCACAGGATAGAGAGATGAGGTGAAACAAGGCTACTACAGAATTAGCCCAGCTGAAAAACTTCCAAATAACAAAGTCAGCTAATTTCCATCTATGCAAACTCCCTGAAAGCAGTAGAATGAGATTGCATGCTGACATTAATGGATATTGAAGGAAGAGTTGAAAATGGTGGCTTTATGAGATTAGGTCCATGCTCAACAATGTCATGCTTTCACTAGGAGTATGGTGACTTCTCTCATTTATATCTAGTATGTATAGAATAAGCAACAGTGTGTTAATTTTACCAGAGTCCCCCTGGTGCCCCTTTAATGTTATGGGAGCACACACAGAGGCTAAAATGGCTCATATGTAGGTTTCTTTGTTCACACTGTTAGTAGTGGAGAGCGATTCGAACTATAGCTTTACACAATATGTAACAACAAAAATAACAGTGGCTTTCTCTTTACATTGTGTTTGTTTGACCATGTGTTTAAACATGAAGGATAACTTAGAACTGTATTTCATTAAGCATAAAGTAGCCCTGAAAATATCAACTACTTAAGAGAAAAAAAGTTATAAGCCTCTCTGGCTTATGTGGGGAGACCTGCCTCACTAAACATGAAGTGGGGTTGGGAATGTAGCTCAGTGGTAATGTTAACCTAGATTTTTTTTGAGTACCTAAGGTTCACTCTGGAAGTACTACAAGACCCAGTATCACCGAAATAAATATAAATAAATAGCAATAGTGTGGGTGGCTTTAGCAGGAAGATCATGATAATTAGAACACCAATATCCTTCCCATGTAGCTGCTGAAGGCAAGGACACTGGAACTTAACTGACCTTATTATATGTGTCAGTGTCTACTAGTGCTTGGCATTTACCTAATTAGTACATAGCTATAGCTGTTAACTCTTTAAACATTGCTCAAACTGACCCACAGCTCAGAAAAACATTCTATTTCAAAGATATGTTAATAATTTTAGACCCACTCACTCCTTATCATGCTCTATGGGACTACATGGAGTTTCCAAGTAAGCAAGAGAACAAGCGACAGAAAAGGGCATGGTTGAATGAATTCAGCAACTTCCTCACATCTAGAACTGCCTCTGTGAATCACAGGTCTTTCTCAGACCAGCTTAGCTATTATCTATAAGCACTCTTTTCGTATTTTTGTGATGTAAATCACAGCAACATTTTAAAAATAATATCTTTTCAGACTGCCACCTACAGTCCAGAGCCAATCGAGTTTCTTCCCCAATCTGAACACACAGAACATCGAGAGTGGGTAACTGTCTTCCGTCAGTATGGTTAATGCAAAGATCTTAATGATTATCAGGAATGAGATATCAACATTTGCAGGTACAGTCTTTATTACAAGAATATATGGAATATATGGTCTCTATTTTCTGAGACAAAATTAATAGAAAACAAAAATAAAACTAAAGAAGATCAGGAAGCAAAAGTTGAGGCAGATAAAGATGGGACAGTTGATTCAGTGCAGGCTGAGAAGTCCCAGTCTGGGGCTAGGGGATTGAATCCGTGTACAGCTTTGGAACAGAAGGAGAACTGAGAGATTAATAGATGACAGGGTTTTACAGATGAATTCACAATGAGTCACGGAGGGAAAGGAGACTAGTGGTAAGGATGTAGAAGAACCTGGACAAGAAATATGATATTCCTTTAGTAGCATGGCTTGTTTATCAACCTGAACCCCCAGGCTTCTCATTTCTTGTGGAGATGATGCCTGTATTTTTCCACTTATCAGAATATCTAAAATGAACAATTAAAGAAAGATCATTGAAATTGCATAATATAATCCAGAATCATAGGAAGAGAAATTAAATGTATTTCAATTCTACCCAAAATAAAAGAGAAAAATAAATATAGAAATCCCTGAATTATAAAATGAAGAATGCCATAATTTATTATGGCTAATGGAAAGACAGCAAGAACTAAACCACAAATGTACAGGTTGTAGGAATGAACACAATCCTTGTATAATAGTCTGTGAATGAGTGTGAGTGTGTGTGTGAATAATGTTTATCTGTTGGCTTTTTAGACACAATACAATTATTTTTCAGTAGTATAACTACTAAATTCAAGTACTCCTTCTCAGGGGAAGAGGAAGAAAACAGATCTTTCTAGAAAACAAAAATGTTAGCCAATATTCTACAAGATACTTGGTCCACACTTTACAGCTAAAGTAAAGAGAAGAAAATGTTGAAAATTAAAAAAAAATAGTTCAACCTGCCATAAGGGTCATGGAATAATGGAAATATACCATATCACAGAATATACTCTTATAAAACAAATTATTACAAACATCTAAATATTAATTATTAACTAATTTCAGCTATAAATTTAAAAGCTCTTCTTTTTAGAGTTTTGCAACATCATCTCTGTAAATATGAAATAGTCCTAACCTTTCATGAGGTGAATAAGAGGCTGCCTAGCAACTATTTTACCTCATTCCCTTTGATTCTAAGGGAAAACCTATAAGGTGTTTTGAGGAGGAACTTTTGCTTGCTTTTGTTCTCATATTAGCTTCAGGATTTTTTTCAGGATTATTCTTAACTAATATTGCTAGTCTTTTTCTTTTTTCAACATTATTTTAAGCAAGTCAAGAAGTATAGGAAGGAAAGTGAGCAGTATGAAGGAAGAAGAAATAAAAGAGAGAGGGAAGGAGGAAGTAGAAGAAAGGAGAAAAGGATAAACCTAGGCCTTTCAAGCATTTACAAAACATTCAGAGTGAAAATACAGATCAAGTGTCCCTATTTCTCATATGTAGCACATACGCGTTTTACTTTTAAGTCTCCCAAATCAATTCAAATAAAGCCATGAGCTTCACAAACTGCAACTTTGTAATGAGCCATCTGAAAGGAGAGACTGTTGGTAGCATTCCTTGGCCAAGACTTCAAGGGCAACTTGAATATTTATGTCTATTTCATGAAGCTATGGATCATCAAGACGTTTCATAATAAAGTGTGGCAGCCTAGGTCATCACTCGTCTTCTAGATTTCTTGGTTAAGTAAAATCCAGGTCATAAAGCAGCACATTAGCATAGGATGTCTTAGCAGGCAGCTTCTACCAGGGAAGGAAGAAAATAATGAGGCTCACTTGAGTATCATTAGGCTAGCTATGTTGAGATCTTCAGATGGTGATGGTGTTGATGATAATGATGGTGATGGTAATGATGCGGGTGGGGGGAGGCACTGATAAAGCCTTTAAACCTGGACAAAGAAGAACAAAGTATTGTCTCAGGTTAAATTACATAGCTGTTGAGGTGCGAATGTAGTAGGAAGCAAAAGGATGCGTTTTAAAGGCTAGGATTTCAACAAAACAACAGGAATGCTTGAGTCTAGGCTCAAAGAGGTAGAGTCTACTAATAGATGATAATTTGCACAAATCATTCAGTTATTTTCCAATTATCTATATAGTTTATCCCTCTGCTCTATGATTGCCTTGGCAATTGAGTTTTGTAAACATTGTTTTTCGAAGCAACATGGCAACGGTGTTTCAACAGGGAAAATTGTACTGATAATTACTAGGAATAAAATTGAAACATGATTCTTTCTAGACTGTACTCTAAACTTGGGATCATTTGCAGTCTCTTATATGTCCCATTCTGAAGTACAGAATTTATTTGCTGCTCGGTAGTTTCTTGAGAGATGGGAAAGTCATGTGTGGCTTCAGATTACCTGAGACATTGCCGTAATTTGCCACTTTATAATGAAAGCCTGCTTTTCTCAAGCGAGAGTCTGACCTTAGGGATGAGTTTAAATGCCAGTATGATTTTTCAACACTATGGTATTGTCGACATACACAAAACTCCATGGGTTTAGATGTTAATAAAATCTTATTTTGATATGTTATTCTATTTCTTTCAACCTCACACTATCAACTAAGATATTATCATAAAACAGAACTAGGAAAACGTCCCATGCTTTTGTGAATAGAGACCTTTCTCCATTTTAATATTTTTATGGTCTGGTTTTTTCACAGTAAATAATGCATGAGGAACCTGCATGCATTGGCTAGCATTTTCTTTAAATATTAAATATTATTTTTGGAAATGTTTGAACTATGAATAGTTGTGCACAGTCATTTTCCTGTTGGAAATAAAGTCCGATTTTTTTCCCATTTTCTCCTTTGATGTCCCAGCACACTAATGCTGCACAGAATGGGTGACCACTGAATTCTTCTCAAAAGTCAGGAAGTTTATAATTCCATGAAAAATAAAATCAAGGATACAGACACCCTTTGAAGAAATGATTTGCATGTTCACTGAGAAGCTGATTTACATTTTTTTTCCATTTAGATTTTAAAGAAAGTTTGAGTTATGGTTGGCATAGGTCTACACTTAATGATATGCTAAATTATCTCCAGGTGAAGTTCATGATAGCTCAGTGAATTCTATTAATGTATAAATAAGATGCTTTCCTGGTTATATGATCCTGGACCTATAAAAGAGTAGCTTCTTTACATAACAAAGCTTCCAGAGCACAGCTTACATGCTTCCTCCCTGCACTGAGGTTACAGGTGTTGTTCAGGGTACCAGGCATTTACATGGGTGTGGTGGATCTGAATTCACTTCATCTTGCTTGAAAGGCAGGTACTTTGCCACATGAGCCAGCTTTCTAGCCTTGATAGATGCTTTTATGGTCAGGATAATTTTTCCGAAGTTAATAGGAAGCTAAACTTGGTCTAATGACAGATGCTGCATAGGTAAAGCAAGCTGCAATCTCTAAACTCTCCAAACCATTCAAAGAGCCCAGGACACACTCTTCTCCCTCTTCTGTTTTCTTTAGAGTTAAGATGTTAAGTCATGGTTTTACTGCTGGGGGCCACTTTTATTTTGTGGAAACCCTATAGACAGCCTTAGAGAAGTAGAGATGAGATGGTGAGGCCATGTAGACAAGCTGGAACCCACAGGCTGACCTCATCAGGCCTCTAACTTTGGAAAATTTATTTGATCTCCATATACTATTGTTTGTTCATCTTTCTTTGTGTCCATGTGTGCATATATGAGGTGTGCATGCGTATATGTGTGTGTGCATGTGTGCATATCTGATGTGTGTGAATATATGTGTATGTGTGTGCTTATATGAGGAGTGTATGTGTGTGTGCATGCATACACACATACACATGTACCTGTGAATGTTTTCCTGTGCACATGCTTGGGCCTGCATATGGAAGTCAAAGATAAATGTTATGTTGGACTGTTTCTTGATCATTCCTCCACCACATACATTGAGGCAGGATCTCTCAATCAATCCCAGAGCCAATGATGTCTGAGTTTCTAATTACAGGCTATTTCTTATGGATTACAGAGGCCAGACTAGTTGGAACGGTAAGAATACTCTAGTGAAGTCACTAGAAGTGGAGGTGGTATCCCATCTAACTAGCCACAAGATTTTCTGTGACCAGTCACTGGAGTCCCTCAGAGAAAAGATGAATCAGTTACTGGACATCTATGATGCTTCAGTCTTCCATCTACTACCTGGGCTGCTTGCCAGGGAGAAGCACAAGAGGTGGAAGTGGTGTCAAGTGACTTCTCACAAGTGGGCTGCTGATGCTTGCCCAGACAAGCTGGGAGATGCAGGTCTTCTCCCTTTCACTTGCAAAGGTAGAAAAATAAGAGAGAAATGGGTGAAGGGTAGACAGAAGTGGCATAAATAGCATATGTACAAAGAAATGTCAGGAGGGCAGCACAAAGGATCTGCTCAGGGCAGGAGCAAGGGGGGTTGTATTTGAAAACTCCTTTCCCAGCTTCCTAGTCAACATCACTCTTCTGCCAACCTCATCCCTCACTACTGTAGGCATCTATAGGAGAAATAACAGGAGTGTGTTAGGGTTCATCTCATCAAAGTCATTAGGGATGTTAACTGGGCCTAGAAAAGAAAGAAAGAGGGTAGGCTGTTAGCTTGCAGCAAAGGGCACACAATAAGAGAGAGTGCCTGGGAATCTCAGGAAAATGAGTGGCAGGAATTTTTATCAAGTCTTAGGTTGGTACTGAATGAGGGACTAGGCCTGAGGAAACAGCTTTGCATGTACTGTCAAGAAAAGACCAATTCAGTGATGAGGCACCTCATCTGTCTTTATTCAGGAAATGAGATGAGCTCTGAAATCCACATGTGAGACAGAAACCTACAGTCAGCCATGGGGAGCCCCACTTTGTCCCCAGGGGAGCCTGTGAGAATCAGGCTCAGTGCTCTGTTACCTTTGGAAGGGCCTGGTGGATACTGCAATGACTTGCCATCAACATTAGAGCTTAATCACGGAGGAAGCTGTTGTGTGTTGTATCCCATTCAGGATCCCAAGCAAGGACAAGACTCTAGAGACTTAAGTGGAAAATGGGACTAAAGCATGGGAGGGTAAGAATTCTTCTACCTTGTCTATTCTTGCAAATGTGTCCCACTAGAACACCTGACAAGATAGAAAGACATGTCACCAGTGTGAGCATTGGTTTGCAGTAGGATAGCAAGAAGCACAAGTATAGCTCAGCTTGGGAAGATTATTCATAAAATAGGCAACACTTGGAAAAATCTAGACCTCAGATGAGGTACGTAGAAATGTGGTATTTTTCATAAGTGTGGGAATAGCATGGAAGCTATCATAGGAATAGATAAAAAAGAATGTGTTCCAAAAGAAAGAAAGAAAGCCTGCCATAGTTCAGGGCATGAAGACATGGGTGTGTGGGGGTTTAAGAGGCTGAGTTAGAGAAATAGCATAGGGTGGCAGAGGTGAGAACCAAGCCAAGGCTGCTACAGACATTCACGGGACTAACAAATTGTTCTACATATTCATTTGGAAAATTGAAATTATTTTTGCTCTCTCACACTCTTTAAATAGTAAATATAAAAATACTTTTCTCACCAAGACAGTTGATTTGTATGAAATTGGCAAAAGAAAATAAATTGGAAAAAATAAAAATATTCTTAACTGGTAAACAGTTAGTCTGTGTTTTTAAATGAAAATAACTATGCTAGGTCATTGCAATGAATATCTTCTTGTTGTTTGTATTGTCTAATAAAGCAGAGGCATAAAGGTCATATCAATTTCTTCTTCAACAGGGCTTGCTGCTTGTCTTAATAATATATTTATTATTTTTAATATTTCAGAAACAATGTAAAGAAGATATTGCCAATACCCCATTTTACAAATGATGGCACTGATCGTCATTGTGCTTAGGTACTTGGCATAGATCACAGAGGCAAGCTGCCCTAAGTATAACTCAGATATCTGTTGGCAGAGGTATCTGTTCCACCCAGTCCCACAGCTATTCCGTCCCAAAGAAACACACAGAGGCCTACATTAATTATAAACTGGTTGGCCTATCCTCTCAGGCTTCTTATTAACTAATTCTCATATCTAAAATTAGCCCATAATTCTTGTCTGGATTAGTCATGTGTCTTGGTACCTTTTTTCAATAAGACATTCTCATCTTGCTTCCTCTTGGTCTGGGTGTCAACTACAGACAGAGCCTTTTCTCTTGCAGACTTCTATTCTGGTTGCCCCACCTATACTTCCTGCCTGGCTACTGACCAATCAGCATTTTATTAAACCAATACAAGTGACAAATACTTACAGGGTACAAGACCATTGTCCCACAGTAACCCCCCCTTTTTTTCAAAACAAGAACTGTGAATCTAATCTCTTTTGTTTGAACAAGCTCTTCCTTTTGAAATATCTCTAGGGATTTGCTTTCAAGATCCCAAACTTTATGTAGGTTTCTCAACTTTTAAAAGCTGGGATCTCTTCTTGTACCCACAAAAAGGGTTTTGAGTCCTTCAAACACATTACGATTATATAACCCACATGAAGCACACAATGGAATTTTGTTCAACCATAAAGAAAAATGAAGTCATGACATTTACAGGAAAAATAAATGCAACTGGGGTAATTATATTAGTGAGCTAAGTCAATCTCATAAAGACAAATATCACATGCTTACTGTCATTTGTGGTTCCTAGGTTTTATATACGTATAATCATATATGCACATACGGTATAAAAGTACCAGGAATTTTTTAAGGAGACTAATGGGAGGGGAGAGAAATAGGGTGTAAAGAGGTTAAAGCTCCCCATACAGTATTTATATGTGTATGAAATTCTATGAACATATATTTATCCCAATATATCCCAAAAGATAAATAAACAGTTTCATTTCAATTTTTTATAAAAATAAGTTATCTGTTTTTAGTTTTAAGTGCATTTATGTTTTACTTGCATGCATATCTGTGTGATGTTGTTAGGGTGTTAGATCCCATGGAACTGGAGTTACAGACAGTTGTGAGCTGCCACGTGGATGCTGGAAATTGAGACCAGTGGTCTTAACTGCTGAGTGATCTCTCCAGCCTTCTTCTCTCTCTCTCTCTCTCTCTCTCTCTCTCTCTCTCTCTCTCTCTCTCTCTCTCTCTGTCTCTGTCTGTCTCTCTCTCTGTCTCTCTCTCTTTCTCTCTCTCTCTGTCTCTGTCTCTCTTTCTCTCTCTCTCTCTCTCTCTCTCTCTCTCTCTATCTATCTATCTCTCTCTCTCTCTCTCCATCAAAATTTTGGCCTGTTATATTCATGATTCATTCAAGAATGCTGTAACAATCTCCACACTTCATTTGATGCCTTCCTTCCTGCATGGCCTGCATCCTTCTCCTTTCTTGTCATGGTTTCCTAGGTATTCTTTAAAAACTAGATAACATGCTGATTTATTACTGAAAATTTTTGGTAGTTGATTTCCAATTGCTCTTGAAGTTCAAAATTCTTCATTGTTCTAATAACCTATAACTTCATAATAATATGGTAGAAAATTGTTTGTCTTAAAGCAGTATGTATATATGTCATGTTGCAGCTTCTAGGGTTCAGCAGTCCAGGGATGATGAGTTGTGTTCTCTTTTACAGGGTCTCAAAAACAATAAGGAGATGGTTGGGGCTACTAGCTCAGGATCTGAGCTTGACTAGTGTATCTCCCAAATCATGTGTATGTCAGTAATACTAGTTTGTCTAGGCCTACTGACGAGAAGCCATCCTGAGCTCCTTGCTCAGTGCTGGCCTGCTCTGCCTTTGCCCTTACTAGTGGGCCTTCCCATCATGACTGATTGCTTCTGTAGTGACTGTGGGACAGTATGTAATAGAGACTCGAGAGCCTTATGAAATAGTCTATTAACCTCTGCCTTATTTACTATATAAGTTGTTCATCTGAGGGCCTGTCCATTTTCAAAGATGATGCCACAGAACTTGGGTGGCATAAGGTTATCACAGAGCCTTTGGGCTCTAGTCATACAATGTCAAATTATTTCTACTCCAAACATGCAGATTTAGTCACATTGTGCTAAACACTCTTTGGAACTATGTCAGATCACACACAGTTCTGCACTTTGAGACTCTAGGCTTCTGTGCTTTTCTCTGCTGCCTTCAGTGGCTGAGTTTTAATTTGTACCTCACTTGTTAAAATCTTACCAAAGATCTTGTGCAAATTCTACAGCTTTGTAGTAATAGGGGCGGCAGGGCTGCGTCCCCAAACACCCCAGCCGCCTGCCCGGCTAGGTTTACCCGAAATAATTACACAGACACTGTATTCATTTAAACACTGCTTTGGCCCCTTCCTATCTAGCCTCTTCTAGGCTAATTCTCACATATTATTTTAGCCCATTTCTAATCATCTGTGTAGCACCCCTAGGTGCGCTTACCGGGAAGATTCTAGCCTAAGTCCATCCTGGGTCGGAGCTTCATAGCGTGTGTCTTCCCTGGAGCAGGTAGCATGGCGTCTCTCTCTGAGGTGTCTGCTCCGGAGAGGAGAGCTGCGGAGTCTGACCTCACTTCCTCTTCCTCCCGGCATTCTGTTCTGTTTACTCCTCCCACCTATCTCCTAACCAATGAGAGCCAAGCAGCTTCTTTTATTTTAACCAATGACCTTCCTCCATCACCGCTTATCTTTATCTAGTCTTACTGGACAGAATTATTAGCAGATTCCCTCTGTGTTCCAAATCTCCCTTCTCTCTTTCTCCTTCTTATCTGTCTCTGTCTCTTTCTGTCTTCCTTTGTTGTCCCCCCAACACTTCTGTAAAGAGCTAAGAAGTGTCTGTGTATGACAATTGTTGTCCAAGAATAAGGACCTGAGTTCAAATACTCAGAGACTATGCAAAAATCTAAGTATGGTCATTTGGGTGTCTGTAAATCCAGAACTTGGGAGTGACGCAGACAGGAAGTGTGTTGGGACTTGCTGGGTGCCACCTTATGCCCAAGTATGGTTATAAAGGCCCATAAGGGGATTAAAAGGCAAAGTGACAGAGAAGGTTATCCAGTGACCTCTGTCCATTGTCACCTTCCTTGCTCCTAGACCCCTTCACACAGACAAACACACTGTGGTAAGGAAATAGACAATTATTGCAATAGTTAGAATGTTTTGTTGAAGTCTTGAAGACCCACAAAACTAATGGAATCTAGCAGGGCAATGTGGGCAGTAAGTTTTTCCTTTAACGCATTATACTTGTGCATGTAAACTTCAACTTTGACCCTCAGCTCAACTTGGACAAATTAAGTGAAGCATTCATACAAATCAAAGAACGGAGAGAGAGAGAGAGAGAGAGAGAGAGAGAGAGAGAGAGAGAGAGAGAGAGAGAGAAGCTAGTGTTACGCCAGTAACTCCCAACATAGCAGAACTCATGAATGCTGAGGTCTCACATAAAATGCATGCTTGTATGCATCCTATGTATGTATCCACATATTCTTTTAGCCATCTTAGATTATGTGTAAGACTTACTACAATATAAATGTAGGTAGTTGTTACAGCACATAGTCATACAATGGAAATAAAATAGATATTATCCTGTGTGGGGAGTGGAGGAATCCGTGAGTATAAAATCCTGATTGGATGAGTGAGTGTGAACTACAGTTATATACCCAGCCAAGTCAAGCACTCTAGCATCAGACCCATGGGGAAATGACAAAGCCTCCTTTTACCCACACGTGTAAAGGTGAGAAAGACGGCAAAGTCTTCCTCTACAACTGATGTGTAGAAATCAGCAGTGGATGCAGAAACTATCTGCCATACCCCCCTCACACAGGATATTTAAGGCCTGAAGACTGCTCCTCTACCAAAACTACTCTTACAGAGGTTTGCTAGCCTGTCTCCTTGATCCAGCTGTATTCCATAAACCTGCCTCTTTGTTTCTTTGTATGCACCAACTCTGTCTGCTTGTGCAGTTACACAGGCAATAATACACCCTCTGTCGAACTGTTCTTAATAAATATGATAAGTTTCTAGGGTTCTGTAGTTTCTCTATCAGAGAACTAAGTTCACCAGATCTCAGCTTTTTTGTGTCTGTCTGTAGGTCATTTATTCATTCCCACGCTGACCATACTCAGGTGAAGGCCCTGGAGTTGCGTAATGACTCAGAAAACCCAAACTGGTACTACAGTGTGAACATAAAAGTCTATCCATGACCAGTGCACCTATATTTTAGCCTGTTTGACTGAAGATCAGTGCCATGGTTGCTTAGGGCTACCATATTGTGATCAAGCATAGTTTTCTTTCCACTGAAAGAGTTTTTATGATCATCTGTTTCTATTCCTACATTGCAAAAATTAAAAATAATCATTTTAATTTATATTTTATCACATCAATGCTATATAGTTTTCACATACTAACCTCTTTTTACAGTACATGTTAATACACAACAGCACTTGAAACATCTAAGTAAGGGGTCAAAGTCTTTCTCAACTTAATCTCATTAGAGGAGATCTCCATGAACTTTGATTAGACAGAAAAAAGGTGTTACTTTAGTCAATAAACCAGATAATGAAGAACGGGAACAGCTTTCTATTGAGAGGAATAAAGAAAGTCACATAAAGGCAGTTTTTCAGGAAATTTATATTAATATTCCTTATTGCCAAAAATTCATCTTTGGAAAAATGTCTTTTATTAATTGCATTATTAAACTCATTATTCATGAACTAGCTTATTTCAAATTAATTTAAATTTCTAAAGTGGATGTCAGTCCTAGCATCATATCTCTGTTTTTAAAGTTGTTATATGGAATCTATTCCTCTTTGTAACAGCTGCTCTTGTATCATGTAGGCTTTCTTTATAAAGGTCCTTCATAAATACGATCCTTCCTCACTAGCCTGGGTGCTCTAGGCTTGTTCTCTCCTCTTTCTGGTTCTTCTTAGGAATTTGGACCCATATAGCAGTTTGGCATAAATATGATTAGGACTCAAAAATAAATTTAACATAATTTTATCACTGAAGGTGTCTTAAACTATTTTCCTCATTCCTAAGGTCATTATTAGTATAACTCACTCATGCTCGCAGGGACTGTGGGCTAAGGCAGACGGAAGGAATGATAATCTCCCTGGCAGATGGAATAGTTTGTGTGAAGGAAGCCCTGTGCTAGGCAGTCTTAAAGGTAGTTAGAAGGGGAACATTTCAAAGGGCAGGGATGACTAAAGTAGGAGTCGAAGGTAAGCCACAGCCAGGCATCTCACAGGTGTCCTATGAGACCTGCAGGACGCAACATAAAGCCTGCTTTTACCTTCTCAGAAGCACAGCTTCCGTTATTTCTTATGTTGTCCAATTCTGTAATTAAAACTTAGCAATTCCTCCTGAATTAGGCAATACTTTCATTAATTCGTTTTTAGATAATATCCGGCATCCGTTCTAAGCTCCTTACCTAGCAGGTCTGAAGTGACTATGGCTGAATTTATACTTGCTCAAATGGGGCTTGAATTTGCGGAGCATGCCTTCTTTTCTAAAAGATAAAAACTCCTTTGTTTCATTCCATGTTTCCTTTAAGTGTGACTTTGCCTTTTTTCTGCATACCCGTCACTTCTTGAACCAACCTTCTCCAGTCCACCAGCTTTCCACATGCATATTCAGTCATAGGTTTCGGTGGCAAACATTATTATTTTCTTCAACTTAAGAATAAAATCTAGTTATGAAAATGGCTCGGTCCTGGAATGCATTGACATTGGATTCTCCCCAAGGCTCATCATGTTGGTTTTCTTCTTGTGACATCAATGTATATTTTTTTCCCATTAGACCTGAGAACATGTGAAATCCCCTTTGATTTGGTTGCATATTTGCAAAATTGAATGAAAAGCAAATGTAGCTTTGTAAAAATCACCTCTCCCATAAAACAAGATAATGGGAGAGGGGAGGCAGCAACATAACAATTAGAAGCCAACCGTCTTAGTGAGGGGATGAATTCTTTGTACATTGGAAATGTGTGACCATCAAAGAGTTTTATCTCCCTCTGAATGCTACCTCACATAGGCCCGTGTAAATGCCAACACACCTGCCTGAACATTGAGGGAAACACAAAGGCTCCATCGCTCATCCTTACACGGGGCTCTGTTTTTACCCCGAGGTGCTGTAGGCACTCATGTAGCACAGCATATTTTAAAACATTCGACCCTGTGAGTGAATGTTCCCATGCCAGAGCTGATTATTCAAAATAATAGCCTGGAGTGGCGCCTGTACACTTCACAGGACTGCCTACCCCTAAGCCGTTGTTTATTTCAAAAGGAGAGGCAAGTCCCTGAGGATAGAATCTGCCAATCACACTTCAGCGCTGCGCCAAACCCTCTCTCAGGACACCGGACGGTTGTGAGGAAGGTTTGCATTTGACTCCGAGGACCTCATCAAGCATTCTAACCAAGAACAGGGCAAAGTGCCAATAAACAATCTAGGGATTAAAAGGAAGATATTGAGAATCAAAGATATATGCAATAAGGAAAAAAAATCTCTTCTAATCCGATGAACCTGAATTTTGACTTTAGGAAAAGAAAGGAGTGGTCGACAGCAAGAAGGCAAAGAATGCCCAGCTCTACGGGCATTTTAAGACTATTTCTGTAAAGAATATCTTTCTTCCCATTGGTTTGGTTTTCTTTCACTGCAAAGCTGTTGTTTGATATCCACAGTTCTTTATTTGTGCTTGTGTCTGAAGATGAGTAGATGGAGTATGTGGAAATGTAGATTTCTGGTAGCAATGAAATAAGCTTCCCTCATAATCAAAGTTTTAGCTTTTGATACCACAATATATATGTTTATTATCCTGTAACTATGACAATCAAAATAGTATTATACATTTTTCCTTCCAGGAATTTTATAAAAGCAACAACAAACATATTTGCAGAACTGATTTTCAGAGAACCTAAGAAGAACATATATGTTGACTTCAAAATACTCATTGTAACTTCCATAAGGCAGGCCAACTATAGGAATGTGGAAACAAATAACATAAAGGAACATCACAAAAGGATTCAAGGAGGAAGCCCTAGAATATATTACTGAAACTACCTCAAGAGTTTAATGATACCAGCTGATGTCAACCCAATCTTCCATCCATCTCTTCTTCTCCAGAAAGATCACACATAAAAACTATAGAAACCAAACAATGACTGCATTGAAACCAAAGGAAAATGGTCTCAAGAAATTTTTTATAGAAATATTTTAAATGTTTTTAGAACTGCGCATTCTTTGCCTTCTTGTTATCTCACACTTTGTGTTTTTTTTCTTGCAAGATTCAGAAACTAGTATGAGCATAGGCATGGATAACAATCTTCTGGAATGGATATGAACTGAAATAAGCAGGCTCAAGAATCCGAGAGTGGAGATGTATCAGAGGAGAGTAGTGAACCTTACAACACCAGAGAAGGACTAAAAAATGAAACCACAACCCTTGGGCAGGAAGCAGCCTTCTTTCCTTTCATAACACTAACTCCAAAGAACTCATCTAACAAAATTCAAACACACACACATGCACGCATGTACACGAACTAAGGATCAACGAAAGACAAGCTTTGTAAACAAAATCAATATATGAATATGTAATAAAACATCTAGAAAAGAGCAATAACACATACCAGTAGTCACCAAAACCTCAATAGAAATTACAGACAATAAATCTTAATAATACAAAACACATTGAACAATAGTTTATGTCACTATTTTTAAGACAATGTCATAATCTTGTAACTGGAGAATTTGACAAATAGATACGAAAACTGAGCATATTCTATGGAAAATTAACAGACAAAAATTTTGGAGCATGTTTTTATTGAACAATCTTGTTTTAGTTATTTTAAAATTATCACATTTTTAAATCTTATTTATCCAGTGATATGTGTGTGTGTGTGTGTTTGCATGAGCATGTACATGGGTGTAAATATGTGTACCTTTGGGTACCATAAAACATGGTATACAGTGTGTATGTAGAGGTCAGAGGGTCAGAGAACAGCTAGAAGCTGGGTCTCTCTTCCCACCATGTGAGCCACAGGCAGGGAAATCAGGTCAGATAACTTGGGAGAATGCCTTACACAGTGAACTCACTGTCTCTAGTTTGGGTGATTTTAAGTCCTCTACTTAATATATTTTTAGATAAAGCTTTCAATTCCAAAATACATTCTCTTGGTTTTTCTTGGAATGTTCTTGACTAAGTGGACTACTTTGAGATAAGATAATTGATGTGAGTACATGTGCAGTTTAAGTTCTTAAGATGTATTGATGTTGGCAGTGTGGGCTGAGATACAGCCTAACTTAGTGGAGGTTCCATTTGAAGACAAAAACAAACTAGACCCTCTAATATGGCTGCGGCAGTGTGCAGAGCCACTGGCAGTGGCACCAGGATTTATCCCTATTCCTTGTACTGGCTTTTTGAGAACCCATTCTTTTCGAACGGACACCTTGCTCAGCCTAGATACAGTAGTGGGGGGGGGGGCTTGGACCTTCCCCAAAGCAATGAGCCTTGCCCTCTCTGAGGAGTGGATGGGGGTGAGGTGGGAGGGTATGTGGAAGGAATTCATGATAACAGGTGGACTGGCTTGATCTGTGTAGGTTTTATACGAGCATCCACAGCTACTGTGAGTTATGAGTACAGTTCTGCAAAGCCCTGCAGCTAACGTTCTGCTCAGGTTCTCTATGACCCTGGATCATCTCTCTCTACCCCTCCCTCATGATTGTCCATGAACCTTGGAGGCAAGTGTGGTGCAGTTGTTTCACGATGTTGAGCATTCTAGTGACACCTATTCTCAGTTATCTGTCCAGTGGAGAGTACGAGTTTCTGGATTAACCATTGTTCCCTGCACAAAGCAACTTTGATGAGGGCTGGGAACTTCACTAGATTAAGTATACAATATATATGTATATATTATATATACAAAATAAAAATATTAAATATATTATTAATATATTAAATATTGTATTTTTAATTTTGTTAAGATGTATGAAATGATTTCTTTTTAAAAAACAATAATTAATAAAAATACATTCCAGAACATGACTAAATTTCTCTCCTGGTTGATAGTTGTGCTGGTGTGACTTAAGTATGTCTTTCTATTGACTGTATTTTACAGCAAATATGACTCTTTCATATCATTTAATCGCATTAAATATAGAACCATCAAATAGTTGCCAAAGCTTGCCTACCCTGCAATACCTAGGGAGAGTCTTTTTGACAATTCTTTTTAATTAAAGATTGTGTCCTTTGGAATAGCTGAGATGGAAGCATTGCGAAATCTCTTTTCACTCCTTATGGAAAGTGTGGGAGATGAATAATGGACACAGGTAATTAAAATGAGAGCTTTTGAATTACCTAAGATGACATTCAGCAATACCAAGAGGACATCTTTGGGAACATGCAGAAAAATCAAAAGTCTTCTTAATAGGTTTGGGCAACAGGCAAAAAAAAAATCATGACTCTTTTATGCAGACAGGACGATAATGGCACGCCTTTAGGACTTGGTTCTGATAAGAAAAAGAAGCCATTTATCATGTGAGGGAGGGATTTTTCCTAATAAGATTAATATGGCAGCCTGATACAAATAAGAAAGAGATGTGATTATCATTATTTTTGTAACTTTTCTCCTGAAATATATCATACAGAGAAAAATATAGAAGGAAGTAAATGTCTTTATAATGAATATTTGCAGAGACCATATGGTAACACTGTAGATCCCAAATGGCATTAATTTCTAGATAGGGCTCTAATTTGAAATATTACGGATAACCTAATTTTGGATGTGTTTCAAGTACATCATTGTCTTTATCTATAAAAGGGCCAAGGGAACCCATTTTGTAAAGAGAAAAAGAAAGAAGGGAAAAAAAATCAAGCCAGGCTAGCGATTACTGAATGCATTTAAGAAGAATAAGCAGATAATAAAAGTTACTATAAGGATACATGAGAAAGAAATTCATGGCACACAGAAGCTGTGGGTGAGATAACACACTGAGACACATGTTTAAAACCCTTTTCCATGTTCTTAAAATTGGGGTTATATTTAGGAAAATAATTAAAGAACTATAATAAGTATTTGGAACATCTTACAAAATCTAGGCACATTGTTCATACACACAGAGAGACATGCCCAGAAAATGCTTTTTTAAAAATTATAGTCAAAAGCAGAACCAGGTAATAAAAACAAACTCCCCCCTCATCTCTACTTACAATAAAGCCCTAAAATAAAGGACAAACCTTATTATAAGGACATGAAATTTTAAATGAAAGCATAATTGGCTTGCTGCATTTTAAGACTACATTACTGAGCCACAGCATTGCTGTTGTAAGTTTATTACATACATTTAAAACGGAGTTTGCTGCAAAGCAGCTTGGATCCTCTACGTCTTTCCGCCTGCCTCATCACTCAATACTCCTATTCCCTCCAGTTATCCCCTCCCCCAGTGAAGAACAGCTTTCTCTCCTCCTGCCCTGGGCAATAAGGGTGAGAGTTCATTCTCTGTTTCACACAAAGGATGTCACATGAGTTCCACAGACTTCTCAGTCCTAATCAGTGCAACATGTCACATGTGAACTCAAACGTTGAACTTTACATAGCTGTGCAAGCTGAGACTATAACGAGGGTTCCACGTCCTTGCCGTAACTGCTAACCGGGCTTCTGGCTTTCTTTCCAGATGATTGACGTCAGTGAGGACAAAATGACTTCTTGAATTGTTCTCACAGTTCAAACACATTTTGGGTTGTTAAAAATGGGCTGTGATCCTAGAGCAGCTTAGTCGTCACTAAAAGATGGCACCCCAAACAAAAGCTGTGTTCTGTTTTGGTGGTGGTGGGAGGGCTGTCACCGTTTTCAGTATACACATAATTCTTAAGGGCTGGCACCATGTGTGAGAGTGACCTGAGTTTGGATTCTGCAAGCTCACAGCCAAATAGCTTGGTGCCTGCAGCAGCGGTTTACAAGGGAGACATTTCTTCAAGAATCTCAGAACCAAGGTGGAAGGTGAAAACTGACGAGAAATCTCGTCTACTCCTGGCTAACCCAAACGTTACGTTTTACCTAGATATGTGCCTAAACTCGTGACATTGCCTCCCCAGGCTTCTGACTAAGCTACAGAATTGCGTCAAAGTACTTTGAGGAACTGATCGTTTCAGACTCGAGTCTTCCAACTTTGTTACTTGCCTTTCGAAGTTATTCATCTTCTAAGTTCTCACAGCTCACTAAATCGTCATCACGCACTGATGACTTAGGCAAAGTGCCCAGCGATCATCTTTGACTGCTTTCTAATGCCTAGTAACAACGTGCACTTGCACTAAGCCCTGCCATTGTACTTCACACTGCCCGTGGCTACAGGCTAGCTACAAACAGTAGACTTGGCTGACAGTACTCTGCCCGGGATCCTATTCAGGCTTTCATGATCACTTGCTACTTTTACACGGATAGCATTCACTTAAATGTTACCAATGGAACAGTAATGCAAATGTTTCTGCCCCTTTGTTTCCTCCCCATTGGCAGGACCACACTGAGACCAAAAGCGGTCATCCAAGGACCTGGAATAGAAGGCACACTTTGTTCCACCAACTCCTTCTGGCTTAACTACAGACCCCTGTGTGGTTCCACTGCCATTTTCCAGTCTCACCGCCACACAGAGCCTACATATCAGACCACCATGCACCTCCATTGCAGCCTTGCAGTCCTACTCAGTGGTGCAATATTGAAATGTTTGTTTGACTGCCATGGTTAACGCCATAACCACTAACACTGTGAAAAGGAGGAACCATCACATATGCTGAATGGATACCCATCTGATTATGTAAGGGCATCACAGACCTAGACTTTCAGCAGCCTCCTGGTTGATGTTTGGTCCACTACTTCCTGTATCCTGTACAGGCATTCTCCACAGAAGCATGCCCCATCAGTATCTCCCATTGTTTCACTGACCTTCCTCTCGTGCCAAGGTCAAAACAGTATGGCTCAGACAGAATGATAAGTTCCTTAAGCAAATGAGTCATCTTAAATCCAGGTTCAGAGAGAACCATTTCTTGATGACATGCTAAATTTCCTTTTTGCTTGGAAGATTACAAGGCATGTTAAAATGATGCCTCCTTTGTGCATTGAGTGAGATTGCACAACACACTGAAATGATACTTTCCATACTGAGTGACATTTGAATTCAAGAGAATTAAAATAAGGCTCCCCTTTATGGTTTAAAGTAAATTACGAAAAAGGGATAGTGGCAGACTATTTCTCTGTAAGCTTTAGGAATGAAAGGGATTACACAATGTGCGCAGCACACATTCTTGTAATGTGAAGATTTGCTGGCAAGTAAAAAATCACTGAGCCATCAACTAAAGAAGAGCACGGAGCCTATGGGTGTGTTTCCTCTCTCTCTCTCTCTCTCTCTCTCTCTCTCTCTCTCTCTCTCTCTCTCTCTCTCTCATCTATCTACCTATCTATCATATATTTGTATATATTGTATGTCTATCTAATATCTATTTTATATTTTAGATAACTTGCATATAAGAAAAAAGTATCATAAATAAGAGACAAACTGGACGTTTATGTTGTCGACTAACATGGAATTTAAATTAAAATTCAGGAATAAAATATGATATTTTTACAATAATTATAGTTATGTTAATATCTTATGTTATATACTATGTAATAATATTCTACAATAACTACAAAAATTTACATTTATACATAAAAAATGTTTGGAAAATTTTGTATGGAATGCATTATAGTAGTTTTAAAACTCATAAAGAAAAATCCTAGGCCCTAATAGCTTGAATCATGACTTATTTTTAGGAATAGGTCTTTGCAGATGATTGAACTAATATAAAATCAATATAGTGAGTTCAAAGTGAATCTGATTTCTGTTATAACAAAAGAGAAAACCAAGTCTATGAGATGACTTAGCAAATCAAAGTGTTTGCCACCAAGTGTAATGAGCAGAGTTACAGCCCAAGACTCTCGTGATGGAAGAAGACAGTCACCCACAGTAAGCTGCCTTCTGACCAACTCACATGCAGTATGCTGTGTGCATGTCTGTGTACACACGAACACAATAAACATATAGAAAATAAGCACCTTGTGAATGGAAAATTTGAGTGTGAACTTTCATGCTGTGAGAACACCAAGTGTTAAGAAAGTTTAAGGCCCTGGTGAAGCAGCTACAGCCAAAGAAATGTCAAGAGTTACAATAAAAGTAGCAGAAAACGTTAAGTGTGAGATAGGTGGACTCTTACACATCTCAGAAAAGATCTTCTCTGTTGTCACTTAGAGATCTAGGACGGGAAGACTGTATCCAGCTGGGTACTGTCACAGAAGTCCGAGGAAACGAAGTGTTCATGATTGTTCAGAACTCCACCAATATTTAGTGACGTGGTGCCTGGAAGATTCTTGGTTAACTCTGTAGAGATTTCTGATGTTATCCTCAACAATTCCAGTCAGAAGGGGCAATGGCTTCACTTTTCAGATTTAGGGAAGCAGTTAAAGTTCTATTCTACAATATTTGGAGAATCCGAGAGTTATCTCCTGAGGGTTATTTTCTATATTCAGGTTGGGAGAGAACCGTATGACTTTCATGGTAATGATCAGTAATGTGGGCATTCTCGACTTGTAAACTCATTAAAACATCAAATGACGATCTTAACATCTCATACTCTATAAAAATCAGTACATTATAAATGTCTGACATATGGAGCACATAAGTTAGGAAAATGTATCTTTGTTTCTTATTTGCCATAAGCTTATGACCAAACAGGTATAATATAATGTTAACTCAGAGCTATGACTTTCAAGCGTAATACACATAACCTGTCATGATTTCATTTCTTTAAATAGGAGCACATGCCATAAACTATCAACATAAGCCATATTTTACATTTAGATACTTATTTTGTTTATGTTCTATTTCAAACATTTGATCTAATACCTAAAACTTGGTAATTTGCATTAAATCATGATGTTTTCATTTTCATTCTTCATTTGGAAAGTAACCGCCCTGACCTGCATTTGAATATGGCAAGGATGAGCTAGAAGTGACTGGTAATCCAAATGAATGTGCCTTCCCTATAGTCCTGGACACGGAGTCGGGGAATCTGTTGAAATGTCTTTCAAATGTCTTCTTATTTACCATATGGTGAACAAAAACTACAATTGTGATGACAAGTTTTGTCAGCTTCATATAGCCTAAAATAATCAGTGCAATTCAGGTTCTCTTGTCCTATAGACTTGTCTGTTTGACTACACTGAAGTGGCAAAGTTACACACTGTAGGTTCATATATTGACCAAAATATGAAACCATATGAAAAGTATAGCAAGAATCAAATGACCAGATTTATAGCACATCTAGTTATATAGGCTTGGCCCAGTTGTTTACATTTCCCAAGTTGATGCTTTTCTGTTTTTTGAAAGTGTGACTATCTCCATCTTCATGTGACCATGAAAAAGACTGGAAATTGAATGAATGTTTTGTGAATGAAGAATGGATCAAACAATGTAAACTTTCAGTATCAGTCAAATTTGCTGCATTTAGCAAGCTTCCAAATGAGGAGAGAGAGAAAGTGTATAAGTGGTCAACAATTTGAAGTAAGTTTTCATCTCTTATATTTATGGATAGGGAAATTGAAGCTGACAGCAAAGAGATTTATACAAAATTACAGGGATAATAAGGGAAGTCTTGGACTCCAAATTCAATTCCAAACAAATTATCGATATACAGACAAAATCAAGCCAAACTAAAGTTCTAATAATTCTCATTTTGCATGATGGTATCTATAAAGGCAAGGCCATGAAGCAAGTCAAAATATGTCACTTTGGAATGTGGGGCATTTTTAACTGCACTCAAATGAGAACCAACACATGTAATAAGAAGCATCCTCAGTTTCCCTGATCAGAACAGAATTTCTGAGAAATAAAAACTACCATAAAACTCTTTTCTGGAGCCGGGCGGTGGTGGCTCACGCCTTTAATCCCAGCACTCGAGAGGCAGAGGCAGGCGGATCTCTGTGAATTTGAGACCAGCCTGGTCTAGAAGAGCTAGTTCCAGGACAGGCTCCAAAACCACAGAGAAACCCTGTCTCGAAAAACCAAAAAAAAAAAAAAAACTCAAAATCTCTTTTCTGGGAACTTTCACAACCAAGAAGAATACGTAAAATAAGTGTGTACCAATATGAGCCTTCACAAAGCACTGTCATTAAAATAAAATCCTCCTGTGTGTTTTTACCTCCCCTGTGTCTTTTTCTAGTCAATTCTACACAGCTTTAAGTCACTTTTTTGTTAAATGCTGAGCAAACTTCCCGATCTATTTCTGTATGCCTTCACTTCTTCCCTGTGTACCTTCAGTAGTGCAATAGTTAAAACATCAGCTACTTCTGCAAGTCTGCATTGATCATCTATCTCATGGGGGCTATAGAACATATGAAACTAAGGAAAGTTTTCCTCCAGAGTAGCTCTGCACGTCACTGGACATAACATACAATAGTTTTCAAAAAGCTTACTACTGGGAGGGAAAGGGCAGGGGGGTATTGTAGTAATGATTTATTTTTATTTTAATAAAGAAAGTTTGCCTAAAGATCAGAGAGAAAGACAACCCCACTGGTCACCCTTACAGCTACCAGTTTTAGTGGTGACCTTTAATCCCAGTAGCCACACTAGTTTGCCATAGAAACTGGGTGGTAGAGATGCACACCTTCAATCACAGTCCTAGAGAGGAATATAAAGCAGGAGGAGACAGCTCTCAGACAGTCTCATTCTGAGGATTCCCAGAGGCAGAATCACCAATTTGGATGAGGTAGAGGTAAGAGATAGCGGCTGGCTGTTGTTTTTGGTTTGTTTGTTTGTTTGTTTCCCTTTTCTGACCTTCAGATTGAACCCCAATATCTGTTTCTGGGTTCTTATTAATTATACTACGGAGGATGAAAGAGGGAATATGGGGGAAAACAGCTGAGAATTAAGGGACATTTGAGGAGTAGTGTGGAAATCTAATACAGTGGAAGCTTCCTAAAACACATACATGCATGAAGGTGATCTAAATGATATCGCCAAATAATGGGAGAGAGAGAGAGAGAGAGAGAGTTATAACTGAATATCTGCTGTCACCAAATGAAGTTTTCATTCTGACATTGGGTTACATATAATTGAGGTGTTATCCAAAAGGGCATCATGAGAATCCCCAAACACCCAAGCTGTAGCTAAGTTCATAGGTTGCTCTCTACAAACTGACAACCAAGCTCTCTCGCTGAAGAAAATACCTACCCGACTCATTGAGCATGGAATGGTGGAGCCGATGCCTACTTAGATAGGGGTTCTCTGAAAAGCTAAAATGGAAACACATGCCCTGTTCCTTACTCAGAAGCTATCTCCACCTGACAACAGCTTTCAAATCAAAGTTTAATTTTCTCTAAGAGACTCTCACTGAAGAAACAAACTACCCAGCAGTAGATGGTCAGCAGAAAATGAACTCAATGACATCATTAGAGGTTCCCTGTCTCTTAATGACATGTCAAGGATTTTTTTCTTTCTTTTTTTTTTTAAAAAATTATCTTTATCTTTATTTTATTTATATATTTTATTTGATTTGATTTTGTTGTATATAAATACAAAAGCGAATAAAATAAAAAGCAAGTGTATCTCTGCTTCTCTGTCTGTTTTTTGTGCCTTTTAGGTTCTCTTTCATTTGTTTTTTCTTTTATTTTGTTCTAGTGTGTTAGTTTTGTTTTATATTATATTTTATTTTATTTTATTATTATCCCTTACAAGTCTGTTTGTTTTCTAAAGAGTAGCCAAAAGGGGTGGATTTGGATGAGAATAAATGTAGGGAAGGACTCAGAGGAGTAGAGGCAGGGGAATTGTAAACTGTAATAGTATATGAAGGGGAAAACTTAGTTGCAACAAAAGGAGGGCTAAGCAAGAAAAATTTTAAAAAGTCAACTTAACTGACCTTTAAGGAAAATGAAGATTTATCAACTTAACATCTTTCTGATGTGGATACCTCACAAACACTTTCACTGTTTCAATTTTGTTTTTGAATTGACATAAAAGGATATGGCTAGGAATATTGTGCCAAATTGGGCAACATACAGACATTAAGTACAAATAACCTCATTTTAGGTTGGAAAGATACAAAACCAACCATGTGCCTCATTTATCAGATTGAAAAAGCTACATTTGAATCTCATAAAGGTGTAGATATACAACATTTAATACATTTTATTGAAAATTAAATGTAAATCATCTGTGAAATCTGCCAATGATTGTTACAATTTTAATATTCTATAAACTTTGACACTTAATTTCTACTTAGGAAGTTTAATTTTCATGTAAATAATAGTAAAGTTAAATTAGCCCCTAAAATATGTAAGAAAATTTGCAAATGGTTAAAGCTGTAATACTGTTGAGCAAGGCTAGGCAAAGCAAACTGCCCAGGAAAGCAGGTCACGTGACTTAATATTATACAGCAAGGTACAATGTTAAATTGTATTGACTAGGAAGATAATAAATATTAAGTTAAAACATGTTGAGATAATGAAATAATACTATTTTATATCATATCATTGTATTGTAATTTGCAAATAAGAAAGTCATCCCTACTATATGTGTGTCAATTAGAATATAAGTATTACCAGAGTGCACAAGAATAAGAAAGTAGTAATTAAATATTTGTAATTTAAGGCAAAGCAATGAGAGATGGTTATGTCTAGTATAATGAAAACATAAATTTTCATTTTTGAGAGACAGTAAATCTTAATACAATGTTGAAGACAATAATCACCAGCTCCAATGTTAATATTCTTTGGAAAAATCAGATTTTATGGCAAATGGTAACTAAATTTTTAGACATTTAGATCCCGTTTAGAGATTGGTACCCAAGAAATGATTGATGCCTTGAAAGATAAGGGAAGGAAAGTATTAAAGACATAACTAAAATTCTCTTTCCCATTATTGCTGATTAACTTTAGGTGTCTACTACGTCAAAGGATACCGTCCCTTCACCAAACAGCTGTTTTGCAGCGACATTGTAGCATCCATTTCACATCCATAAGCAGCTGAGTTCAAGTGAAGGATTCTGAAGTAATGTAAATGGGTTTCATCCAACCCACACGAAAGGCTTAATAGCAAAAAATATCAGGTGTCCTGGGAAAGCAATTCTACTTCAAGACTCCTGCTTACGGTGTCCAGTTGACTCTAGAAATTTAACGGGCAAGAGTCAGCCTCAGCTTGCATGAGCAAATATCTTTACCAAAAGCACATACCTGTACAGAACAAGTCTTTGAATTAAAAGATCAATTTAATAGTATGTATACATACATGCGCAATTGTTTCTATTTCCCTGGAAAACACTGATATCACCTACCTTTTCATATATCACCTAACTTTGAGGTGTTTCTTTGAAATGTAGTCTTTTATGAAATTGCTAGGCTAGTCAAATAATTAAGGATTTGCTTAAATTATATTCAGTGGTGAGTGCTAAATCAATATCATCTGCATAGGGTGGAAAGGCTCCCCGGATTCTTGAGCTTTTGTGTGAAGGTGTGTGTCTGGATAATCCTCTTTGGAAGCTAATGTGTTTGTGGCCGTATCATTGACAGTTCCACATCACACCTTGTCTAGACTTTCAAAGAAGCAACACACATCTGTGAAATGACTGACTGCCTTTGGTCTTCCCCCACAAAAGCCCAATTATATTTTCTTATGTGATAGTTCTTTTTTTCTCCCCTCAGAAACTTTCAAAGTGCTTTTGTGTAAATAAAGTGATAAAGTAAGCACAAGCGAACAGTGGGTTTGTCCTACAAGGCTTAAGAACCCATTCCTAACCTGGTAATAGAATCGTGGCTAAGTGCTCGGGAACTTCTGTGTTATTCCATTAATTTTAGCTTATAATGTATTTGTAAATGAAAATTTAGCTTTCCAACCAGCACAGGACTCCTCTCTGCACAGACGACTACAGAGACAAGATTTTTAAATTTTTGCCATTTCACTGAGGTCTGCAATTTATTCCCATGAACTCAGAAAGGCCTTGAGCACACAGACCATTATAAATAGTGAATCAGAAAGATTGTTCGACACAGGGTTATCGCCTTTTCATTTATCATCCTAGACCCATCTCCTTGTGCAAGTACCCTCTGGCCTTATTTCCATTGATAATAATCTGTAATTTCTGCGATTTTCTCTTTTCAATACCACTAAAGAGTCAAATTTTCCTCAGGACATGTTAGCTATTTATAACCATTTAGGGCATTTATACCAATCTGCACGCTGGAACTGCATCTAGCTCTATAAGTAACAGTTTCAGGGTTTCTTTAGACTTTTATTACATGGTATGACATTCGATTGACGGCCTGACTCCATCTTACTCTCTGTCAATTGTACACCGAGCCGTGACAGCATAATGGATACGTGACAGTATTTGGAAGGGTGAACGCGAGTACAATAACATTGTGGCGCGGAAGGATATCAGAGTTTCTTTTAATATTCATCTTAATTTTCCCCTCAGAGGCAAAAAAAAAAATTAAAGCTGAGAACATATGATATGCCAAGTGTTTTCATCTGAAAAAAAAAACTGATACATGTTTTAGACAAATGGTATTAAGGACGCTAGCAAAATAGCTGTCGATCAAGCTGAACAGGGCTATTAGACTTTCCCTGTAGCTACGAGACTTCCAAGGATCCTCTCCTGAGGCAATTGTATTGTGTTCCAGTCCAGGCCAAAGGTTATTACATCTAGGAAGGCATTCTCTGTTGAGAAAGCAGAGAAGGGTTTGCTACTCTCGCAGCAGGGAATTGCTCAGGACTTGCCTGAGGAGATGTGTGAACTTCCTCAGAGCAGGCATTTTGAGACTGAGCCAGAGAGCGTACCTTTGTAACTAACCCCAGAGCCTTTGAACACGGAGGCTTCAGGCTGATTTGCTTTTTCCAAGGTTCTATCTGTGCCCTCCCAGAGGCTCAACAAAGAAGAGCAGAGGCATTTAAAGCCTTTCCTCTTTTCTGGGGTGCCCCATGCTGCATCTTTGGTTTGTTGGGTGAGGAGGCTTCCAGACTACTCCCAGGAAACTTGGCAGAGTTGGGAGTCTGGCATGTCAATAGGGCAGGGGAACAGCTGAAGGGAAGCCAGCATGGATAGGCGAAGGACACGGGGTTAAAGGGACTGTGCTGGGAGAACAGACAGCCTGCAGCTTGTGACAAGGAAACGGTTCCCAAATGGGAGCCTGGAAGTGAGAATCAGCAGGGAACAAATAACCCATAAGGGCTGCTACACCCATTCTTTATCAAAAGATAGTAGATAGACAGTTCGGAAGCTATGAGAGTCAGACTAGTTTGTTTGAAAAATCTATCTAAGCCAAATGATGTTTTTAGTTTTGGAGAGGATGAATAGTATGAAATTTATATACAAAAGAAATGTTTAAAATGTCTCTGTTTATTGTGTGCTAAACATTCACAGACAATTTTTGTCTCAGTATTAAGAAACTGGGTGGGAAAAAAAGATTCTAGATTTATCTGTGGATTGATTCTGAGAATAAAAAACATCTGAACTCAAAGTCCTTAGCAGCATTGGTAGGATAAAACATAAATATCACAACATTATTGGGTGTATAGATACAGAAAAGCCAGAAGACAGTTGAAGTCATAATTCCATTAACTACTTACAGTCATTTACTCCCACTAGTCAAATGTATTTTTCATCTAAGAGTATATATTCCCATCAGTCTCTAGTACCGGTTTGTACCATGAGCATCAAAATACTGTTTTGTGTAGGATGCCTGGGGTCTAACAAAGAGAGCATCAACACAAAACACTGCGATCAATTAAGAATCAACATATGTGACAAATGAGCTTAGGTGAATTGTTGGCTTCTGGAAGACTCCATCTGCTGTTTTAGTCATGGCACACATGATTTTCTCTTGCTTAGATCCATCTTTCCATGATCTCCTTTCAAGACAGCCACTCTCAGATGGCTTGACGTTATATGTACATTTTCAATTCAATAAGACTTGATATGGTTCTTATAACACATGGAGGTCATGGTAAAGGATATACACATTCTAAATATGTGTAAGTCATCAAGAAAAATAGAAATGGATATAAGTAGCAATAAATATCAACTGGAGACCCTGTGTCCTTTAGCTTATGAGTTTCATCCTTTTACTTGGCAATGGTTAATTTGCTACTCATTCATTTAGACAAATAGTCAACTCAGAAAGGATTTTTGAGCACTTTCTTTTCATTCTATCTTATGTGCTCACACTGTTAGGTAATTATTGCTATAGTGGGAAGACAAAATGCAAATTTAGCGAAAGTACTCTAAGTTCCAACTGTGGGCTTTATATACAAGATACTTTGTCAGAGACTTTCCACAGAATCTAGGCTTGGGCTGCAGGCCCAATAAGAGTTAAGTTGGAAAGGAATGGCACAGGATGATAGGATGCACAAAAGTAGACCTCATGGTGATGAAATCACCCCGAGTTTCTGAGAAAGAATGAATGTTGATGAGGGAATGAGATGAGATGGCGAAGATGGGAACAGTAGTTCTGGAATCTGGAGAAAAGACAGAAGCCAGCAGCTTCTAGCTCTGACAGCTAGCAGCCCTTTATGACTTCATGGGACCAATCCCATTGCAAGAATATTGAATAAAACTGTGATAAATGCCTGACATATTCCAATCAGAATCTTACTACTAATGCATGCCACATGACCCCCATAGGTCTGCCCAGTGCCGTGAACTGCTCAATACACCCCCACCCTGTGGTTTCATCTATAGATTCATGCAAGATGACCTCTAGAGGCTTGCCCATTGCTGTGAGATGCTTAGAACCCCCTCCCACTGGTAGTTTCACTTACAAATACATGCAACATGACCCCCAGGAGCCTTTCCCCTGTTGTGAGCTACTCATAATACCCCCATCATGTGGTTTCATTAGGTCCTGCCCACTGCCTTTGTTAATGCTTTTTTACAATTATCTTGCTGCTGTAAGAAGTCCTTCTGAATATGTGTTGCTTTTATTGGTTAATTAATAAAGCTGCTTTAGCCTATGACAGGGCAGATAAGAATAAGGTGGGAATTCCAAGCAAATAGAGGAGGAAAGTAGGCAGAGTCAAGGAGACATCATGTAGCCATCCAAGGAGAAAGATGCCTGGGAATCTTACTGGTAAACCACGAGCCTCATGGCTTAAACATAAAATAATAAAAACTGGATAATTTAAGATGTAAGAGCTAACTAGAAATATGCTTAAGCTATTGGCCAAACAGTATTATAATCAATATAGTTTCTGTGTGATTATTTTGGGTCTGGGTGACTGGACACAAAAAGCCTCTGCCTACATCTTGTCTTCTAAAAGACTGAATGTATTCAGGCTGTGTGCCATCTTCCCTCAAATGTTCTTCATGACCTATCTGCCTTTACATCTTTTTAAATATATTATCATCCACTTTTTGAAGAGACAGGTCTTTTCCTCGTTCCTTAATTCTTTAGCACTTCTTGACAACTTCCCAGAAAATCTATTCACTGGATACTTATTTCAAGGTGAAATATGCAGTCATTCTACCTGAAGGGATTCAAGATGCTGAGTTTCCCTCTTCTCCTGTTCCCATCATTTGATACCATCATTTGTTAGACCCTTCTTAGTCTCTCCCTCTCCATTGAGCTTGCCAAGTGACATCCAAAAATGCTCCCATTGATCTATTTATCCCCCACAGTGAAAATTAGTAAGAAGTGTACTTTGTAGTCTCTCATATAATGTCTATGTATGGGAAAGCAGTTTATTCTTGCCTCTCTTATAGTCTAACTGTTCACTCACTCAGAATCAACAACCAAGAATTTGCACCAATATAATTTCTGTGATATTGAAACAGGATAATGGTATACATTATCCAATCTACTTTAATCCAAAGAACAACTATTAATCACAAAAATACTTTACAATGGTATTAATTTTAGTTTATTGATATAAATTTAAGGTTAATTTTGTTATACTATGTAAATATTGCTTCTCTTATTTAAGGTATTATGTTTATGCAGTTTATTTCAAAATATAATGTATAATTAAGAAATACAGATTAATATTCATCTATAATAATCAAACTTATATTCAATTTAGTTAAGTTTTCTATATACACAGAGATATATTTCAGATGGATAGGCATCTTCAAACATTTCAAAGACCTACAGAATATGGAATTTAAAATGTTCTAACACTTAAACTTTTCATGACAGTGAGACATGTCTGCTCCTGACAGAAACAAAGTACTCCAAAAAAATATGATGGACACAAAAGAACTCTGTATGGAGTTTGTTTTCTTCATGCTAATAGCTAGCCATGTGGGAAAAGAAGTTGTTCTTTTCTCAATTGCAGACAGTTACTCCACAAATTGCAAGAGCAGGATACAAGAAAGGTGACTATCAAACTTTCCCACGACAAGGTAGGATGGTCCTTCAAAATTCCCTGCTTCTGAAAAATGTCTGTCAGATATTCTAGGCCTAAAGGCCAAAAATGGATCCCAAACATAACAAAGGAAACTTGAGTGACTGTCAAAGCAGTCAGCTGTTTCTGTCATTTCTCACATATTTTGGAAGTTGCCTGATTGCACTTTCTACTTATTCGGGTAATATTATTTCCTTCTCACTTCTTTGATGGAGCTTAAGACTAGATAATTATAATTATAATTTTATCTTACTTATGAGTAAAGAGAAATTAGATAGGAAACTTTGGATTTATCAAGATAGGATAGATAATTATTTCCTCTAATTTTGTCGAATGCAAATAGACTAGATATTGTAACTATAATTCCTACTTGCTTAACTGTTTCATTATATTTAATTTTGCTGTGTTAAAGTTAAAGCTTTCTTTTTTATTATAAAGAAGGAAATGCTGTGAGATAATCCTTCTGTATGTTGTGAATATGTTTTGTTTTCATTGACTAATAAAGAAACTGATTTGGCCTATAACAAGGTAGAATAATTCTAGGCATGAAAGCCAAAGTAAAATACAGAAAAGAAGAGAAAGTCTGAGAAATACATGTGAGCCACTGGAGCTCAAGATATACTAGACAACACATAACAATGCATAGATTAATACAAGTGGGTTAATGTAAATGTAACAGCTAGTTAGTAATAACCCTGAACTATAGACCAAACATTCTGCAATTAATATTAAGCCCTTAGTGATTATGTAGAAGTGGTTGTGGGACAGGGTGGGATGAAGAAACCTCTGATTACATTCTAGGGGTTGAAAAAATCATGTATCCATTTATCAAGAAAAGAAAAAAAACTGTTTCTTCCCTTCAGTCTCGAGCATCTCTCCTAATGTGCACATCCATGGAAAAACAAAAAAACAAAGACAGGCTTGGACATTCAGGAGAAACACAAGATAATCATTTACAACTTTAAAAAATGATTTCCTAAAGATCTATTTACTTCTATTTTTGTGTATGAGTGTTAAGCCTGCATATATGCTCACACACTGAGTGAGTGTTCTGCCAAACGAGGCCAGAAGAGGGTGACAGATGCCCTAGAACCACAGTTACAAGTGGTTATGAGCTGCTATGTGTGTGCTGGGAGCCAAACCTAGGTCCTTTGCAAGAACACAAAATGCTTTTAAATAGTGAGCCATTCCCCCAGTTCCCATCTCACCACTTTAAAAAGCAAGTTTTAAATTGCCTGTTCCTATCAAGGTTTATTTGAGGTTAACTGAAGCAGGGAAAATAGAAAGAAACAAACCCCAGAGTCTACTTTATATTTAGCTGGGGTCTTTGTTCCAACACTAGCAATATCAAGTTGCTATCAGTCTGCCAGTTGTCTGGCGAACAAGGGACAGATAATTTAGATGATTTATGCCATACGCACCCTTCAAGTAACTGTGCAAAATCTTTTCAGAACAATCTTAAAATGTTGTATTTCTTTGTGAAGTCCTTACAGCCTTAGTGGAAATTGTCCCTACGTATAAGCAGATGCCTGGCTTCTGCCTGGCTTGTTTTGTTTTGTTTGTTGTTGTTGTTATTGCTATTGTTTTGTTTTGTCTTTTGTTTTTGTTTGCTTAAATGAAGACAAGTTTTAACTTGTGCCCATTAGATGAGAAAACAAGAGACAACAATGTCATGGGTTGCTATCTATAAAACAATGGGAGTCTTGTGAATGAGTTCTAGGTGACCTTAAATAAAAGATGAAACAGAAATGTATCTATGAATATTACAGACTGAAAGCAATTTCCTTCTTGAGCTAGGATACTGCTGACCTGCAAACCACAAATTTGGGAAATCATGCAGAGCCTGAGACTTTGGTTGCCTGCTTAGGAAAGGATTGAAATTTTCTTCATCTATATAGTTGATGACATGCAAAACAAATATGATATTTTCAGTGGCAGGGTTACCCCCCCACAAAAAAATAAATGGGACAAGAAGTAATGAGACAAGAAGTAGTCTTTAAACTCTTCAGAAAACTTAGAACAATACAATCACATAACCCACGCTCCAAACACACACACACATATACACACTTTAACTACTGCAACAGGTTTCTGGCCAGAATCTTATTTTAGATATTAATTCTCAGGATTTTCCTTTCATCTTTATACTCTCAGAGATTTATTTGACAACAAAAATTAAATGCCTGAGGACTTCTTATACGCTGAAAAACCTCTCCAAATATAAGTGTGTTTTAGGAAGCCCGTCTCTCTCCTGTGCTGACTCCTTTTATCTGCCTCTGTGTGAAAAAAGCCAGTATCTTTGACTCCATAAGAGCCATTTAGCTCAATGCTCCTGGACAGCTTGTATTTTTTCCCAGAAATGTGAAGTTTGAACTTTAAGAGAAAATAGATATATTTTACATGTTTAAATGGAGCTCTGTTCTAAGAACATTCTTCTGCCAATATTGATAATGGTAAAAGGTTAATGAGAAAAATATATAAAGCATGAGCCAGCCAGGAAGACTCCAGGCAGAGAGAGAATTGTCTGGCCAGATGATATGATTCCAAGGGATAAAAGGGGTTGAGACTCCACTTAGTCAAGCAGAGCACCAGGATACTGAAATTTTGAAAATTAGACTTGATAGATGCAAGCCAGGGAGGGACCATATCATGATTTTCTCAAAAAGAAAAATAAGGAAATCATAGAGATAAGATAAGAGGTGGCTAAATGTGGTAGATCTCATCAGGAAGTTGAGTTCTATGGCCTCATTAGCAGATCTTACCTGTAAATGTCATAATCACTTTAGAAAGAATCTCAGAAATATCCTCTTGATGTACATTTTGTGATTATTTTTCTATGTTCTTAGAGTGTTTAGATGTGGTAAAGGTCTTTAATCTTTTCTTATTTCTATATAATTCCAGTCTTTATAATTAGACCAAAGGCCCATGGATGTGAATTTTATGTCATGTTTTGAGTAATTGTAGAGTGTTTAAGTTTATCAGATTCTCTGTTATGTCAAAGATATTTTGAGAACGGATTTCACCATGACTGGACTAGAACACTCTGTGTAGACCAGGCTGGCCTGCAGCTTGCAGAGATCCTCTTGCCTCTGCCCCTCTAGAAACATTGGTTGCAGCCAAACCCAACATGCTCAGCTGCCTTAATAGAACCTCTGTATAGAGAGAACTTTGTTATACTATGTATTTCTTTTCTGCTCACAGATTACTTCTTGCCAGTATAGGGTCTGCTTCCTTGTGTTGCAAATCCTTATGGAGGTAGAAGTTTCATATAGGGAAAGGGGAAATATAGGCTGGACTCTGAGACCCTGGAGGCCAGTTGGAAGATGCCTTCTTCTATTACCCTATAGTCTTACCAATTTGTCAAGCTGTTCCCAACTTTAGCAATTACTGATATTAGAACAGAGATTTGATTCTGCATATATAATTAAGGAATTCTGGAATAAGATTCTTGGTCTTTGAATAATGATCCCATTCTATGGATTTTTTTTTATCACCTGTCCACCCTTCTAGAGTCAAGATTCAACAAGGTATTCTCTCTTTATTTCTCTCTGGGGGAGACTGCAGACTTACAGCAGACATGCACTAACTGTAGCTATGGGAAATGGGAAGGATGGTGGGTCTTCATCTCATTATAAATTTATTTACATTATTAAGTGTAAACCCAAATTCAAGTGTAAATGTGATAAGTTATGAAGGTATTTCTGAGTCAATCACCTTATATTCAATAACTTTACTGTGATTTTTTAAATCATTTTAGAGTATTTTTCAAAGTTTCTTAAAGAGATTGTTTTGTGTGGCAGAATATGGTAATCTTTTTTCTGTGAATTTCATGGGTAGGAGCCAGGCTTTCAGAACATTCTAAACCATATGATTTGCTAGAGGATGTCCTCATAAAATACCAGTGACTCAACACTAGCGACCTACTAGTGAGCTAGGAAATGCCCACAGGTCTTGAGATCTACAACCGACTAGTGAGTGAATAAATGATCACAGATCTTGGCGCATTAGGCAGGTGAATATAACATTGGCAACCTTCCCAGTTGGAGAATTGCCATCAAACATAAGCCTCCTCCCTTTTGGTTAGAGTTGACATGCCTAGAAAGATCTTATGTGTTGAGATCTCTGCGAAGGAGATTTGAGATGAGCTCACAAAGGATCATTCATTCCAAATAGACTTTTCTGGGTATTCTTTGAATACAAAGATCATGACAGAGAAGAAAGGCTTTGTCCCTTTGTCCATGCATACACAATGTGAGCTAGAATGCTGAAGTTCAGTTTAAAAAAATGAAAAATCTCAAATCCTCTTTAAAAGCCTGGCTTGGGTCAAGCTCTCTTACCGACTTTTGCATTCTCAGGAGAGTTCAGGTGATCCCTGTTGTCTGATCCTAGGATCCACATCTGGGAGAGGATGCTGCACTGAACTACTCCAGGACAACCAACCTACTTTCTTTTGTTAGTTCCTTATTTAGCTGAACTATAAATATTATTAAACACATGCTCACTAACTGCCATAGCACCATGCTGTTCAACAGATGACTGGGGCTGTGCGCTTCGATTTTATGCGATGCGAATGAGCTTCATTTAGGTCCTCTCTGCACTCCACATTTTCCGGAATTCCAATCATCAGAAAGATTTTTTTTCTCCTTATAACTCCGGCACAGATTTTCTTAATTTCCTTCCCCTGGTGGTGGGGGAACAGATTTGGAGACATGTGTGAGAGGAGGAGGATTATGGGGGGAGGGAGTTTATGACACATTTCGTCTTCAGCTGCCATGACTCCCAGGTCTTAATCCAGCCCAGATCTCAGTGGAAACTTAACACCACCCTAGTGACCCTGGACTTGCACAGAGCCCAAAGTCACCAAATAAGGAAAGCCGTTTGTCATCTGAACCATAAATATTTACATCCATCAGTGACAAATGTCTAAAGACTGTGGAGTGATGGTGTAATTTCAGCTGCTCTGCTCAAGCCTGTCAAGACTTACTCTTATCTCCTGAAAGCCCAAAGACTGAGTTCTTCTGGTGGAATAAGAATGTGCCCTCCAGCTTGTTAACCTACTCTGATTGCTTGTGATGCCCACGACTATCACCTAGGAAGGTTTTATTTTCCTTTTCAATTTAGAGCAGGATGCAAACCCATTTGTCAGGTAGGGTTGCCTCCTCCTGCTTCTGCTCCTTCCTATCGTCAATTTCCAACAAGTCTGAAGGATCACCATGGTTTGTTTTCTTCCCTTGACTGAACTAAAGACAACAAAACAATTCAACACCCTGACTGCCAGTTCTGAATATAAGTAATTTAGAATTAGATCTTAATCCTGTGTTGAGTACAATTTAGGAACAGTCAGGGAGTTGCTAACTCTAGTAAAGGTGATTATGGAACAAAATATAATGCAAAAGAGATTTTCAAGCATGGAATGGGGGAACTGTTTTCATTGGTCTGGATGGAATATAAAACAGAAAAAGGTTTTACTCGTCCATCAAGATCTGGACTTGTAAGTAAAGTGAAAAATCACAACCTCTGTGCAGTTGGTCTTCCACTAAGACCAACTAAGTTATTATGCCAAAAGTGCTAGTTAAAAAAAGGTTAAAAATAACTCTTGATGTTAAAAGCATAATTGATTTAATATTAAATTTGAGATAATAGCATCTATAAATTTGGAGATTTCAATTTTAATGTTCAGAATTTGTTTTAAAACTAAGATGAATGGTATTGACTATATATGAATATACATTATATATGTGGTCATTACATTATATTATATAATTATATATGACTATATAAAAGTTATTATCATAATCTTTAAGAAAATAGTTATAGACATCTCTTAAATGATAGAGTGGTTTTTAATAAAGAATGGGCAGAAACTTGTTCCAGTGAGTATAGCAGTAAAATCTGAGACAGTGGTATAAATTTGTAGACAAAAGTTTTAACAAAAGAAAATTCACTGAGGAGAAGAAACAGAACTGAATGAAGAAGGTTCAAATTGCCTGCCAACAAAACAATCCAATACAACAACAAGGACAATAAAAACAAGTCAAATTTTATTCAGTGTTTTGTTGAGGTTGGGATGTTGGTTATGGACTTTTTTTTTCTCATATGAGATACAAGTCAGCGACCAGTTAGTGTAGGAGCCATCTGGCGTCATCCTGTACCTGCTGGTTTATTTTCTTATGATAAGGTACATGGATAAGAGATCGGCATTCCCATTGCAGTTTGCAAGAGGGGAGAGGAAGTTTGTGCGTAGTAGACTTTATGGATTAAGGGTCTGAGACTATATTATCTCATGCTCTCTTGTGAGTGATTATGTTTCTATTTTGGTCTGATGGCTGAAGTTCAGTGACTAAATGGTTAGACTCATCAGCCTCTGTGGGATTTTCTCTGGTGGGGAACTTGGATTTAGCAAGACCTGGGTGGACAACTGTAGAATTTTGACTCATACCTCCATGTGAAGTTGTAGGTAGTGTGGCTGGCCTTCTTTTGTCCCAGAGCATTTATCTTGTGAAGCTTTCTGCTCTCCTGTATTCCCGCATCCACTATCTTATAACATCATGCTAGAATGTGATCTCCTGGACACAGAAGCCTGTTGATTCATTTCAAAGTCTGTAAAATTTGCTACAATGCTTTGTAAGTCATTTGGGGTGAGAAAATGTCAGTTGAATGGATGAGAGAAGGGAAACTGAGAAAGACAAAATTAGAACACACTTCAAAATCTTTCCAAATTAGAGTAAACAAGCGGCAGGAACTTAGACCTTCCTTGTCCTCCTCTCTTCTGTGTGGTTGTGCGGGCATGCATGCCCTTGTTCATTAAACACTATGTTTGATGATCTGGGGACTTTTAATAGATGAAGCTGGGCATACAGAGGCAAAGCTCATTTTCAGGACTTTTAATTGTAGCTTAAGCTATTGTTTGGAAAATCAGATACCCAAAGCAATAGCCGTGTGCAGAGATAATTTCCACAGACTCACGAGCATAATCCAGGGCCCAGAAGTATGGCTTGCTTCTAACATGTAGCTATCTATCCCTTCAGTGCCTCCTCTGCCTTATGCTTCCCAAGTACTGAGTCTTCCAGATATTAATTACAGCAGGTTCTTCTCCTGCCATATGACTTAATAGCCTCAAGCCTCCAAAAGTATAATTCTACTCTGCCCAGAAAAAGCCCACATCTTAAATTGCTTGTTTTCAATTTGGTAATAGTGATGGTATTAAAGTGACCATTACAATGAGTTATGAATCTACAATTATTGAATGTTTACTTTTTAAAAAAGGAGAATCTGAACTTTCAAGTAGTTTAAATATTTTTATTATAAGAGATCCTTTATACCTAGAGTACCTAGAAGGACTTCTGACGGCTTCTGCCTTCTGCCCTTCTCCTGATGGTGCACTTACTCTAATAATTGAAGAATCTCATTGTACAGTGTGATATACAAATCATCATCATTAAACACCAGAAACTCATATTTGTCTAGTCCTGTATTCTGTGGCATGAATTATCTCCAAATTATTTTTGAAAGCAGAATTATCATTAAGTCAAATGGATCAAGGTATAAATTGTCGTTATTCAATGTAAGGATCATAAGGGACGCAGTTTCAGGGGCATCAACCTCTCCTGTAGGCAATTTGAGACTCAGACATGGTACCTGCAGTAGTCCCTTGACTTAGGTTATCATTTACAAGATGGAAACTAGCAATGTTGCTATATGGTCTTAGGAAGGAGGTATGAAAGGCTAACTGAAGATGCAAATTTAGAATGGAAAGAACTTGCTATCATCAACCAGTAGAAAGTTTATGTAGAACACTTAAGATGTAACTATACTCATGAGCCTTTGTTCTCTCTTCTCATGAATGGATACTCTGAAGGGGAAATACTCTGGATACTCTGATGGCTGTATGATTCAACAATTTCTTGTTTCTTAAAATAGATTTCAGTCTTACGATTTCAAGCTTTTTTTCAAACCTTATTTTGGTTCTCAGTTTTCTCTTTGTTTGTTTGTTGTTTTGGTTTCTGTCTTCATGTTTAAATTTGTGAATGAATGAAAAGAGGTGGCATGTGAGAAAGGCAATAGATCATGTGGTATGTAACTGAAGCTTTTACCAGAAATCCTCAAACCCATCTTTAATGGTACATTTCAGCTGGCAGACCTCTAGAATATCACCAAATCTCATTCTTGCTATTTGGAAGAGGGTAATTTAGCTGTTCCTCCGGTGGACACCAAAGAGTATATACTCTGAGTTTTATGTGAATGATAAAAAATAGAAGTCTCTTCATGCCTTCAAGGCTGACTTGCCCTGTCTTCTTACAGGGCTTTGGTGAAGATCTTGTTAGCTATATGGAAAAGTGTCTTGGCAGAGGAAACTGTCTATAAATAGATAAAATTGTCGTCGTCATGCAGAAGGCTGCTTTAAGGGGAGTGAACAACCCAGTTCGGTCTTCAGAGCACATGCACCAAGAAATTCATTTTCAAACATACAAAAAGGACTTGCCAGGAGGACAACGATGGTTCTCTCTCATTGCTTAAAAAAAATAAACAAAAAAAAATCCTTTAAAAAAATCAGTTTTTAAAAGCATGAAAATCTGCACTTCTCTCTCCTTTCCTACAGGCATATGAAAAGATACTGTCAATAACAATAGCTAGAAGCATGTTTAATAATAATTGTTCCATATTTTTTATTTTATTCCAGTTGAATGTGCTCTAAACAGATTCATCCTAATCTGCATGCTCATCCGTCATTTTTAAAAGTCCCAATTCAGGGAACTTATCTCAAATTTAAAAGTTCTGGGCATTCACAGTGACAAATCTTCTTTTGAAATGATTTAAATCATGATTCATTAGTAAACTAGGTTAGAATTTAGTGTACTGTATTTTCAAATGCTAAACTTAACTTCAAGGGCTTTCAATTGAATTTTAAAATATGGAGGAAAATTATAGCTGGGTCAGGTGAGGAAGCCATGACTAAAGACCTTCCAGTCTGAGTCACATGCTTGAAGTTGAGATCTGTTTCAATCTATGTGGCACTGGTTAGCGGTCATTGCAACTTGATCACTTGAGAGAAGGCTGGCCTCCCCCCAACAAATGCTGCTCCTTCTGGAATCACCATTGGAAAGGTGTGAACAGTTCAGTTACATGTGTACATAGACTAATTCTACAGTGAGGTAAGGCAATGCCTTGCCTCATATTTTTATTCGAAAAGACTCTACCTGCTGTAGTATAATGGATATCTATTTTACGTGATTTCTTTTTTAAAAAAAAAAAAGAAGAGGAAGAAAGAACAATGGATCAGATTGCCATGGAGAAAACACATTGCATGTCTTGAGACACCTAATCAGGTTGCCATTAGAAGGGTCCTTGAAAATATTTGTGACACAAGTAATATCTTTGGGAATATCTTCGTGTTACATGAATTTTTTTCCTCGAAGTGCTTCGTTATTCATATGTTATGAGCTGTTCATAGGACTTGGCTGAGATCCTCTCCTTCAGGCACTTTGGTCTCCAGTGGCCTGTTAAAACTGGCTTAGCACATTCACAAGGCTTTTCATTGCAGTCCAGTCTGTTTGTAAAAGCGATTCATCAATATCATATTCAGAAGACAGTCTACACAGAGCTTGCCTAATGTGGAGAGCGTAGAATTTCTACCCAGCAATGACATCTTGAATGAGTTTGGGTTGGGGGCATATTGCATTCTTTTTTAAGACTATGGGTTTTTTTTTTGTGTGTTTTTTTCCTCCTCTTCAGACATTTCCTTGCTTTTACAAGGCTATAAAAATAGGAACACATTTTTCTTTCCTTTGAAATGAATGATATTGGCCCCAGTGTTGCCCTTCTCTGGGATGAGAGATAATTAAGTCTGCATGTAAAGAAGGGGGTATTTACAAAGTCATGGTTTTGATGTCATATGCTACATCCAAGCTCAATATCTATGACAGTCCATGCAACCTCTCCTTGTTGACATCAACTAAATTATCTGGGCTGACATTCATAGTCTATCAGTTATAGGACTTAATGGTTTGCTTCCAGAACAAAAGCAAAGGGGTTCTCCAAAAAGTAGTTTTCATAATGGCTACCTACAATCTGATGGATTCTTATCCTTACAGGGGGAAGACAGGACTAATTAAAATGAATTAAAAATAGCTCAGAAATCTATTGGTGACAAATAACCATCATATGTACCAGTCTAGTCCAGACACTTGAGATGAGGCATCCTCACCTCCCTATAGTAACTACTAATTGAGCCTAAACTTTGCATTGTATTCTTGAAACACTTGAAATGCAGAAAATTGGGGGAGTAACATCATCACTCCATCAGTTAACTTTTTTCTCTCTCTCCCAGTGAGGGCCTAGTGGATACAAAGCATGTGCCTTTCCTCTAGATGTAATATCCCTGAAAGGGATCCTCTCCACTTCTTTCTGCCTTCAGAATAACTCTCTCTACTTGTTCTGAGCCATAATGGGCTCTTAATAATCAAAATGCAAACATCCCTCCCAAAAAACCAAGAATCTGTATTTGAAAGACCCAGAAAAAATGTAAGACTTTGTTTGCCACATAGCCAAGTAATTCACAGAACCTCCCACTGTTTCCTCATCCTGTGATAGACTGAACATAGCTTACTTGTTTGTCAGACACAGAAATATCCCTATCACATTTCATGTTTTCCTTTGTATAGTGCCTACGGGTATATTACTCATTAAAATTATATCTACCTTTATGAACCTCTATGCAAAGTCTTCAATCATGCACAGTTAGATTTGTCTAATATCTGCAGTCCTCCTAAGAATTCTACAGGGAATAAAATATTAGTATACCCAGTCTGTGGTTACTCAAACTGAGACTTGGGTTAATAGTTTTCTAAGGTAAGAAGAAGAACCATAAAGAAGACAAGAGTCTACATTGTCTGCCTCCCTAATCCTACAATCGTAGTTCTGTTGCACTTAGTATTGGGAATTGGGAAAGAATAATCTTCTAATCACAGCTTAATGAGTGGTGAAAGCAAGACCATGTGAGGCAGCAATTCTTGTTTCTTATTCAGTGATGGAAGTAGATTGCAAAGGAGCTACTGGGGAACTCTTTTACCACATCATGAGAGACAATCCCTTCAGTGGTGTCAGTGGATTCTTGAAAAGAACACTCTGTTAAAGTAACATGTCCACATTGTGTGCAGGTGTCCTCAGCATCTGCCAGTTTATATCCTGAGGAATATGTAAGTATTCTTTGCTTCTATACTGAGTGACAAATTCTGGAGTTCAAAAGTGCAGAGATATTGGCCACCCCTCACCATGAAGCTAAGTGTTCACCTTTATGGGCACATAAGAAAGTCGTAACTCATGATTGCTTGCTCTTGGCTTTCTGAAGACTCTATGCGCATTGTGCTTGTTTTGGTTTGTTGTGATGCATAGTCTTTGTCTTACCGCCATTTCCCGTCACTCTGATAACATACCCTGAAAACAGGGAATGTAACAAAGGAGAAGGGTGAAATTTTAGCTCACAGTTCCATCAAAGCAGAAAAGCCATTGCGTCAGGGACTTGAGAAAGCTGGACACATTACTTCTGTCATCAAGAACAGAGAGCCATGACTTCATGCATACACGTTAGTGTTCAGCTTGCACTCGCCATTCCCACCGGACCCTGGACCCAGATAGTGATGGCTCCCATAGAAGGCAGATCTTTGCTTCCAAGCAAAGTAATCAAGACCGTGTTCTATGTACGCTTATGCCAAGCTAATGTAGACAATCCCTCACTGACATGCTCTTCTAGACTGTGTCAAAATGACAACCAAAAATCAAGCACTCCAATCTTGACCTGTAGGCCTGGTTAGAATCCATTTGCTTGTGATCATGAGACGTACAAGTAATGTTAATGCAGCTCAGGCTCCAATTTTTAAATATGTATTATAATTGTATCATGTTCCCGTTCATGGTCTCTT
The DNA here is from genome assembly GCF_037038515.1 of Microtus pennsylvanicus. NCBI lineage: Eukaryota > Metazoa > Chordata > Mammalia > Rodentia > Cricetidae > Microtus > Microtus pennsylvanicus. The sequence goes on along the minus strand of NC_134585.1, from coordinate 73,262,005 downwards.
TCTCTTTGTTGTTGCTGGTTGTAGTGGTGGTGATAGTGTGTGTGTGTGTGTGTGTGTGTGTGTGTGTGTGTGTGCCTAAATATAGAAATAGATTCTACTCAGTCTGTATATTTTACTCTTATGCATGTATGTATCATGGCTGATCATGACATTTGGTGTTGGATATCCATTTGGGGTATCTCCTGTGGAAGCCTAGTCTTAGCATTCTTTAGTTGACTTAATATAATTTCACCAAAGGCATCAAGGGGACTGATGATAACAGGAACTTGATTTTAATTACATTAAATTATTTTATAAGACTTTACTATAAACAGCCATGTAAGATAAAAATCCAAAAGTTTATTGGATAGCATGTGACAAAAAGGGAGGAAAATACCTAAATCATCCAGCAGTGAACTGCCAACATTTAGAGCTGTGAGTGCTACATGTTCTTGCTCCTGCCTTTCAGCCAACAACAATAGGAATGGCAGTGAACTCAGACATCCTTCTCCAGTGAGCTCCTTTATCCTTTCCATAAAGCAAGAACTGAGATCGAAGTGAACGCATCCAAATAGTCAAAAATCACATCATCTTTCATTTTATAATTCGAAGCATCCTTTTGATAATTTGTTGATAATTTTTCTGTACTCAAATCTTTGCTTCTTGATCTTAATAATCTCAGAATCAGGACAAACTGATAACTAATTTTTTTCTTATTAATTTAAATCCTTAAGGGGAAGCCTTATATAAATTTCAAGTAAATTCTCCATAGGTAGATGTAGGAATATTTAAAAATAATTTTCTTCTTTTAAATTTCTTTTCTCTACTTTTGCTTGTGTGTGTGTGGTGTGCATATGAGTGGGATTACACATGTGCACAATATGCACATGGGTCAGAGGACAAGTTTCTGAGACCAGTTCTCTCTGTTCACAGTGGGTCCTGAGATGGGATCCATCACTAGGGCTGTGTAGCAAGCTCACCCTCTACGCCTTCTCACCATCCCAAGAAATAATTTTTAAAACTATCTCATCAGAAATGCAGACAAGTTTCCAGGTGGCGAATATGTTATTACTAAAAAAACTGTATTGTTCTAAAAATTATTAGCATAATGGAAATTTCTACATGATCTAATTTTTAGTGTCATCAAATCAAAAGCCTCTCCAGGACTAAATATTTTTATATAAAAGTGTGGCATATATGAAGGGTTTCCAAAATGAACTGAAACTTTATTAACTGATATATGACTTGTAACGCCCCCCACAGAAGGTAGTTTTTATGTCTAAGAGCATAGACTGAGCTTTGCTGCAGTAACAACCTCAAAAACTTTCTCGGTATTCTGACATAATCAATTTTCCACACGGGCTATGCTAGCGTGGTCAGCAGAAAGACTCCTAGAAATACAAAAGCCTTCCTCATAGGCTTTTTATCTCCATGCATACTGCCATGAATGCTGGTAAGGCAAAGGGTGTGATACACACCACATGGTGCCTATTAAAACTTCCACTATGGAAAGACACAGAAGTCTTTTGTGCATAAGTCATTGGCCAAATGCACTATCATTAGCCTGAATAAAGCCTGGGTTCTTCATGAAATGCTTGGATACCCATCTTAGCAGCTGTCCTGGAATCACTTATGTGATGGCTCAGAGCCATCTGCTCTCTTTCTAATAACAAAAGGTGAAGACATCTATTTGTAAATAAGGCTCAGCTCCCATGTGCCAGCCTGCATCTGGTTGGCCTTCAAGTTGCTGCAAGATGTCATGTTTGGTTTTTCATGCCCACAATCTGAAATGGTTTTACCTGTTTGACCAAGCTCTCTCTCAGAAAAAAACTACTAAATATTATGTGTTGTAAAAGTTATCTCGAAGTCATATTTTTCAAAAGATGCTGGGTAAATCTCGGTCATTTATTCCATAAACGGGTTCACATTGGTTAACTTACAAATGAAGGTATAGGTATAGGAGTCTTAGAGTTACATTTCAAATTCAAGGAAGACTAATTTCATAATCTTTTTGCCCAATCTTGTTGACTCATTGTAAACAAAGTGGTAAAAACCCAATGATATTTAAGCCATGTTAGGAAGGATAGTGGAATTACTTTCTAAGTTCAAATACTGCAAATATATGTTATGTAAAAATTACACTGATGTAGACACCATAAAATCTTGGTTACAGGATAAAATTTATTGTAGATTACAGAGAAGTACATTGGTAAAATTAGATAAACATAATAGTTATAAAGAGGAATTTGAGAAAAGTATATAAAAATAAGACTTTCAATGGAATTGTATCTGAAAAAATCAACTTGAGGTTCATATTTAGTATTTGTAAACTTTCACTGATTATTTTCAAAAAGAAAATATTTATACCTAAGGAAAAATGTCTTATTTATAGACCTGCCTTATGTTTTAAATTACATTGCCTTCTGGTTCCCAGGTACCATCATCTCAGACACATGAGATGAGGACTTTCTGTTAATAAACATAGAAACCAAGTAATGAGGTGAGAATTAATAGCAACATAGCCTACATCCCTCAGAGAAGCTTCCATTTCTGTTTCTCCTGATGGAATAACACAAACCGTCCCGTGGATGTTTGGCTTTTACTCTCTGACACATGTGATTGAATGGCAATGATTTATTCCTAAGACTAAATATGGAAAAATTATTTATTCCTAAGACTAAATATGGAAAAGCTTATAATACATGTCCGCCATTGGTATGTGATGTCTCATGTGCCAGAGGATAGCACCGGATGATGTACTGTGAAGTGCAGTTATGGGACGATAGAAGGATATACCAACTCTACGTATGTACGGAAAGGCTATACAGTTTCCTGCGCCTTAAAAGTAATCTCTGTAGTTAATTCCTTGCTGCCATCCAATCTATCAATTTGAGGAGCGAGTGACATTCAGTGACTAAGAATCTTTTAGGTTCTGCCATTCTCATATTTCAATTTGAAAATATGATAGACACATATCTGCTAAGATTTATGTGTCATTCTTACTTATTGGAGCCAGCTGGTCTAACATAGAACTTTTTTGAGCATGTTAGAAGACTAGGCTTAATAAATTCTTTAACTACTTTTTCTCATTTCATTAAATTACACTTGGAAGTGCTTGCTGATTAGTCACTTCACAGAGAAAGCGTAGTTAAAGTTATTAAAATATCTACAAAGCCTTGGAGGAAGTATGTTATTTAGAGAAATAACAAAATCCCCCAAACCTAATTGCTTGTAATTTAGCCATTGAATTCTGTTGCTCTTCCCACACCCTTCTCTGTAGTACTACCGGCAAAAAGAATCAGGGTATTTGAAAGATTTACTTTCCTATTCCTTTATATTTGTGGAAATGCTGACTCTATGTGTAGACGTAACTTTAAGAATTCTGAGAGTGTGTACTTACAATTAACTTTCAGGGACAGAGAGATCGTTCTGAAGATAAAAAAGTGCTTGCACACAGTCTGCCTCTGGACTTCCTGGTAGAAGGAGAGAATCTACTTCTCAAAGTTGTCCTCTGATCTCCCCCAAGGACACCATAGAATATGTTCATACCATTATCTGTCTGTCTGTCTGTTCATCTGTCCGTCCGTCCGTCCGTCCGTCCACCCACCCACCCACCCATCCATCCATCCATCCATCTATCTATCTCTTTATATATTTCTGTCATATACAATATACAATAATAATAATAAATAAAATTCAAAAATTCAGTCTGAGGAGAAGATAAAATTCCTTGCTAAGAAGCCTGATGAACTTTGGTTTTATCCCTGGAATCCATGCAAAGGAGAGCAAAAGAACCTATGCCATGATACTGTCCTCTGATCTCCATGGTTGTATCACACATATCCCACAACATACGAACTAAGACAGACAGACACATACACACACACATATACAAACTAAAAATAAAAAAATCATTTTGAAATATGCACTATTTCTCTGGTTTTGATATATTTATATTTAGGCAAAAGTTCCACATACATACTAAGGTGTTTTTCCAACTTGAAAAATTGGACAAAAAACATTTAAGGTTAGATTTCAGATGATACAATTTCTCTGTAATGATTAAAAAGGCATTTTAAAGCTGAAGGGCTACTGCTCAATATGATCGATGTAGTTCATCTATAATACTGCCTTAGAACCTTTAACATTTTCTTTTGAGGATCGACACACCTCAATTTGTTATACAAATCATTTTTATCAGAAATAAAACTTAGATGGAAGAAATGGTAAGAGAGTTCACTAATGTATTTTGGGAGAAGTACTCTTAAAGTATTTCTGATAATAAAAATATCTTATGCTCTTATTATCTTGAACTTAGCAATTTTGCCTGCTTATAAAGTTGGATCTTTATGGACACAATGATTAATAGAATCAGGTTATATTTTGTCCTTTTGTAATTAATTAAATGTGGTCTTAGACAAACAATGAACTTAAAATAAGTAATGGTACAATGCACTAGAAATAACATTACTAATGATGTGGTCTGAAATCTGAAATGGAACATCCTTCACTGGCTTATATTGTGAGCACTTGTTCATCAGCTAGTGGCAAATGTTGGGGAAATAAATAGATAGTAGATGATGACAAGTGATGATAAACAGATGATAGATAGATGATTGAGAGATGATAGATAGATGATACATAGGTAGATGATAGATAGATAGATAGATAGATAGATAGATAGATAGATAGATAGATAGTAGATAGATAGGTAGTAGGTGGGTAGACAAATAGATGGTACAGAAAGCTAAGCATACAATCAATGTGACCAGTTAAAATGTGATCAAGATGTTAAACTTATCTGAAAGAGAATTTCAACATAATACAAATGATTTTGAAAAGATGGTTCTTGCAAAAGGGAAGTCATCTCCCTATTTGTGGGACATATGAAAAAGTGGGGCACTAGGAGAGAGTCACCTCTCAACTCTATCCATTCTTCATTTCTATAGTTTTGTGGCTTCTAGTGAAATTTCTTGGCCACCCTGATTTATCTGCCTGACAAAAACTATGACCAATTCCATTCAACTTTTACCATACAACATTTAATTAAAGTTACTATCTACAGAACTCTGAGCATCTAGGTAAGAACAACCAGCAGTATTGAACTTAAATTCCTGGAAGTAACCCTTTGGTCTTTCGTAAAACTCCAGATGGCTTTGTTCTTAAATTTCAGAATTAACTCTCTCTCGCAGCTTGAGGCATTAATCAAGGTTCAGCAAGATGCATTAGGCACCGCAAAAACTCCATCTTCTTCTACCGGTGAAAATCTATAATAATTCTATCATCCAAGATGAAACTGAGCAACGCACAGAGGCTGAACTGAACACCTTGAGAACTGAAGCAGAGTCAGGGATTATCTCTTTCAACTAGGTCAGGAAAAAGTCTGCTTCCCGCATTTTCTAGTTGAATGATAAAGTTGTAGAGATAAATATGCAACCTGAAATCACAAATTAAAAACTGGGTATCACTTCACAAAGCTCCGTTGAGCAACCACAATTAGATGACTGTGCAGACATCTTTTTAGTTATCCATAGCATATGACATCTGCTGACCGAGTTTCATTATAGACTTCAGGGCCTCATGCTCCCATCCCTGAAGTACAAATTCTTGTTTGAGGGAGGGAAGGAAGCTACTACATCAGTTCCACGCAAGCAGTAGATTATATGGACTCATTTGCTGATCTTGGAATGAAGTATGCCTTGTATCCCAAGCCCGGGTGAATTTTTCTCAATCTGGAAGCACAGGGTAGCACTGCCTCCATGTTGACCTCCTGACTGGTCATCTAGTAAGCTTTAGGATTCTTAGGATTTTTGGTTCAGTTTGAATTATTGATATCATTCCCCATTTCCTGGAATATTATCACAGGAATAAAAACAATCTACCATTTGCCTACATCATCAATTTTTTATTTGTGTACTCTGCAGAATGACCTAGTAATGAAAATATACCAATGGCAAGAAAGGGGCAAGGGTTCATTACTATTTTGAGTTGGAGGTGTAGTAATTGGAGTTAATCATTTAAAAGATTAAAGGTTATTTGAGTTAGACTTGCCCAGTGTAGTTGGGAGAGGGGATACCCAGAAGTAATTGCATAAAGAGTCTTGTAGCAAGGGCCGTTTCCTTCATGAGTTATAAGAGACATTGTAAAATGACAAAACCAAGGAAGAATTCTCTCTCTCACTCTTTCTCCTCTATTTCTCTAACATACTCTCCCCCTACTCTTAGAAATCTTGAATACTAAGGATTGTATTCTTTAGCCAAAGATTGACATTTCTCTCCTCAAGAGACATTATTTTGTGTATATTTTTTACTTTGTTATTTTTTTACATAGGCCTTTGTTATAAGTGTCATATACACGATGCAGGGCATTTTTGCTAAAAGATGCATCCCATTATGTCCAATTTTTAGTCTGTGTGAATTATTATAGGGGTCTCGTAAAGAAGTTTTATCAATAACTTGGTTGTCTTTATGATATAAAAGCATATAATTCCAATACAAAAATATAGTTATAAATCCCAAATTAAGGTTAAATCATTTGAAACAACTTTTGGTAGCTAGAGAGTAAGCCAACATCATGCAACACCTCTGTGTAGGGCAAGAATAAAACCATGCTCTTGAATGATCAGGGAAGAATCATGAGTTTTCAAAATGTATTTATACAGTCTTTGTTCTACTTATTTCATTCATTACACAGAAAATGACTGGGCTCATGTTTTCTCTTAGGGACAGTGGCATACTGCAACTACACTGTCCTACTAATGATAAGATAAGGAAAATAAAGTCAGAAATCATTGTAAGATGATTTGGGAAGGGAAAGCTCTATGTTTATGTGTATCAGATGCTTGAAGATATCACAGAATGTATGATTTCCCTAAATACTTGAATGAACCAACGTATTATAACTGGTTGAGAAAACTAAGATCTATTATAGCATACATTAGGAACAAGGGACTTTGTAATATGACTGCAGTTGACTGGTAGGCCTTGAAAAGCAAATTAGTAACAAAACAGAATGTTTCCAACAGTGAGACACTGCTTATGGTTGTCAAAAAGCCCAAGATCATTTACCAGGAATGACTAGCAGTCATGCTCTATGATTTAGGCTTTCTCACCACAAGAGGTCAACTTTGGCAGGAACTATAGCTTCTAATATGCATTAATAATTTCTGTATCTAAGACATGAGATCCTTTACTTTGTTGCCAGTCTACAATGATGGATGGACTGCTGCCTGGTTGAATGATGAATCTAGGCAACAGTCGTGCAATTTGGACATTGTAGGCTTGATCAGCAGTTTGGTCCTACTCAATCTTTTCAGAGAATGAGATCTTACACCAGACATCCACATGAGTGATTCATACAGTTTGATCCATTGCTGTGACTTCCATCTGAGGGTCACAGATCCAAAAATGGATATCTTTAATTTACCAATCGACTGGTTTCTACAAATGTGAGGTCACAGACAGCTATTCTGGAAAAGCAGCACTTCATGAAAGGACTGGTAGCCAGGACTTTAATAATGGCTGGGTTCTCTACACTGAAAGAGTCAGCCACATCCATTCTGGAATTTGCACAGCTGTAGCTAAAGCTGGATGACGTCATTACCCTTCAGCTTCGCCCATCCGTCAATGAGATCAACCCAGACTTTCCTGATTTTCTGCTAAATGACCACCCCTTGGATCTAGCTTTTCTATACATGGAAGAGCAGAAGGTAAACTTCCTATATAGAGATACCTACAAGTGCATAAAGTCAAAATGTTCCAAAACTAGTGGTGTGATTAAATATCTCATTGATACTACACAGGTGATGCTATTGGGTTTTACTTTATATTTCACACGTATGTTTGAGTGGTATGCATTCCTATGTATAAATGAATTCACATGTGTGTGGCTACACTTGTATGTACCTGTATTTATAGGTGCAATTTTAAATTGTTTTTTATTAACTCGGATCATTCTTCACCTTATGTATGGAAGCAGGATCTCTCATTGAACCCAGATCTCACCTGCTGATCACTTTAGCTAATCTAGTCGGCCATCCTATACTGAAGATGGCTATACTGTCTCCAAACTCCCATCGACAAGGACTGCAGGCTGATAGTCACACCTGCCTGAGTTTTGCATTGGTTCTGGGATTCCAGACACTAGTTGTTATGCTTATGCAGTTTCTTTACTTACTGAGCCATTTTCTTATCTTGGCCATGTTAAATCAGTTCTTGTTAAATCATGTTCAAGCAGATGAGCACTCATTCAGACAGAATCATTAGGCTATGCCACAAGGTCTACCTAGATCAGAAGTTGACTGTTGACAACAGCTCAGTCATATATGAGACAGCAATGTATCTGTGCTCCTCAGAGAGGGGAGTATGCATGCTCCTCAGAGAGGGAAGTATCTGTGTCACAAAGGCAAGGGCACCTACTGTGAGGGACTGCCCCAAGTGAAGGCTGCTTTCCTTTAATAGTACAGATAATCCTCATCTTGTCACAGATATGTCATTGGCACTTGAGACCAAATGCAGAGAGCATATCACAGCTTTTTTAATCACATGGTTAGCTGGGTGTCAGCTGCTGAAAACATACTAATCTGTGACTTAGCCAATTTTTAGGTATAGGAGGATTCACAGCATAGGTAAACATTCAAACTGCTATGTAATTGATTCAATTAAAAGTTGGGCCTCTTTGAGTGAAATGGTGATGTCACACTTTGTCTTTGACTCTTTCAGGAATGATATTATGAATATACTAAAAATTGTCTCAAGAACCTGCCACTAGTGACTGACTTATGATGTCTTCTTGTTCTAGAGGAAGCAATGTTCTAAGAATGTTACTTATGCAAATATTCCAAAAAGACAGGCCAGAGGAAAAGACAGGCAGAAGAACCAATCACAAGAAGCACAGAAATGTTCCACATAGACTTGTCTGCTGCACATTGTATGGTTGAGTTACCCTTTCTGTGTGTTACATCTGTCTTCCAAGAAAACTCCATTTTTGCTTTCATTTCAGAATTCAAAGGGGTAAAAAAATGGACAGATTTAGATTTTTCTTAAGATCCTCAGTGAATCCTTTTCCTCTGAGAAGTATGTACGTGGGTGAGTAAAGTGCACATTCACTTAAAACTGAATGGTAAACAAATATAACAAGATCATGCAGGCTAAGTAAAAAGACAGAATATCTATATTCTCCAGCGTCACTGACATTAAGTGTATTAGAACGAATTTGTTTAGCCCTATGTCCCTTAAGACATATATTCCTTGATATTATAATGACTATCCGTTAATAGAAACATAAAATGCATAATGACTTATTTGCTAATAATTTGAGAGATCGTTCATATGTGCAAGAGGTAAGTTCTGAAGACTATAGAAACAGTATGATCCCTACCATTCGGTGCTGACCTGAGAGTCAATATTTTTAAATAAAAAGGAATTATTTGGAGCTGGAGAGATGACTCAGCAGTTAAGGGCACATGAGAGGCCTTACTCTTTCTAAGAGTGTGTTAGGGATATGGGGAGGAGTTGTGGGGAGGGGGAACTGTGGGTGGTATGTAAAGTGAATAAAAAATAAAATAAATATATAAATATAAAATCATAAAAAGAGCACTTGCTCCTCTTCTAGATTCTAGAAGGATCTGTGTTCAATTGCCAGCACTCACATGACAGCTAACATTCACCTGTAATTCCAGTTCTAGGCGATCCAATGTTATCCTCTGGCACCTGAACACCAGGTACTCCTGTGGTTCACAGAGGTGTATATAGGCAAAATACACAGACATATGAAATCAAATCGAACTTAAAAAACAAAAAGGTAAACAAACAAGTCAAAATTGTTTTAACAAACAGTGTGTCTGGGTTGTTGGCACATGTCAACAATTGCAACTAATATGGCCATTCTTTGCCACTTTGTAAATTTGTTTTTCATTTCTGAGTGTTTGATATGTCTCAGCAGGTAAAAACATTTAGCACACAAACCTTGGTATTTTGAGTTAGACTCCCCCCAAAGCCTATAGAGGCTGCTCTTAGCATTATCTGGGGAAATTTAAAAATCACACCAGACTCCTAGACTTGGTACAGATTCTTACCTAATTGGTCTGGGGTGGGGCTCCAGGCATAGATTTTTGAGCTCCCTCAAGTCATTCCATGTTGCAGCCAGGGGTGAGATGCACTGACCTGTATTGTGGAGCATGCCGCTGTGTGGTTTGTCGGGGAGACCATTTTCACAGAGCAGTTGGTGTTCTTGAAATATATGAAAAATAAAACTGAACAAAACAGTTTAAGAATTTTATGGCCTTATTTGAAAATTCAAAATGAAAGGTGAGAATCAAAAATGTGTCATTGATTTATTTTCGTACCATTAATTTAGCAAGGGTAGGGGTTGGGGTAAGGTGGTAAATCTAAAACATCTGGGTCATTTTCCAAGTTAAAATAGCTATGTCCCCACCAGGAGACTCTACTATTTGGAAAGGCATGTGGGAGCAGCAGGGAAAGATGTAATGTTTGAAATCCCTTCAGATGATTCTGATCCCTAATCCCTCCTTTGTGGAAAGCCATTAACTTACTTCTCATGCATCTAACTTGTTGGGACTGTCAGGTAGATGTCACAACTAGCAGTGGTCAGCCACAAAGTGCCTGTTCTCATTGTGCGATCAGGTTAATCATTCAGAGAACCACAAAATGTGAGCCTAAGAGAAAAGAATGTTGTTGCTTGGTAATGATACCACAAATTAGAGCAACCTGGGCTCAGAAATAGCCTAAAGAGTTTCTAATCTAAAAAAAATAAATAAATAACAACAGTGATAGGTGTATTCTGGGAACAAAAACAAATGTATTTTTGCTATTGGAAATAATTTAAAAGTGTGTGTGTGTGTGTGTGTGCGCGCGCGCGCGCACGTGCGTGTGTACACAAGAGTACACTGTGCATGAGCAGAGTTCAGAGGACAATTCTGGAGACTCCGTTCTCTCCTGGAGCCAAGGCTCTCGGGCTGAAGCTTAAGTCTTCTGGCTTATGTGGCAAGTGTTTATACTTGCAGGGCTCTCTTGCAAGCTCAGCGATTGAAATCTACACAGTAAACAACATGTTAGGAAATTTGTATTATCAGATTCTGGAAGGCACAGTTCTCAGCAATATATTTGATTAATACATACAAAGCAAACTCACACAAACCATGAATTTAAAAGTTAAAACCCACCTCATCTCCTCTCTGTCCGTTCACTGTGTGTGCTTTACATAGAAGGATAAGAGGCGAGTTATTGGAACCTTCCAGCCTTGCTATACCAAGTGTGATCCCTGGAGAAGCAGCTTCCTGTCACCCGGATTACTAAAGCAGAGAATCCCATCTGAAATGCCAACTTAACAAGAATATGACCTTAGACAGGACCCTAAATGACTTGAATGTGCATCAAATGTATAAGTTGTTTTAATTTTTTATTGATTTTTATTGAGCTCTACATTTTTCTCTGCTTCACTCCCTGCCTCTCCCTTCCCCTTCAACCCTCTCCCAGGGTTCCCATGTTCCTAATTTACTCAGGAGATCTTGTCTTTTTCTACTACCCATGTAGATTAGAAGTATGTATGTCTCTCTTAGGGTCCTCATTATTGTCTAGGTTCTCTGGGATTGTGATTTGTGGGCTGATTTTCTTTGCTTTATGTTTAAAAACCACTTATGAGTGTATAAGTTTTAGCCCTGTTTTAAGGACAGTTAATCTTCCTTTAAATTAGCAGCAGAGCCTGTAATGTCTATAAAGCCATTTTGTGAATTTTACAAAATAACACAAAAATTCAGTTTTAACATGATGAAAAATAAAGGTTTTACAAATTTTAAATGCTCACTTTACACACTTGAAAATAACCCTTACTACTGTAACATAAATTAATTCTCATCCTTCCTTTTGAATACAACAGGTTTTGTAAAGGTGAGCTGTCTATTGCTTCTTTGGTTGCTTGTAACAAATGGCATATCCTGGTTTTGTTCATCTTCTTAGCTCATTTTTCCACATCTGCTTCAGAAAATGAACACAATTGCCCATAATCTACTAAAAAGTAAAAGTACAGATGTGCAATGTGCTTTAGAGGGTTAAAGACCAAACCAAACAAATAGATCACAAACATAACCTCTACCTGTTCTTTATCTTAAATTGATGCTGAAAGATGCTGTTCACCAAGCTGCAAAACATCATGAGGGAAAGAGAGGGAGGTCCAAACTTAAGTTATAAAGAAACGGCCTTTTGTTCTCAAGCAAGGTAATAAAAATCAAGTCAATCATTTCCAAGAGAACCCTCCATTTTCATAATGACAGTAGGACTAGCAAGAAAGGACAATGCCAGCCAAAGAGTCACTTTTTCCCAGTGCCCAGCACAGCATCCCTTCTCAAAAGAAAGCTTCAAGCTTCCAATGTCCTCTCAGTATGGCCTCGGCTTTGCACGGAAACCTCCCTGTGAGAATGCATTCATGTTTTTTCTCACCTACTTAAATTTTGGGTATCACCAGGAGAAAGAAATCTTAGGGCTTCCTCTCACTGATCCATACTGTCGATATGTATTTTGAACTGAGGCCATTCTATCATGTACATGACATTTTTACATACAAGCAGCCTAAAGCAACTTTCTTTTTTCCCCCTTCCCTTTTTCAATGTGTAAAACACAAAACTTTAATATTTCCTATGTGAGTAATTTGAGTCTGGGTGGATAATTACATAACTGACTGAGGGTAGTATTTAGGACATGCTTTGAGCAAATCCTTGGAGAGCTATGCCAATATGTAGACTATTTGTGATATAAAGGGCCAAGCCCTAATAAAGAACATGCCTTATAAAGAATGCAGTGTGGGTCTGCCTGACTTGCATAGAAGCAGGGCTGCCCTCTCAAAGCAACACCTTGTGCCAAAACTCATAATAGGAGATGCTTGGCTCAAGGCCACTGTGGTAGATTCTACTGCTGTGATTTTGCAATGGTTTTAGAGCAATTTTCTAATCTCTATAAAGAAATGGCTGAAAAATGCAAACTGTTGAAAGAGAAACTAGACTAGCATGCTTGATCAAATCATATATATATTTGCCTTTTACTTTTTTCCAGATGATTGTTTCTCTTTTTCTATAGAGATATTGAGGGGATGCCATGATCTGACTTTCATTAGATCCTAATTTAATGATTCTGTTTTCCTAAGCATGTTCCAGTCTGATTGTGATTTCATGGCTTTATCAGGGGTAGAAGAAACAGACATGTCTGACATGCTGCACTCTTGGGAAACAGTAGGGGGCTGTGGGGATTGTTGCTATTGAAAGGGAAATTGAATGGGAATTGGAACCTAAAAAGTTATTGGTCTGCAGTTTATACTATGAGTCAAAATTAGACTATTCTGAAAGCAGCGGCAGTAACTACAGCGTCTAGGCTACAATTAAAAAACAATAGAAGGGGACGAAGAATTTCCTTGAGAGCCTAACACGGAATGTAACACCTATCATGGACCAAAGGAACAAATTCTATGAACAGTGTGTACCCTCATTTTGTATCAGGTTCTCCCCTCTGCCCTGCCCCAGTCCTTCCTCCCTCCTCTTCTCCCTTTCCTTCTGTGCTTTGTTGAAATGGGAGCTCCACACGGAAAGAAGCTTGTCTTTCACTCTGCCCCTTGCAAATGTTTGATAAGTGATTGTCTTCTAAATAAACAATTTATGAAAGAGCACTTAAGTAAGAATTTCTTTAAATTTTACAAGTAAACTATATCCTTTATCTCAGCTCTCCAAAGGAAGCTGAACTGACAACTTTCTTTCTTCTAATGCAGCGTGTCTAGAAGGGGTCCATCCTATGAACTCACACAGGGCAAGCTATGGCCTGAGTGGACACCCCTCCCTGCATACTGTAATGGTTACTTGTGAGTTCTTGTGGCGGGGGTAGTTACTTCTTTTAAAGAATGGATTATAAAAGCAGCCTCAGAGAGTCTATTCCTTTTCCTGCCCCCTCTGCCTTCTAGATTTGAAGTCATAACTTTATCTCTCTGACAATTATAGCAGCACAGCCAGGTTTGTGCAAGATAGACAGCCTTCAACACGCAATGCCAGGACCTTGATTTTGGAACTCCCAGCATGAAGAGCAAAAAGTGAAAAAAAATGTATTTCTGATCTTTGAAACTTAATTAAACATCTTTAATGTAGCTATGGAAATGGACTAAGACAAGACCGCTTTTTTCTCTCTGGATAGATGGTAATTTGTAGCAGTCAGAAGTGAAGGAATGACTAATCATATAGTTTACATGGTTTAAACACAGAACTGTGTCATGGAAATGATGTTGATAGTTTCCTAACAGACTATACCTTAAAAACAAATCTCGTAATAACTAATGATAGCATGGCAGGATTACGATCATTATTTTTTGTTCTTTGTTGAATTCAAATTGTAAGATTGACTCTCTAGGATAAAATTTATAAAAGCAGAAGTTTGTAGAATAAAAGCTAGTTCAGACTCAAACGTCGCCTACCCCCTTCCTGATCTCCATTTTCAATTCATTTCCTTTCCTTCCCACACATCCTTGCAAGGATATAATATTCCAAGCATTCTCAGGCTCTCTCCTGCAGATGTGAGCATGCATATGCTAATTCAACACACTTCCTTCCTACTCATTCCTAAATTCATAACATCTTCAGTATTTTCTAAACAAAAGCACTCCAGCTATCCAGATTACAAATACCGATATGTAGTTGGCAAAAACTTAGCTGCAGGGAAAGTACTTTTTTTTTTTTTTTGCCCCTCTGAAAACTTCTAAATTTCCTTTGAAACTGTTGAAGTTTTCATCTTCTTTTCTATCAGACTTTTCATCCAGAGTGTGGATGTTAGGAAAGGAAAAGATTAATATCTGATAAAAAACAAAGCAGTGTATTTTTACATAATTATTTAAAATGATTCCTAAATATAAAGAATGGTTTGATAAAGGATATGCTCAAGTGAGTTAATAAAACAATATGGAGCCAAGGCCTGAAAGCCATCTTGAAACATTCATCCTTATAATTACTTGGTTTTCCCCAGAAGACATTTGTATTGTTTCCCTTTCTCTGTCTTAGACTCTTCTTTGTTCATTCATTTATTCATTAATTGAATATTTATCAAGCACTAGTTTTGTGTAATGCACCGTGGCATGTAGAAAAATAGAAAGGTTATCATACTGAGCAATTCTCCTTGAGGAGTTTATGTTTTGCGTGTTAGATTTTATGTGTTTTAAGCTTTTGTTTTAAGTGTTATGTTTTAAGTTAAGTCCCTTAGAATTTTCATCCATAGTATGTGAATGCTAGGAAAAGAAAAGATTCATAGCTGATAAGATCAAAGCAGTGTGTGCGGACAAGTCTGCTAGCTACAACTGTCACAACAAAACAACCTGCTTAAACAGAGAAATCCATTTCCTCCAAGTTCTAGAGGTCTGGACATCTACAGGATAGCAACAGGGTTTGATGTAAAGGGGTCAATTGGTTGATATAGCCTTATATGAGATATAAAATACATGATTAGTAGAATCTTCCTTTATTATAATGTCTCCATTTTATCAATGTAGAGCCTTCCTTGTAATCTCATTTATCCATGATTACTTCCTAAGAGCCCTATCTCCAGTAATAGTCACAATGGAGCCAGAGCTCACATCTAAGGTTTTCAAGCCATGATTTAGTACATAACAACATTTTTGAATATAATTCAATGTGAAATCAGTAAAGGCCATTCAAACTTGGGAAAATAAAATTACTTCAGCTAGATTTTTAAACACAAAACTTGATGGATATTTGACAATGACAGACAGAAGGCTCAGTATGGGTTAAGCCCCAGGGTAGGAACACATGAGGATCTAGTCTCAGAATTAAACAGAATGGTTTTCCTGCATGTAAAACTGAAAAATAATGATAAGAAAAAGTACAATATAAAAAATTGATGCCAGTTTAGTGCTGACCACAAATGCCACACTAGCATCATTAGAATGCTTTATTCAACAAGAAATGATGAGCGGCTGAGGGTGTTCAGAGTTGCATGTTCGGTTCCAGGTGTTTTTGTAAGGCTGAGGTGATTGAAAGGATGCACTGCAGGAAATGAATTTGGAGACAAATAAATAAGAAGTTGTAACAGACAACTGGAGTGACAGTTAGGGCGTCAACTATTAAGTAGATAAAGTAGAGAGATGCAAGAAATATTACCAATGTGAAATGAGCAACATTTGCAAAGGGCTTAGATGTGAAGGTATGCAGGGAGAAGCTTCTGAATTTGTACACAGATATGGAGATGCTCCTCTGTGTATCAATACGTGTACAATGATGGCAATGAGAGGAAGGCCATTCAGGGCTCTCGGCTTCCACAAATATGTCTAGGTTCTAGCTGGCAGGCATGAATAGCAGGGATGGCAATGGTGAGGACAGATGGTTAGCAAAAAAAATATTATTTACTCTTTGTTAACTATAATTCCCGATAGCATCTTCATGAATTAAACTTCTGTAGATCATTTTCGTGTTCAAAGTATGGGTAAACGTTATTTGGACCAGATAGGAATTAGTTCATACTGTAGTGCAGTGTTTTTCTTCCCATACCTATGTATCACTGTAGATCATCATAAGAAAGTCCTTACTATCTGTGTGCAATATTATCACCATTTTGCAATCAGAAAACCGAGTGGCAAAGTGGTTATATGAGTCACCCATGATCAAACACCATTGTAGCCTAATTCCTATTTAAGGTCCTTAATGTCCTTAGTCTAGAGTTAACAACCCACTCTACTCTCTGGGTCTACCACACCAAATGTTGCTGTGTGTCATTTATAAAAGGAAACGTGTGTTCCAACTCCAAACTGGTTCCGGGATACAGGGAGTGTAGAGTGACGGAGAGGTTCCTTGTCTCCTGGGCTTTATCCTCTATGTCTGGTTGATACAGTGAGGTTCCACTGACATTGCTGACTTTGGGACTCCACTCCTTCTCTTTGGTTGGGATATCCCTATTCTACACATATTCTTTTACCACTAACTTAGAATTTCCTTTCATCTGTTTTAATGACATTAGAAGCCCGTTCTGTAGAACTGATCTTAATTCGCATATGAATTGCCCCCAATAGACTACAAATAATTCCAAAATACAGGCAGATAACAAGAACAGAGTTGGCCCTTCTCTCCGGAGGTCAGGCCTCAAACGGGCTGACTTTTTCACTTCTTCCTCGTTACTTCTCTGAGACTGTGGTGGAGTAGAGTTTATCATGTGCTACACTACACATGTGTATTAGCTGGAGTCCTCCAGAGGAGAAGAAACAATGGAATTAATATAGAAGGAAATTGGCTTTATTTTGGGTTTTAGGTTAGGGGTTGTCTGCACTGCACTCCGGTGCATGAGGTTTGATGCCTCAACAGAAGAAGTCTGGCACTACTGATCTGGAGGATTCCAGGAAACCCACAGGTCTTCAGGCCACACTGAAGGCTGGGCTTTGATGGAAGAAAATAATGTGTGGTGGCAGCAGCAGGACCACATTACAACCCCCACCAGCAGCAGCAGGAAAAACACTCTCACCAGGCGGGCAAGCAGCAGCAGGCAGGCTACCTTACATCTGGGCTGCCTGTTGTCAGGGCTACCCATGAGGGTAATGGGCAAGTTCTCGCCTAAGTTAATCCTTCATGAAAATTCCCTTATGGTAACAACCTACCCAGAGATGTGTCTCAGTTGATTTTACATCTTATCAAGCTGAAAGTCAAAATTAACTATCCCAGAATCATAATAAATTTAAGGTCAGTGGTCAGGAATATGCATAATGGTCTCATTCAGAACCAAAAATGGGTAAGTTTCTCCCTGGTACAGGTACCAGTTTTCAGTTTATATATCAAAGACCATTTGAATTTTTCTCCCTAGCAAGCATCCCCATTAGAACTCCTGAGTTGTAACAGGATAGAGCATAAAGGCCAAGGACTGACAGCTCCAAAGAACGTGAAAGATGACATAACTTAGCAAAGAGTCAGAAACTGCAACTTGTTTGAAGACCCAATGAAAGCCAGTTTTATATCAATAATCATTTTATATTGCTTCTGGGAGACTTGAATGAAACAATTCCTAAGAAATATAAACTATGGCTCCTACAACTTTGTGAAATCTGAATAAACAGCAGCCATTATAACATCATTGTCACCAACAGCATCATCTCGATACTTTTATTATTAAACAAAGCTTCACTTCATAAAAAGAACTGCCATCTCACAACTTTGAGCTCATTTCCAAAGGAAGCAACCTTCAATATAGATGATAATCATTAAATTTAAAGTTTACTCTGAACAATTCTAAATGAAGGTACTATGAAATTTTGCAAAGAGTAGAAAGAAAAGAAGAAAGTACCATAGGGTCTGGTGACATGGCCCAGTGAGTAATAGGATTTTATGTGCAAGCATGGTATTCTGAATTCAAGCACCCAGCAAACGCATAAAAAGCTGGGTATGGCTGTAAAAGACTGCCATTCTAGCACTGTGATAGGTGGGGAGAGGATTGCCTCTGGGAGTTGCTGATTTTCATCCTAATGCCAGGTACAGTGAGATACATTGTTTTAAAATCACAAGGTATACTGTGATGCAGCAGGACACCTAATGTTCTCATCCAGCCTTCCTGCACATGTATGCACACCACACATACACATGTTCATACACTACCACCACCACCCACACAAGACAGCAAACTAACGTACAAATACATTTAAAAAGCCACAACATGGTTAAGGATTTTTATAGTGAAGGCAGAAAGAAATCTGGGTTATACTACCAAAGTCAAGCAACAACTGAGTATTTAGTGGAAAGAAATAAACTTTAATCACAGATATTTATTACACATTCCAGTTTTCACAGTCAAGAGATACTTTTTAACAATGTCACTATAACTATGCCCACTTTACAGACCTTCATATGAAGTGCATTCTTTATTCTTTGCCATAATCATCTTAGCGAAGTACACACATTGTTAAATGGATAAAATATGCCTTAAGCTGAAGTCCTTACTGAATGACCTAGTTGGTGGCACCAGTGGGGTTATTATTAACTATTGTCAAGTGCACCCTTTAGAAAATCTTTCTACAGTATTGTGAGCACTGTGTCATCTAATAACTGTCATTATACAAAGCAGCAAACTATTGTTGTTAATGTTAGTCTGGCATTTCTAACCCTGTAGAATATCTATGGGTATGTATGGATCAAATTAGACTGTGGTACAAACAACTCTAAGATTCTGTTGACTTACAACCAAGCTTGAATGATTTACTTTCATTCAGTCAGTTAGGAAGATGTGGCTGCGATCCGCTTGTGCTCACACTCCTTGGTTCCGGCCAACATTGCTTGATAGCAAAGTAGGAGATAGAAAAGACATTCTAATTAATCAGGCATTCATTATTATTTCTTCCCAGTGTCTAACATTTTATTGGCAAAAGACAGCAGTGTAACTTACCATGATACTAATAAGGATGGAGTCAAGAGTATTCCTAAGGAAGAATTGGTAAGCATTTAAAAAAATAATAATATAATTTTTCATGGATGAAATTCAGAGATAAATAGAAGAATAATATATAATATGCAACACACCAATTCTTCTCCCTCACTTCTCTGGGTGGTTAATATATTTTTGTGCCTGCTCCCAAGCGGTGGTTCTCAGTAATTCTCTTTCTCAGGCAAGTCTCTACTCTGAATCTAGCAAATGTTCAAAATTACTTGGAAACATTGACATAGATAGGTGTCTCCAGTGGTGCCCACTCACGCTGTTGACAAATCTCTACTGCTGTTGTCTGCATTCATCTCTCCAGACATGGAGGTAGCAATTTGCTTTGCAAAATCTATTTTCTGATGAGCCTAAGAAAAATATGTGATTTTCAATATGTTACTCTTTTTTGTTATTCTGGATGTGAGAGTGTCATCTTCAAACTCTTCTCTATCAGTAATGAAAGAGTTCCCTCTTTTATTATAGCAATAGTTTCCCTGAGTAATGTTTCAGGCTTACATATGACATACTTAAGATAACTCTGTATAACATTGCTTTATTAAAACTGTCATTTGAGGATTTGATCTAATTTGTCTGATTCTCAATTTAGTGGTTAGACCCTGAATCTCAGGAAACTACCGCTTCTCAAGTTGAAATTTACATGACTAATCATGAAAACCAACCATCTTCAAAAGGTAAATTTTATATGGCTTAGAGTCCACGAACTGTCATTTTCACCCAAAAGCCAAAAAAAAAACACAATTTTGGAGGAAAGAGACCAAAATCAAAGTCAAGATGTAATGTTGTAAGATGTTGCTTGTTTGTCTTCTGGCTGCCCAGCAGCTCAGACCAGAAATAACCACACAAAAACTGTATAAATTAAATCACTGATTGGCCTATTAGTTCTAGTTTCTTTTTTGCTAGCTATTACATATTAATTTAACCCACCTTCATTAATCTGTGTATCACCACGAGGCTGTGGCTTACCAGGTAAAGTTCTGGCACCTGGGGGAAGGAAGGCAGCATTCAGTTTAGTTTCCCTGCCTAGCTCTATTCTTTCACCATATCACAGGCCAAGATAGTTTCACAGTGGTATTGACAGCATACAGAAGGGACTTCCACACCAATGGAACAGCAGATTTCTACTTTTGACTTAAACAGCACTAGGTATACTGTTAGAGTCACATACAAAAAGAGCCAGGCAAGGAATGGCTTTTACCTAATGGGTGATTAGAAGGAAATACATCAGATCAACCTGAAGACCATAAGAAGATTCTAATATATTCAGTTAGGGATGACCTTAAATAAGATAGGATTGTTTGAATATAATTGACCACTCATATCTTACAGTGTCCGTACCTCCTCTTCACATTTCCAACACAGAGAAAATGACAGAATTTTAAAAGTCAAAACTTTATTGTTAGAAAAAATAATCAAGAATGAACTGTAAACCCCAGTAAACTCCTATTGCCATGATTATGGAGGTAATCAAAGATTAATAATACCTTCACAGAAAATGGAGGCAGAAAGAACATGTTGACATCAATCTTGTATATAAATCAACAGGAGTTCAACAGTCCTAAAAAGCAATTTAAAATAAAATATTTCTCAGCTCCTGGTTTATATTATATATACAGTGTAACTATAAAGGTGCCATTTCCCACATTACAGATATAATGCTACCATGAAAATGTTCATTGAGACAATCACAAACATTCTCAGCAAAAATCCCCCCTCAAAAGTAAATTACCAATTTGGATTACAATACTTTATTTTGAGCCTTTACTTTAGAAGGAATATAGTATCTTCCATTATCTTCTAACATGATAGACAGTTAAATTTGTATTTACTACACTGCATGTAATCATTGATGTCAGCTGCAGCAACCAAACACCTCAATTTAGACTATTAACCATCACCTGAGACACTGTAGAGAACAAAAAAGAAGGATCTCCCTTGTCACACTTTTAAAATTAAGGAGAAATCATTGAATGTCCCTACCCTGAAGCTCCCCATATGAGAACTCAACATAGATAAATAGAAAAGAATTACTTAAGTATCGCTTGTTATTTAATTTCCTCATTTAGAACAAATTTTGATGGCTATTATGGAAAGTTAGTGGGAAGTGTGGATCCTCATCAAAAAGAACGAGTTAGAACTTCTAACTTGGTGACTACGCAGCCCTTAACCTTTTCCAGCACAGTTTCCCTTTCTCTAAAACCGAGTCAATGATATTACGACTCTGGAATGTTCTTAGACTCCAAAAGAAAATATTATTCTGTGTGTTTGTATTGAGCCTGAAGCCAAGTAGGCTGTTTAAGAGGGTGAACCTGAGGGGAAGAGCTCTATTTTTGCCAAAGAGTCCGACATTTTGTGATTTTACTGCACTGTGAGAAAATGGCCATGGACACACTGTTTGATTTCTGTGATCACTAAGAGAAGCACACTTTCTTCGACAAACTTAATGCTTTAATTTTTCACATTATTGTTGTATGTGTTTGGCTGCTAATTTCTACTAATGACTTCACCAACCTCCTCCAGTGGAAACCAACATTCATACAAATCATACATTTTTATTACCTTTATATCTGAAAGGGTTCTTTATTCCTCCAGACATAAACTGTCACCTTCTTTAGTGTAACCATAAACATTCTCTCTTCTAGCCTCATTTCTCACAGTAAGCATGCTGGTGAGAATCTTCAACACAGGGCCTGTTGCTGTGGCAACAACAGGTGTCCATCTTCTTCTCCTCACCTGAGTACTCTGGATGTCTAAACTACGTTTGTCCTGGCCTGGGTTTCATTCTTTGTGAATTTTGGCTAATACGCTTGCCATCAAGTGGAGGCTCAGCTTCCTCCACAGAGGTTCCAGGTATTCCATTCACGACTCTAGACTGATCTCTGATGTTCACTGAGCTTAGAGAGAGGGAATGCAGGCAGATGAGTTAATTCATGCATAATCTTCTTGCTTTTATGGTCTTCATTTACGGTCCATTATGCAACCAATACCATGGCTAAGGACAGAAACTGCTTGACATCTACTGATTAAAACATTCTGTCTAATATGCTGGCTGGCATCTGCTGTGTAGTGGGTACTTTCTAGTGTCCACTGATGTAAGACTTAAGGATGTGCATACAAAATGTCCATTGCTATAATCACACATCTCTCAATCTTCTGTCCCCTACCTTAAAAATTTGCAGTAAATCTGGTATGATTGTAGCTACAGGAGCTAAACTAAGCTGTCTTTACCTCTAAACTGTGAACAGAACAGTCATTTGGGTCCAGGTCCTCAAGAAGACACTGAATCCTAACCCATAGGAGACTCTCCTTGCATGTACACAGTGTGTGTGTGTGTGTGTGTGTGTGTGAGAGAGAGAGAGAGAGAGAGAGAGAGAGAGAGAGAGAGAGAGAGATATGCACGCATATCTGTGAGTGAATACCTCTGAGTGTACCTGCAGAAGTCAGAGTTTGAAGTCAGGTATCTACTATGCTCTGTCTTATTCTCTTAGACACGGTCTCTCAATGAACCAGTGACTCAGTGATTAACTAGGCAGGCTAGCTATCCAGATCCTGGGATCCTGTGTCTATTGCTCAAAGTACTGGGCTTACAAATGATTTTTACATGGGTACTGGAGATCCAAACATAGGTCTTTGTACTTGTATAGGAAACACTAAGCCCACTGAGTCATCTCCCAAGTACTAGGATAACTTCATAAAAATCCTTCCTTTCTGCACAAATAAAATACTTTTTTGGTGAACAAGCCATACTAGGTATAGAATCCTTCCAGATAAACTAGGAAACTACTTAATCTTCCTTATGAATCTAAAATTCTCCGAAGTGGCAAGATCACAGTTTAAGGGTACAAATATTTTCCAACTGGGTTTGATCTTCCAGGAGAATCTATGAATATTCTCGAAGCAAAGGGATAGATATTCCTCCCTCTCGTTGCTATAGGAATTGGAGTGTCTTATTCAGTTTATGTTGCCTGAACAAAAATACTATAGACTTGACTACATGAACAAGCAAGTTTTCTCATTGTTCTGGAGGGTAGAAAGTCTGTTGTAGTCACTATTTGGGCTGACATCTGTGGGATGAACCCAGCCTCAATGGGTTCATATGTTCCACGGTAGGGGCATGTGGATTAGAAATGTTAGGTAGAATAAATAGAGATACAGAAGAGATAGAGGCATAGCATAGTACTAGGAGGGCAACCCAGTGAACACTGAATGCACCCATGTTTATTTCTTATGATCTTTAAATACCTCAATCCACAAGAGGGGAAGAAAGTGAAAAAAAATTTTTTAATCATGATACAACGAACAAGCAAAGTGATTACCATCTTCAAACCCAGAACACCAAGTCACCACACCCTAGGTCAAGACGTCCTGTTAATAGCCACACCTTAGGTTAAATCTCCAGTCAATAACCTTGAGGGAGCAAGAAGTCTTAAAGTCTCTGCAGTCAGAGTCAAGCAGATCCACTTCTGTGGGCTCCCACAAAAGTCCAGGATCGAGATCTGTCACAACCAAAAATCTAAAGATAATTCTTCAGTTTTGCAATCATACAATACAGAGCTACATAGACTTCTCCCTTCTTCTTAGGGCACTCATCACATTGCTGAGGGTAATATCCACGTGGCAAGCTTATTCATAGTTGGAATTTATGGGGAGCAGTTTCCAAACGCTATCAAATATATAGCTGACTTGGGCCTTGCCGTATGTATCTGAGGATATCATAAAGAACCAACTACACTTAAGATTTAAAAGTCCTCAAGTTAATCTCCCATGACATACCTCACTTGACTCCTCTTGTCTTATTTCTTCTCTGCCCTAGCTTTATCTTTTAAATAATTTTTCCCTGTAATGTGATTTAAACTTGTTGATATTCTACCCTGTTATGACTGGACAGTGAATTTAATTTCCACAGGCCACACTTCAGTGGCAGCCAACACTCCCCTGACTCCTAATCTTTAAATCATTCATTTATTTCTACCTGGTGGCACATTTATTTATATTGCTGTTTTGTTTTCGTAAGTTAGTCTCTCCTTGAATCTATAAGATAATCAACCCATTGGAGTTAAATATTTGATATTAGGATTCATTCAGGTCCACCACAACACCCACCATTGTCAAATCCACACCAACTCAGCATGGGCTGCTTGAGCCAATGTTAGCGAGGGTAGGAACAGAAGTGACAAAAAACAGACTTTCTTTTTAAAGAAAATTAGCAAGAAAATCCCATTATCCCAGTTCCCATATCCCCATTAATTAAAGTTCTATGTTCTATGGTTCTTTCTTCTGAGTAACTAAAGTCCTCCAAGCAGATTAAATATACAGAGAGTTTTTCTTGATTTTATCTTCCCTCTTACATTCAACAAACATTGAACAAAGAGATATTACAATCTTCTGGTCAGAATTTCTTCTTTCTTCAGAATAATTTGAATAGATTTCACTTTGATACTAGTGAATAGAAAGCATAGTGTGCAGATTACCTTGAAAAAGGTCTCTTTCGGGTGGGGATGCTGTCTTTAATCCCAGCACAAGGGAGGCAAAGGCAGGCAGCTCTCTGAGTTCAAGGCCAGCATGGTCTACAAAGCAAGTTCCAAGACAGGCTCTTGAAAACAAACAAACAAACAAACCACCAAGAAAATCCTTATATGTGTAATTATTCATGCTGTTCACTGAAATATGAGCTCCTGGATTTCAGAGCCTTGTGCCTTTAAACTTGAGTATGAACACTCACATTGCAGAGGCTTACGCGTATGGTAGGTACACAGGCTTAGTGAAGTATAACCTACAAGATCATAATAACTCTGTGTGGCCAGTGAAGCTTCACATGGTTTAACATGCCTTCCTATTTTTGTCTTCACGTCAACATGCAACACAAGACAATTTCCATATTATAAATAGGAAGGAAGTATGTCTCACCCAGAAAGAAACAGCAATGCCCTTGAGAGCTACACTACACTAGGCATTCTACACTAGGTCTTGCCCACCCTTAATACCAAATAATCAACACTCGAGACTTTCTTGTGATTATTAGATTTCTATTAGATGAAAGGAATAAACTTCTTGGAGGTGAAGCCATCCATCCATGGTGAGATATTGACATGGGAACGCATATGTTTCTCAGTTCTAAGACTACTTTCATGCCAGCAGCACTACTTATTTATAAAACAAAGAAAAAAGAGACAGGATTCCTGAGCTTTCAAAACGTGCAGTCTTATTTAGTCATACAGGGCTGAGAAGGAAGAAAAGCATGGTCGACAGTTGATTCTCTTCTACTCAATACATTCCCACTCTGAAGATCATATATAACATAGCAAAGGTTTTAAGATTTAGTGTGCATAGAGAGTATAAAGTATATTTTGAAGAAAAAATAGCTTTCTATGAGTCCTTAAATTTCTAATACCCCAGTTGAGAGCTGTGCAGTAAGCTATGCTTACTTAGGATCATATGGAAAGAACTGAGTTCTATACATAATGCCAGCTTGAACCGAAAACCTGAGTAAGCAGCACGCCTCCCACACCACCAGACTAAAATAAAAATTATCAAAAGGAGAAGAGCTAGCAGCTAAGCTGATAAAGAGCACTAAATAAATAAACAAATAGAGTAAGGATGCAAAGCATACCAATTCTTTCTATAAAGTCACATTCTTTTCCTGGTCAACAGAAGCCCCATTTTGCAGCTCTTCATATGTACTTTGAGATCTTCTGAAAGCAGCTCACTGGAGACAGATCTGTGAGCAATGCCACAGACACCTCTTTGCATCATTCATTAAAAGAATATGTGAAAAACGGGGAGGGAGACAGGCAGGTAGAGGAGAAGAGCAGGCAGGCCTGAGGGAGCCGAAGCAGGGCAGAGGACAAGCCACATCGCAAGAAGAATCATGACAACGAAAAAAGAGAGCGTACATTAGAGGAAAGAGAAAAAAATGCCACTTCCTTTATTCCGTTCCAGAGAACCTGAGTGTGCAATTCAGCTGCATGCTTTATTACACCGACTTATCCATTTCTCCCCGGGCTGGACTACACAGAAGAAATCCATTAGGTCCATGTCAGTGCATACCCCAGAGCCTACCTTCTGCAAAACACAACACATTTCACATTGGGTAAACCACGATGACCCTAGAGAATAAATTTTTTTTTAAACTTAAATCAACCTTCGTGGAACAGCTTGTATTCTTATAATTTTTTCATTATGTGAAGGACTGCTGTATAGACGAGAACTTGAAAAAGGCACTATACTAAATAATTCATAGGAGAGAATTTTATTGTATGAAACAAGGCACTAATGCTCAACACCATTGGCCTGGGCTTAGTTAGAATTCTATTGTTAGAAATGTTTTTATTTTTTCATATTAGCTCCTGTTAACATGGAATTTAATTGTGAAAAAGGACTTAGAAACATTAGAATTCATCACGGGATGCCAGTAATCTGTCTCCAAACCGTTAAGATCACTTTGAATTCTGAGATGTTACCCCATATTCAACAGGTAAACAAGTTCTTTTCTCTACAAGTTTTCTTTTGCATCTCTTGAGTCTGAGTCCAGAGTCCATTCAAGATTGTCACTCTATCATTGGCTGTGCCTTCATCTCGCCTGTCTCCTGTCAGACACTCTCTTCTCTTACCAAGACATTGAGGGTTAAATTGTCCACTTTCAGGTCTTTAATTCCATGTATATCCAGATGACTTCCAAAATTATATTTCTAGACAGCTGTGCTCCCTCAGAATCATTTGCATTATATCCAAATTGCATTATTTTATAGAGATACACTAAACACTTCTATGCAAACTTGAGGTTTTCATGCCATCCTTGAAGCATGCCTGCTTCATGCCTTGTACTTATTTTCTCAAAGACTGGTCCCAGATTCACCTAGTTGGCAAGGCTGGATAATTCTCAGCTGTTTGCCTTTTGTTCAGATTACTACCACTGAGCTTGGTTGATTGAAGATGGAAGAACAAGGCGTCTCTGCAGAGGCCAACAAGAACTTAGCCCAGTAGTCAGTCAATCGCTTCATTAGCAGGCTTTTTTCTTCACATTGTTTAGCGTGTGTGTGTGTGTGTGCATGCGTGTGTGTGCATGCGTGTGTGTGTGTGTGTGTGTGTGTGTGTGTGTGTGTGTGTGTGTGTGAGAGAGAGAGAGAGAGAGAGAGAGAGAGAGAGAGAGAGAGAGAGAAATCTATCTCTGTGGTTTTCTGAGGATGTATCCTAGTAAATATTCAGGAAAGTCTGAGAAGATACTTTGTGTAAAACAATAGAAACAAAGCATTTTTCTAAGGGTGTAAGCCATTATAGTCTTTCAATGAAAGAGACATCCTGTAGTCAAAGCAAAATAAATGAAAATAATCTGTGTTACAACTGACAAGTCTGAATATAATCTGGAGAATTGTAATAGTTGAATTTGATCATTATGACTCATGAAAGTGGGTCAAAAGGATCAAAACTTGAGAAATTATTAATTTTTCAATGTCAAGTTTTCTTTCCTAGAAATCAGCGAAGGTATTACCATGCAAGCCACCTACTAATAAAGTAGAAATAAAATGTGTTGAAGATGGACAGTCTAGTGGGACTGAGAAGCTAACAGGAATGAGGTGGCGCTGAGCAAGATGTGTGATGTCCATCAACACATCAAATGTTGAAAAATCAGGCACTGGTTTGGAAGCCCAGAAATATGGGGTACTCAACAGGCAGGTAGTGAGCTAGCTTCCTAATTAGCTGAGTGCCACATAGAACAAAGGCCTCTCTATTGTGTATTCTATTCAACCAAAGTCCTCCAGGAGGACCTGAAATACTCAGATGTCTTGAAGAGAGCTTTAAAAACAAACCTAAGAGTTGCTTTTTTACCAGGCATTCAAAGGAAGTGCTAAAAATGATTGTCCATAAATTGAGAAGGTTTAACGCCTTAAAAAGAAACATCAACCATGATTTTTTTTGATACCCTAGATCTGTAGATTGAGAAATTTTTAGAGACCAAACTACATTGGCTCCAGCTGGGAGCAGACAGCTTGCACAGTGTGAGCCTCAAAGACACCATAATGACCGGCACACCATGCCTCAGCAGACACACTTCTCATGGAAAAGAATTTCTGTAAAGCAAGCAAAAACTACAAGCTATGTGGGAACATGTGCTAGAGAGTCCTGTATACGTGTTGGCTTTGAGTGGATTATCTGCCTGAATTTATTCCAAGCCGTTCAAATCATCGCAGATGTCAGAATCAGAGACCCCTGAAATGAATGATCTCACTTCTTTTCAAAAGATTGCTTGTCAGAGGGTGTTCACTATTCCTTCACAAGGGATGTGAGGAATTTGCCTTCCCTCACGGCTTTTCCACTAAGAATTCATCACACAGCCAACATTTATGAAATAATGAGGCAACCTCATTACATACTTTCTTTTGTTTTGTGGTTCTGGCTCCACAGAGCATGTCCACAATCTTCAATCTCACATTCTTTTTTACCTTTCTTGTAAAAACTTTTTGTCTACCTAATAGATCTGCACAATCTAGGGGGGAAACATGCTACCCTAAAACAGTGTTCTTCCTCTTCTATTTCCATTACACAATTATCTCACCAGCCATGAAACAATGTGAAAAACTCAATATCCCTATCCTCTTCTCTCTCTCTCTCTCTCTCTCTCTCTCTCTCTCTCTCTCTCTCTCTCTCTCTCTCTCTCTCTCCCCCCTTTACATCTTTAGATTTTTCAAACTAGAAAAGCACTTCTCCAATTGCAGCCCTGGAGACCAGTGAGCTGGCAGGATTACAGATGACAGCATTTCTTGGCTGTGACATTCACATCCGACTCCTACAATTCTCCTTTTCCAGGGCTTAACAGGAACTTTGAAGCCATAGTCACAACACAATAAACGCTAGTTCTTAGCCCTCCCTGCACTGTTGCTGTTTTGCCTGGGAATAATATATTTGTTTCTATTTCTCCTTTTTATCCTTTTCCATTTTATCTTTTGTGATTACCTGGAGAATTATTTCTCCCAATTCCAGCATAGCAGCTGCTGCTGTAAAAACTCTCCTGAATTTTATACTTGTGACAAAGAATCTTATGCTGTCATAAAGATACTCTTAGAGTCCCTCAACATTCATAGACACAGAGGAAAGGAATGCAACTGGGAACACTGTTGAAAAGAGACCTGAGTCCAGCTAAACAAACATCAGAGTGCTTAGATCTGGCCAGTGGTCAGTGCAGGGAGACCTAAAGAGCATTTAAAGCTATTAGATTCTCCATCATGGATGTGCATGTGTGTGTATGTGTGTGTGTGTGTGTAGTGAAGATATGTTTATTTACAAATATGTATACAGATTTATATATATATATTTTATTGCATATACATGCAATAAAATTAAAATAATGGTATTGAGTCAGTATCTATATCACATTTCAGGGTTTATTTACTTACTTTTGTAAAACTCTCTGAAAATCAATCACACAGCAACTTAACAAAGTAATATTATTCTTGTGGGTCATCTGGGACTTCACAGTCTTACATAAATTAACGCAAAAGCAAGTACCTCATTTATATAGCATTTCCAAACTGCCACTTTACAATATCCATAGTAGAACTTTCATAACGTTTATTCAGCATGACAATATACTTTGCTAAATCCCACATTCAATTTTTTTACCCTCAATGTTTGTGATTGGCCTCAATCTAAGGGCTCCCAGGCTCAGTAACGTCTTTAAAATACAAGACTGATTGCTCTGTGTGCTCCAAGATGTTTTGGTCCTACAAATAAAAATCTAGTTGCTACCAAATCAGCCTCAACTCAGTGCCCCTTATGTGACAAGAAGACTTACCTCTCCCAGCCTCAATCTAGTCTAAGCACTAAGAACTCAGTGCCATTTTTCTTGGATTTCTGACATGTAATATAGTATTTATTTCTTTTTGATCAGTGCTAAAGACGTTTTGTTTTGTATATAATAAAATTACATACGCATATGGAATCCAGCATTGTATAAATGTTGATGGAACGAAGGTTCTTGGAAGGCAGTCAAAGAAGAAAAACAGGGCAGTTGTAGTTTTAAAAATAATCCAGTTCTGTTAGCAACTTCTAATTATATTTATCTATTAAGAATATTTTCAAAATTTACTTTATTTAAAAGTCAAAAATATCTAAGTGGGAATTACAGTCTAAACTTCTCTAACTGAACCCTTTCTTAATGGCATTTTGGTAAATGTCTATACAGGCAGAGATAACAGCATCCTCTACAGTGCAATTGCACCAACAAGGATCAAACTGCCTGGTTCTTCACCATTTGATGATCATGATGATAAAGACTTACTTGATTTTAATTGAGAACAACCAAGAGACTAACCATTATTCTTCCATGAATGCCCTGTCCTAACCCTCTCTGTAGCCTGTCTAGCAAGTCCAGTTTTCTCATTATTAGCTACCCCAGTCCGTAGTATTTTCCAGAACTTTCTGACCCAGATGTCTTCTATTCTGCCCACATAAGGAACCATTTCATCATAGGCTCCCATCTTTTATGTACTGTATTTACATTGAATGATGTTTGGGCTTGATTTAATCCATGCAATCTGTCTTTCCATGGTTCATCCTCTTCTGGTGTCAGTTCTTCAGGCCGGGTCCTACTAAAGAGGAACCCTTTTGATCAGGATGAGGCTTCTCGCAATTTGATCTGGCCTATGTAATGGGATGTATTTCGGAAACCTGTTGTCACATTCCCAGTTCACTTCCTTCTGAGAATGATCTGGTGAGATGGGGGCATCAGGGTTGGAGGATGGCACTTTCAGGGACCAGTATAAAACCGAAGGGCCTTGAACCACTCACAGCTGTGTCTTCAAACTCACAGAGAATGACTTCTAACATCATGGCTGAGCCCTGGACCATTATTGAGGGTTTCCTTGAAAGTCAGTTAAAAAAACTTATAAAAATGTATGCATATAGCTCTTTCCATGGGGGAGAGAGCGCTTCCTAAAATTCCCACTATATTCCCTTTCTCACTGCATCGTCACCTGTACTTTCATCTTCTACCCGTTCTCCACCAGGGAGGTCACCAGTGTCCATTCTGACAGCCACAGACAGTGCTGTCCCAAGCAACATTCCCGTGTGTCTACAGATAGTTATGACAGTCACTAAGGGAGGCAGCCATTCATTTGTGGATTTAAGCATTTCTAATTTTGCTGAGAGTCATGCTTTAAGAGTTTGGGTGACGACATGGAGCAGATATTGATTGCTTATTTTCCTGCTTCATTTAGACACATTGTTTTTTCCTATGAAATTTATATAACAGTGGTATGAAGGAAGTTTTATGTATCAAAATATTTTTGTTTTATTTGAGGCTCTTTTTCTTGACTTTCAATTTTGTTGCTGTTAGAATCAAATTACACATGATTGATTCCATGCCATTTTTCTTGCTCATTGTACTAACAATTTTGTTATAGAGGATTTTTACAGCATCTAGAAATAGAAAATATTATTTCTTATATTTAACATTTGTTTACTTCTCTTTCTATGCAATTCGATTGGAAATTTTTATTCATCCATATAAAACTGATCTAATATATTATTGATGACAACTCAAAAGCATAGATATGTTGCATGTGTATTACTGGTAAATTTTAAAAAATAATTTAGGAAGTGTGTCATCCCCATCACTTTGGGATGTCTTAAATCTTTGAATAAGAAGACACATATATGTCCCTGATATGTCACCTTCTTGACTCTGCAGAACAGCAGTAACCAAAGGTTTATTTGACAACAAAATACACCCATGATTTCATAGTAGAGGGCTATATCATGGTGACAATATTTCACTGTTTAAGTTATCAGTCTGTGGGTACCACTGGATATCACAAAAGTTCTCTCTTAGCAAAGACAGCAGCCGTCTAGTTGCTGGGTTTGACTATTGTGAATGAAGCTTCTGAATTGGCCACAGAAAGGCATGGAAATAAATAGATAAATATATTTTTTCTTGTCATGCATGATTGAGCAAGTACCAAAAATAAAGAGGATAGATTTGAAGTATCTAATGATGGGTATAGAAAAAGTGAATTGGAAAGATACTGAAGGGGGGGCAGACGGAAACTTCAAGAGAATCATACTTTCTTGCTGAGCATGCAGTGCAGAGAGGTCAGATATCAGCACTAACAGCAATATTGTTAGCAAACCAAGGAATACTAGGAAACGACCATGTATCAAGAACAGCTTGTAAAAGAAAAAGATTTCAGAAACTACTCAGAAATCAAAGTGAAGCTATGTGGCAGACCAAGTATTTTGATAACTTGAGAAAGGTTGAGAGGAGTGTAGGAACAACAGTTACAAAACACCCCACCAGGATGGAAATATTAACAAACAGACTGGATAATCAAACCCTTGTTTTTCTACAGAAGTTCCTAACCTTATTCCAGGCAAACTCTGTCACAGGGTGATGTGCAGCTTACAGAAACCATGAGGCTCTTCCTGACTCTGGGGATGGAAAGAAGCAGTGGTTGCTTTCATTCCTAAGGAGCTTTCACATACATTTATCAGCAATCTATTTTTCCTCCTGAACAATCTCTTTGCTTCCAGAGAGTTTTCTTTATATGTACTATATAAAATTATAAATTTATTTTGTTAAAACCTTCCCCAGACCAAGATGTAAATCAGGATTCTAATGGAAAATCCGTTAGTGTGTGATTTTGGAAATGCCTTTCTTCTTTTGGATTCATTGTTTTAATCTATGAAATGTGGAAATACAGTATTCACTACAGAAGATTAGACAGGAAAAATCTATGAGCAGAGTTTTATATATGTCTGAACCTAGGTAGGAACTCAGTAAGACCTTAAGCTACGATTGTACAATTCATCAAGATTCTTATCATCACAGGCATGTGACTAGAAATACCAAATGTATTTGTAGACATGTGTTTCTTGTTTGATTTCATTCAAGACCTTGGTAAGTGTGGGCTCGGGACATGAAGAGCATGATCAAATGTGCTTGGACTTCTGGGATGCACCCAACTTTTACAGAAAGTGTAATGTTTAGTTAAGGGTGACACTTGGTGATTTATGATCAGTATTACCAAGAAATGATCCTCAATTAGTTCAAGTCGGAGATTCTGGACAAGGAAAAACTAAACTTAAGCAAAAAGAGGAACAAAGAAAAGGAAAGTGAAAGAGAAGAAGGGAGAGGGAAATTCAGTTTCAGGTTAGTAGAAGAATTTGACAAAGAACGATAGATTATTAGTTCATTTTACATTTTGAAAGTAATGAGTATTGATTTAAAAAACGCATTCTGTAAGGACAAAAAACAATACATAGCAATCGAGTGCTCGTGGTGTTCCCTCTCTTTGCTTCCAGACGACAGGTAATATAGACAAGAGTTGCTGTGTCCAGTGAAAGCGAACTATATATTTCCTTATATAAATCACCCTCAACTGGAGGATAGAATGCTGTTTATATCTTTTCACTAAAAAGAAGCAGAGAATGATATTCCAATATCCGATTTCTTCATAATCCATCCTAAGCTCCCAACTCTAGAGAAGAACATAATCAAACACAATGTTCAGGCTTATAATAAAGGGTTGTGGTTCAAGTCAACCCTGGCACTAAGAGTGTGTAGTAGAGATGGGTGATACTCCCTTGAAATATTGAAGTACGCTGTCCCTTGGCAGACAGAATGCTCGAATTCGCATTGCCAGCATGGTCCACAGTTCTTGGTAGAGAATTTAAATTGAACAGCATCACCCTGATACTACTGATAAGTTACCAGCAGAAGCAAACAGGAATAGAGCTTGGAAGAAGGAGAAATGAGAGTTCAATCCAGGACAGAAGTGATATGCACCAAATGTGAGGGGCATCCTGATGTTTGAATGATTTTTGCAGATGTGAACAATATGTCTGAGCAAATCAAAGAGCTTGTGTGGGATTCTGCTTGGTCAAGCAGAGTGGTCTTTATATATGCTTAGTCCTGCAGAGCTCTTGTGGAAGTTGCCAACTTTGACTCAGTTTGGGGAGATATCTTTGTTCCTAGCTGAACTCTAATTTTGGTCACCCTATAGATTTGTCTTTCCTAGTAAACTTTTTTTTTTCGAGACAGGGTTTCTCTGTAGCTTTGGTGCCCGTCCCGGAACTAGCTCTTGTAGACCAGGCTGGCCTCGAACTCCCAGAGATCCGCCTGCCTCTGCCTCCCGAGTGCTGGGATTAAAGGCGTGTGCCACCACCGTCCGGCCCTAGTAAAGTTTTGCATTTTACAATGATAATTGTCTCTGACTTTACAGCAATTTTCTTCAGATCTACCGTTTCATTGATTAATAAACTCAGAAAATGTACTACGTTCTGCTACACTCTTCTCACTGAGGAGTTAGAACTTCATGAGGCAAGTTTTGTCTGCTTGGAGTTTGAATATTTTCCTGTAGAATGCTTTACTTCAGTAAATTGTCAATTTTATATTAGAAATATATTAAGAACAAAGGTTTTCTTGTCCTTCTTTTAGGGAGTGAAGTGGAAGGGTGAGGCAGAGGAAAGGATGGAGGAAAACTAAATAACACCACGGATGTTTGAAAATGCCATAAGAGATCTTGCTTTATAAATTATATATACACATATATATGTATATATAATAAAATATGTGTGTATTCATATAAAAGACTTTAATAGGAATTACCTTGTACAGGGAACAAACTTCTTCCAAGAAGTCACAGATTAGCAAGTAAAACCTAAAGTTCTAGGTGTGAGATACCTCCCCTCATTTTGTCACTTGAGTCCCAGGGAATCCCAAAACAATTCAGGCAGTTTCCATTGTTCTTGGTTGTCCCCAGAGCTTGATGATAAAACCCTATTGCTGAAGACATCTCATATTTTGTCAAAAGGGCATGGACAATCAAGTTGGTGACAACTCGGGAGACTTCCCATTGCTGCTTAGCTTTCACAGCTCTAGAAGATGCTGCAGTCACAAAGTACCATCAGCTGTCTAACATTGTAGGGAGCTCTGGGAGCTACACTAATAACCGGTGTGGCAAGAGAGCTTGTGGATACAATATGGTGTAGACATTACGGGAGTAGCTAACTGCTTCCTGATTAGATTTAAGGCCTGCAACATGGGAAGAGAGAGGCATGCCTAGCCCTATAAACCTGACCAACAATTTATATCCAAAGAGTTCACAGATCTTAGTGGTAAACCTACTACTATGATTCTACTAAATGGAGACGTAACAAATAATTTTCTAATTTGCTTATCTCTAGTCCTAGAGTGATGTAGCTTTCAGGCTTTGTCAGTGTCTCTGTGCAGTAGGCGGTGGTTAATTAAGACACTTACAACTGATCGTAGTGAAGAGGATGTGTGTCAGTGGAGTACCCGCCACACACACAAGGCTCAGGGGCCATGGCAGAAGAGTGGCTCAGGGGCCATCGCAGGAGAGTGAGCAGAAAGATTGTAAAAGCCAGAGGTCCAGAGGACCTAAGCAAAACAGTGTCTTCTGCTGGATGTAATCCAAACACTAGTTATGAACTCACAGTAGCTGTGGCTGCAATGCAATCAGCATTAGACCACAAAAAGAAAGGTGG
This sequence comes from Microtus pennsylvanicus, assembly GCF_037038515.1. Lineage (NCBI taxonomy): Eukaryota > Metazoa > Chordata > Mammalia > Rodentia > Cricetidae > Microtus > Microtus pennsylvanicus. The sequence continues at coordinate 73,226,066 of NC_134585.1, read as the reverse complement.
GTTCATAATCCACACCCTTAACTGAGGAGCTATTGACAGGTGATGGCTTCTGGGAAATTATGAATCAGTTTTTGAGAGCAAGAAAGGATGCGGATTTGGGCAGGTAGGAAAGTGGGGAGGATCCGGGAAGAGTTGAAGGGAGAGAGGTCATAATCAAAATATATTGTATGGAAAAAAATCTATTTTCAATTAAAAAAAAAAAGAAGAGTGCCGCCCATAGTAGGTTCACAACACTCCAAGGAATGACCTCATACTCAGGATTTTGTGATCAGCACACATTAGGCTCAGCGAGTTATCTCAAAGAGAAAAAGGGCCTGACGTTGGGAGGTGGAGGGGTAGGGAGTAGGGGACATGAATGGAGGGCGTTAAATATGATCCAAATGTATTGTATGAAATTCTCAAAATGCTAATTAAATTATTATATTTAAAAACAATGACAGATCTCAGGCACCTCTTTTGACAACTTTCACTCAAGAAGGTATGGACTGTTCCTTGGCATGGCTTTGTAGCTGTATTGCTAACATGGGACACAACAGTCTGGGGACTCCAGGCCATCGACTAAAGTGGTTCAGGAGATAAAGTGGTGGCCATGTAAGTATGAGGATATGAGTTTTCACCCTACTACACATGTCAAAAGCACAGCACAGTGGATACCATTTGATATCCTAGTGCTGGAGAGGCAGAGACAGGGGATCCCTGGGAATCTCTGGCTAATTGGCCTAGCTGGAATAGCAAGTCCTGCAACAACCAATGAAAGATTCTCTCAACAGAACAAGGAGGACGCTCTGTAAAGAAAGACAGGCAAGGCTGATCTCTGGCCTCCACAGTGTTCACTTGCACACACACACACACACACACACACACACACCATGCTGTACTCATTCTACAAAGAGACCTCTAGGGTACACCACTGTTATTTGTGTTCCCAGGTCATCTTGAAATTCCTGTTGAGCATCCAAACTGCCTAGGCTCCCACAAAGCCAGTGCGTGCAGTAGGATCAGAAACCCATTGCCATTGTTCTTGAGTTCTCAGTAGTCCTCATTGTCTGCTATGTTCAGAGAGTCCGGTTTTATCCCAGGCTTTTCCAGACCCAGGCCAGCTGGCCTTGGTGAGTTCCCAGTAGAACAGCCCCATTGTCTCAATGTGTGGGTGCACCCCTCGCGGTCCTGAGTTCCATGCTCGTGCTCTCTCTCTTTCTGCTCCTGATTTGGAGCCTAGGCAGTTTGGATGCTCAACTTACTAGACCTGGATGGAGGTGGGGGTTCCTTGGACTTCCCACAGGACAGGGAACCCTGATTGCTTTTCGGGCTGGGGGGAGACTTAATTGGGGGAGGGGGAGGGAAATGGGAGGCGGTGGCGGGGAAGAGACAGAAATCTTTAATAAATAAATAAATTAAAAAAAATCAACTTTTGAAAAAAAAAGATAAATAAAAAAAAAGAAATTCCTGTTTTCATTTCACTTTATATCTCCAAAAACTGTTATTCATGGTCCTGGGTCTTGGGGTAAAAGCAAAAATTAAAATATTCCACAACAATTCATGAAGTCAGCTTTGACCCAAACAAATGGAATCAAATTATTTTAGAATTGTGAGAATTTAATCCAGGTAGTGATTTCAAGCATGCCATCGTCACTGTACTGTTTGCGTCCCCAGGGCCCGAGTCAATAGTGGATATCCACGTCTTCCACTACAGAGAACACATCCCCTGATGCATGGTGGTTCATTAGGGGTTTAGAGAAGGTGCTAAATACTCCATGCATGTTGAAGTAAATGGATGACAATATTAAGTTTGTTTGAGATATGAAGTGAAAATAATAGGAAAAAATAAAATAAGGTATATGTGTTAGGAAAAATTTCTAGTTGTGAGTCATGAACTGTGTTTTGGTCTCTGTAGATATATGCCTGATTACTAGGCTGTAGAAAATAAATAAAGGTCCCATTGGATAGTCACGTTGGAAGTCAGAGCTTTTCTATTTTATCGATCATAAGCAGATCGGTGACACTGAGCACAGTGCCCACTGGCTCGATCATGGCAGTAAGAGGCGAAAGGTTGATCAGAGGACCCACTTCTAGTTGAAACTTGCCACAACCTAGGCTTCAGGGGTCACAAGTGCCAAACGATGACTTTGACGTATGCAGAATCTGAACGCTCAGATTTGGTGTTAAAAAAAAAAAAAGAAAACTGTCAGACTAGCATTTGTTACACATAAAAATTAATGGAAAGTGCAGTTATCATTAATAATACAGCTGTTCCAAAGAACCAAGTGTCGAAGCTGATACCTTTAAGTGACAGAGATTCAAAATGCAACTCGGATCACGTTCCAGGAGATTCCAGTGTGCTTAGTGTGTGTGCACTATGCCCATCATTCACTCAGCACCTGTGGCTGCCAAGTGTGCAAAGACAGACTCACTATTTTCAGTGAGTAGTGTCAGGTAACCAGCTATAAAAAGGCACAAACCACGTTTGCTTCGGGTGCCATCATTCCTCTGTGTTACTGGAGGTTATTCAGTCTGCTATAGCCAGAGACTTCTCTGAAAAGAGAAGGAAGGAGAACTCTCTACAGGCTGTGTGGCTGGTCTCTGGGGGCTGGTCTTTGTGTGGCTGACTTCTCTGTGAAGAAGTCAGCAAGATCCCCAGTGTCCTTAATGTCAATCGCTTGTCTCAAAACACTTAACATTTGTGTCCTTGTGTTATTCGAGAGGGAAAGGCCTCTTCCAGCATTTTCCAACATTTCAAAATCTGAAATTCCATTTTTAAAAAGAGAAAGGAAAAGATCATTTTCCTTCCCACCAGTCTAGTCTGCATATTCAAAAGTTTCAAATTGGCACTTCGTTCTTTGCTTTAATTCTCCAAGTTATGACTACTTTCATCATCATCATCAATTTTAATGAATGGTTCCCTTCTGAAATCAATAAAGGAACAGGAAATCTGGGTGTTATACAAACTTTACCCACAGGGGCACTGTTGACTGGCAGAAGAAAAGCCCAGCACTTCATTGCAGCCTTCATGGGAGGGGGGTTTCTGATAGTATTCATCTGCCAAAAATGGAGGAACATTCCATCTTGTGCTGGGCAAATTGGAAGCCTGGTGCCACAATCCTGGAAATGGACATCCCTCAATCTGCACAGTGTGTCTGATTTTGCCCCCATTGAGCAGCTCTAATAGGTGTTCTATAGACCCTGCAGGAGCTGAATAAAGACTAGCGGGCTGGGGAGAAGGCTGCTGTGGGGCTGCGTGTGCATTAAACACGGGGATGATTGGGCCAGCATGGTGAAACCCCAGTTCCCCAGTAAGCTAAGGTCTAGCTTTTAAACACCATTTGTATTTATTTACCAATACCTTGCTATTTTATTTATTAAGTTTGTCACTGAGCCCTGTTTTGCATATGCTAGCACTTGTTCATGCATGCCTTATGAATATAGAAATTAGCATCTCATTTACTTGATAATTAGGCCAATGATAAACAGCTGTTTGGTTGCCATGTAGGGCGAGATTTCTACCCAAGTTACTTATCTGCCATACACAATAGCTGTGAAATCCTTTGCCATGCTCTCAATTACACAAAGCAACAATGGGAAATAAACTTTTCTTTTGCACATTTGCTTTCATTGTAATTAAGATCCAAATTTGTGCTCTGCTTTTGGGGAAAAAAAAGGATAATGTGGTGTTGCCTAACAGTCTTGATCAGTGTATACTTTCAACTCAGCTTTTATGCTTCTTGTGCAGCTCCAATGTTCCAGGCTGTGTATTCAGCTGGCAATGACTTCTTCCTCATCTTTATATATTTATATAAATTGGGGGTTCTTCTCTTATTTCCCTTTCATTATATTATGTATTGATCTTCACTAATGTCTCTAGCTTCCCAATTTACGTAGGGACTATCGTCTTGCAGAAAGGTCCTTTCCGAATTAACTTATGCCTGCATCTTCTCTTGTTTGTTTCCAGTAGAACTTAGGAAGAGAGGCAAGGAATGCGATGAGAGTCATGGAAATGCTTCCTTTATTACTAGGAGTGGCCAAAACCGCATTCATTTCCAACAAGGAGAAGCAGAGAAGATATTTCTCTTTAATTCACATGGATTTAAAGCTGGGGATGTAATTAAAGAAGAGAGAGAAAAAATAAGCAAATGTGTCTCTCTAATAAAAACGAACTTGATTCTGCATTCACAGTAAAGTCATAGAAGATAATTTGAAACTTGAGTTAGCTTCCTGTAGAGAAAGATAACAGGCAGCAGACTAATGGGTAATCAATGGCCAATTGCTTCAGGAAAGAGGCACCCCACAGAACTCCCTGGAAATTAACGTGCTCCATAGGAGGAACTGGGAAGAGCCTTAAGACGACCCAAGGGAACCCACCTTTCTTAACAAGGAAGGGAGGTCTGGGGGTCCTGTTTTGTGCTAATCAAGGCCTGGAGATGAACCGCTGTCTTCGTTTACGTTTCCCTGTGCTGTTCTCTGAGGCACTACATTAAAAACAATCTTCCCCCATGATTTCTGGGGCTGTAGTCAAGTATAGTTTATGTGAAAGTAAATCTGGAAAGATTACCTTTCAAAACTGCCAGATGCTTCACATTTTCTGGTAGAAATCTGGATTCCAGGTTGGTAATGATATTTCCTGCTGTGCTCAACACTCAATCAGAGCGTGTGCTTCTTGGTGGACAGTACAAGGACTCCCAGGCAAACCTGGCAGTTTGGCTCTCATATTTTTCCAATCCAGCTAGGGGACATAAATTTAAATTCTGGGCCCCCCAAGCTAAACTTCAGAAAGAGTTTTGTTAATTTTAGATCTCCTGCCACTATGGTCCCTCCTCTCACATCTGCCCCATACAATACAATTTACGAGATTTTATTTATACCAATGAATAAAACATACCTCCTTTCATGGAAAAATAAATTATTATATTAGTGATATAAGAACGTTTAGGTTCTCATTGCCCTCGGCTTTCCCACACTTAATATTCGTGTGCTTTTCTCTATCCAATTTGAAATAGCACCCTCTTCCCTTTCTTCCCTAATCTGTCTTGGTTACTTTATACTATTTGTACTGGTTCATTGTAGATGCTCTAGACAAAGATTGGCATGCTGGCTCACTCATTTTAAGGCATTGGACCTTGACATAACTTTTAAAAGTGTATTGAATATGCGGCTTGTGTTAATAAATTGGAACTTCTGTCTCCTAGGATTAGAAGAGATAATGTACAGGAAGTATTTAGCACTGGGACGCACACAACACCAACTCAGTTAACACTTGCTGTTTTCTCTAACTGAAAGGATTTGGAGAGCAGAAGCGTAGTATATAAGGTAAATGTGCTCGTGTGTGTGTGTGTGTGTGTGTGTGTGTCCTGGCTGCCAGGGTTCAAATCTTCACTTCCCTTTCTGCTAGTTGTGTGGTTCTGTGTCTTAGAACCTTAGTACCTAAGCAGGAATAACAACTTCTGCTGCTGAAGTCATTGTGAAGATTAATTGAATTAATGGTTGGCAATTAGTGAACTTATATATTGTATTAAATAAGCTCATATGATTCTTGATTGAATGGCTTTCCCACTGTCATTGTAGACTACATGGGACTCTTCTCTTTTTTGTAATGTTTTTATTGAGCTATATAGTTTTTTTTTGTGCTCCTTTCCCCTCTGCTTCTACCCTCCCCCATGATCCCTATGCTCCTAGTTTACTCAGGAGATCTTGTCTTTTTCTACTTCCTTTGTAGATTAGATTCATGTATATATCTCTTAGGGTCCTCTTTGCTGTCTAGGTTGTCTGGGATTGTGAATTATAACTATTTTTTTTGCTCCATGTCCAAAAGCCACTTATGAGTGAGTACATATGATATTTGTCTTTCTGTGTCTGAGTTACCTCACTCAATATGATGTTTTCTATATCCATCCATTTGCCCACAAATTTCAAGATGTCATTATTTTTTTCTGCTGTGTAGTACTCCATTGTGTAAATGTACCAATTTCCCTTATTCATTCTTTGGTTGAGGGGCATTTGGGTTGTTTCCAGGTTCTGGATATGACAAATAATGCTCATGGGACTCTTTTTAAAGCAGTGGGAAACATATCAACAGGTACTTCCTGTATAGTAGTGTTATCAAAATCAATGATATTTACACTGGGCAGTGGTGGCCCACACCTTTAATTCCAGCACTCAGGATTCAGAGGCAGGCTGATCTCTGTGAGTTCGAGGCCAACCTGGTCTACAAGAGCTAGTTCCAGGACAGGCTCCAAAGCTACAGAGAAATCCTGTCTTGAAAAAACAACAACAAAAATAGTGATCCCTCATGACACCAATCATCCATTTAAGGCAAACAAACAAAGCAAGCTGAGAACTATGAAGTCATATACTACGGGGTTTTGTCATCCATTGAGCTCTGGATAGTTTTTTCTACATCTCCTTGTTCTTCCAGGATTTTTTTTACCCGTATTGAGTCTGTGACTGTACTGAGCATTGTATATTAAGGGTATGAGTGTCTGGCTACTGCCATGCTTCTTGAGGTATTTCTTACCTACACATAGTAGGCTGAAGCAGAATAAGAGAAGCCTGGAAAATTGTATATGTGCTGTCATTTCCCAGATTCTGGGTTTCTACTAAAAAATCCAGCCCCCACATTTCTATCACAGTACTGTTATCTCTGGCATATTCGTGCTTTGTGCTAATGTATATGTATCCTTTTCTTAGCTGACTGGCAGATTCCTCAGGTTCCTCCAATCCTGTCAACTCAACACTGTCACTCCACTGTGCCTTCCCATGACATTCACTTACATCTTTAGATTATGCTGATAAAATGAGCTAGGATTAGACTTGATAGTAAATACTAGAAAAATCCATAATAATTATCCCTCAGTCAAGAAGCTGTATTCCCGTCCTACCCACACCACATATGACATGCAGCGGGCTTGGTGATCCAAGCTGCCAAGAACCTCATCTCCTTCTGTCCTATTGACACTTAGGACTTCAGACCCTCGATCATCTCAAGGCCCCCGAAACTGTTGCAACTCCATCTATGACAAGTCCATTATAGATGACAGAGAGACAAAAGAACCTAGCCTAGTCCTTGAAAGTTCCCTAGACACTGTAGACACTGAACACCAGACACATTCTGCCAGCCTGCTGGAGGCCAGTGGATCACACTTAGACATAAAGAAAATAGACCCTTTGTGCTGAGATGGTGGGAGAGGGGATGACTAAAATTCACAGCTGTTGACTCAGCACCAGGTAGCAGACATTGTGGAAGATTCAGCCACCTCTGCATTAGCTGGATCCGCTTTCCAGTTCCAGGTTCTGGCCTCCATCATGTCCTTTTTTGTTTAATTGTTAACCTTACAGTGAATTTAATTTGACACCTGCCATTAAATATAGAGAGAGAGTTTTAAAAATTAAGAAGCAATGATCCATATAGCCCTGGATAATTTATCTTTTATTTATTAATTTTCACAAAATAGTCTTTAATGACCCATCACAGAGTTTTTAAGGAAAGTAACAAATAAGTAGAAGTACATAATTCTTAAAATTCTGACTGATTTTACTAGTCACATATAAGGATTATAGAAATAGAGCCGGCTGGTGGTGGCGCATGCCTTTAGTTCCAGCACTCAGGAAGAGGCAGGTGGATTTCTGTGAGTTCAAGGCCAGCCTGGTCTACAAGAGCTAGTTCCAGGACAGGCTTCAAAGCTACAGAGAAACCCTGCCTGGGAAAACCAAACAAGCAAACAAACAAACAAAAAAGAAACAGGCTAGGCATTAGTAGAACATAACTTTAATTTCAGTATTCAGGAGGTGGAGTCAAGCAGATCTCTGTGAGTTCAAGGCCAGTCTGATATACAGAACAAGTTCCAGAACAGTCAGGAGTACACAGAGAAATGCTGTCTCATAAAAAAAATCATTAATTAGTTCGTTAGTTAATTTAGGAAATAAATTCAGGCTAAATAGGGTAAGCTATATGCCACACGTAAATGGCCACTGAAGGGAATTCCTGTGGTTTATAGGCCAGGGCGGTTGACCAGCAACATGCACTTAATACATAGTCAGCATATCCCCATGAAAAGAACCAGCTGTTAAATGTAAATCATATAGGCCTATTTTAACACTGCATTCATTCTAATTATTTGATACACATGCATTGTTTGTGATGATAATTTTAACAGGTTGCTGTAGAGCTTCGCCAAATTCAAAAATTCAGCTTCCTTGTATATAGTGTCACCTACTAGGAAGCTGAATTTTTTAATTTGAATGAAAGAACAATGAGTTATCTCAGACTGTGGGCCAGCCTTGTTCTCGCCGTCACAATATTCTTGTTTCCTACGGTTTCTCCAGGTTACGTACTCACATCTGAAGCTTTGCAGCTAAGAACATCAGAAGAGCGAGCACGAGTCATTTGTCTTCCTGTTTCTGGGTTACTTCCCTCAGTGATCTTCTCTAGTTCCATCCTTTTACCTACAAAGCTCATGACTTTATTTTCCTTCGCAGCTGAGTAGTATTCCATGGTGTATATGTGCCACATTCTCCTCACCCATTCTTCTGTTGAAGAACAGTTAGGTTGTTTCCATTTCCTGGCGAGCATGATGTGAACAGCCACACACATGACTAAACAAACATCTATGGTGAAGGAGACTAAGTCCTTCGGTACCATGCCAGGGAGGGGCGTACCTGGGTCATAATGTAGATCTGTGCTCGGTGTTCTGAGGAATCTTCACACACATTTCCATGATGACTGCCACAATTTGCCACCCCACAAACAGTGAGTGGGGGTTTCATGCTCCCTTCACAATTCACTTCCAATGTTTTGTTGATCTTTACCATTTTGGCTGGGGTAAGATGAAATCTCAAAGTTGTTTTGATTTTCACTTCTCTAATTTCTTGGGGGAGATGAGAATTATTTTGAAATTTTTTTAGTCATTTGTATGCTTCTTTTGAGAACTCTTCTCAGATGACAGGCCCATTTTATGAATGGATCATTAGCTTCATTTGAGTCAGTTCTTTTAGTTATTTATATATTCTTGGTATTAACCCCCTCCCATCAGTTTTACAGCTGGAAACATTCCCATTCTGTGGGCTTCCTTTTTATCCATTGTTTGTTTCTTCAGCTATGCAGGAGTTTTGTTTTGGTTTGGTTTTAATTTTATGAAATCTCTAATGACAATTGTTGGCTTCAATTCCTGGGAAAATGAGGTCCTAGTAATAAAGTCTTTTCCTAGGCTCATGTCATGTAGAATATGGCTATGTTTTCTTCTAGTAGTTTCCGTGTTTCTGGTTTCACAATTAGATCTTTGCGCCATTTGCAGTTGATTTTTGAGAGCTGATAGATATGGATCTAATTTCATTCTTCTGCATGTAAACATCCAGGAAAGTGAAAGCAACCGGAAGCAGGGTAGAATAGAGAGGGAAATAGCAGGGCATAAGTGAGTTAAAGGGAAAATGAAACCTTTTAATTATGGAGGGGTTAGAGAGATAAATTAAAAAAGGCTAAAGAGAAAAATTGCAGTAACAATGTCTGAAAAATTCATAAGGAATCATACTAATTGTTATCTATATAAATAATTATAATGCATATACTTTGGTGTATACTTACACATATATAGTTAAATGTTAGTTTTCCATCTGTGCTGACATTGCCCCTCTCAAGAACCATAGACCACTTAACAAAAATTCTAACATTAGAAGCTCTCTTTTAATTTGTTGGTCAGGGTTTTCTTAGAGACTCTCAAAACATGATAGAGTATTGATATTATCCCTTGGTTGCCCCTAGTGATGGAAGATAAGTTCTTATTTGTGAAGATGCCACGTACCTCAAACACTGGGCCCAGAGGCCACTGAGCTATAACTGACATGAAAGCAGAGGACCAGCTTCCATGGTAACAGAGAACAATAAAAAAGCAGAAGAAAATAATAAAAAGAAAAAGTCCTATGCAGCAATGACACCCATGAACCGTAACAATCACCAGCACGTCACAATAACCCTAAAGGTGCAATAGCAGCACACATACTTTGGCAATAATTGTTAACTCTTTAATTGGACCTCAGATCACACAGGGGAAAATCATGTCTGGTACTGGAAACCTAGCCAACTATCCAGGACTAGTGATGTCATAGACCATGAAGAAGGTCCTATGTCTGCCCCTCTACTGAGTCAGCACAGTCTCTGACTGCACTCTAAATATTTGTCTTATAAACATGGGTGTCATCCTCACCCCTCATCAAGGAAACTTCTCTTGGCATTAGATAGAGATCGTTACAGAAAACCACAGCCAATCAAAATGCAGAGTTGTGGAACCCAGTCCCAACTGACACATGGACAACATACTCCTGCACCCAAGGCTCAGGGGTCACTGCAGAGGAGGGGCCAGAAGATCAGGGAGTTTGCTGGGATGATGGTCACAAACATGACCTGCATAGGGTCTCATTCTATGTGTTCATATGGAAAAAAATAAGGAAAGTGGGTGGAGAGTCTTGAGTTTCAAATTAAAAGGATGCAGAATATTCTGGACCATATTCATCTTTCTTCCCCCCGATTGAGATAACAAAGAGGAAGATAGCTTCTGGGGTGCGGCTTCTTTCAGATTCTGTCTTTTAAGAACTTCACATCTCATATCGCATCCTCTGGATTTGACGACAGTGACATTCACAGACATCCTGGTATAAATGAACTATGGGATACATTCTCCAGACAAAAGTTTGACCAATCAAAAATCCTTCCTTCTCAGGCATTTGTAACTGGGGCTGAGAGGCTGTCAATCATTTCCTTTCTTCAGTGTGCAGAGATAAAAACGTCCGACTGTAGAGAGAAAAAGTGAGGCCCATCTGCTTGAGGAACAAAGATATGAGATGAAGGGTTAGAGTGCCCTGGATCCCCCAAGGCTTTGCGCTTCCTGCTTGCCTCATTTCTTTCCTCTTTGCTTGCATTGGCTCAATTTGATTTCTGTTATTAAATGTAACCCAAAGAACCTTAACTAATTCAGAAGGGAAACCGAATATTAAAAGAGGCAAAGTGGGAGAAAGACTTCTAAATCAACCTGCTGCTAAGCAGAAATGAAGCAGGAGAGCAGAAGGCCCCAGAGACCCAGTTCAACCCACCTGTCCCCCTTCTAACCTGTCCTAGTTCAGAGAAGAGATGCCACTGTAGCCTTCCATTACCCCGGAAAGTACTGAATTGCACAATTGTCTCCCATGGAGGTGTTCCAAGCCCTTGTCCCACCAGTACAAGGCCTCCACCCTCCATCCACGATTGCAGGTGGGAATACCCTAAAAGCTCGAATGTTTTAAAGCAAAGATCCTTAGAATAAAATGCATGCAGATGATCTGTATTTGGCATTCATCCATAAGCTTTCAATCACCTGTGAGTTAATTTTTTCCCCATATGTTTTTCATTCATTTACATTTAAGATAGAAATGATTGGCCCTGAGCTCCACTGATGAGGGCTGAGTCAGTGGTGCTTCTCATTGTGATCTCAGCTCTGTGGAGATCATATCACCCAGATGATGTTCCAAAAAGAAAAAAAATGGAGTCATTCATGGTGATGTCTGAAAGCATCACTTCATAAAAGTATAAAAATTCTTTTTCTTTCCCTTTCCAGCAAAAACATTTAAAAGGACAAATATGTTTCATTGCTGTATTTTGAATTCACCTTTTTATAGTCGTTTGCTAAAAAAAAAAAAAAAAAAAAAAAAAAAAAAAAAACCAACTTCCTAACTTTAGGACAAAGATCCATTGTTTAAGTTTTGGAAATCCTATATGCATGTATATGTGATATGTATGCTGATTGTTCCTTCTGAGATCCATGGAAACACAATTCAAATCTTTCAGACTAATTCTGGCACCTCTTTGTGTATACTATGGGGAAAAAAAAAAGAAGAACAGTGCTTTGATTTCTTTGAAATATGAAAAACACTGGGAAATGCATCTCATATGCTCATGTGTATGTGCCCTTGCCTACCTGTCATCTCAACAGGTGCTTCACTTCTCTGAACACTGGGGTTTGCAACACATTGTTGTTCAAAATACAAATCAAACTAAACCAAGCAAGCATCACCATAGAATCTGCGTCCATCATTCCTGTATTCATACGTCCACAGCCTCTGTCAAATGTAATGTCTCTCTTACAGACTCTGAAGCAATGTCTCTCTACCTGAATTCAGAATAGCAAGTCATTTTGATGAATAAATTCAAAATCAACCAAAAACATGTCCATTTAGCACATTGTAAAGTTAGATGTGGTGTGATTTCTTTTTCTTCTTTTTGATTGTGAATCTACATAGAGACTTTGTCTACATATAAAGATGAAATATCTTGGAAAAAAACTATTTTCAACATTTAATGAATATATATTTGTGTGCGTGTGTGTGTGTGTGTGTGTGTGTGTGTGTGTGTGTGAGCCTTCACAGAAACTGTTCCTCTTGGGTGTTTAGAATAACAAAAGACATATTTTGCTTCATTTGCCTGTGAAAATATGCCTTTTTGCAAGCATAAAAAGGCCTATATTATTTGAAGAGCAACTTGATAAATGTTTCATGTTTTTATGAAACCCAAGGAAAATTTTATTTCATTTTTACAAACAGTAAAGTTTATTTTTAATTTCTAGAACAATGTCTATTCTACAGACATTGTCATCATAGACTGTGCCTCTCACATAGATGAAGAATAATTCATAAACTATGTTTTTAAATCTCTAGCACCGTTTCTACTGAGCAGATATTTTCTCATATACTGATTGTCTCCCATATAGATGGAGACTGCTCCATAAAGTGCAAAAATGCATTTTCTTGTGATGATTATTAGAGTTAACATGGAAGTTCCATTAAGATCTGTGACTACTGTAAATATTATCGCAATTATTTCTCACCACTTCAAATATCCAATGAGGAGCCACATTTCACAAGGGAAAAATTAAATGAAAATCGTTTAAATAACTTTCCCACAACTAGTGAAAGAAAGCTCTCACTCTCCCACCCAGATTGCAACACATCCTAAAGAGCTCAGGGGCACATATCTGAAAGTATATCCATTACGAGATTTGCAATACACCCATTAAAAAGAAGCAACACTAGCATGCTATGCCTAACTCTGCCACTTGTAAAGTAGGCTTCAGGAAAGCACCCAGTTATTACACACACATGTATGTGCACACACACATTTATAAAACACAGATGATAGTATTTTGTATACTTGAGAGGGTCAGAGAAGATAGTTTTTGACAAAGTACTCTGAATACGCTGAATCTGCCAAGGGCTTTTCACAGATGAAATGAAGCTATTAAGCTCATCAACATGAAAATCTTAGAACTTGACGGTGCATGTTCCATCCAAGGTCACAGGTGAGCCCCCTGCGCATGCTTCCATTCAAGGTCACAGTTGAGACCCCTGTGCACACTGGGCTTTGGTGCGATGCAGCCTTTCTGAGGGAAGGGTGATTGACACTGGGTGCTCCAGTTTTTTAAGCCATACTTAGAAATAGAAAACCTTGTTGTTCTTGAAGGAAACAAGATATGGTTTCAGAGCACTCACATTTTCATCAATGTCTCTTGAAAAACATGTAATTACACAACGGCTGCCTTGGAATCTCAAGAAGAAAGTAAAGGATGCAATTGCAGAATGCTGTAAGACATGATGCATAGGATGGGATATAGAGATTTGCATCCATTTCCTTTCTGGAAATGATGGTCTCATTTTCTGTAAGATAAATGATAATGCCAGTTTACATAAGAGACATAAGCTGTTCTCCAGGACATCTCGAGGAATGCTTTATGCAGAATAAAAGGTGTTTTCAGAACTAATAACATATCCTAGCTTTATTATGTTCATCTGATCATCTGATATTAGTTTTGCATTCTCTCTGTATTTAGCATATACTGTCCTGCTATATACATATATGAAAGTATGTATGTAAATAAATGAGTGACATCTAGACTTGTTTCAAATATCTTATTTTTTTAATTAATTACAACCATATATATCTATAAGGTGCTCAAATGTCACCGTCCAGACTAACTCTGGGTATTTAGTTCCCTTATTGTTTGCAGAATTTAGCATCTATCTGCCGCACCTTCCAGGGGTGGAACTAGCTCCCTGACATGTGTAGTTCTCCACAGCATCACCATTTGCTCCTGTGAGGCCACCAGGAGGCAGGAGACCGTCACTGTCTCTAGTGTGTGAAAATGCTTTTACTTAAAATACTATAAGCAAAGACTGACACCGTGTCACCTTGGCACACAGTAAACCTTATCCAGGGGCAGTGTCACTTGATGGTGTCAAGTCCTTTGGAGAGCAGCACAGGCAAATTTTACACTGCCTTGAAAGGCAAGGACTTTACAAGGACACAACTCATCAAGATTATTTTAGGGTACATGTGCCAGGACTAAGAGACCAACTACTCCATATAGATTACAGGACTAAGAGACCAACTACTCCATATAGATTACATTGTTCCTGCTATAACCTGATCACGTTATAATATAATCTCTATGATTTTGTTCTATATTATATAAGTAATTCAAAGAGTTAAGAACGCCAAAAGCATCTCATGTTATCACCACTTTATATAATCCATAAACTCAATATTAGTGTTTTTATTTTCACTAGTTCTTGATGTATCTATTTCTCAAAAGTAACTTTAACACATACAAAGAATTTATAGGCATTGTTAATTAATCTTTTTTGATAAGAATTATAATTCATTTGACTAATAAATTTATCATATAAATGTAATACTTGTTTTATTTTTTAATGATTGCTTTCTGAGGCTGAGAGATGGATCAGAGCTTAAGGGCACTGACTGCTCTTCTTAGAGGTCCTGAGTTCGATTCCCAGCAACCACTTGGTGGCTCACAACCATTGATAATAAGATCTGGTGTCCTATTCTGTCATGCAAACATATAAACAGACAGAACACTGTATACATAATAAATAAACAAATCTTTAAACAGAAGAAAATTTAAAAACTAGTCTGATTTTAAGAAAATTGAATGCTGAGAATGTTTGTTGGACAAGCCATTGTGCCGATGGCTTTTCTGATGCTGTGGTGAAGCACCATGACCTGGACAATTTGTAGAATGGTTTATTTGGGCTTATGGTTTTGAGGGTAATTGTTTGTCATGGCAGATCAGCTGTCAGCAAGCAACGGGCATAGTGGCTGGAGAAGAATATTGAGGGATCACTTTTTTTCCCCCTGCAAGCACAAAACAAAGCGAATGAACTAGAATTGGCTCAAGGCTTTAAACTCTCAAAGGGCAGCCTTAGCGATGTACTTCCTCCGAGAAGGTCAGATTTTTTAATCTCCTCAAATAGTGCCAGTCCAAGTGTTCAAATATATGGATACATGGAGATGAGGGAGGGATTCTCAGTAAACTAGTTTAATAATAGCTCATATCTCATGCACACAGAAGGATCTTGAAGATATAAGTTGTCACTTAAACCATGATCCAGGCTGCATGAACTGAAGGTCTTCTCATAGGTTGTCTGCCTTCTGCACAGTTATAAAAACCTGCAAACACACGACAACTGTTTTATCCTCAAGACTACACCTGCCCATAAAAATCACTGATAGCTGTCACCTAACGTGGAGCCAGTTGGGAAAGATGATTGATTTTTTTTTTGACAAAATGGTCCCTCAGTTTTGATTATTTTTGAACCCTACAAATTAAACTCTTATTTACTTATAGAACACCGAATTATAGATGATGCTTGCGAATATTCTTTCTCACAAATATCTTAATCTTGAACTGTTTGTATTCGCCAGAATAGGCAGGTTAATAGAGGCCACAGTGGGAAATCTCCACGGGTTATTCCTAACACGCACTGCCTATCAAAGAGTGCGAGTGCTGCTGCTGGTCCTCAAAGCCAGCACACACTGATGAAGATCCCAGTGCACTGGGATGCTGTCCTTGGATGACAGGAGTCACCAGCCCCACATGTCACCTCTTCTCAGGGCTCATTAGTCAGAAGGTGACACAAAGGCTCCGTACGACTGCAGATATCTCCCTGAAGAGATAGGGTAGCAAACCTTCCCTGCAACTTGTCTTCTTTTCCCTGGGAAAAGATGCATGATTTCTCAAATAAACACTCATCTTTATTTCTCTAAAAAATATACGTTTATTTAGATATTTACAAACAATTTATTGCATTCACAGATACATGTAAATTGTCATTCGATCTTAACATTTTGAAATTTTTATTACAGCATAATAATATTCTGTCTTCATTAGTCTTTGCAATTAGAAAACTTTTCTTGTCTTTTGTTGTTATTTCTTTAAGTTTGTGTTTTGAAGTTTATAAATCTTATCTAAAACCTGTATGTGTATTTTGTTAATTATCCCTTGTACTCAGTGACCTTTTCAAAATTTCATGTTTTCTTCAATTTGGTGAACTGTATCCTATTATTTCTTTGTTTTAATAAATCTTATTATTAAAAATGTACTAATAAATTGGAGCCTTACATACCACCTTTAGTGACTATTGATTTGATTTTTAAATATGGAAAAACATGTTTTGGCAGAAGAGAATAAAATGTGCTTGTTCTGAAATCAGACTATGAATTTAAATTTTTAATGGCCAATTTCTAGACATGTGACACTGGGAAATTAAATTTTTGATTAATCTCTTTTCTCTTTCATTAATACTACAAATACTAGGACTTAACTCTTAGAACTATTAAAATTAAAAAAAATTGTTAACCATATCTGTTACTTAATATGGTAAGTAACATAGTACTTGGAGCACAGCAATCAATAACAGAATTTAATACTTTCCATTGTAAAAAGTGAAAGTGCTTGCCTTTGATCCGAGAGAATGCTCTGGTTCCTGTCCAGTTGACCACTTATATCTGTATAGAAACTTTTCCAAAAGGGATTGTGAGTGGGATCACTAGAGAGAGACAGTATATATGGACATACTGTAAAAGTATGGATTAAATCTATTTTAAAAGCCCTCTACATAAAAATATGCTTATTCCTTTAAGCAAAAACACCACATTAAATTTTATTGAAATGTAGGAAAAAATAGGTTTAGGATTGTAATTGGAAAAAAAGATGGCATGAAGTAAGTTACAAAACATAATGAATTCTAAATGATTTTGAAAATGCCAAGAGGTTCAATTTCTCTAAATTAACCACAAACAAAAAAGTTTTTACAACTTTTAAGGTTTGTTTCAGTGTGCCTTAAGATATATTGGAATGCATCACATAGATGAAGGTAATCAGGGACAAACATGTTCTGCTCAAACAAGTTAGACCTTCTACAGAGTGTGTATAGAATGCAATATTTTACTTAATTTGTCAGGGGTGTACTAGGAACTAATACTGGATCCCAAAGAACAAGTCCAGTATTTTTTAAGATGGATGTTTATCTGATGGCAAAATGATTCTTAAGCTGGACTATGAGATGATGTATATATTAAAAAATACTTGCAAGGTTAAACTTACATTCCTCTTCCTTCCCACCCTTTGTAAAATGATTTCCTGCTTAATCCTCTGCAATTTCAACCCTATTAAAGTCCTCAGCAAATACATAGTAAATGATTAACCTGTGTCTTAAACAGAGAGTTCAGCCTTTTGTCTTCATGATAGTATTTATTTGTTATAGAATGCAACGATCAGAAAGTAAATTATGCTAATCTTTAAAAGTGATGTTAGCTTTATGTTTAAAAACCACTTATAAGTGAGTACATGTGATAATTGTCTTCCTGTGTCTGAGTTACCTCACTCAAAATGAATAAAGCAAAGAAAACCAACCTACAAATCACTATCCCAGAGAACCCAGACAACAATGAGGATTCTAAGAGAGAGATACATAGATCTAATCTACATGGGAAGTAGAAAAAGACAAGATCTCCTGAGTAAATTAGGAACATGGAGACACTGGGAGAGGGTTGAAGGGGAGGGAAGAGTCAGTGGGGAGGAGCAGAGAAAAATGTAGAGCTCAATAAAAATCAATAAAAAAAATTAAAAAAGAGATGTTAGTTTTATAAAGTAAATATCTGTAGGCATGAAGAATTACTAGTAAGTATGACCAATGCAAACAAAGAAAATCGGAAGTTAGAAATAAGCATCTCTCAAACTAGAAAAGGGCCTGACAAAATAAAATTCAGCGGGAAAGAAACAATGGACAAACTGAAAACTGCAGTAGTGCAGAACTGGAATATTCTTCCCTTCCATGCAAATATCTCCCCGTGCTGCTCCTCTCCTCTAACAAAATCAGCCAAGACATAGAACTCCTCACGAGTTCTCCTAATTTGAGATATCATCATTTTTTTTTCTTTTTGTGTTTATCTATTGGTGAATGATTGATTTAAACTATTCTTTAAAGAGACTAGGAGTTCTCTTTAGTCAATTGGTTTTGCTTCTTCAGGCTCTTGGCTATTTCCTGAACAAGATTTTTTGAACTATAGACAATTTTAGAGACAAAGACTATACCAAAATCTGTTAGAGATAAGTATTCAAATATTTTCAATAAAAAAGTCAACATACTAAATATACATCTTAAAAATAAAAAGTGGCTATGAAAATGTTTAAGAATGTATCGTTTTATATTTTTATAAGAAGGTTTATTGGCATTTGAGTTCTGTAACATGGCCCTCGGGAAGACAGGCTGCCTGGGTGGCAAGGGACAGCATGTACACTTTCTCTTGGTTTGCTTCAATGTGGAGAGGAAGATTTTTGTGGGCTGGCATTCTGCTGACTAGAGTAGGTGTAGACTAAACGTTGATGGTTCAAAACTACCCCTGTTGGAAAGGGCTCAGAAGATTAAAATAAGATTGTTTTAAATGTTGTTCTGATGGAAGAATAGTGTTTAGACTGAGCTGAAACCTATTCTCCGCACACTTTCTGGGAATGTTCTGCAAAATGGGCAGGAACATTGCCCCATAACCTTTCACCTGTTGTGGTGTTACATGCTTTAGGAACCCAAGAATCTGAAATTAGTAGAATATTCTCATTACTCAGAGGGTAGCAAACCACTGTCCTGAAACAAAGTCCAATATTTGATCTATGAGAGCTAAGCCAGCGAATTCCAAACATCAAGGCTAATATCTAAGCATAGTGGTATGTAGACAGTTGAAAACATTAAACAAATAGAGTGTTTCTTATGGTATTGCCAGAGAAAGATAGTGGGCAGACATTTCAAAGGCAAAGTAAGAAAAATACTGACAAATATTTAAGGTTTGTTGCGCATCCACCAAGTCCAGACAGCATGTGGCTAGGCTAGTACTTTATGAACAGCAGCTCCTTTAATTATCTCAGAAACTTAATGAACTATAAACTACGTTATCTTTCTTTTAAAGGTTAGGAAATTGAGGCGTAGGTGATAAAATGATAGACCTAAGAAGACCGATCTATAGAAATAATGGAGCTGGGTTTTAAGCTCTCATTCTGAGAATAACCTATCTGTTCCTTCAGTCTTACTGATACATGCGTATTAATTTCTATACATCTAAATACCAGCCTGTACATCTAAAATTGATCTATCTTCTGATGTTGTCTACAAAGAACAGCACTTTGGAATCTAGAACAAAAAGCTGCCTTTTCATTTTGCCTTAACTATGGGTAGTAAAATTTTAATTACCTTTTGTTTAGAAAGTGCTACAAGACCTGAACTGTAATCAGTGCTGGAAGTAGGCACACCAAGGGGTTGTTGATTTCCCTGGTGAATTTGAGTATCATTTATGGAAATGTAATTACAGTGGAGTCCTGTTATAATGATCAATTTGGGCAACCCCTATTTGATCATTACATCCAAATGATCACCACATACAGCCCATAAAACAGTGAGCCTCTCAAACCAGACAGGCTCCACAGTCAAATATCCATCTTGCAAAAACAGCGTTATTACCACTAAGTACTTCAGAACTAGCACAGGTCAGTAGAGTTATTGGCTCTAATTAGCCCCTCTAAAGGCCTTAAGGTTTTTTAGCTAAATCATAATGGCTTATATAAAAGGCTTGAAATTCAACTAAGTCAACAAGTATTTATTATGCACCTGCTGTGTACTCCAAATGGTCTCAGCCACTGTGGAGAAGCAAAGTAAATAGATATTTCTTTGTGTGACTTACTAGGAGCTTAAGAAATTGTGTAAACCAAAGAGCCCTGCCTAAAATTAACAGGTATCCACAAAACCCCCATGTTAAAATACTGGCTAGTTTCAGAAACAAAAACTCTAACACTGGTAAGAAAAGACATTGGGAACAATATCTTTGATCACAAACATGGCCGCAAAAGATAGTGGAAAAGGAAACAGAAATAAAATAGTTCCCACGTAAGACACAGTGCCTTAAGTCAAAGGGAGTTTCATTCTGCATTCCCGATTCAGTGAATCCTAACCCATCAGAGAGAGCAATAAAGTTTTCTCTTTCCTACAGACATCCATGGCTTGTAAAGGGTGTACTACTTTGCTGAGTTGAGAGAGATCCACAGTCCGACTTCAGATTCCTGGTGGGAAAGTGACTATAGTACTGAGAGGAAGTTCCAGGCATGGGGATTGGCAGGTAGATGGTAGGAGCACCGTGTGGAGCATTGTCCTCCCTGTGGGTTCTTTGCATTTCAAACCCTATGAACTGTAAGCCTTCCTGTGTACCTCTAGCCTACTTACAGGGGTGCTCCCCTGAAACAATAGAAGAGAAGCTGAGCCCTGACTAAAGACCTCATATGCCAGTTGTGGAGGGCCAAGCAATATGAGAGAGAAAATAACTGCTCAGGAAGGATGGGGCACCTCTGGGAAGTTTGGTTCACCTTAAATCATGCTAAAGAGATGGTGGAATAATTATCCTTTTAATGAGATAACATACTTTTCCTTCTCAAAATTCCATCCTCCAGCATAATATCTTGCAGTGGCTTTGTAAGCCTACTGATTTTTTTCAATTACTCAATTATATTTCTGGGTCTCTTTCTTTCTGTGTTCTGAGCATGCTTCCTCTTGTACTGAGCTTCCTTAATCTTTCTCTAAAGTTCCCTCCATGCCATGAGGCTGCATGCCTACCTCCATGACAGCTCAACTTAAAAGGCCTGGATCTCATCTTTAGTCTCCTTCCCAGTAGCTGCCTGCCTGGGGAGTTTCCACTTAAATTTTAAAAATAAAATTGTCCTCAAAATTCCATTTGAATCTGCTCTTCAATTCCTTTATTAATAAGAGCCACTCCCCCAAAGGGTGCATCAATTTGTTTTGTAGGTCTCTAATAAGTAAACGGACAAAATCAAAACTTCTCATTAAAGTAACACAGAAAACACTTCACAGAGCTCACAGGAGGCTGCCACCCTTCCCAGCTTTTCTACATTGGTTTCCGTCCATTGCCCTCACCTTAGCCTGGGTATGTCTCCTTTCTTGATAATCACTGGACAAAAATTACAATCACACAATAATTTCCCATGATGAAATTAATTCTTGAATTATTTGGGCATTTAAAGAAGAAAGTATAAACACTTCTTAAGCTTCACTATCTTTCTGGTTTGGTTTTGCCAACCCCATTCCGGACAATATAGAAAAAATTGTGCTTCAGAGAAACACAATCTTATGGGCTGCTAGGCTAGTGAGAACCAATACTGATATTTGGACAGCACACTAAAGCCTCTCCTAATCACTGAAAACGGATCCTCAGTAGCCTCCTAGGAAGAAGACAGTCACAGATAGAAGCCCATTGTGTACTGTTCGACCACAGGGTGGTGGCAATAAGGACATGCATCCTAGCACCTCTGAAGGAGATTTAGACTTCCTGGTTGTAGCTTTGATGTTTTTAACATTTGGGGACACTTATTCCGAGACCCACAATTCTATGGGGGAGGATTATGAGGTAAAGGAGCAAGATTACTTAAGAATGCATTGATTATGTGGCAGAATTTAAAAATGAAGAAAGAGCTTCTTTAAATTCAAAATAAAAAAAATGACCATTATTTTTTTAAAAAAAAAAGTAGTCATTGAAAAAGTGATCCATAAATTTCAGAGTCACAAGGAGCAAAGGAGGCTGTGGCTGCAGTGGGAAAGACGAATGACTGCATTGTCCTGGCAGGCCCGCAGGTGGAAGGGACAGCCGGACGGTCTGCACCGACCCTAGCATTTTAAGAAGTAGTTGGTAAATGTACTGTTCGCTAAGAAAAAATAAAGAGACAAAGAGATTGGGATCAGCCGAAACTTCCTCCAACACTCAAAGCAAGCATAAAAATAAAGCCAACACATTCTATTTTTTTATGATATTTTCTATATATCTTTCTAAACAAAATCTTTTTCAATTCTTTTTACAATCTATAGATGCAAGTTACTTCTTAGATTACCAATTACTAATGTTTCCTAACTTTCTGCTAGAGCAGTAAGACCCAATAGTTGCGGTAGTTTCTTACTTGTAAGGAGACTCTAGTCTTTCAGCTCAAAGGCATGAGCATGCTTAAAAGAGCTGCATCTAAGTCGGACCTCAGGTGGGTGACAGTAAGCACCTTTGTGGCTTCGTCATCATCCAGTTTAGTCACCTGCTGGAGTACTGGGGTCAGTGCAGGCAGCACAGTATCACCAACCCCTGGGCCCTCTGCTGGAGTACCCTCTGCCTTGTACTTACTGGCCCTCAAGATAGTGAGCGTGGGGGAGCTACTGAACCCGGACACCATGCTTACCTTTAGCTATTAGTGATTGGAACTGCTGATGAAGAGGCCTACAAATAGGAACTACCAGCATGTCCCAGTGGCCAGCAGATGTTGAAATGATGAATTGGCAGGAAAGGTTTACATTACAGGAATACCTGTGACAGGGACAGTTACAGGAGAAGGACTAAATGGGCTTCCTCAGACTATCACCTGCCTGCTATATTCATAAGAGTTTGAATGAGTTGCTTGAAGTCCACTCACAGATTGGACCATTTTTGAATTTCTATTTAAGGGGCCTGCGTAGTATTTTTCTAATAGGGTTTGGAGGCCCTGTTCTGACAATGCATGCTCCATGTTACCTAGTACAGAGCCTTGCATATGGCAGGCCATCCAGAAATGCTATTTATGACCCTCTTTTAAATATTTCCAGTTTCATAATGTTACCAAAGAATTAACCTTTAATGCATTCATTTTGGTGTGATTTTTCAGAGCTTCTAATCCAGCATTTGATACACATTTAAGAAAGACAACACCCCTTGCTTTGCTTGTAGTTGGATGCTGAATATGAATTCTTCAGTTTGCCCCTCCGCCAATGTAAGCCCGTGAGCATCTCCTATTTCCCTGTAGATTGCTCAATGCCTTCACTGGGCTCATTCAAGATCCCGAAGGAAGCAGCTCTGCATGTGCAGAAACACTCATAAGACTGAGGCCAGACAGGTGACAGCGTCAGGCACCAGCCCTTCTTTGGATGAACCAGCTTAGCTTTAAGCAATCATTATGTGTGTCATTTTGGCGCCATTCCTTTGCCCAAGATGAATATGAGATATCAGCCTCAGATTGGGAAATGCAGACGCTGATGGATGACAAAGACGCATTCAATTACAATGAGAATGAAACAAACAGCCTTTTAAGATGACATTCAGCGTGGAAAGGTGGGGGGAGAAGCCTGTCTGCTGTACTGATGGTTCCCATTGCTAAACGAGCATAACAGCAGACAGGTTATACCGAACGCCGTTGGCAGTCAAGATGACAGTGACATTAGTAGCATTTGGGAAAGAAAACAAATTGGCATCATCAAAATATGGCATGCACCTTATAAATTTATTTCTTTATTATTTCCTTCCGGACTTACATAGCATACATATGTGCAACAACAGCTGAGTGGAGTGTGGCCATGGTGCTGTACAGAATACTCGATAACCATATGCATTTACATAGTTCTGTGCACTGATTGTGGTGCTACATAGTGCTTTCATATGTTCAGCACAGGGAGAACCAGTGATGAGTTATGGAGTAGTTTGGGGAGCAACTTGAGCTCAGTTTGGTCTCCTTGTCATAGTTGCTCTTCTGTTTGAAACATTCACACCTACCATGGAAGGTAGTCACCCTTACTGAGCTCAAATAACAGCGGATCTTATTGTCTCTTAGCTAGCTGCTGCTCTCCTTACAGACAGAGTGTGGATGTGGAACACCCCTCCCTGTGCCCACCGAAGAATTTAATGTACGTTAATTTGAGAAGTCGATCCCAACTATTCTGTATTATAAATGGCTGCTGGCTTTGTCATCTCCCCTCATCTTCTGACACTTTTTAAAGAGAGTGACTTGATGAATATTTCTCTGAAAACATAAATCAGTGCCTGAAAAACACATTAATTAACCAGTCAACAGTCAGGCTCCTCGTGCACCTTCCCAAACATTAGCCACTCTCCGATGCTCAGTTAAAAGATCATCACAAATATTATCATCTAAGTAATTTCTCCTGTGGGCCTTCGGGGAAAATCAGCTACCAATATTATTTCTGATAACTGTGTTGCCAAGTTCCACCTCACACTGTGGTTGACTTAAAACAAATAATATGAGTGCTGGGACTAGGAGATCTCAGCATTTTCATGAATAATTACTACTTCTATATACATATGTCTCAATTTTATATTTAAATGTTACTATAACTTTATCTATAAGGTATTCATAAAAACCAAGTGATATATATATATATATATATATATATATATATATATATATTATCTCACTCATGAATATCGACGCAAAAATTCTCAATAAAATACTGGCAAACCGAATCCAAGAACACATTAGAAAAATTATCCGTTATGATCAAGTAGGCTTCATCCCAGAGATGCAGGGCTGGTTCAACATACGCAAATCTATCAATGTAATCCAGCATATAAATAAACTAAAAGAAAAAAAACATATGATCATTTCATTAGATGCTGAAAAAGCATTTGACAAAATTCAACACCCCTTTATGATAAAAGTCTTGGAGAGATTAGGGATACAAGGGTCATACCTAAATATAATAAAAGCTATTTACAGCAAGCCGTCGGCTAACATTAAATTAAATGGAGAAAAACTCAAAGCCATCCCACTAAAATCAGGAACACGACAAGGATGTCCACTCTCTCCATACCTCTTCAATATAGCGCTTGAAGTTCTAGCAATAGCAATAAGACAACATAAAGGGATCAAGGGGATTCGTATCGGAAAAGAAGAAGTTAAGCTCTCGTTATTTGCAGATGATATGATAGTATACATAAGCGACCCCAAAAACTCTACCAAAGAACTCCTACAGCTGATAAACAGCTTTAGTAATGTGGCAGGATACAAGATCAACTCCAAAAAATCAGTGGCCTTCCTATACACTAAGGATAAGGAAACAGAGAGGGAAATTAGAGAAGCATCACCTTTCACGATAGCCACAAATAGCATAAAATATCTTGGGGTAACTCTGACCAAGGATGTGAAAGATCTATTTGACAAGAACTTTAAGTCTTTGAAGAAAAAAATTGAAGAGGACACCAGAAAATGGAAAGATCTTCCTTGCTCCTGGATTGGGAGGATCAACATAGTAAAAATGGCAATTCTACCAAAAGCAATCTATAGATTCAATGCAATCCCCATCAAAATCCCATCAAAATTCTTCACAGATCTGGAGAAGACAATAATCAACTTTATTTGGAAGAACAAAAAACCCAGGATAGCCAAAACAATCTTATACAACAAAGGTTTGTCTGGAGGCATTACCATCCCTGACTTCAAACTCTACTACAGAGCTACAGTATTGAAAACAGCTTGGTATTGGCATAAAAACAGAGAAGTCAACCAATGGAATCGAATAGAAGACCCTGACATTAACCCTCAAACCTATGAACACCTGATTTTCGATAAAGGAGCTAAAAGTATACATTGGAAAAAAGAGAGCATCTTCAACAAATTGTGCTGGCAAAACTGGATATATATATATATATTGATATTAGAAAACAGCAAATAACTTTTCATTACAAACTGTTATCTGCATTTTTGCATAGAAAATAAGTTCCCTAAATAGTGACAATAGAATCCATAAAAGGACATATACTCTTAGGGAATAAGCACATAAGACACAATCTTTGCAAAATTCTACTTGGGCCTAGAGACAGTGTTTATATAAGTCTCCTGGGAAAACGTCAAGCTGGAAAAACAAGAGGGATGAAAATAAACAGTACACATGAACTCATAGGATGTAATCTATGTGTTTGCATATAATATGTGTGTATGTGTATATGGCCACACACACAGATAGAAATATATGAGCGTGTTAAAAATGTGTGCCTATGAAGTTAACTCCAGAAGGAGATTATTGCGGGCCCTTCTATTTATTTAACACTACTCTGTCCCCTAGTAAGCACAATGCAGAGAGTAAATACAGCCACTGGGAAACAGGGATGTGTTCCCTCAGTGAAAAAGCATTCCTTTCTATTTCCAAACAGCTGATAAACACTATTCTTAGAAAACCAAGAAACCATACAGCAAAAAATAAAGAGAACAAAAAAAGATCTGAAATACAATTTCATGATGAAAAATGCTACTCCCATTAGTTTCCCTCAGCAAACGTTGCGTCATATCGAAGGGCTTTTTGCCAAACATCCAGTAGTTTTGTATTGTAGGCCATACATCCCCATGGATTGTCATCTCCTTTATGGTGCCATCAACCTTTGACCCTATCCTACATCCGCGGCATTAAGAATGAATTGCACTGGCAACGTTTGTATTCCATTTTCTTCCTCTTCTACTTGTGTTATTCAGATGCACTGAACCCATACAGCACTGTGAAGAAAAAGCTGCCCTCATGACCTGTAAAGATGAATGTCACTTTCTGAGGTATTGTGAAAGGTCTGAGCCCTGGGAGAACATGCTACCCTCCCTAGCAGCAAGCATGCATCACTGTGATGCTCCAGCAGAAACGGTCCTCTCCCCTCTCAATGAATAATGGCAGGTAAGTGAGGTCATCTTTTCACTCACAAGATCAGGGAACAAAGCACTTGGAAGCCAAATGAGGAAATTGGGGCAGCATGATAATTATTTTAGAAACTTTCTGGGGATATGTTCACCAGTCAAGACAGCATT
This sequence comes from Microtus pennsylvanicus, assembly GCF_037038515.1. NCBI lineage: Eukaryota > Metazoa > Chordata > Mammalia > Rodentia > Cricetidae > Microtus > Microtus pennsylvanicus. The sequence continues at coordinate 73,199,121 of NC_134585.1, read as the reverse complement.
TATTTTAAAGGGTGGCATTATAAATTTGCATGGAGATTTTTATGAACATTTTTGTCACTTTCAGAGAGATCTATTACAATATGTAGTGTTGAAGAGAACATGTTGGCATGTCAGAGAGCTGAAGCAAATGTGGAGAGAGAAACTGAAGACAGCTGGCTCTGAAGAAAGCATTGAAAGTGATGGGTAGCACTCAGTACACACCGAGTCTTCTTAGAAAGAATTAGGAAGAGAGTGCACGCGCGCACACACACGTGCGCTTGTGTGTGTGTGTGTGTGTGTGTGTGTGTGTGTGTGTGTGTGTGTGTGTATTTATAGGTAGGTAGATAGGTAGGTACATATCGGTAGACAGATAGAGTCTCACATTTCTATGACTGGTGTCAAAGTCAATATTTATTCAAGGATGACCTTGAACTTCTGATCCTCCAGCCTCTACTACAGGAGTGCTGAGATTACAGACATATACCATTTTGCCAGGTCAGTAAGACTAAATCCAGGGCTTTCTTCATGCTAGACAAATATTCTACCAAGTGAGCAACATCCTTGGCATTGGTATCTTTGCTCCTCTGTGGCAAATAGAGAGACAGATTAAAAAAATAGCAATTCAACTCTTATTTGCATATTTTATTCTTGGAAAGCTTGGTGCTAATAAATGCCACCATAAAATCTCAAAATGATCCCTTCCTGATCGAGCTTCAACGGGAATACCTCTTAACATTTACCTTTATGGAGCCTTTTTCTGAGCCATGTGAGGTTCAGCTGCCCCTTCTTGGCTAGTGGTTCCTTAAGCATGAGCTTTTTTGGAAGTGTTCAATGGGTTGTGGTGACAGAAGAAAGTGAAGCAAGTATTTTGGAAGATAATTTTATTCACGTTAAGTGGCTTTGTTTTAATTCTGATATTTTGCCTTCAGTTTGGTTTGCAAAAAGCCTTTCCTTTTGCAAGGAAGCTAACACTACATGTTTATTTTCATTGTGCTGCCTATAATTTACTAGACAATAATAGCTAAAATAATTTAGACCACTGTATGAAGCTATGCAAGACGTCCCTTTCCCAACCTCCAATCAAGTTAATGGATCAAGCAGTAATATATACTCTTCCTTTATAAAGAAAATATACCAGGGTTTACCTTTTACTACAAAGTGACTTCTAGTGTTTTTGACTTTAACACTGAATGCTACACACAACCTTTTTCTTTCATAAAAATACTCATTTTGATAGTTTTGATAAGGAAATGTAAGGATATCTATAAATTTAAAAAGATAGTAATTTTATCACGATATAATGATTCACAATGATCTGGGTTATATTAACCATTACTACTGGCAACGTGTACCACACTGAAGTACTCTGTACCTTTTAGATCAATGATGAGAGTAAAGGAGTATGCATGTGAAAGGCGTGCTAACGCTGGGAGAGTTATTTATCTGGGAAGATGCTAATTATCTTAGCACCGCCATACAGACTAGAGGAAAAACTGTGGCAGAATGTTAAAGTCATCGTGCATGTGACAGCTGGCACACCCTCATACGCTGGGCTGGATCCGCTCTGGCAGAGCCTCTAGCTCAGGATGTAAGGCACTTCTGTTTGGAGACACGAGTCTACTTCCACTGCCATTCTTTCAGCCCTTCACCAAAGCAAAATTCTCATTCGTGCTCTACTCCTTAGAACACAGTGCCCCGAATGTTAGTGGGAATGACAGATATTAATCAATCTCTGAAATATCATTGTAAAAATCTGCATGGCAAAGGGAAATGTGAGGCCAAAAGACCTGGCTTGGGTCAGTAACTTCCCTGAGGAAGTGACATTTGAACTCAGATTAACATCATGATTGGATGTTAATGAAGTATTCCCTGCAAGAATAAAGGCTGGGTTCAGGAGCCAGGAGAAAGCTTGATAGAATAAAGGAATTGAAGCCCATCCTGGCTGTAGCAGACTTAGATGGTGGAAAACTGTATTAGGATGGGGGAAAGCAAACTGTTCCATCAGTACTATGGCACAGATTGATATGAATTCACACAGATACAAATGCTTCACCTTTGTCAAATAATGATTTTAACTAGAGCACTATATTCAAAGAAATTTCAAGGAAGAAATTTGAAGAACATAGAGGTGTGTGTGTGTGTGTGTGTGTGTGTGTGTGTGTGTGTGTGTATGAGATATTGTCTCTGCTTTAGCAGATAAAATAAAGAGCCAAAAGAACTAAAATCAGAGACAGAGAAATATCCCCTTATAGAAATCATTTAAAGAACTGTAAAGATAGGTTTGCTAAGCACAATGATACTTTTAGAGACAATAAAATCATAAAGATAAAACATGCATCATCAAAAATTACAATGTAGTTTTTAAAAAAAACAACCTGGCATTCTGATTAAATTGTATTTTCTTATTCAATTAAATTATAAAGCATATTAAAAGGATATATAGACAGTTTTAGACATACATTAATGGTATCCCAAACTCCAGAACATGCACATAAAAATTGCTCTTAGTTACTTAGTCTGGAGTGTTTTATACAACTATAAAGAAAGAATAAGACAAAAATAAAGAGCAAACGCAACTCAGCATTAAAAATGAGCTATTGCCACACTTAATGACAGGGAAAGTACAAGAAATACAAACTCAGATGAATCATGTCAAAGCCCCAGAACTCTGGGAACACACCAACTATGCTGAATATTACTAGAGGAGGAAAATAGTTTATCTATAAAAGAACAAGCATCATTTAGATAGACATCAGCAATAATAAGGCCAAAATGCAAGTAGAGTCAACTTAACTATCGCTGAATAATTATATGGGAAAAAAATCACTCATAATTGAGAATAAAATAAAGGTATTTCCAATAAAACAAGATCTAAAATCCCCTGTGCCTCAAAGACCCTTACTGAAGGGTTCAGTAACCAAGAAATGAATGACATGCAAGACACAGGGAAAAGCAACACAATTAAGGTATACATATTAGTAAACTTAACAAATACCACCTAAGGAAATAATCAAAATCATTTGGGAAAGGCAAAAAAGAAGGCATCCAATTAACCTAATAGAAAAAACAAGTTTTGTGGAGATAATGACTTGCTTGATTTCATGAAGTTAATTTAAAACAGTAAAGGTTAAAGGTACTTTTCCAATAAAGACTCTTATTGCTCTTGAGGAACTATTACCTGAATGCTGTATTTAAGTCACTTACACCCCATAGTCTCCCATTCAAGTTCCTTTCCTGACCCCCCCCACTCCCCTCCAACTTCCTGATCTCTTCTTTAATTATTATCATTACATATGTTTGTATATAGCTACATATGCGTGCATAAGTGTCTCCTGTTGATTATATCCATATGTGTTTATAGGTGAATACTTGTGGTGTAGGAAGTCCTTCTGTATATATGTTGCTTTTATTGATTAATGAATAAAGAAACTGTCTTGAGCCTACAGCAGAGCAGGGCACAACAGAGCTAGCTGGGGAAAACTATACTGAATGCTGGGAGAAAAAAGGTGGAGTCAGGGGAGAAGCCCTGTAGCACCTATGGGAGACAGACGCCTGACGGAACTTTACCTGGTAAGCCACAGCCACATGGTGATACACAGATTAGTAGAGATGGGTTAGTTTAGGATATGAGTTAGCCAGAAATACACTTAAGCTATTGGCCAAACAGTATTGCAAATAATATGGTTTCTGTGCAATTATTTCAGGAGCCTGAGCAGCTGGGAAACAAACAAGCAGCCTCTTACAACATACTTGGGTCTGTATAAGCTATCAGGGAAGCTTGTCTTTGGAGAAGATTGATTCTTCCTCTTTTAGCAGCCATTACTTGACAATAGCTTTTTAATTATGTGTATTTGTCTTTGTGTGTCTGTGTGTGGGTATGTGTACAGGTGTCCACAGTTGCCAGGAGAGGGTGTGGGATTTTAGAATGTTATGAATCGCCAATACAGGACTGAGAAACAACCTTCATCCTCACCAACACAAGCCAAACCTCTTAATCACTGAACCATCTCTCCAGCCTTCAAATAATATCTTTAAAACTTCAAAACCAGAGTTGAAAAGCAAAGAAGACATGTGATTAATGGGATTTGGTTTATGCACTTAAGGCAGAGCAGAGGGTATAAAAAAGAAAACAGTTAAAATAGAAAATAGTATTAAGATAACAGTGATAATTCAAAATACGTCAAGAACTTCAGCAGTCGAAATAACTGTGTCTATTTGGAAATAAGGATCTGATGACTAGGTAGGATTAAAAGAACTATAATCAAATATAATAAAAATATATTTACAAGAAATACATAATATTTAAGAAAACAGAATGTTTACAATAAAGCAGAGGACAAATATACATCTAAAAACCAGTTGATACAGTAACACACATTAAACTTGAACTCTGAATCATGGGGTGGTTACTAATGATGACAATTATTTAACAAGAGAAATTTATAGGAAATGATTAATATACCTAATATAATTAATTATATTATTATTAATAAACCTAATATAATATAGGTTTAAGCATATAAGCTAAAGGTACATTAAGTAGCAATTGGTAGACTTATAAAGAAAAACTTTAAAGTAGCATAATCCTTTTGGTGAATTTCTAAGAAAACTCATAATTCACAGAACACTTCTAAAAACTTTTGTTGAGACTTGATGTACAAACAAACATTCTCTTTTCTGATCTTGCGTTACCTTACTTAATAAGATATTTTCTAGTTGCAACCATTTTCCTCCACATACATAATTTCATTTTTCTTTACAGATAAATAAAATCCCATTGTGGGGATGGGGAGGTTGCTCAGAGGCTAAAGTGTGCCTGAGATGCAAACCCAGATTTTGGCAGTTTGGATCTTATGTAAAATGGCTGAGGCTGTGATACCCACCTGCAACTCAAGGCAGAAGCAGGGGACTCCTATAACTGGAATAATGATCCCTATAAGCTGGATAGTGAGATAAGCCTACCTCCAAGCCTGTGTTTGAAAGACCGAGACTCAAAGAATACAGTGATAGAGCATTTGAGGAAGATTCTTACTTAAAACTTGGGCCTTCACAGGCATGCAAATAAATCTAAAACTTGCCAACACTCATCCACAGTCATATAAAAATGTGTCCACACACGCATGCACATCATATACACATATATATGGAAATAAGAAATAATTAAAAATAAGAAAAAGTAAAATAAATCCTTCTGTGTACAGATAGCACATTTTCATTAGCCACGTGTCTGTTGATGGTTGTCTAAGCTAACACCATTTTCTAAAGATTGTGAGCAGAGCAGAAATTAACGTGGGTGTACAAGTATCTGCAATAAAATGCAAATTCCATTGGATATATTCCTAGGAGTGGTTCATACTCAAGTTCTGTTTGTAGTTTTATGAGAAGCCCCTACACTGATTCCGTAGTGACTGCAGCGATTGGTTCCACTCTCAGCACAACAAGGGTCCATCTCCCCCATCCTCCCCAGCATTTACTGCCTTTTAGGTTTGGGGGGAGTTTTTGGTTTTGTTGCTTTGGTTTCTTTTATGACAGAAGTTCTAATTAAGATGAGGTAGAACCTCAAAGTAGTTTTAAATTGCATTTCCTTAATAACTAAATGTGTCAATCATTTTTTTTTTTTTGGTTTTTCTAGACAGGGTTTCTCTGTGGCTTTGGAGCCTTTCCTGAAACTAGCTCTGTAGACCAGGCCATTTGTTTTCCCCTTTGCCAACTCTATGTATGGTTTATCCCATTTTTAAAAATTGGATGTTTCCTCATTGTGCAGCTTATTTTCTAGAACAAAAGCAAGCAACATCTCAGGTAGCTTAAAATCTTTCCAGTATCCAATCTACATTTTAAAAAAAATCCACTTTTAAAGGATCAATCAATTATAAACATGAGAAGCTTTATTGACTTTTAAAAAATGTAATACAAATGTATGGAAATACTTGTACTGGATTTTTAAACAAAGTAGGAATAACTCAAGAGACAAATTGACAAGGAAGAGCATCAGACAACCTTGAAGAGACCACTTGTGTGGACATGATGCACAGGTAGGGTTGTTTATTTATTCAAAGAAAAAATGCATATTTAATGAAGTGAAAGATCCTGTGTACCAAATTGCTCATGTTAGATGTTGGAGATTAAGCACAGCCTCAGGAAATTTCATAAAATACAAACACCGGTAATTGGAGCAACTGTCTCTGAGAGAAATTGTCCCTATCTGCAAAAGTTATAATATCTTATGGCTCCATTTTGACTTCTAAACTCTCTAGGACTTATAAAAGGTGGCCTTCAAAACAGTTTGACAGTCATGCAAACAAACAATGTGAAAATGATGTCAAATTGCAAATCAGAACAGTCTCATAATTGAGACAACATTTTACAGTGAGAGCCTCAGTCTTCTTTATCATACTTGAGAGAATCTTGTTATCTCGACCTGCTCCTTTCTGTCCTGTCCAATTCTATTCTACTTCACTCCACTTTACTTCAATTGATCAATAAATTTGACTCTGGTCATAGACCATTCAACTGATGGTGTGACATTGATGTGTCTCAATTTGAAAGACACTCCCACACATATTCACAGTTGCCCACAGTGTTGTTCACTGAAGCACTGTTGCTGAGGATGAAATATTATCAACAGGCTAAATGTCATCAAGTCAAAGAATTCGTGGACAACTCATTCATATTCATAGACTAGACCTCTCTGGGGCAGTTAAGCCATCCTTTATGTCTGGGACAGACTCTGCCCCGTCCTGTTATGCTGGTGTACTGTCCGGTTACTACAGCCTCTACTCAAGTGTGTCAGTGGTTGAATGGAAAGTTAACGGGCTGGTTCATAGGCAGGTGAATGACCAAAATAAATATAAAAGATTCCATTCTCAAAGGATCCCGTTGATTGGTTAGGCATTAGTTCTCTGCATCCATAGCATTAATAACATCTAATTTCCTTTTTCGTTTGAAAGTTTTAATTGGAACAATCAACAATGGAATATATTGGAATACAGGTTGCACCTTCTTGAAGGTTTTTCCCTATTTCCTCTACCTGGTGGTGGCATTAAGTTCCACAAGAACTGCTCTTGGACAGCTTTCTCTGTTGCAATGCATTATATACTGCCATTCACTGTCCAAGTTACAGGGCAAATTGGAGACTATGGGAAGCCCAGGGACATTTGTGGCTATGGCCTAGTTCAGAGAATCACATGAGCCTCTTCTTCGATTCTATTCTGGTCCCAGTAGAGAGGTTATAATGCCTTTAGGATGGCCTCGACACATGAGCCATACGTCTAATGGAAAGCATAAACTTCTTCAACTAGCAAATAAAACCCCATACTGGCAAATAAAGACAGCGAATACGGGAGACAGCGTTTTGTGCTGTCAGGCTTTTGGAGAAAGGAGTCCCACAACTTCTGTGGCTAAAGCTGGCAGAACTTTATGACTATCCTGTTCATATTTAATTCCTTCACAGCTCAAAAGAAAGCCATGATCAGATTGGCATGCACATCATAGCCTGATCTGATTCGCATGCTAGTATGTCTGCCCTTCAGCTCCTGCTCCTGCCGCGGCTTCTAGCCCCCTTCTCTCCAGCAGAACTCTCCAGAGGCCACTCCTTGAACACTGTCTGGTAGCTATTATAAACATCACCTCTCTTCTAATTGAAGCTGAATCACTAGAAATCAAAAAAAGAAAGAAAAGAGCCATCTTCTGCCACTTGTCCTGTCTTCTTCCTGCTCTGTGTCCACTCCCACATTCAGGTGTTTCTCTTTGGCTCTGATTGCCCTCCGCTTGAGCCCCTGTGGCTGGTGGAGGGTCCTTCTGTCACACTGCACCTGGAATACTTAGCTTACCTCCAGGTGATTACCTTTGTTGATTAGTGTTATCAATTCCTCTTATCCTTTCAGCGAATTTAGTTGGGTCACCTTGAGGGCACTTGAGTTTTCATTTGAATACCATTTTTTGAACTTGCATGTAGTCACTGGCAGCTGTTCTCACTCAGTTTGTTCTGTGAGATATTCTGTAATTTTGTTCCTCTTGTCTACCTTCTGAGACATACTCCGTTCAACAGCACTGTTGTCAACTTGGGCTGAGAGTGGCTTCTGGGGTTCCTGCAGCACTCTCCTTCATAAGGACTGCTGGGGAAGTTGAGTTTACATTACCAAGTTTTATTCCATTTGAAGAAATTTCTGGAAAAAAAAAGAAGAATTTGTGGCTTCCTGCAATATCCATTTTGGGGTTAAAGATCCCTGACAGGTTATTTTTCCTTATATCTAAACTAAATCTAGCTTAATATTCCTTTTAGGACAGGCAAAGTACAAGGTGTTCATTTAAGAGTTGAACTAAGATTTCTTTTTGCTCTGACATGCCCCAAGGTATTTTAGGATTGCTGTTAGATATGTCAGAGAGAAAATAGGTTTTATGTTATTTGGTCTGAATTTCCATTAGGTGCCTGTTTGTCTGGACAAACAGGCAGAAATGCCCATCTTTAAATAATGAGCTTGGGGTTGCCTGGGGAATTACTTACCAATGAATGTTACCTTCAGGATGAGGAAAAATAGCTGATAAAATCATTACCAAGGCTTATAAAACACCCAGGTGGGCAGTATGTGCAGCTTCAGACTAGATAAATCATGTTCCTCTCAACTCTCTGGTTTTTTTTTTGAAAGAGTTAACAAAATACTGAAGTGTTGAGATGTAGCTAGCATTAAATATTTAGGCATTCAAAAGGCTTTTGATCAAGCTGCTAACCAGAAGACATTTAGGATCCATTGCAGCTTTCCGTAGGACCCAAGAGGTGAGAGGTAAAATTTTGTCTTGTAAAACTTTGATATGAAAAAAATGGATAACAATGGAAATGAAAGGTAGAAATAAATGATGTTGTTAGCCGGAAAGGAGGTTAATAGGAAGGTGCTTCAGGGAGTGGTATTGGAAGCAGGATTCCTGTATATGTTAACACCAATCAATGTGGAAATGTTTTTGAATAATGAGGTTGCAAAATGTGTTGGTAACAGAGAATTATTTAGGCTAGTCAGTGAGGGGAACATTTAAGTGACTCCACAAGGACCCAATAGAAATTAGATAGTTGAATAATCTGATGTCAGATAAAATTGAGTCAAGACAAGACAATGGACTTTATATTATAAAGAATAATTTAAGCTACTGATGCACACTGATAGATTTTGAATTAACCGTAACCTTTCAGGAAAAAAGGTCTGACAGTCATTACCTTCGTCTCAATAAAGAATCTGGTCACAGATAAGACGCTAGGAAAAGGCTCCGAAGCTCAGAGCTGTGATTATGAGAAGCATATGAGAAGAGATGAGAAAGGCCATGGCTAGAAACCAAAAGGAAATATGTTAGAAGAGGGTTTTTAAAAAAAGTAAAACGATAAAATAAAAAGGCCAGTACAATGTTTCTATTCTCTTACTCATAGTACTAAGTATTCAAGGAAATTATATAACATGAAGTTTAAATGAAAATGAGGGGAAATGCTTATGCAATTGATAGTTAACATTAAGCATTTCCTGCGTGGAATGTCACTGAGCTGGATGCCAACTACTGAGCAAGGTATCATATGGGTTACAGATTCACAGGGGTGGGCTGAGATTAAAGTTTCTCTGTGAGATCCTATTAGAGATGATGTGTGAATATGTACTCTAAAGTCATTTGTGTGGCTTCTCTTGAACTACATCTGTCTCTCTGGTTGGCTTAGAAATTTCTGGGAAGCAGAGGTGTTTCCCTTATTGAGTGTCTAGGGACATCTTTGCTTCTAGAGAGGAGTAAGTATTACAGATTTAATTTTTTTGTCAGGAGAAGTACAAAAGGGGTGTTTTCTTGCTTAAATCTCTGTGTCCCCACTGTCTGCTTAACACACAACACAGACGCTGGCAGTGGGGGTAGAGAGCGGGAAGAAGGAGAGGACACTGGTATTTTTCTCATTTTTGGCAAGAGGCAATTTAAGGTAATATATTAGTTGCAGTTCTGTCGCTGTGCTAAAGGGCAACTCACAGAAGAGAGAATTTATTCAAGCTTAGGATTCCAGAGGTCTAGAGTCTACAAGGATGGAGAACACACACTAGGTGTCAAGAGGAGCTTTAAACCAGCTCATCACATTTCCCCCGCATGCAGGGAACAAAGAAAGCAGATTTGAAATAGAACAAGGTTATGCATTCTCAAAATACACCCACAGTGATACACTTTCTTTAGCAAGATTCAATATCTTTGAAGTTCCATAATAGTCCCAAAACAATGCCATCAACTTTGGACCAAGTTTTCAAATATCTAAAACTATGGGAGACATCTTCATTCCAATCCTAAGAGGCTAAAAACATTTGTTTTGGTTTAAAGTTGGAAAGTCCATTCAGTGTTAGCAAAGAAGTTGAACTGATTGTAGTAAAACTGGGACTGATTGGTTATACTGTAATGTCATTTAAACACAGAGTATGTAGAAAATGGGGTGGAGCTTTATAAACTGCCCTTGGTGATCCCCTAAAAAAACTCAAAACATTCCCAAAATATATTACCAGCTGAGGACCAAGTTTCCAAGCATACAACCCAATGGGCACATTTCACATTCAAATTACAAGAAGAGACTATAGTCTGAAGCCATTAACCATGCCTGTGATGCTATCAAATTCTAAAGAACCAGAGGTAATAATCACTGGTTCCTACCTTTTTGACAAAAAAAAAATGCTTTTTCCATGTGTCTTCCTTGTGTACTCCTGGAATATACAAGATCAGGAGTTGAGTTTTAAACAAAGAAACAAGAAAAGAGGCTACGTACACAAACATACGTGGTCATCTTAGAACATATTTCGAAGACTCCATTACTATGTCATAGAAATACATTATTTTTTTTCTAAAAGCTTCCATTCCCTTTAGCATGGTTATTGAAAAATATTTGTTGACTTACCTTGCAGACATTTGTTAGAGTAAAAATCAGTGGGCAGATAACTTTTTGTCACATTCAAAGATTTGGGAAGCTTTGGAAATTAAAAAAGTGTAAAGGCAATTAGAATGTAGTGCACTAAATTCTCTAAGGAGTTGTCAGAACCCAGAGAAACAGCATGTAGTCCAGGAATCAGAGCAAAGTAAGACCTCCTAGGGAAATCTAGATGACCTTGAAAGCTACAGACTGGAATAACAAGGGTGGAGACGGGACATTTGGGACCTGGGTCCACATATGCCCTGCACTGGTGGAATGTGAGGGGTATGCAGCTCCCAAATAACACACAGAGACTTAATCTTTCTTATGAGTGCCTGGTCTTAGCTTGCTTATTTCTAGCCAGATTTTCTTAAACTATCCTGTCTACCTTTTGCCTCTGGGCTTTTACCCTCCTCTATTCTTTATACCTTTCTTTGATTCTTACTCTTTAACTACCTTTGTGGCTAGGTGGCTGGCCCCTGTGGTCCTCCTTTTTGTCACTTTTTGTCACTCTTCCCTTCTTCTCTCCTCTCCTCAGCCTTCATTTATCCTATTCATTCTCTCTCCCTGCCAGCCCCACTTATTTCTTTAATATTGACTGTTCAGGTCTTTATTAGACCAATCAGATGTTTTAGACAGGCAGAGTAACACTGCTTTGCAGAGTTAAACAAATGCAGCGCAAAAGAATGCCACACATCTTGTCATAATTAAACAAATATTCCACAATGGAAACAAACAAATGTAACACATCTTTAATAATCTGCAGCACACATGTATTTATAATATATACACATACATGTAATATATGCATATATAATCACATAGGGCATAACCATACTTCAAAGAAAAGATAATGATATTCTGATAAGATGACACTATCTAGTGACAAAATTATCTTAGTTCATCTAAACATGGACTCTGTATTTGCACAATGCTGAAAGAGCCCAATGATACACTTCTCAGAACATATCTGTATGACTAAATGGCCATAAACATATTGAAAAGGAAGGGAAATGTCAGGGAATTGGTTCTGACTATGGAGGCTGATATCTCCAAAATAAAGCCTGCTATAAGTTCAAGAAAGAGTTGTAATTTGAATCTAGAGGCTATAGGGTAGAATTGTTCTCTCTTCCTCCAGGGAGGCCAGATTTTTTTTCTTCTGATACTCTCCCCTTATTGGATGACACCCACTAAAATCACAGTGGGTAACCCATGCTTTACTTGAAGTCTACTGAAGTAGATGTTAACCACTTATTGAAAACATTCACATAAGTATCTAGGTCTTACAGCCTTTTCTTTTGACTCTGTGACATGTCAGTATTAATTACAAAGTTTACATGCAATAACTGCACAGTTGAGGTACCAATAAATAAACGATCACCTGGGACCATGTTGGTGTCTGAAGGCAATGATGTAGCTGGGGCCATTCAGATCTGCATGACACATACTACTACCCAACGCCATGTTTAGGTCCAGGCCAGGACTGCAGTTGGGGGTCATGTCTGGGTCTGTGGTCCTACTGCAGCCAGGGTCTGTGTTGATGTCCTGATTCCTGATGCCATGGAGGGACAGGCTGTGTCTGGGTCCATGAGCGATACAGGAGGAAATAGCAAGTGTTTAATAGGCCAACCTACCAGATGAGTGATTCTATGATAGGGTACCAACCTAGAAAGGCTGTGGAGTTACTGGCTGTGGATACCAGTTGCTCTTGTCTGTAATTTCTTTCATGAGTCACTTCATCTCTTTGCTAAGAACTTTATTTCTTCTCTAAGAATAGCTTTGGGTATCTTCACACTGCTCCTGCATTTATTTCATGAAAATATTCCATGTAATGGGCACATGTATCTGTGGGTGGTCAGGAAGATGTCTTTTTATTTGTCAGTGTAATTTTGCTATATAAAATATATATTGGAACATGCTATATAACTGGATCTTTTTGTCCCATGAGGACTGTAGATACATAAAAGCCTGCTTTATTCCTTTATATTCAGATTATTATCAAAAAATAACAATTTTACCTCAGTCTAACACAAACTGCACACAATTAGCTCACTTTCACCTCAGAGCAAGTTCAATCTGGACTAAAGGCATTCAGTAAACAGATCATAAGTTTGAAACCTTACAGATAGGTACAAGGTCAGAGCCACAGATGCCCAACCAAGGTAACTAAGGAAAGCATGCTAATTCCTTGCTTGCCAGTCTGTTAACTGTTAAGTTGTACAAAACAGCATTCCTACATGGTGTAGCATACACATGGAGTCATTGATTAGACTAGGTGTCAAAAAGTAACCACATGGCGTAGGGCAGTTGTAGCGACAGCAACTGAGCCATCACAGCAGGTCTGAGCAGCTCACATTTATGCCTATCACGCACACTAGACCTATGACCATGGCAGCATTGATGAAGTCCAAATAGACTTGGTAGACAGCATAGAGATTTGAGAAAAAAAGTAAGGGACAAGTGGATATGTTCAGAAGAGCATGTGTGAGACCAAAGCCAGCCTGGCAGACATCAGTGAGATGAATATTGATTTTTTAAAAAAAAAAAGTGCCGATCCCATCCAGCTTACATCCAGATCCCCCCACCCTCTGTTTCTCTTCCCCCTCCCTTCCCTGGTGGCAGAGAGCCTCCCTGCTCTGCCTGCTTGGGCGCTGGGTCCCAACCCCAAGCGTAGGGTAAAGGGGAGCTCGGGGGCTTCTTTGTCCCCATAGCCTGCCTGCAGCAAGCAGGGTGGGCCCTTTGTCTGCGAGCGAACCAAGCAGCACGGAGTTTCGATCAGGGCACCTAGTGAGACATCATTGTGGTGAGTGAGTGCTGCGGCACCCGGGAACAGCCCGCCTACACTTCCTGATCAACCTACAGGGCTACACTGCCCGGTACCTCCTCTCTCTTCCTATCCCATCCAGCTTACATCCAGATCCCCCCACCCTCTGTTTCTCTTCCCCCTCCCTTCCCTGGTGGCAGAGAGCCTCCCTGCTCTGCCTGCTTGGGCGCTGGGTCCCAACCCCAAGCGTAGGGTAAAGGGGAGCTCGGGGGCTTCTTTGTCCCCATAGCCCGCCTGCACCAAGCAGGGTGGGCCCTTTGTCTGCGAGCGAACCAAGCAGCACGGAGTTTCGATCAGGGCACCTAGTGAGACATCATTGTGGTGAGTGAGTGCTGCGGCACCCGGGAACAGCCCGCCTACACTTCCTGATCAACCTACAGGGCTACACTGCCCGGTACCTCCTCTCTCTTCCTATCCCATCCAGCTTACATCCAGATCCCCCCACCCTCTGTTTCTCTTCCCCCTCCCTTCCCTGGTGGCAGAGAGCCTCCCTGCTCTGCCTGCTTGGGCGCTGGGTCCCAACCCCAAGCGTAGGGTAAAGGGGAGCTCGGGGGCTTCTTTGTCCCCATAGCCCGCCTGCACCAAGCAGGGTGAGCCCTTTGTCTGCGAGCGAACCAAGCAGCATGGAGTTTCGATCAGGGCACCTAGTGAGACATCATTGTGGTGAGTGAGTGCTGCGGCACCCGGGAACAGCCCGCCTACACTTCCTGATCAACCTACAGGGCTACACTGCCCGGTACCTCCTCTCTCTTCCTATCCCATCCAGCTTACATCCAGATCCCCCCACCCTCTGTTTCTCTTCCCCCTCCCTTCCCTGGTGGCAGAGAGCCTCCCTGCTCTGCCTGCTTGGGCGCTGGGTCCCAACCCCAAGCGTAGGGTAAAGGGGAGCTCGGGGGCTTCTTTGTCCCCATAGCCCGCCTGCACCAAGCAGGGTGGGCCCTTTGTCTGCGAGCGAACCAAGCAGCACGGAGTCTCATCAGGGCACCTAGTGAGACATCACTGTGGTGAGCGAGTGCTGCGGCACCCGGGAACAGCCCGCCTACACTTCCTGATCAACCTACAGGGCTACACTGCCCGGTACCTCCTATCTCTTCCTATCCCATCCAGCTTACATCCAGATCCCCCCACCCTCTGTTTCTCTTCCCCCTCCCTTCCCTGGTGGCAGAGAGCCTCCCTGCTCTGCCTGCTTGGGCGCTGGGTCCCAACCCCAAGCGTAGGGTAAAGGGGAGCTCGGGGGCTTCTTTGTCCCCATAGCCTGCCTGCAGCAAGCAGGGTGGGCCCTTTGTCTGCGAGCGAACCAAGCAGCACGGAGTTTCGATCAGGGCACCTAGTGAGACATCATTGTGGTGAGTGAGTGCTGCGGCACCCGGGAACAGCCCGCCTACACTTCCTGATCAACCTACAGGGCTACACTGCCCGGTACCTCCTCTCTCTTCCTATCCCATCCAGCTTACATCCAGATCCCCCCACCCTCTGTTTCTCTTCCCCCTCCCTTCCCTGGTGGCAGAGAGCCTCCCTGCTCTGCCTGCTTGGGCGCTGGGTCCCAACCCCAAGCGTAGGGTAAAGGGGAGCTCGGGGGCTTCTTTGTCCCCATAGCCCGCCTGCACCAAGCAGGGTGGGCCCTTTGTCTGCGAGCGAACCAAGCAGCACGGAGTTTCGATCAGGGCACCTAGTGAGACATCATTGTGGTGAGTGAGTGCTGCGGCACCCGGGAACAGCCCGCCTACACTTCCTGATCAACCTACAGGGCTACACTGCCCGGTACCTCCTCTCTCTTCCTATCCCATCCAGCTTACATCCAGATCCCCCCACCCTCTGTTTCTCTTCCCCCTCCCTTCCCTGGTGGCAGAGAGCCTCCCTGCTCTGCCTGCTTGGGCGCTGGGTCCCAACCCCAAGCGTAGGGTAAAGGGGAGCTCGGGGGCTTCTTTGTCCCCATAGCCCGCCTGCACCAAGCAGGGTGGGCCCTTTGTCTGCGAGCGAACCAAGCAGCACGGAGTCTCATCAGGGCACCTAGTGAGACATCACTGTGGTGAGCGAGTGCTGCGGCACCCGGGAACAGCCCGCCTACACTTCCTGATCAACCTACAGGGCTACACTGCCCGGTACCTCCTATCTCTTCCTATCCCATCCAGCTTACATCCAGATCCCCCCACCCTCTGTTTCTCTTCCCCCTCCCTTCCCTGGTGGCAGAGAGCCTCCCTGCTCTGCCTGCTTGGGCGCTGGGTCCCAACCCCAAGCGTAGGGTAAAGGGGAGCTCGGGGGCTTCTTTGTCCCCATAGCCTGCCTGCAGCAAGCAGGGTGGGCCCTTTGTCTGCGAGCGAACCAAGCAGCACGGAGTTTCGATCAGGGCACCTAGTGAGACATCATTGTGGTGAGTGAGTGCTGCGGCACCCGGGAACAGCCCGCCTACACTTCCTGATCAACCTACAGGGCTACACTGCCCGGTACCTCCTCTCTCTTCCTATCCCATCCAGCTTACATCCAGATCCCCCCACCCTCTGTTTCTCTTCCCCCTCCCTTCCCTGGTGGCAGAGAGCCTCCCTGCTCTGCCTGCTTGGGCGCTGGGTCCCAACCCCAAGCGTAGGGTAAAGGGGAGCTCGGGGGCTTCTTTGTCCCCATAGCCCGCCTGCACCAAGCAGGGTGGGCCCTTTGTCTGCGAGCGAACCAAGCAGCACGGAGTTTCGATCAGGGCACCTAGTGAGACATCATTGTGGTGAGTGAGTGCTGCGGCACCCGGGAACAGCCCGCCTACACTTCCTGATCAACCTACAGGGCTACACTGCCCGGTACCTCCTCTCTCTTCCTATCCCATCCAGCTTACATCCAGATCCCCCTACCCCCTGTCTCCCTCCATCCCTCCCTTCTTGGAGCAGAGTGCCGCCCTGTTCAGCCTGCCTGGGCGCTGGGACTGAACCCGAAGGTGAGTGCAAAGGGGAAGGTGGTAGCTCCTTTGTCTCCATAACCTGCCTGCAGCAAGCAGGGTGGGCCTTTGTTTGGAAGCTAACCAAGCAGCAAGGAGATCGGAACTGGACTCCAGGAGAAACATCACGGAGGAGTGACATCACTTGGAAGGTACATCAGTTGGCAAGAAGACCTGATCCTGTAAAAGAAGATCCATAGGAGAATATTGGAAGGAAGAGATGGGGAGACGCCAATGCAAGAATTCACCCAACAATCTGAAGAACAACACGAAGCCACCAGAAGCCAGCGACCTCACAACAGGAGGACATGAACACCTTAATCATGAAGAAGGAGAAAAAACTGACTTCATGACAGTGATTGACACCCTTAAACAGCATATAAAAAACGCCCTTATAGAAATGGATGAGAAGTATAACAGAAAGTTCGAGGAATTGAGTAAATCAGTGAATGATACCCTAGGAAAGCAAGGAAAAACAATCAAGCAGATAATGGAAACAGTTCATGATTTGAAAAATGAAATGGAGGCAAAGAAGAAAACACAAACAGAGGGCCGGCTGGACATGGAAAAGCTAGGTAAACGAATAGAGACTACAGAAACAAGCATAACCAGCAGAATACAAGAGATAGAAGAAAGAATCTCAGAGTCTGAGGATAACATAGAGAAAATAAACGCACTGATCAAAGAAAACAGCAAGTCCAACAAACTCTCATCACAAAACATTCAGGAAATATGGGACACAATAAAAAGACCAAACCTAAGAATAATTGGAGTAGAAGAAGGAGAAGAAGTGCAGCTCAACGGTCCAGAAAATATACTTAACAAAATTATAGAAGAAAACTTTCCCAACCTGAAGAAGGATGTACCTATGAAGGTTCAAGAGGCATACAGAACCCCAAATAGGCTGGATCAAAAAAAAACATCCCCTCGCCATATAATAATCAAAACACAAAATATACAGAATAAAGAAAGAATATTAAGAGCCGCAAAGGAAAAAGGCCAACTTACTTATAAAGGTAAACCTATCAGACTTACACCTGACTTCTCTATGGAAACCATGAAAGCCAGAAGGTCCTGGATAGATGTACTGCAAAAACTAAGAGACCATGGATGCAAGCCCAGACTACTATATCCAGCCAAGCTTTCATTCACCATAAATGGAGAAAACAAAATTTTCCAGGATAAAAACAAATTTAAGCAATACGTAGCCACAAACCCAGCCTTACAGAAAATAATGGAAGGAAAATCACTAACCAAGGAGTCCAACAAAGACCTCAATAACTCAGACATCTAGAGACCCTTCACCAGCGCAACTCAAAGAAGGGAAACACACAAACCCTACTACTTAAAAAGTGACCGGAGTTAACAACCACTGGTCATTAATATCACTTAATGTCAATGGACTCAACTCACCTATAAAAAGGCACAGGCTAAGAGACTGGATACGAAAACAGGATCCAACATTCTGCTGTCTACAAGAAACACACCTCAACCACAAAGACAGACACCTACTCAGAGTAAAGGGCTGGGAAAAGGCTTATCAAGCAAATGGACCTAAGAAACAAGCAGGTGTGGCCATACTAATTTCTAACAAAGTTGACTTCAAACTTAAATCAATCAAAAGAGATGGAGAGGGACATTTTATACTCATAACAGGAAAAATTCATCAGGAAGAAATCTCAATCCTGAATATCTATGCCCCTAATATAAAAGCACCCACGTATGTAAAAGAAACATTGCTAAAATTCAAGGCAGCCATCAAACCGCACACACTAATAGTAGGAGACTTCAACACTCCTCTTTCACCAATGGACAGGTCAATCAGACAGAAACCTAACAGAGAAATTAGAGAATTAATGGAGGTAATGAAGCAAATGGACTTAACAGACATCTATAGAATATTCCACCCAAATAGGAAAGAATATACCTTTTTCTCTGCAGCGCATGGAACCTTCTCGAAAATTGACCACATACTTGGTAACAAAGCTAACTTACACAGCTACAAAAAAATATTACTAACCACCTGTGTCTTATCAGACCACCATGGATTAAAGTTAGAATTCAACAACAATGCTACCCCCAGAAAGCCTACAAACTCATGGAAACTGAACAGTCAACTACTGAACCATACCTGGATTAAGGAGGAAATAAAGAAAGAAATTAAAGTCTTCCTTGAATTCAATGAAAATAAAGAAACAACATACTCGAACTTATGGGACACTATGAAAGCAGTCCTGAGAGGAAAGTTCATAGCACTAAGTGCCCACTTAAAGAAAACAGAGAAAGCACATATTGGAGACTTAACAGCCCACCTGAAAGCTCTAGAAAAAAAAGAAGCAGACTCACCTAGGAGGAGTAGAAGACTGGAAATAATCAAACTGAGGGCTGAAATCAACAAAATAGAAACACAAAAAACAATCCAAAGAATCAATGAATCAAGAAGCTGGTTCCTGGAAAAAATCAACAAGATTGACAAACCCCTATCCAAACTAATCAAACGGCAGAGAGAAAATTTGCAAATTAATAAGATCAGAAATGAAAAGGGGGACATAACCACAAACACAGAGGAAATTCAGAGAGTCATTAGATCTTACTACAAAAGCTTGTATGCCACTAAACTGGAAAATGTAAAAGAAATGGACACTTTCTTAGATAAATACGATTTACCAAAATTAAATCAGGACCAGGTGAACAAGCTAAACAGACCTGTCAGTCGCGAAGAACTAGAAGCTGTTATCAAAAACCTCCCTACCAAAAAAAGCCCAGGGCCAGATGGTTTCAATGCGGAATTCTACCAGAACTTCCAAGAAGACCTAATACCTATACTCCTCAATGTATTCCACAATATAGAAACAGAAGGGTCATTACCAAATTCCTTTTATGAAGCTACAGTTACTCTGATACCAAAACCACACAAAGACTCAACCAGGAAAGAGAATTACAGGCCGATCTCACTCATGAATATCGACGCAAAAATCCTCAACAAAATACTGGCAAACCGAATCCAAGAACACATCCGAAAAATTATCCATTATGATCAAGTAGGCTTCATTCCTGAGATGCAGGGCTGGTTCAACATACGAAAATCTATCAATGTAATCCATCATATAAATAAACTGAAAGAAAAAAACCATATGATCATTTCATTAGATGCTGAAAAAGCATTTGACAAAATTCAACATCCATTTATGTTAAAAGTCTTGGAGAGATTAGGGATACAAGGGTCATACCTAAATATAATAAAAGCTATATACAGCAAGCCGACAGCTAACATCAAATTAAATGGAGAGAAACTCAAAGCCATCCCGCTTAACTCAGGAACACGACAAGGCTGCCCACTTTCGCCATACCTCTTCAATATAGTGCTGGAAGTTCTAGCAATAGCAATAAGACAGCATAATGGGATCAAGGGGATTCGAATTGGAAATGAAGAAGTTAAACTTTCGTTATTCGCAGATGATATGATAGTGTACATAAGCGACCCCCAAAATTCCACCAAAGAACTTTTACAGCTGATAAACAGCTTTAGTAATGTGGCAGGATACAAGATCAACTCCAAAAAATCAGTCGCCCTCCTATACTCAAAGGATATGGAAGCAGAGAGGGAAATCAGAGAAGCTTCTCCATTCACGATAGCCACAAACAGCATAAAATATCTTGGGGTAAATCTAACCAAGGAAGTGAAAGATCTATTTGACAAGAACTTTAAGGCATTGAAGAAAGAAATTGAAGAGGATACCAAAAAATGGATGGACATCCCTTGCTCTTGGATTGGGAGGATCAACATAGTAAAAATGGCAATTCTACCAAAGGCAATTTATAGATTCAATGCAATCCCCATCAAGATCCCATCAAAATTCTTCACAGATCTGGAGAGGACAATAATCAACTTTATATGGAAAAACAAAAAACCCAGGATAGCCAAAACAATCCTATACAATAAAGGATCTTCTGGAGGCATTACCATCCCTGACTTCAAACTCTATTACAGAGCTACAGTAATGAAAACAGGGTGGTACTGGCATAAAAACAGAGAAGTCGACCAATGGAATCGTATAGAAGACCCGAACTTTAACCCACAAACCTATGAACACCTCATTTTCGATAAAGGAGCTAAAAGTTTACATTGGAAGAAAGAAAGCATCTTCAACAAATGGTGCTGGCACAACTGGATGTCAACCTGTAGAAGAATGAAAATAGACCCATATCTATCACCGTGCACAAAACTCAAGTCCAAATGGATTAAAGACCTCAATATCAGCCCGAAAACACTGAACCTGATAGAAGAGAAAGTGGGCAATACCCTACAACAAATGGGCACAGACGATCGCTTCTTAGGTATAACCCCAGAAGCACAGACATTAAGGGCAACATTGAATAAATGGGACCTACTAAAACTGAGAAGCTTCTGTAAAGCAAAGGACACTGTCACTAAGACACAAAGGCAACCTACTGACTGGGAGAAGATCTTCACCAACCCCGCAACAGACAAAGGTCTGATCTCCAAAATATATAGAGAACTCAAGAAACTAGACTTTAAAATGCTAATTAACCCAATTAAAAAATGGGGCGCTGAACTGAACAGAGAATTCTCAACAGAAGAAGTTCAAATGACCAAAAGACACTTAAGGTCATGCTCAACCTCCTTAGCGATCAGGGAAATGCAAATCAAAACAACTTTGAGATATCATCTTACACCTGTAAGATTGGCTAAAGTCAAAAACACCAAGGATAGCCTTTGCTGGAGAGGCTGTGGAGGAAGGGGTACCCTCATCCATTGCTGGTGGGAATGCAATCTTGTGCAACCACTGTGGAAGTCAGTGTTTCGGTTTCTCCGGAAATTCGGGATCAACCTACCCCTGGACCCAGCAATACCACTCTTGGGAATTTACCCAAGAGATGCTCTATCACATGTCAAAAGCATTTGTTCAACTATGTTCATAGCAGTATTATTTGTAATAGCCAGAACCTGGAAACAACCTAGATGCCCTTCAATGGAAGAATGGATGAAGAAAGTATGGAATATATACACACTAGAGTACTACGCTGCGGTAAAAAACAATGACTTCTCGAATTTTGCATGCAAATGGATGGAAATAGAAAACACTATCCTGAGTGAGGTATCCCAGGCCCAAAAAGACGAACATGGGATGTACTCACTCATAATTGGTTTCTAGCCATAAATAGGGTTCATGGAGTCTACAATAGGCGAATCTAAAGAAGCTAAGTAAGAAGGTGAACCCAAGGAAAAACATATAGTTATCCTCTTGGATAAGGGAAGTAGACAAAATTGCCGGGGGGAAAAATGGGATCTTGGGGGTGGGGTGGGATGGGGGTTAGGGGAGATGGGGAGAGAAAAGGTAGAAGGGAAGGAGGGTGGACTTGGGGAAACAGGAGGATCGGGATAAAGGAAGGTTGGATAGGGGAGCACGGAACCACAATTCTTAGTTAAGGGACCCACTTTAGGGTGGGCAGGAGACTTGACCCTAGAGGGGCTCCCAGGTGCCCAAGCTGAGGTCCCCACTTAGTTCCCAGGGCAGCTGAGGATAGGGAACCTGAAATGACCCTACCCTAGAGCAATACTGACGAATATATTGCATACCATCCTAGAACTTGCATCTGGCGATGGATGGAGATAGAGACAGAGACCCGCACTGGAGCACTGGACTGAGCTCCCAAGGTCCCAATGAGGAGCAGAAGGAGTGAGAACATGAGCAAAGATGTCGGGACCACGAGGAGTGCACCCACCCATTGAGACAGTGGAGATGATCTACTGCGAGCTCACCAAGGCCAGCTGGACTGTTACCAGAAAAAGCATGGGACAAAACTGGACTCTCGGAACATGGCGAACAATGAGGGCTGATGAGACGCCAAGGACAATGGCACGCGGTTTTGATCCTATGCCATGTGCTGGCTTGGTGGGAGCCTAGCCAGTCTGGATGTTCACCTTCCTAGATATGGATGGAGGGGGGAGGACCTAGGACGTACCACAGGGCAGGGAACCCTGACAGCTCTCTGGACTGGAAAGGGAGGGGGAGAGTAGTGGGGGGAAGGGGAGAGGGGTGGGAGGAGGGGGAGAAGAGTGGGAGGAGGGGGAGAAAAGTGGGAGGAGGGGGAGGGAAATGGGAGGCTGGTGGGAGGAGGTGGAAATTTGTTTTTTTTTTCTTTTCTTTATCCTCCTTTTATCAATAAAAAAATTAAAAAAAAAAAAAAAAAAAAAAAAAAAAAAAAAGTGCCATTGTGAGGAAAAGCAAAAGTACCGCATGGCAAACACGAGCTCATCTATTTCTCTTACAAACCAAATGGAACATAAAAGAGTTCCCCCTCCATGAAGAGATTGGAAATCTGTGAAGCCCTGTAACCATCTGAGCGCTTTTGTCTAACTGGTGAAGAAGCTGGGTTAAAACCCATCTTCCTGCTATAGTATGAACATTTGGTCCCCAGCTAGAGGTGCTATTTGCGATTCTGTAGAACATTTATGGCTCCATGTGACTGAAGGGTCACTGGGATATGACCTTAAGTATTAGAGCTTATGCCCTCTGAACTCTTCCTGCTCTGCCAAGAATGAAAAGATGTAGAGTTCCAGCCCCATGCTCCCACCACCATGAGCTTCCTGCTGGCATTCTTTCAACACCTGCATTAGTCCCCTGACTCACCGTGTACCAAAACAAGTCTCCCTTCTCTTAGCTTAAGTCTTGTCAAGTACGGATCACAGTGGTGGCCAAGGTAAGTAATGTACGTCCTTGTCCAGAAGTCAACTTTTACCCCCACCCACCTTTGGGGAGTAGTCCAACTCTGTGGCAAAAAATCTGACATGGCGTTTCAGAAGACAGACATTTGGACATGAGGCAGAGCACGGGCCTCAGTCCAAACCTTTACATCTTATGGAAGCAATTGTAATCCCCAGGGAAGTCCAGCCTGAGTCCCATGGGTGAAGGTAAGCAGCCTCAATGTGAAGAGCAGGAGGGCGGGATGTGGGCAGATCCCAGCACATGTCTGTGAGATCAAAATGAACTCACACACGGAGGCAGCTTTCCTTTGAAAATCTGTCACATTCACAATGAGGGGGATGAAAGCCTCTGCTTCCTTGCCTTTTAGGGTGACTTCAATATGGCCAGACTTTGAAACATAATGCGGGACTGAATTTCGTATTGAATGTGGTGGTGAACCATAAAGGAAGAGGCTGGGATGGTGCTTTTCAAATACTTGCTGCTTGGGATCCCTTTGCCCTTTCCCACTTATAAGGTATGATCTTATCTATTGATATTTTCTGTCTGAAAAGACCCTCTCTCTATTCTATCAGGTTGCCCTATTTTTCATTGTGTAATAGGCTGTATTTTGAAAATGAATAGCCCCAAACAACTTGGATATATTGCTGTTACTGTGCTTTTCTTTTGAAGAAATTGTCCACTTGGCATTTGCACTTTAATCAGACTCCATGCTGCTAAGATGGCAGCCCTCCGCCTTTGCTAGACCCCCTCACCACTACCACCCAGGCACTGTCTCTTTTGTACATTTCAATGACTCCTGTCATTGCTAACACCAAGAGTGGCCCTCCTGCCACCCTGAGAGGGTGATACACAGCGGGAAGCTTTCTTCCAGCCTCTTTCCTTCAAGGCCCATTGCTGCCACTCGGAGCAATCAGCGGACGCACTGTGCAGCTCCCTTTGTTCTTCTCATCCTTCCACTCTGCCCACCCTTGCTCTTGATGGCCACTTGAAACCCTCACACATCGCATGTGCTGGTTCTTGTGGGCCCTAATTCTAAAGAGAACATGGTCACAAGGAGTACGTCAAAAAAAAAAAAATCTATCAGGAACTCTTTGCCAGTAAAACACTTTAGAGACAGCCTACTCTGTAAGCACTGAGTGTAGAGATGGTGGCATTTTAGCTGCTGTTTGGAGAATTTCTAAATAAGAACCATCAGGAGGCGAAATATAATCTTATAGATGGAATATCAGCATGGAAAAGAGCACAGTTCAGGAAAAGAATAGGGGCGTGAGATGAATTTAGCACGTTAGCAGCTGTGATCCTTGAAGATGGGACCAAAGCAGTTCCTGGCACTCTGATCGTTCAGGTACTCGGTGGCCCATGATGTTCCTCAATCAATGCAGCTTAAACTGGGGGAAATTTAAAGTCAATTTAAAATCTTATTTTTATTGAATTATCTGTAGAACTTTGAATTATAATGTAAGAAAAAAGCTTACCTCCCAAGGAACATGCTTAAGCTCAATGCTACTTTAATTTCAAGAGATACGCCTATGACTGAGGTGTCAACATGAACCTCAATGGACATTTACACAAATTCAGAATTACAATAAAGCAGATTTAATAAAATATTGGAAAACAAAGCAGAGAAGGCAAGGAAGGATCATCAGTCAAGGTCAATGGTTGATGAGCTGATACTTAGTCATAGCCTAATACACACTGATCATATGAAAAAAAATCTTTTAACCTCTGTTTCAGTCACATCTGCATGGCTGTAAACAAATATCTGACTTGAGTAGTCTGAAAGGGTTTAGTTCATGGCCACCAAGGGTGAGCATTGTGGTAGAGTATGTGAGGAGGAGGAAGCTGTTCGCCTTATGTCTGTCAGGAAGCAGGGCGTAGCTCCCATGGCCATTTCCTCAAGCTGGTCCTTACCTTCCAGGTTCAGCCACCTCCCAAAATAGCATCACTAGCTGGGGACTATCACTTGCCACATGAGCCTGCAGGGGAAACAGCACTTCCCTGGACCTCACCTGCAGCACAGGAATGGAAGGTTCCTTGTCCTTTGCTTCACTATGGTGAAATTTGTCAAACCAATCTTTATAAAATAACTGTGTGACCTCTCATATTCTATCATCATTATCATCATCATCATAAGTTTTCAGAGGTGCTACTCATGTTTGTTTTCTTTATTCTTTGTGTCTTTTCAGATCAGTATTTGGTCCAGCATGCTGTTAGTGCACAGTGGTCTCTGCATTCGTACAAGCATAGTGACCCTCCATCTGCATCCACTGTTCCCTAGCAACATGCAGTCCCTAGCTCACGCTCAAATTGCTTGGGGTCAATGTTTAAAAGATTTGAATACAAATGCTTACTTCCATTTGGCGGGTGGGGGGAAAGATGACAAGAACTCTTTGTACGGTTGCCCATGTGGCAAGTTTGCGTATTTGAGAAAATGAAGAAAAGATGGCAGAATTATTTGAGAATCCAAGAGACACTGAACTTAAAAATGAGGCTTTAAAAATAGGAGAGCACTTTATGGGAGACAGACTGGGAGTGTGACAGGGTGACTTCTCGCTACCTCTGTTCAGATACAAGTGGCCATTTCATACGTTGTCTTCCCAGCCCCCTAATGAGATCTGAATTGGAGGGAATGGGAGCTGTTATGTGCGTCTCTTCCACACAGTGATTGGTCAGGATGGGTCAGTCAGAGACTTCTCTTAAGTTTTTCCAAATTAGAAATAATACAGCAGAGATTTTCCCTGCAGGAAGCCAAGCGGGACAGCATTCAGAGCCCCTTGTTCAGCCCCAAGGGATAAGCTGTTTGGAGTGAATGAAGCCAACAGACAATCAAAAGCATAGAGAGGAGAAACAAAGAGAATCCCGAAGTGCCTTAGATCCCTGAAGCCTCAGAAGCCAGCCTGGTCCCCGATTTCTCCAGGCTTGGCTCTTCCACCATTTCTTTAATTATATAATACTTTCCGTTAGTACACTTTGGAAAATTACTTTGAAGTGGATTTCTATCATGGTATAGGGAAAAACTTGCCACCTTGCGCGTCACAGAGGCTTAGAAAAAGAATCTTCAACATTCTGGTCGGAGTTGCCCTGAATCCACCCTTCAGGTTTTCTTACTCATGAAAGAGATGCCATCAATATGACCTGCCTACAAGGCCAGGGAGACTCCTCTCCACAATTCATGGTCTGGCTTCCTGTTTGGTAAACACTAGGCTCTTTGTGAATTCCCCAGAATGTGTCTTTAAGCAGTGCAACTGAGAAAGACAACAGGAACAGGGCCATTTGGGCTGACTGGGGAACAGGTAAATGAAGCACAATTAATAAAAGTTCAGAGTCAGAAATTGGGGTTCAACCTGAAGATCTGAAAAGCAAAACAGCCAGCCACTGGCTTTTACCTCGACCTCAGTATTAAAGGGTGAGCCTGCCTCCTGGAATCTCAGAATGAGGCTGTGTTTTGAGAGTTGTTTCATCCTGTTTTATAATCCTTTCTAGGGCTTGGATTAAAGGCATGCACCACCTGATATCTATGGCAACTAGTGTGACTACTAGGATTAAAGGGGCCTGTTATTGTGGTTACTGGGATTAAAGGTGTGTGCTCCCATAACCTGGTCCGTAAGGCTGACCAGTGGGACTGTTTTACTCTCAGATCTTCAGGCAGTCTTTATTTATTATAATATAATTGAAATTACACTACAGGTAAGCATGAAGAGAAGACAACTACGGCAGGGAAAAGATGGTTTTACAAAGAGGAGATTGATGCTGTTTGTCCCTTTCAGCCTATGGAACCCAGTAATAATTCTCAAAGTTTCTTATTTCCTGCCTATTGAGTTCTGTAATCATGTGCAGGGGGGTAGGAAATGCTTTGCTTGTCAAGGAAGGAGTGCTGTTTCTAACTGGAGCAGTTTGTCAAGTGAAGTGAAGGCGTCCGACTCATAGAAATGAAGGCTTGGCATTGAACTAGTGAGATGTGGAAGCGGGCATTGCGTCACCATCTGATCACAGTATTTTGATTCAGACCACACTTTCACATTAGAGCTGTGAGGGAGCAACAAAGTTCAAGTGGAAATTAATTACCTGTGTAAACAAATTTGTGGAACGCACCACCTTCAAAACACAGTACTCTCCACAACTAAACAAGCCTATCATGATCTCTGAAACAATGACTTTCTCAAAATGCTACCAAACAAAACCACTCATTGCTTTGCCTATGTAAAAGTCTTCCATGAGAATATACCGGGAACATAGTCCCTTCTGTCCTCTCTCTCAGAACCCCCTTCTGACACCTGCCCTCTATTCCTACTGCTGTGATTCCATTTCTTGCATTTGATACCACAGAATTTTCTCGGTACTTTACTGGAAGCCAGTTTGCTGTGTTTTTCTTCAAGAAGTTTTTAACATATTGTTGTTGTGTTGACCCTCCAGAATAAAGAAATGTTCTAAAAAGCTATGAATCACTTAGTATGTATCCTCACCCTTAAGGGTGTGATTGATTATGTAGATAACTAATCCTATGATATTTATCTACGTTACTGTGATATGTCACACTTTTTAAGTCTCCATATCCTCATATAAAATAGAACACATATTTCGGTATCATTTTATAGAAAGCAATCATTTTCCTTGTGGTTATGTCTCATTCAGGGCCAATATTTATGTGTATGCATTTCCTGGTAAGCCAACCCTAGAAAAAATAGATTTACACATGTCAGAACAAACAATTCTTTTTATGTGTCATTTAATAGATTTTTATTTTTCTATTTCAATTTCCCCAGATCCACTCAATTTTTTTAGATAATTAGATTTTAAGCATTATCCTTGAGCTTTTCAAGCTATATTGATCTAAATATGATTCATGTTGTCAATTGGGTTTTCTAAAACTTATCAGCCTGTATTCACACAAACCCAAGATGCATGTCATTTTCTAGCTTCCTGCCCTTTTGCCCTGAATAATGTATAGTAAATCTGTAAGTACAGTTGCTTATGTCAAGGTGAATTGTTGAGCTGAAAGTTTAATATATGACTTGAAGAAAACAGTACATTTCACCGACAGCAAGCCATGAATCTCTACGGGGAAATTCAAGTTCATTCTTTACACGCTTCTTGCAAGGGCTGTGTTCTCAGCATGTATTAATACTTGTAGATAGCCTTAAATTTCCTGTGCATAAATATGTTCCAGAATTTATTGAATAAGACTTTGATGCTTCTGTAAGAACCTGGAACAAGCTGGTTAATGAATGCATGAGACCATTAGTAGGACGCTCTGATGTATACAACTTGTGGTAAAACAGTTTTACTTATTACACCAACAATATGCTTGCCCATTTCTAAGTTAAAATGAGAGAGAAGCATGGAAGAAATTAAAATGGGAGAGTCTTTTTAGTCATCATATATATGCATATATTTGTACATATATACATATATCATATAAATGTAATACGTGTAGACACACATATACACTGCACACACACACACACACACACACACACACACACACACACCTGCCAGATCTTACTTCCTTGCACAGATATAATCTCTTTGTGGTTTAATGACTTTTATTCTAAAATACCTCTATGTATTTAAATAGGCATATCACTAACCCCAAATACATTTTTTGTTTTCTTTGCTTCGACAGTCCGTGAACTTAAACCCAGACATACTTATGTTTTACATATCCTCTTGACTCTTTCTGGAATGTTCCTACCCAAAATATGCACTAGACTTTACTTTCTTATCTCGTTTCACCTTTAAACCAAAATTTACATTTTTGTAAAATTTCCCAGCTCCCTGTAAAAGAGACCATGCCACAAAAATTCCGGCCCTATCCATGACTTGTAGTATTTTATTTTACCTTATAAGTAACAACATGACATGCACAGGGCTTTTGTTTGTACCCACTGATGTACAAGATCTGGCCATTTGGGAGGGGGATCTGGTTTATTTACCATTCTCTTTCTAATTCATAAAAGGGCACCTAATAGAAGCATATATTTGTTATGTTAATGAATTATGAAATCCATGCCAGGTTCCCTGGCTTCCATACCATCCAGCTCCAACGTTCACTGGCAGTGTGATCCCAGCAGCAGCAGCAGCAGCTGCTGCTGCTGCTGCTGCTGCTGCTGCTGCTGCTTCTTCTTCTTCTTCTTCTTCTTCTTCTTCTTCTTCTTCTTCTTCTTCTTCTTCTTCTTCTTCCTCTTCTTTTTCCTCCTCCTCCTTCTCCTCCTCCTCCTCCTTCTTATTTTATTTATTATGTAAATTACACAGATCAGGGCTATGCACGTGACCCTCTCTGAATGTTTCAGCTGTTATCACTATAGCAGTCACATCAATGTTCCTTAATCAACAAAATCTTAGATTTCCTTGGATCTCCACCACATACGGGCCCACCCGAGTTTTTGTTGATATACTGTTTACTATTGGAATAATTTGTCTCCTTGGAAAAAAATCATTTCCATTTTTGTTGGGGGAAAACATTCTAGACCATTCTGTGCTACCAAGAGAAAATTAAAATTGCAAGCAAACATCCATGTATCCTTCCACTTAAGCACACATAGATGTAAGGTTGGTTCCTATGTCCTCCATACCTCTTTTAGTCACAGAGTGAGATTGTTCCAACATTTGAATATTGCTGCAGAAAATGTTGTCACTACATTTTTACCACAAGCAGTGGAAAATATTGGTTTCCAATGTTATCCTAAGAATTAAATAATTATTGATCTGCTGGGCATCAACTAAAATGTCTAAATTTGCATTTTATAAAAATTTCTTCATGTTAGTCAGCTTTTGCATTATTACTAAGTTTCTGTATTCTTGCACTTCTTTTTGTGAGATAACATGTGAAATAATCCCCAGTTTGTTTTGATTTGCATACCGAGTGTTTTCTCCTGCAGAATTTCTATTTATCTATTTACTCATCTTGTTTACTTCCCTTCCTATTTTTCATTTACAGCTTTTGAAACAGTAATACCATAAACTATCATCAAGCTTGACCTTGATGATTTCCAGAACTAGATTTAATGACAATGTGGTCTTTGATTTCTTCAAATCTTTTCATTGTATTGTTTAAATGAACCATTAATCTGTTTGCCTTTGGTCGGTGTGTTGGGAGGTGATCATGGGTGTGCATGAGTGTACGTATACTGTATATATAATAATTCTAACTAAGTTAATTCTCCATTGGAGAAATATGCTCACTGTACTACAGTAATATATGGACAAATTTCTTTTCTGACATCGTTGACATATCTTCCTTATATCAAACATCAAATACACATAAATCTATTTTAAGGTTCTTGGCTTCATAAGGGGATTTCTGCATACAGAAGAAGTATATAATTTTAATTAAAGTATTTTTTATAAAATAAATTAGGAGTTTCATAGTTTACATTTTGTAAATTGTCAGCTACTAAGAGATAAATTTCAGAGATTCTTGATGTCAAAATAAATTCACATAATATTACTGTTTCTTTCTAAAAATCTTTAATCTCAGCTTTATTTAATAGTTGATCATTAGTACTAGAAGGATAATTGATAATAATTTAATGCTTTTGTCATAATGAAATGTATTTATTAAGTAGTCTCAAGAACCACAAGTCAAAAACTTTCTTCAAGATCAGTGTTTCTCAGCTTCAGCATCATAACATTTGGTAGACAGTCTGTGTTAGTAGTCTCAAGAACCACAAGTCAAAAACTTTCTTCAAGATCAGTGTTTCTCAGCTTCAGCATCGTAACATTTGGTAGACAGTCTGTGTTATGCAGTGTCAGGTGTATCTAATAGATGTCAATAGGCCCTGTCTTTCCTCCACCTTTCCCCTTTCCCCTTTTCTTTTACTTCTGTCTTCTCTCTGCTCTCCTAGCCCCTTCAACAAATACAGAGAAACTCTGCCTGCAGCTACTAAAACTTGACTCACATAAATTTTGGTAATTTCACAATCTAAAACTATATAACAAGAGTGGAATTTGTATCTGCTGTAGGATCTCAGATTTCCAGTCCAGCACCACCACAAACAAACACGTATCTCACTTCACCTTTCAGTACAATTTCCCAAAATCTGAGGGAGGGGGCATACTTTCCAAGAAAAGTATTTGGCTCTGGTTTTGAGCTTACGTAAGTTTTTAGAAGATATCTTCAGTTCAGGTAAAAGTCTCTAACTTCTGTTTGATCATCCAACATCTTTGTGGCTGGCTCAGACAATGTCAACATTATTATTCAAAAAGTGTCTTATAATCAGGAGACACTGTCACAGACTCAGTGGCCACCAAATGAGGAAAGGGTTGGGCAGGGAGTGATTCTTATTTGTCTGAGTTATTTTTGTATCTTTGTCTGTATTCTACATTAAGGCCTTGCTTTGAGTAGGGATAGGGTCTTTGGTAGTATACTGCATGGAAAATTTATCTGAATTATCCAATGAAAGTGTGACATGTTCTCTGAAATTGCCAATTCCTCAGTAGAAGCAGATAGCATTTGGAGGAAAGCACAGATGATGTCCAAGGCTCTGCTTAAGGTGCTTCTCAAGTGTCCCCATCAGGTCTAAGTTGTATGCTGAACTCTGTGGAAGTAGTACGGTGTGTGTTTAAGCAGAGTGTGTTTGGACCTGTTCTTAAGAAGGCAAAGCAAGAATACCAAAACCTCACCCACTGCCTTCAAGGTTCATGGATCTTGCCTAGTTTTTGAAGGTACCAGCGAGTCTAGAGATTTTCTTCAGTGAGTCATAGTCATCACAGCTGCCCATCTTGTGTGTGTTAGTTTTGTGTTCAGGTGGAAAGTCAGGAAATAGCTAGGAATATAGACGTCTGATTTTAGAAGCTGCAGATTACATCTTCAGTAATACTCTGTCCTTAAGACACTTGAAGTTTCCAGGGCTTGCTGGTAAGTTTCTGTCCACCTGATGAGGTATTCTGGCTATTGCCTGGTTTTGTGTCTTTGGCTCAGTAGAAACGCTCTATGATACCAGGTGACTATATAATGCAGAGACCAGGTTTCTCTGCAATGAATCACTGCCAAATACGGTCCATACTTGCTCACTACCGACAGGAACGTAACAAGTGGCGACGGAAGTTCTCCCAGTGTAAGAACGTTTTCCTACAGTTCTGTCAGTTTCTCCTTTTGATGGAGAAATAAGAAATATTCATGTTTAAATTGCAGGGCTGAGAAACAAGAAGTTAAAAGCATTATTTAATCAGCTTGGTGACCACATCTCTAAGTGACCTGGATACCTCAGGAGAACTACTAAGTTGAGAAGAAAAGAATGAGGTAAGAGAGATAATCTTCCAATGTTCAAGAGATATCCCAAACAAATGTATAAATCAAATAAATATGTGTCTCAGGACTTTATGTACTTGCAAGCAGAGCCCAACTGAAATTCCATAGGAACACTGTGAAGATAAATGATTGCTCTGCCTTCTTATTCTCCTTTTGCAAGTAAAGAATTAAGAAGACTCTGAGAAGTTGGGGAACATGCTAAGACTACATAGCTGTCAAACAATGGCAGAGGGCTGAAGTTCCTGCAGTGGGGCCAAAATCCTGGACTTGAACAATCCTCCCTGTGGACCTTCTACAGGTGGATAAGCACGTGTTTGTGAAACTCGAGTGAAATGCACAATGATTAACAGATCTAAGGCACTTAATATTTTCATCAGAAATAAATGCAATTAAAATGAAAAAGAATAACCATGGGAAATGTATAAAGGCAGCTGATGGCTTTGGTGCATACCTTTGCCTTACAATTTCACTGTCTTTTTTGAGGTAAAATACTAAGTCTGATACGAATCTGATCTGTTGGCAAAAAATATCTACACAACACACTTTTTTCGGGCTAGATATTAAATTGTCCCGGGTAAGAAACAAATAATTACTATGTGAAGATGCTCTGCTGATTCAGCTTTATGATATTTTCAATCCAGGAATGACAAGGATAGATTCTTTGGATAAAATTCATCTTTTGGTTTATGTAGTAGTGTTTCGAAATGGCACAATTTAAATTCTATGCTACTTTACAGGGTATCCTTGGAAAACTTAACACTCTCATGGAGCCTAGAGTATTGGTAAGGAAACTAAAAAAGAATGAACATCCTGTTTTTCATTTAAATCTGCCTCATCTGGAAGCCTGCTTTTGACCCCAATCCCAGATCGCTTGATAGTCAAACACTATATTACCATGTGAAGTCATGACAGCAAATTTTCTTTTTTAATGATACATACTTGGTTACACCAGGGATTAGCATTCAATGAATACAATTGGTTCCTTGAAAAATGACTTCAGCTTATTATATCAAATCTGGAAAACTGATTTCTTAACTCTTGATATTTCTATAGCAACTAGATTCTTCACATCAGTAACTTAAGGAAGCATTCACATACAATGCCTTTTAGGAACTGCCTATTAAAATCTCACCCAGTGATCTCAGACTGCTAAAGTTCCGCAAATCAGCCTGAACAACTTGAATTAGAATGTTGTGGTGTTGGCACCAGAGTGTGGGTCTAACAATTTGGATCTGTTCCAAGGTCAGACACTACATCCTTGGCCAGAGCCAGCTGTCAATGTAGATATATTATTTCATCAAAGCGGAATCAGGGTCAAGCATGAAGTTATCTCCTATATCAGCATTTGAGAAGAAATGGAAAAATATAGAAAGGAATAACAAAAAGAAAACATGTTACTTAAAAACATACCTTATTTGCCTATGATTTGGTAAGTTGTATTTATTTATAGGAAGAAGCAGTCCTTAGATATTGCTAGCAATGATCTGACACTGGGGAAAACAGTCTAGTGTTAACCTCAGCTGGAAGACAGCCCATAGCTTCCCTCTAACTCACAGCTGCTGTGCATGCCTGCAACGCCCTGCAAAAAGACCCCCGTGTTCAGTCCAGCTTAGTAGTGAGTGTGGCCAAGTCCAGGGCCATGTGGTGAGCCCTCCTGGGCTTCTCACAGCACTGACGCTGAATAGGGGTTTCCTGGGAGCTCCAGTCGGCTTACCACATGCTGCTGCAGTCCAGTTCTGCTCCCATTCCTGGTCCTAACGAGAGGGGTGAATTCCCTTAACATAGCATTATCATGGAGGATGGACAAGAAGGATGGAAAGGAAGATGACCCAGTTGAGGGATGAGGGGAGAGAGAGAGAGAGAGAGAGAGAGAGAGAGAGAGAGAGAGAGAGAGAGAGAGAACAAACATGAAATGACTTCATGTGCCTGCACCTGTGTTTTGGGTGGTCCCCCGGTCTATTAGGTGATGATATCCACACTGACTGAGAGCAAAAGCTTTTCTTTTGAAAATAGGATCTACTGGTTCCAATCCTAATTCTTCTAGCAATGTCCTACTGGACAAGACCCAAATAATATTTTACCAGATATCTGAGTATCCGGTCAAGTTGACATCTAAAATCAGCTATTATAAAGACTTTAATAAGGTATTCACAACTATGATTAATTAATTTAATTTTATTCGCTTCCACTACTCATTTCTGCACTACATTTGTCTCTATCCCTAGTCTAATCACCTCCAACTCTGACTGAAAATAATCCCTATCAGGAATTTTTATTTACATACTTCAAATCTACTCTTAGTTTATACAGAAGCACAATGGGTCGTGGAAAATATCCCCATTGCAGTCTTTATGTCTCTAGTTCAGAGGATTATCATACTATTCCTGTTGTCAATATATATTTTTCAAATTCATCACTACTACAAATATTATAAAATATTTATTTTATTAAATGTATAATATCTGCAGATGCCTTTCTTCCTTTTGCACCATTATGGTGTGGTAGACAGTTCACAAGTCTTTGAGCTATATCTATCTATGTCTTACTGACAGCCAGAAAACTTCGTAGCTATTTTATGAACAATGTTTTTTTTGATAAATGGTAGAACACAGAGATCTGCTATCCAAATCTTTTTATATTTGGAAATCTGGTTATGAGATTGCTACTTCTTGTGTTCATTGATGTTACAGAATAATTTGGAAAAAATGTTGGTGGAGGCTGAATTTCATTAATTCAGATCTTTGAACTTTGTTTAAAGTGAGTTTTTGGAGTTAATTCCATCTATTTCTTGGAAATTGTATAGTATGCCACACTGGCTGAAAACATTGACCAAATGTGCCCTTGAATATGATCAATCGTAATTCACCCCTTCTGTTACTCTGAGTACTTCATTGTTCTCTCAAACCACAATGTTTTCTTTAAGAATTGATGGAAGTGCATCATTACTTTTGCACCAACTGTGGCCTAGGCAAAACAAATGGAGAAAAGATTTACTTAGCTCACAGTTACAATGGTTTCAGAACATCTAAGTAAGGCATTGATGAGGGAACAAAGTAATTCATATCACAGCAATTATAAAGATAGGACATGTTGTTTTAACAGTCTCTCCTCCCTTTTATTCTATTGGAGTCTTCTTGTTCATGGGGCAGTGTCAACCATGTTTGCTACAAGGTTTCATGCATGAATTATTCCTCTCTATAAGGATCCTCATGGATATACCCAGAAATGTGCTTACTAATCTGAATAATTATTTAGACAATCAACTTGACAGTTTAGAATGATTGTTAAGAAAGATGGCCTGGGGATGTAGTTTAGTTGCTGTATAATGTTTATCTTGTATGAAAAAGCCCTAATTTTGAGTCTTAGAATCACATAAAACAAGGTATAATGGAAATGCCTATAATACCAGAATGTTTGGAATTGGTAGATGAGGGATCAGTAATCCCAGGTCATCTTTACCGAGCTACATAGAAAAGTTCAAGCCCAGTCAAGGTTAACTGAAATCTTGTTTCAAAAAGGAAAAATATGGATCACTGCAAGTCTAATTCTTGTCAATTTGACATCTAAGCACATCTCATTAAGTAACAACATAATACTCTTTCCTCTCATAGGATTGTGTAAAATGCTCTCAATCCTTCTCTAATATTCTTCTTG
Organism: Microtus pennsylvanicus; assembly: GCF_037038515.1. Taxonomy (NCBI): domain Eukaryota; kingdom Metazoa; phylum Chordata; class Mammalia; order Rodentia; family Cricetidae; genus Microtus; species Microtus pennsylvanicus. The sequence continues at coordinate 73,162,860 of NC_134585.1, read as the reverse complement.
GTTATAATTGTCTTCTCAAGTCAACATCTATTCTGAGACTCAAAGCAAAAACTCTTATCTGCAAACACTTTAGAATTAACTTCATATGTATCATCAAAATCATTAGTGTCTTCCATTCTTTCCAAGTGTGCTTTTTGTCTTTTCTTTAAAATATCAAATATCAAAAACATATAACATACCCCCTTTGCAATTACAAAGAGTAAATAACTCCATAACAAAAGGAGGGATGCTGAGTACCAAAGGAAAGATCAGAACAATGCAAGACTAAAATTCAGGAGGCTAAACCTGAAGTTCTGTGGTTCTAGCTGGTAATCATAGTACATGGTGTCATTACATGAACATCAGCAAGTTAAGGGAGCCCCACTCTATTTCTTTCTTGTGTGCCCACATAATCCATGTCTTGGATTGAACTCAATGGGATGCCTACAATTTTCTTTGGCAGGTGTTTCATATTCCCCTTATATCTAGCTTCCTGGGGTCTCTTCTGCATCTTTGGCTTGACCTCACATCTGCTCATGTTATTTAGTCAAGGTATGCTCATTGGGTATCTTACCTTGATACATATTATCTGACCTCTGAGATACCATTTGAAATCAAAAATAAAGCTTTGAAGATCCTGCTACTCTTGCATTTTGTATGCCTGCATAATTCTCCTGCCAGAATTGTCTACGAAGCTCTGCTCATGTCATTTCTCAGTTGTATTAGTTGTTTTTCTCTTCATTCTGGTTGAATACCTAACTGGGCAGATATGGAGAGGCCCTGTACCTGTAAATAAAAATATGTAGTTTTGCTTGTAGTAACATTACCCAGGGAGTCTTTTTTAAAGATTTATATATTTATTATGTATACAGTATTCTCAGTATTGTCTGCATATGTGCCTGCAGGCCAGAAGAGGGCACCAGATCTCTTTACAGATGGTTGTGAGCCGCCGCAACCGCTGGGAATTGAATGCAGGACCGTTGGAAGATCAAGCAGTGCTCTTAACCACTGAGCCATCTCTCCAGCCCCCATATGGAGTCTTTAGAATTCAAATAATACACGGGTAACTGGCAACTGGATCGAGTATGGAGCACTGAGATCCAGATTTTTACCACTCAATTTCCATAGATCTACTGTTGACACTGAGCACAGATAAGCCATGGAGTTTAAATGAGATGCCAGGAAATGCTTTGCCGGTTTCCTGCTTTTCATCAGCATTTATTCTTGAAATTGTGGCAAGGACTATCTCTAAGAGCAATGTCACTCCTGGCATTTGCCATGTCTCTCCTTCCCTACTGTCGCACCTCAGCGCAGCTTGCCAGGTCCTTTCCTGAACTGAGTTGGATTTCTTAGTGGTTTATTTCACTTCTGTAAGTACGAGACTTTGCCAGTCCCAGGAGTCACAAAGAATCTTCTTGCTTTTGAGCAAGTGGTGTTTGGTTATTTCATTGCTGCTCGACCAGTTAATCACATCTTACCAGAAAATCCTTCCCTAGAGGGGGAAGAGAATAAAATCAATAAAAAATATTCTTTCCTGGGTTGTCATTTTTCATTGACATTGCTACCTTTCTAGTAGTTCGTTTGTTTTCTGTTTTGTTTTGTTTTGAGATCGGTACTAGGCATAGCTCAGACTAGCTTTTAATTTTTGCTTATTCTCCTGCCTCAGCCTCCCGAGAACTAGGAATACAAGTATGTGCCACCTTGACTAGTGAGACTCATTATCATAGGCTTTATTTCCTCACCCACTCATTCGGAAGCAGATATAATCCATGACACGCATCTACTAACAAGAAAATTTTTTGCAGATATCACATTGCAATGGAGAACTACTGAAGTTAAATTAGGGTTCAAAACAAGGAGTATTCATTTAGGAGTTCAGCTGTATTCTAATGAAAACAAAAAAGGTGTTTAGGCTGTGGACATCATCAGTACTGGTTGAATAAATACAAAAGATGAACAAATGACTAAGAGATGGCTTGGGGTGGGATGATTTAAAAGAATTCCTTAGGCTATTTGAAAATGATATTTCTGGACTCAACTCTGCTTTGGAAACTAAAAACCTTAACCTATCTTCTGCATATCTTTGTTTTCTAAGAATGCCTGTGGGAACTTCAGAAATGTAACACACACCAGGATGTGGAGGGGAGTGAATTACTGACCTTGAGTGACACCTGGAATTTGACCTTCAAACTAAAGTATACCTTTCTGTTGCAATGTTTCACTTTTATAAGGCTTGTATGCATTTATGGCTTTAAGGCCGGAATTCTCTGGGGCTTCAGACGTAAATTAAAGCCATATAGTGTCAGCTTCAATAAAGGTCCCTGTTTTTTAAAATTTTTGACTTTCACTTGGAAAGACAACACTGTGCTGGGAGGTGACTCTTTTTGATCTGTCTCAACATTTTTCCGGTCATTCTCAACTCCCTTTCAAAAGAATCTCCCAACAGAATTACATGAATACTGTGCCCCCAAGGTGAATGCACTGTTTGGAACAACAAAATATTGATTTCCCATTGTGTAGCTTCCATTTAATTTAAACCAAAGAGCAAGAAGGAGAAAACATTGGTGAGAGTGTAGTGGTATAACCCTTTCCAGTGAGCCTTAAGAGCTTCACACATTGCCAGAGTTGAATTTTGTTGACAGATATTTATTTCAATCACATTTTCTCCTTACATATCTCTCCAAAGCCTGCTTCTTCTTTTTACTTTTTGTTTTTTCTAAAAAAAAAAAAGAAAAGAAAAGAAAGCTGAAGTCTTTCTTAAAGCCAGGCATTTCTAGCCTAGGGTGGTTCCAACAGCCGATGCAGGGAACATTAAATCCTAGCTGTTTTGCCCAATTCAATCTCATTCATTATAGTTGGTTTAATTCTTAGGACTTACTTCAAAATAGCCTCAAAAGTTCCTAGCTACTCTGTCAATGGAAGATAGGGCATCTCTACACCTCAGGCATCATACACTTTGTCTTTGTGATCCCATTATTTCTGCTCTGGATCAAGAGCACTGAAGGTCCCTCTTTTTTTTGGCGGGGAGGGGGGGGTTTAGAGACAGGGTTTCTCCTTAGCTTTTGGTTCCTGTCCTGGAACTAGCTCTTGTAGACCAGGCTGGCCTAGAACTCACAGAGATCCGCCTGCCTCTGCCTCCCAAGTGCTGGGATTAAAGACGTGTGCCACCACAGCCCAGCTGAAGGTCCCTCTTGAGTCGCTGTCCTACTGATTTGCATAGCCAACACCTCCCCAAGTATTTCCTGTATATAGTATATTGCCTGCATTCTTCACTGTTAACAATGGTCAGAAGCATGTTCCTAAGATATCCTCTTCCCTTAACATTGTTGTGCAATACCATAGAAAAGAAACTGAGCATTGATTATTGGGATTTCTTTTCTGCTTTGTTTACACAGTGGTTGAAGACTTCACTGTCTAGTCTCTCTTTTTTTTTAAAATTGTACAATACATCCTTATTTTGAGTATGTTCCTTGATGTTTCAAAACTCAGTTTGTGAAAGAAACCCAAGAAACCCAGAGATGTGATCATTTCTTACAGAGAATGTATCTTCTAAAAATGGGACACATAGTACCTAAATGTCCCAAAGCTCTTTTCAACTTCTTGCCCACATAATAATGTCCAAAGTCCACAAAGACATGGAGAATATTTAGTTTTGACTTCTGAGCAGGTGTAACTCCAGCTCTTCATCCTCTGCTAAGGACAGGCCTAACATTTCCCACGTGGCCTTCTTTCCACATTGGAGCACAGGACTGAAATCTCAAGGTCCAAATCAGGAGCAGAAGGAGAGAGAGCACGAGCAAGGAACTCAGGACAGCGAGGGGTGCACCCACACACTGAGACAATGGGGATGTTCTATTAGGAACTCACCAAGGCCAGCTGGCCTGGGTCTGGAAAAGCCTGGGATAAAACCGGACTCTCTGAACATAGCGGACAATGAGGACTACTGAGAACTCAAGAACAATGGCAATGGGTTTCTGATCCTACTGCACGCACTGGCTTTGTGGGAGCCTAGGCAGTTTGGATGCTCAACTGTCTAGTCTCTTTAGGCCTGAAGATACAGTGAATGTTTTTCTCCAGTTTTAATTTTTACTTGTTTAAAGGATAATATAGTAAGCTGTCTTAATATTAACTAAGTATTTTATATACACCTTTACTAATTCAATAATGCAAGTGTAACTTCTCCACACCAGACTAAGTCAAATATTTGATATGTATCATTACATTAATAATTTGGTGAGGTATGTTGCTAGTCAAAATGTAGAGGATCAGAACATTTTAACATATTTAGTTTATTCCAGGGCCAGAGAGTAGAAACCTAAATGCAAACACTGATCTTCACTTTCAAAACCTGAATTTTTAGCCTCTATATGACTCTACTTACATCATCAATGGGTGGCTATTTAGAGAAATAGTGTTCACTAATAAAAGAAAAATTGTTTAAAATATCATCGTCTTAAAAATACGTGCAAGTGGTAGTCAAGAAAGGAAAAATCCATATGCACTTCAAACTGTAACACATTGCTGTAAATGTAGTCCATAACCAGGAAAGTCGAGGCTTTTGGTATCATGATGCTGAAGAGTGTAGGTTTGCTGAGGGTCTTCATTTACATTCAGTTTATTGATTTGTGTTATATCTATATATTTATTTGAATATGTGTGTGTGTGTGTTGCACTACTAGAGATCGGATGCAGTGCCTTACACATGTTCTTACACCATGTCACATCTACAGCCCAACCAATGCAATGGTCCTAACAAACCATAGAAAGACTTCTGCTCAGCATCTTTTCTTTCTACTTTCTGGTAAGAGAGAGAAAGCTCTATTACCCTAGGAATTCACTCAGTATGCATAGAAATGACTTCTACTGTGTGAGTTACTTGACTCAAGTAATCTGTCTATATCCAACCCACCCCTTGTCCCCCATGGGGTGTGCTAGCTGCCTTAATTTACTTGGGGATTGCCACTCAGAGCTGGCTGGAATGAGTTATACTCATGAAACACACAGAAGGTAGGCTAGAAAGGGGAAAAGAAGCTACACCCACCACTAAGGATTTGTGTCTTAAGAGCTCAGGACTCATTGGTGCTATGCACTAAGAAAAGAGAAACCAGGGCTTACCAATAAAAATTTTGAAAGGATGTTCTCAGATGTTTAAGCTCCATCTGCCAAGATGCTACACAAAGGTTGATAAAGAATGACTCTTTGTGAGTTAATCACTCATCATTTTGAACGTGGACCTTCTATGCTCATCTTCAGAGTTTCTCTTGATATTCTAAATTATTTGGCAAGCTTTGGAGCACAGCTTAGTCCCTCACGATGACCCTGTTCGAGGATTTTCTAAAATATCCTGTGATTCATTTCATGCCTATCTATGCTCATGTCACTCACTCTTCTTCTTTATGATGTGGGTTGTATCTTCAATCTGGTAATAAATATCAAGGAGTCATACCCTGGATAAACAGGCCAGGGTTGTCAAACTTTTAAAGCAAATGGAGTTTTCAATTGGAGATCTAAACATACAAATCATGGTTGCTGCTATCATACTTCCCAACATGTCTAAGACATAAAACATAAATGTAGATGTTTTTATGAAAATAGATATACTATTCAAGATACATTTTTATTGTCTTAGAGTTTATGTAGATAAATAACGAACAGCAAGAAAGATTAGGGGGAAATTGAGATCAAAGCATAAAAATCCATTTATGTATGACTGATAGTGATGTTTTTCTTCTGCACTTTGCTTTCCTTTGCTTCATACCTTTGTTCCTCTAGGGTTTTGTTTACGTTGTTTTTTCTCAAAATGAAGAAGAGATAAGCTTTCAAAAATATTAGTGAGAAAAATTTCTTTATGTAGCCAATGAGCTCTGGAAGTTCAGTGAGGTCACAGCTTGGAACCTTCTATCACAATGTCAAAATGTTATGTTTGTCTTTATGTCAGAATGTGAGGTAGCTAATGGAAGCAGGTGTCATGATTATAATCGAACTGATGCTCAGGCATGCTGTTCATACCATACCCTTAAAATATAATCTGATCACTAATAAAGACAGTGCTCTGAGAGGCTATCAATTGTTATTAAACAGCATATTGTCAAGACATTTAATCCTGTTTTCTTCAAACTCTAAACATACATTTATATAGGCATGATACACACACTCACATATACAGACAAAGACACATATGTTCAAAGTGTCAAACATTTTAAATACGTCTCCAAAGACAGTCATAAATTCAGTAAATAATAGAGAGGAATGAGAAGGCTCTAGCATTTATTTAGCACCAATTATGCGCCAAGTCCTTTAATGAATGTGTTTTGAAAAGCTGCTATGTAGCAACAAATGACATTATTGTGATAAAAAATGCAGACTTATCCAAGTTTGTGAAAGGTTTATATGGAAGTGAAAAAAATCAATCACAGCCCAGACTTTCAATTGCAAACAGTGCTGGGAGGGAAAGACTGAGAGCAAGGGATACTGCACCATATTCATAAATTAGAGGTTGAGGGAATTTGTCCAAATATGCAAAGTTATTACAAGTAGTGAGTATTGATTTATGCCTCTTCAGATAGTGTGGGGTGGGTGGGAGTGTCATTGACCTTCACTGTGATATAACTGAGGAACCAGAGTTATTTCTGGGTACACTTGCAAAGCATCAATATCAACTTGATTCCCAGAGAATTGTGCCCTAGTTATCTGTATTTTTCTGGTTGCTGTAGTAACAAAATAAATATATTTGAAATGTCTTTAAACTAAAACCCAAAGTACATGAAAGGCTGGCAAAGTGAGGCAGCTCTAAAACAATAGCCTAGTAAATGATCATCATTTGGGCAGTAAGGAAGTGCTGGTGTTGTGTGCAAAAGCACACCAGACTGTTTCCTGGCCTCACAGAGTTTCTACCAGACCAGGAAAGTGAAGGAAGGTGAGATTGACCATACCACAGTGTCTTGGAAGGTATTAGATTATTAGTCAATTAATTTATATTTACTTCATCTAGAAGCTTTCATGTACAAAACAGAAGCTCATCAGGGTAAACAACATGTTTGGACAAGGAAACTTGAATTTTCTCTGATGGGCCATGGTGGGTATACTACTGTGAATAATAGTGTAGAATGTGAACAAACCCTGAGCATCAGGACAGTCAGGACTGGTGCTCCAGCACTGTGAGGGCTTGGGAAGAAAACTCCAAGTCTCAGGAAATCCAACTACAGAGGCTTTGTATTAGACTGACATAAAGCAATGGGCTCTTCTAAAGCAGTGAAGAAAATTCTAAAAGAAAGAATAAATTTGAAGAGGCCACGCTACTTGGTGAGGACCAAGAAGTCTCCTTTCCTTTCATCTGAGCTTGTGGCCTTGTGGAGTGAGCAGCATGAAGGAGTCTTTCTATTTTTCTCTGTAACACAAATGAGCATTCTATCATAGCTCATTTCTCAGCTTAGTGAAATCAGAATCAGAAGAGAAGGATGAGTATCTGGGGCTGTTAGTAATTTGATATAGAACTTTTCACCTCAAGGTCAGTGGTAAGTGAAACACATTTACATATTTTTAAGTGGATTTATAGCTCTTGAAGCGGGCCCTGTTCTAATCCTTGACATCAGAGCACTTTGGTGCCCACAGGCATTCAGACATTGATCAGGAAGTAGAAGAAGGGTCCAATTTCAACTGATTTTAATGTTTAGCTTCCCTTACAAGATTTTTTTAAATTGTTTTAATTAATCCTAATTATGATTCTATATTTAAAGGCTGTTATCTCCCTGATGACAAATTGGATATGGACCAATAAGTTGGCCTTATTTTAATTTGGAATGTGAGCTATGTAGTCACTTAAAAATAATTATCCATATCAGGAAAATCAAGAAATTGACTATAACACTCCCTTTGTGCTAAAAGGGGGTGGTTGAATGATAGAAATTATATTACAAATTTTAGTGATAGGAATATGGCTTTTCCAATGGAGGAAAGAAACAATAGTGCTAGTTACATTGATCTCAACATCTAGGAAATTGTACGTTACTATTTCTGGATGCCCACTTAACGCCCTAGAAATGACCATAATGCATTCAACTCTGTCCAATTCCCCAGCTTCCAAGGTAACACATCCATAGCAACAAGCACGCACAATGTTCATTTCTTAACTGTGAAAAATATCCAATTCCTTTAACTTCCTTTAACCTAAGCTTATACCGAGCAGTATAATATAAATAGTTCTATCATTCATGGTTGTATATATATTATATCAGGTGTATTAACAGAAGATGAGCACATTGCAATGAGTGAAATACAATATCTGTCTTAGCTTTCATGTTCTGAGTAGGGAACATAGAGGACGAATTGCATATACAGTCTTTATTAGGGACATGAACACAGGGAGTGTGGTGAGAAGCAGATGGATATAATCCTGGAAGGAGAAGAAGGACGGGTTCACTACAATTGTAAGTCTTCGGTGTTCCATTTGGACCTAAGGTGTCATAAAGAATGCATTCGACTTATTTCCTTTGGAAGGTAATGGGTAATTTTCTCCACTGACCTGCTCCCCAGTAGCCAACCTCATGGGAGGTAATGTTCCCTCAATCCCAAATTATGTGTGAGTCCAAAGTCATGTGTATATGTATAGTCCAAAAATTCAATGTCAGGATGCCCTGTAGTGCCTCAGCTGGGCAGCCAGATTCGCTTGTGCAAGGCTGGTCAGAACCTGTGCTAGATGGCACAACAGAGACGACAGGAAGCTTGAACACAGAGGAAGGACAAAGCTGGAAGACAGAAAAGAGGGAGGGCTAGGGTAACACTGTCCTGCTCCTCTCCCCAGGGAGCCACAATGAGGGAAAGAAATTAAAGATGAGAAAAATAATGTGTTTGACAGGAACATTTTAAGGTGAGGCCGTGGCCGTTGAAAATATTAAATAATATGTGAATAGCATCAAGTTCATAGTCCTTCTTAGACAACAAAAAAAAACCTATTGCACATGGTGACAATTGTCTAGTGTTTTCTTCTCTTATTTCTACACATATTTATGAATCCAATGAAACCATGAAGCATGACACATTTTTAATATAACTTAGGACTGCTGAGATTGAAATAATTCTTTTCATACTACTGAAATCTGAAAAAAATAGGATAGTCATATTGTGTTAAGCTTTTTATCAGAATGTATTATAAGAATTTTTTAACTTCACTTTTAATTTGCCAAGTTTCTTTAAGCAACACTCTATTAGAGCAGGTCAGCAAATGGTTTGATATGTATGTGTGTGTTTAACTAACTTTAAAAAAAAATGAAGAAAGAATAATTTGATGTTTAGCTGTTTCTGAAAACATCACTGACCCTGAATACATGGTCTATACAAGCTAAGGATTCCCCAAGGCTCCATAGTGTTGAGATTGTAACCTCCACAACAGAACAGCAGGTTCAGGCAAGTCACTGTGCTGAGACACCACTTGGGGCCAGATTTTAATAGCTGACAGCTCATAATGGATTGACAAAAGCAAAACATCATTAACTTGAATCTACAAAGTCGACATTTCCATATGCAAATAGGAGCTCGCGCATATGTGCTGTGTACAAGTCTCATTGCTTGTTTAGTTGTCTGTATGTCCTTTCGTTTGCTTTCCTTTGTCTTTAAGTTCCCCGTGGACAGAAAACACGTCTGGAAGCCCACTTTGCAAAACAACAACAGGTGCACAGACTGAGGCCTGACTAAATACTTTTTGATGGTAATGATGGCTGTATTGTTGATTTTTCTTTCACACAAAGCAGTGTCAGCACCCAGGAGTAAAAGGATTGTCATGAACAATATGTTTGAACAGTGGGACATAAAGGCTACCATGTATTTGTGTAACCGGGAAAGGCTGAACTGACCCTGAGAGTCTGGTGTCTAGAAAAAGATTTCAGTGTCTTAGTTAGGTTCATAAAAATCAATTCTTACAGATGACATTTTCTACATTGTAAATTAGATAATCCTTTTGTATTTATCCAAAGACGGAGCTGAGAAATTCCATTTGTTTATGCAAAGCACTGTTTTATTTATAATACATATCTAATACTACACACACACACACACACCCTAGTCCTGGCTATGAGAAAATTATTTATAGTTTCTAGTTAGGAGGTCCTTCTTGAAAAATGGTACCTATTTTACAGACTTGTACAGATTAGGTGTGATCAACCAGATCAACAAATTTAAGTTATTATTATTTCTCAAAATATATGTATTAGACTATGATTAGGGAACTTCAGAAAATAGTCAAATGTAAGATTTCCTTTGTGAAAAAAACAATCTTGAATTCAGTGTGTCTGTAAGAACACGTCCCTAGCATCCATAACCTGGCAAGATCTCTATTCCCTTTCTGTTTCCAGGGCTCTATCCTTTTTAGCTTGTTCCTCCAGTCTGTTGTGTGTACAAATGTTGTGTGTTAAGATCAAGGAGTAGACACCTGGTTTGAGTCTTGGAGTTCCATCACTTGCTCTCATAAAGATTTTGCTTTGGGCACTGCAGCTGGGATTCTCTCCATTCTTGCTGCAACTGCTGAACAACTACACAGGAAAGAGTAACGAAGGCTGCAGCCCCCAACCCTGCTTCCTCTCTAGCTCGCATCCTCCTTTTACCAAAGGGGAAACACATGTTTCTCAAACTCGATTTCTGCTGATGAAAATTTTGTTCAATTTCACAGCTTGACTTCAGAATTTTCCCAAGTGATAGTAAATTCCATTCTCTTGCCAAACAAGGAAATAATCTACGAGCCTATTTGGGAGGAAAAATCTCCAAATTCCCCTCAAGCCTCAGTATCAGATAAATGTAAGAAAGAAAAGACTTTGGTATGTCAGCCTCTGCTCGCCGAGATATTACCTTGCATAATGATTGCAAATTTAGGAAAAATATTTAATATGGGCTAAGGGAACACTGAGTTACTAAAATGTACCCTCTGAGATACAGATATTCACAGCGACGGCATTTTTTTTTCTATACTAGTTTTTGTTGTTTTTTTTTAATTTATTTATTTATTAAAGATTTCTGTCTCTTCCCCGCCACCGCCTCCCATTTCCCTCCCCCTCCCCCAATTAAGTCTTCCCCCTCAGCCCGAAAAGCAATCAGGGTTCCCTGTCCTGTGGGAAGTCCAAGGAACCCCCACCTCCATCCAGGTCTAGTAAGTTGAGCATCCAAACTGCCTAGGCTCCCACAAAGCCAGCAACGGCTTTTTTTGAAGCTGGACAGGTAAAACTAGAAGTGAAAGGAACAAGTGACTTAGAGTTGAATATTTGCACCATCATTTAGTTAGAGAGAGTGTTCAGTGTTGCTATCTTTCTTTCATTCATGGATCCTATTGTTTTGATTGGGAAACTTGGTATCAATAGCTCATCTCTCTTTGTGAAAACATTTATTTCTTTGTTGGTTGTATGTATCAGTGTAAGCCTAAATTCCATTTCTTCCTGTAGTTCACCACAGCCCAGATTAAAAAGCCTTTCTATAGGTCACTTTCATTAAAGGTGTCATAAAAATAAATGACTTGTAGCAGGTAGGGAAAGTACAAACCAGAAGGGGTGGGCTGGAAGCTGAATTACTAGCGGCACCAGAAGAAGCCTTCTTATTTTGGGGGACTTTTATATTTGTGTTTAGTTCCGGTCAAGCAAGTCTATGTCCTAATCCTTACCTAACCAACTTACTTGGGTTTTAAGGGCTGGTATTGAAAACAACAAAAAGCAGGTGAGACTGTTTAGCCCTAGAGAGGATTTAGATGTGAGCTAGTTTATTTGTTTAATCCCCAGGCAAACCTACAGTCAAGCTAATCAGAATGAGAGAAACCACTTCCTTCACATGAGCTAGGACTGTGAGAAATTGTTTTTCAGGGTGCTTTATAGCCAAACCCCTCCAAGGGCCTGGAAGAGCTCTCCAACCAGGGCACAAATATTCAAGGAGAACCTGTTTGTTTTACGGTTATTTTTATCCTACAATAAACAGCTTAAATTTGCAGACTATACTTTTTGACTATAAAGTGGGTTATTTCTCAAGGTGCTGGAGCCTTCCCATAACAGATGGAATAAATAGAAGAAAATGCTGAGAATACACCACTGAAATTCTGATTTATTCAATCATTAACAAAAAGAAGCGCAATTTCAATGGTAATAGAATGAAAACCCAACTGTTTCTGCTTGCCTTCTGAAAACTTGTTTTCTGTGGAGAATGCTGCTTTTAGGCAAACACCTATTTAAACCTCAGCAATGTATAATCTTAACTCCAGGCAGCATGGTTGCATAAGTTTGGTGATTTGTAAAACCTCTGCAATGAGGGGATAAAATATTAAAGTTCACTAGTATAAACTGCATCAGCAGCCCAAACACTGGGGCATAGGCAGGGAAGGTGGAGCAGCCCCAGGAAAGATGCTGAACCCTTCACAAAGATCTTTCAGTGCTTCTAATGCACCTGCTTTGAAGCAATTTAACTCATCACAGTCTGTGCATGGCATTTGCCGGCTTGACACTTAGCAAACAATGGTCCGTTATGTACATCTTAGGCACAATTAAGAAGGAGAGAAACAAAGATAAAACAGACATAACAAAAGAGGAAAAGTTGTACAAGGATCAGTAGGAAGAGGGGAAATAAGAAAAGATCACCGGGGTTAAATACAACCTGAATACTTTCTATACATGAAAGAAAATGTCAAAATGAAATCCACTATTAAGCGTAAGTAATATAAGCAAGTAAAAACTTTTTTAAAAAGACATTTAGGGGCAATAGTACTTTAGAAAGTATCAAGGGGCTGCTTCCACCTTGAAACCACATTCAGTGCTCCTTAAACTGACTGTTTGAACACAATGAAGCTAAATAATATACAATTAAGTTTTTAAAAAGTGCAAGAAACCAAAAATGAGAAATCTCAGAGTGCATGGGATTATATAAAGTCTGTGAGAATCCATGCACGCTTGTACAGGTCCACATCCAGAATGCATATGAAGTGAAATACACACCTGGTTTGCTTTCATATCATAACAAAGAGCAGGTTATAAAGATTTCAGCACACATGTGCTTTAACTGTGCATAGAACATGAGTCCTTGAGTTTGGTAGACCAACAAAATTGGAGCCTGCGGCATGGCTCTGTGACTAATTCACGATGTGACCTTGGCTAACTCAATTTTTTAACCTCCCAGAGTTCCCTGTTTTCATTTGGAACTTGGAAATAGGACTTCTAAAGGGTATGTAAAGAAGCCCCTTCCAGCTCTAAACTTCTGTAATTGTGAGAGCTTGCTTCTGTTTGTCTTCAGTTGACTATTTTTTTTTTCTTTTTGTAAACAAACATAATAAAATAAGTTCACATGGAATTATATTTTGGACACTCAACCATGTCTATCAAGCTAAAGAGAAATGATTATGATACTGAGGCTTCTCCTTTATCCTTTATTATCTTTGTTTACATTGTATTAAAAGTTCTCCAACATCAAGTTGAAACTTTGTATCTGATTGACCTAAAATGAAAATTCAATGAGACCATTTGGAGGTAGAAGTGATTTTGTTTTGTGTATGTCTCTACATAAGAGCCTTGCATTGCCCAGCCTGGTCTGTGATGCCTGGTCTGTGATGCCTGGCTTTCAGTGACTCCCATGCTCTAGCCTGGTGAGTAGTTGGGCAAATATATGTGTGTGTGTGTGTGTGTGTGTGTGTGTGTGTGTGTGTGTGTGTGTCATTCTCTCACAGTTACCTACTGCTCTCTTTATCTCCGCCTGGATTCAGTCTTTAACATTTAGACAAGAATGGATTCCTGAAGTATTCTTACTAAGAGTTTTAACAAGTTATATACACGCACATACACATAGTCTGGATAAATATCTTAAATCTACACATTCTGAAATATCTTCTTATAATGTCAATAAACTACTACATTGTTATTGTTCAAGCTAGGGTTTTTTTTAATTAGCACTTATTTTTGAGCATATAATATGATTACATAATATTCCCCCTTCCATTTATTTCCTCCTAACACACCCATGAACTTTCTTCTGCTTTGTTCTCTTTCAAATTCATTGCCTCTTTTTCTTTAATTATTGAAATATATATATATATTATATGCATGTTACATATAGGATATCCATATCTATAGATAGATATTCTAAAATTGAACTTGCTGAATCTAGAGAATGTTATGTTTATGTATGTGTTTTCAGGGCTTACCATGTGGTATGAGATAACCAATTGGTGCATTCTTCCCTGGGGCTGAACACCATGCTGTCCATTCCCTGAATAGCTGCAGTGGTTTAAACCTCTTCATTTTTCCGAGCTCACACAGTATCGTGCCTATCTCTTATTGCAGGTGTGTGCTTTGTTAGGGTTTGTTTGCCATGGCATTGCGTGATTGTAAAAGACCCATTATGAATAAGCCAATGCCTGAAATGAAGTGGAACCTTGATTTATTTGGGTAGGACCCTTCTCCAAGGCTGTAAATCATATTTTGGTGTTCATTTACCTTTGCATTCTTTCTGAGGCACCAGCACCAGCACTGACGAATGGGAATCAAATGAAGTGTGCTAAGTGCCTCTGCTAGAGGGCTTCATCTCCCCACGTGGCAGGGTGTGATTTATCTCTGCAATACATCACCCGGCTTATTTTCCTTTACTTCTTTTATTTAGTGTTGTCACAAATAATATCAATTGGCCATTGACCATGAACCCTAAGCAGTAGTAAATTAATGGACTAAGCTCCATCTACGGAACTCATCTGCCCCCAATTTGATTAGAGCCACTTTGCTTGGGCCAAACCATTTATAGATGAGCTCCATTTATAAGAGAAGCAGCTTCATGAGTTCTCTGCAATTGCGGTGTTTGGGATCTGCAGGGATTTTAATGAAACACTTAAAAGTGGACTCTGATATCTCAGTCACTAAGGGTGTTTGATGCTCACGAAATCTGCATCTTCACTCGCCCAATTACTTCAATGATAACTCGCCTATTGGAAGCAGCTGCACACGGATGGAAAGAGCCATTCTTTTCTCTTGTTCGGGGAGGCAAGGGTTACCAGGCTTACTTCGTGTCGGGGTTTCTTGCTTAGGGTGGTAAAGTTGCCTCTCGGCACACAGGCAACTGTCTCAACTCTGCGCTATGCACCTAGTCCTACGTCTCTCTGGAAAGCTAATAGTCAAGAAGTAAGTCAGCCCACAGGAATGCAGAGTTCCTAAGGGGCAGTTCACCTTGGTATTCGAACAGATGGGTTGCACCAAGGGAATGGCGTTATGAAAACAATCTGGTCCATTTCTTTCTAGTGGCTTTAGCAATTACAGGGGGGCAGACATGTTCCAGCAAAAAGCACTTATCTGCAAGGTCAGGAAAACGTCGGTAATTCCAAAGCAGGGGAAATACCAGAAAGTTTGATAGTAAAGCAAAGCGACAGCCTCTCGGCGTTGAGGAAAGTGATAGTAAAGCTGCATGCGTGAGAGCTGTAACGTGGGGGGGGGGGGGGGGGAGGAGAGGCACGCACCCGAAAGGGAGTGGGAGTCACATGAGACTCCGGATGGAAGAAGAGGAACGAAACAGAAGGACAGAAAATCATACGGCTTGAGGCAAGAAGCCTTTCGAGAGGGTCCTTGTGACACTAGCCCAGAAAGAGAAAATGGAAACTCTTGGCATAGCTTGTCTTTCTCTTGCACATAAAGGAAGGGGTGAAGCTGATGTTGTAGTGGTCCTCCACATCTTTCCGAAGATTATGCCCTCCTCGGGACTCCTCAGTCAATACCTGATTAAATCACTGGGAGGCAATCCCAGAAGTGCCTGGTGTTATAGTTAAAAGCATATTCAATATCCCTGTTTGTCTGAAGAATCTGGTGCATGCCAGCATTTCAGACTCTCCCAGGTTTTCAAAGAAGTTTAAAGTGTTAGACTATCAGAGTTATGATCCTTAGCCGACAAATTCTTTTCATAGTGATTTCCAAGAGTTATTTGGAAATTTTGTAATGTTCCAGATAAAGTTAGTAAATAATGCTAGACCCCACCCACACGTCAAAGTTCTTTTTTAAAAAAAAATTGGTGTCTCTGTCTCTCTCTCTCTGTCTCTCTCTGTGTGTATATGTGTGTGTGTGTGTGTGTGCGCATGTGTATATGTGTGTGTGTACACATGCACCCATAGAGGCCGGAGGTGTCAGGTACCCTGGAGCCAGACTTATAGGTGCTTCTCAGCCACCTTATATGGGGTTGGCACTACAGCAAAAGAGCAGAAAGAACCCTTAGCCGCTAAACCCTCTCTCTAATTCTAAGTCATTTATTCTAAATAAAAACTAAAATGTCCATTAAAATAATCGAATTAGAAGGGAAATTCAAGGAAGGAAAGAAGGAAAATACTGAAATGCAAGGAAAAAAGATGGATGGATGGACAGATGGATGGATGGATGGATGGGTGGATGGATGGACAGATGGACGGATGGATGGATGGACAGATGGACGGATGAATAGATGGGTGGATGAAGGATGGATGGATGGGTGGGTGGAAGGATGAATGGATGGACAGATGGATAGACAGATGGGTGGATGGAAGGATGCATGGATGGACAGATGGAGGAGAAGGTTGCATTCATTTATGTACTCACTTTTCTTGTTATTGGGTGATTTTTGTGCTCCACTACATATTGAGTGAGTGTTCCCCTTAATCTACAGCCTCTCCAGCATAAATTGTCTTCAGTATTTTTTATTTTGGCTATTCTTAGAAGTGTAAGATGGAATCACAGAGTTGTTTTGATTTGCATTTCTCTGATGACTAAGGATGTTGAGCATTTACTGAGGTGTCTTTCAGTCATCTGAGATTTGTCTGTTGAGAATTCTCTGTTTAGGTCTGTACCCTATTTTTTTTAATTATTAGTTATTTTGATGTCTAGTATTTTGAGTTCTTTATATATGTAGGAATCAGTCCTCTATCTGATGTGGGTTGGTGAAGCTCTTTTCCTATCTCTAGGCTGCCATTTTGTCTTATTGACCTTGTTCTTTGCTTTCCAGAAGCTTCTCAGTTTCAGAAGGTCCCATTTATTAATTATTGCTACTGTGCTACTTGTGTTATATTTGGGAAGTGGTCTCTTGGGTCTATGTATTCAAGTGTACTTCCCACTTTCTCTTCTATGAGGTTCACTTTGGTTGGTTTTATATTGAGGTCTTGTACACAGCATTTACCAACCAATTATTGATTTCATATAGTCTGTTATTTCAGTATAGGTGAACTTAAAGCTGATTAACTTTAAGAGCACCATTATTTAATCCAAGAAGTATAAGTTCAAACAAAACTTTGAAATTATATGATTACAATACTATTCGTAAACATTGTCTAAGTTATTAAAGAACAGAAGAAGCACAGGGAAGCTGACAATGGGATAATATCAGCCAAGTCTTCACTGGAGACGGAATCTTTAAGATATATTTTGAAAAGTAGATTAAAGATGAACAGTGATATTTCAGGATATGAGTATTTATAAGTTATATGAAAGCATGCAAATATTTTTGCATGCCAGGAGATGGGGCAGGCAGGAGAAATTCTAAGGCTTATTGAGGTTTGAAAAATTGCTATAAATCAGGCAAAAGAAAAAATGGCGTCCAACTTGGCTTACTGGGAGCCTTCAATAATTTGTTAGGAAATTTGGACTTGACCCTGAAGGTTAGAGAGATCTGCAGAATTGAAGCAGAAGTGCATGGATGTGTTAGTATGTCAACATGATCAAATTAGTGAGAGAAGAGGGTGTTACAAGATGGCAGCAACCTCTCACAGAGCTTCCCAGACTCCATGGAGCTCTGCGTTAATTCTGATGTTGCTGGGTGATGCTATCAAACTTCATTGCACAAAACAATTATAAAGCATTCTACCCACTCTCTTTGACCTGTTGTGTCAACAGTAAACCCTTCTGCCTGCCTTTCATCTTCTTTATTTACTTAAGGATTTGTTATCCCCGGTATCTATGCAAAACAAACATTTTAATAAAACAACTTAAATAAAAGGTTTTGCAACAGTGTCTGATAGAGTGATATGTGCTACAAAACATAGAGAGAGTGGAAGCATTGTGTGTGAGAAGCAGAATGCCCTAGCTAAGCCAGATGGGAAGCCCTGTGATTACCGAATCTCAGGTGAGCCTTCATGCCTGCCCTCTGATGCCAGGAGTGATGTCTCCAGCACACACATAGAACTCATAACTCACCAAATCTTGTTCTGTTCAGACATCCTACTCATCTCTACTTACAATTTATTCACTGAGGCTTCACACCTTGGCTTAGGACTCTCCCACAGAATGCATGCCTCCATGGCACACGCACATGAACCCTTTGCATTTCAACCGAGGTTCAAATTATTCCTTGCCACTTTTCCCATTTGATCATGAACTATATTTTCAAATATGTTTGCCATTTATTTTATATGTAGAATAATATCGGGCATTCTCTAAACCTGTTACACAATTTATCTGACTTCTGGCTTCTCAACACCAGAAAAAAAGACAGTATGCTAATACTTCAAAAATGAAGTGAAAGTATAATTTGGGGATTGACATTCTAGAATATTTGTGCTAGTGATCATTTTTAAAAAATTAATCACCCCACTCATGCTTATAATCCTGGCAGCTAAGGAGCTGCAGCAGGTAAATCACGGCAAGTTTGAGGTTAGCCTGTTTACACAGGGAGTGGTAGACCAGTCTAGCAGGTATAAATGGAGACTTTGTCTGAAACCAAAATAGAGAGAAATAATTGAGATTTTTTTTATTAAGACAGATAGTGAAGATAAAAACATATATAGCTAGCCAAACTCTTGACTCTGGAAAATGTGTGAGAGAGCGTTAACCGTGCTGCTCTTTGGACCTTGTTCAGTAAATTTTTCTATCTTCTCATTTTATAGGGGAAAACTATGAAGAAAAATTGGTATGTTTGCTTTCATTTTATACACAAAATGTCAGTGATTAGCTCAGCTACTAACACATTTTAAAATGAGGTGCCCATGCTGCAGTAGATGGTCCTATGTGCAGGAATACATGGGCAGCGATAAATGGTCTCGGTGAGCTTTTTAAAAAAGAACATGTGGGAGGAAAGAGTGGGGAGGTGGAATTGGAAGGAAGGAAATAAGGATTGATTTGATCAAACATATTAGAAGCATGGCATAAAATTCCCAAACAAGAAAAAATTTTTATAGAAGATGATGACTCAGACCTAGTGAGAAGAATTTCCTTTTAAAGAAAATCAACAAGGAAAACTCTTTAGATGAGGCAAACCCTGGGAGTTTCTGTGGCACCATCACCAATTCATACTCAGGTAACCTTGCCCATAATATTAATCTGACCACAAGGAAGTTACTGGGTTCTCTGTGCAAAACAACTTTCTACCTTAAGTTTGGTTCTCAGCAGGCCCATCTTCACATCTTCCCAGATAAGATAACTCAACTGCAGTTGGTGAGTTTTTGTAAACAGAACTGCTCCTTCACCTCAGGCACAGCTCCTGCGTGTTGCTGAATTTAACAGATTCAACCCAAATAAGGAGCATGAGTAGTCACTCACGCTGCACGCAGTGTGCTCCTGCTGCTGGAGACCTTGCCTTGCCTAGCCTCATGGCCTCAACATTTATCCAGCAAAGGGCTTGAAATTAAGGACTTAATTCTGAAGTCTGAAACCAAGGTGTGAACAGAGGTCATTCCTTCTAAGGGCTGAGGGAAGGATTTGTTTGACAATGCTGTCTTTGGTTTGTAGATAGCCATCTGCTTGTTGGCACATTATTTCCCCTGTATGCTGGTCTGCCCTCTAATTTCCTCTCTTTACATGGATACTAGAAATACCAGATTAGGGCAAATCCTATTGACCCCATCTTAAACTGATTACTACTGTAAAGACTCCCTTTCCAAATAGGGTCACATTTATAAACGCTGAGTTTGGGCTTCAACAGACAAATGGGGAAGGGGATCTGGTTCAATACATAACACAAACTTTCTCATTTTTATTCAGTCATCACTTAAACATATACTTATTTACTACATAAACATTCTAAGTGATTTAAATGTGTATTAGGAACAGCAGCTAAGCTAGTTTTTCAAAACTAAGTAGATTTAAATAATAATGGAAATACTCAAATGTTAGGCTTTATTGCTAGATGTTTTAAATTTGGTAATCAATGGTTTCTGTAGTATAATATAAACTATGAATTATGAAATGCCTGCACGTCCTGTGTTGCCAGAATCCATGGCACTATATGCTTCCTACTCCATAGGCAGAATAGAGAGTTTGGGGACTATTATGGGATATGCTGGTGACTCCTCAAACCTCCAAAGTGTGCAGTCAATTGGTAGCTACAGTCTGGTGTCACAACAAAAACACTGTCTCGCATTAATGTGCAAATATTCTAGAAAGTGTGGAACATCAAACCAATTATCAACTGAAAAAAAATTGTGTTCAGCTTAACATTGCTAGTTTTCTTCTATCCAATGGCTCTGTAAAACTGACCAACGCACTCCCTGTCTGATGCTATAACCAAAGACCAAAAGTTGGATATATTATTAAACATTGAAGTTTACAGGATGGATTTGGAGGTTCACACCTACTATCTAAACTTCTGGGAAGGCTGATGCAAGAAGTGATTGAATTCAAAGCTAGAAACAGCTTCATAGCATGTTTTAGATCTGCTTGAGCAGCATAAAAGACCCAGTGTCAAAAACAACAGGAAAAAATTGTGTATTTGGTTATGGTTCTGGAAAATCTTTAGTAAGAAACCATACCAGGTAAGTGCCTTCATAATGTCTCATGGCATGACGGAGGTCCAGAGATGGCCAGCTAGAGAGAAAGCAAAAGTCGTTGGGTCTATTCTGGAAATGACCTACCCAAATGAGAAGGTTCCTCCTATTAAAAATTCATTCATCCATAGTGGACCCCTTGTGACTTCATAGCTTCCAAATGTCTTACTTCTTCCGTTGATCACAGTTCTACCATGCCACTAAATTTCAACATGAATTTAGCTGGACACAGTCAGATCAAAGAACCAAAGAAACATCGCTTTCACGCGTCTATGACTTTCCAAATTAAGCCCAACGAACCATGATCTATTCCCTGAATTGCTGATTTATAACCTTGACTGGGTGCAAACCTTAATTTCTTATTCAATAAAAATTAAAGTGTTCTATATAGCAAGTATTTTTGAAAGTTACTTGAAGTAACTTAGTAAATGTAAATGTTTTGGCAGGGTTAATCTTGAGATAAAAGTTAATGTTATTTTGGCTTTCTACAAATAGCCAACTATACAACAAACACCCGGAGTATTTCAAAGGGAACACTTGCCTTGTCACACTGCCTCTTGGAAACCTTTTCATATTATTTAATTCCTCTCATTCTATATCTGAAAGTCTTGTTGTGTCCTCTGAGGACATATTTAATGCTCTTCCCACCCTTGGTGTCTCTTTACTCCTCTCCCTTATGATAGCCACACTCATGATCCTTCTAAAACAGTGACAGTCATCAGTCTGTCTCAAGGTTGCATGTCTGTCTTCCAAGTAGAGAAACAAAGACTCCTCAGTCCCTCAGCAAAACATCACCTCAGGGTTGTTTCCTTCATGCCAAACTAAGCACATTGCCCCTGCAGCACTTCCACTGGCAGATTCATAACAGCTGTAAATAATTATGTGTGTATTTCTCTCATAGTACTGAACTCTATTAGAACAAAGATTACATAGCAACACTGCTCTTGCCTTCAATCTACTATAGTACTAAATAAATAAAAAGAATTCAATACACATGTGAGAGAAATTGGTTAGAAAAAAGAATACTCTAATTGCTGATGAAGCCTAAATTAAAATACTATGGGTTTGCCATGAACCAGTTTAAGTGGTGGTAGTCTCGGTGGTTACCACGAAACTTCAGCAATAATCCCTAAACTGTAATACCTTTCCTGAACATTCACTGCAAGCTAATCTTATAAAGAGCTTCTGGGAAGCAGGAAACCTTGGTCAAAAAAGTCTCTCTGTGTACTTTCTGCATCTGAGAGATTTGTGTTTTTTAGGAGGTCCTGTTAAGAGTTCCAAGAACTCTTACAATAAAGGAAGGAGAAGGTTTATTAAGCCTCTCATAGCTAATATCACTGAGGAGTACTTGCTAGGAAATGCTGTTTTAAGAAAGGATAAGCCAGTTTCTCATCCATATATTTAAACGTCGTTTACTTGGAAAATTCCATTCTGTCTTTTTCTTTGTCTCAAAAGAAAGCCTGGAGATCATATCTTTTGTTGTTTCTTAGATTTTCCATCCTAGTTTGCTTTTCTGCTTCTGTAATCAACATCATGACCAACATCAACTTGGCAAGGGAAAGATTTGTTTCATTTTGCTGGTTAAATAATTCATCAAGCTGTGGAAACAGTGCAGAGCTCAAGGCAGGTATCTAAAGGCAGGGACTGAAGCAGAGACCATGGTAGAACACTGCTTCATAGCTTTCTTGTGTTTTATATGGTCCAGGTTCATCTGTCTAGGGATGGCTCTGCCCATATGGACTGGGTCCTCTTACATCTATTGGGGATTAGGAAAATGAATCACGGACACAGCCAAACTCTGATCTGATGCAGACAATTCTTCAGTGGAGATTTGCTCTTCCCAGGTGACTATAGGATTGTGCTACGTTGACAGTTGAAGCCAAATGTGACACTGAAAATTGATGTACAGAATTAAGCATCTTATAAAATCTTTGTCTTTTTTATTACTGTTGTTTTTTATTGTTTTTATGGAGCTATACATATTTCCCACACTTATAAAATCTCTTGCTATTTTAAAAGAAGTATATAACTTTGGAAAGCTGAGTTTTCATACCTATGGATTTATAATACTATAAATGGCTATTTTCTACCTAGAATTACTTTAGCCTACTCATAATATTAGAAGCCATCAGGCCCCAAACACTTTGAGTTTGGTGTTTGTTTATTTAGTTACATGTCATATAAATTCACAATTTGCTCATATATTATTCATTTTATGTCACACACTAAAATAAAAACTTCAAAAGCTGAAGTAAAATCAATTGAAAATTAGGCCCAGAAATCTTCTTTTCACAACTGAGTGGATCATTTTACCTAGGTTATATGTGTGCACTTTACCTTAGAAATAATCATTACAACTCTCCCTGGGTTAAAGCAAGACTTGGGATTATGTCTCAAGAACAACACAGGAACATTTGAAGGCTTACTGTTTCCTTCAAACATCTCAGCTCCTGTGTCTGAGGTCTGCCCTGAGTAAGTAGGTAGGAAGACCAACTGTCAGTCTGTAGCAATGACACCTAAACATGAACAAACCATCTATTTTCACAACCTTTGTCTCAGGAAGGAGATGTTGTGAAACTTCTTGTCCTGATGCTGCTATCTTGGCGTGTCCACTTGTCCTGTGACCTACAAGGGTTTGGTGGCAAAGAACAGGATTCTCTAGAGACCCAAGCTATGAAGGCTGCCAAATAACTTAGGACATGAATATGCCAAGGACTTAGAAAATGAAGATTGTGGAGATTGGTGTTAGGTGTTTTCTTCCTATGTCCAACTCAGGGACAGTTCTGGATAGTAATTTCAGCATTGAGAAGGCTAACGGAAACGCCTGTGCAAAATTTACCTGGCACAGTTTGCATTCATGGCATGTTGAGTTCCTCTTTACAGAGACTGCCCTCAGTGCAGAGGGTTCAGCATAGATTTGTAGAGCTGGAAGTTTGGAAACTTCTAAACTTGAGAATTGTTTATCAGTCAACCAAAAAACTGCTAACATCTCAGTGAGCAGAATCAGGGGAGGCTTTGAAAAAAAGGGGAAAGGAGATGATGCTGGTTTACACAGTAGTCAGATTTAAAGCTATATGATTTAAAACATTTACTTTATCTCTCTGACCTGCCATGAAAGACGATTTGTCTCTATTATCTCTATATTATGTAATTGTCACTATTATCTAAGAGTTCACCTCAAACTAAAATACTTCAAGCAGTGACTAAACACATAGTATTTTGTTAAAATTTCATGAGTACTATTATTATTATTACTATTATTAAGTGTACCTGTAGAGGCCAAAAGAGGATGTAGACTCTTCTGGAGCTGGAGTTACAGGTGGTTCTGAGCAGCCTGACATGGGTGCTGGGAACTGAACTCCAGTCCTCTGCAAGAGCATCAAGGACTCTTAAAACCTCAGCCATATCCCCGACCTCAGATGATGTTTCTCACTGTAATTATTTATGTTATTTTAACCAGAATGGAAGAAGTGAGAATTATCTATGATCCAAGGTGTATGTAAGGAAAGACTAAATCTGCTCTGTGAAACCTTTGATGCAGAACCACTTGACTGTATTAAACCTCGTGACCATACACAAGCTGGCAACTTTGATTAAGGAATCTTCCATTTGAACTTGACTTAATCTTTAGTTGAAGTAGAAATTCTGGTGGTAACGTTTTCTCTCCTCTGTGCTTCTGTCAAACACTGTTACTCATAGAGACAGAGGAATTAAGTCAAGAAAATCTACCGTGAGTACAACTTGCTATAAATGAAAGAAAACAAATAAACAAAAAACAGAAAACAAGAACAAAACAAAACAAAGACATGCAATTCACAGGGAAAAGCTAAATGACTTCTACATCTTATATTGAAATAAGTTCCACAAATTAAACTCCCAAGAAAATGAGTTACAAATAATTTACCCATCAGTCTTGATTTTGAATATTCTTGAACAAATGTTTGAGCTGCAATACATTTGGGCCAATTGTCAAAGTCCTCCACCAGAAACTCGGTTAAAAATTAATCAGCAACAGCTTTCTCTGGACTTTGTGTGTTGTATTAGTCTAATCAGCTACTCCCCTGCGGGGGAAAGGCTGGAATTAGAGTTGTCAAGATGAAGTAAATTGGAAGTAGAAATGATGAATTCTCCATTTTCCTCAAAAGAAAACACCGATCTTTAAAAAGTAAATTTTCTTTTTGCAAAGTGGGAATTTGCCTCTGTTATCTAATGTTAAAGCAGGACCAGCCTTTACCCTTAGAAAGTGAGGGCCAGTTTATAAAGCAGGAGCAGAGTGGGGGCAGAAACAGCTTCAGACTTGATGTTCTATCCCATTCTCTGTAGAATAACAAATGGTTGTCTTTTCAATGTGATGTATTTTCTAGCTCGACACCCCCCCCACACACACACATATACACATCTGCAAAAAATTTAGAAAATAACACTTGTTGCAAATGTGTTTCCAAGGTCTAGGAGATTGTGGATTCCTTAACTCTTTATGATCCCAGCATAATCAAGGCTATGAAGAAATTACGTTTTTTAACATGAAAGTCTGGCTAATGGGGAACATCTGTGGAACCATAAACTTCCCTTAACCGACAAAGATAGACCATCATCACACACCTTCCATTTGGGGAAAGGCAAGCTACAAAATAATGTACAATCGTCTTGTAGTACAAGGACATGCCTTTCTTACCAGCAAGCATTGGAGTCATTAGCTCAACACCCTCAAAGCAAAGTTGTAATGACCTGTGGATCATTGCATGATGGAGGTCACAGGAGAGCCAATTAACTGGATTCCTAACATGAGTTATTCATGAAAAAAAAAAAGACATAATTGAAGTGTTTCTATGCTTGGATGCTGTAACATATTTTTAATAAAAATATAAACAGTGATAGAAAAAGCAGAAAAGAAAGGTAAGTATCCCACAGCAAATGAACCTGTTTAGCAGAGATGAAACTCTTCTCTGTCCCTGAGGCAAAAGTGTGTGGACTAACATGCAAGTATGGGATGTCACGAGTATATGCCACGGGTATGTATCACCCATCATACTATTTTCAGCAAGAACAACTAAGGAAAATGGCCCATTATTTTTTTCCATAATAAACTGGCATTTCCCCTCCCACTAGCACACCCTTGGGATTCTTTGACATTACTTCAGTATAGTTATTGGTGGGGAGCTTCAATAATTAGCCTCACAATCCAAAGTTAACATTTTCATGTCACTTTAGTATATGCCAAATATTATAACATTTTATGTTTAAGGTTATCTTTTACAACATTCGATATTCAAAAGTACAATTTTAGAAATATAAAACCCTCTGTTTTTTTAAGATGTGCCTTTCTTACCAAATTAGCATGTCACGACACCTATTCAGTGTAACTTCATCATGCCCTTGGAAGGACTAAAGAATGAAAGCTAACAGCTCCCAGTCGGAGGCTTCGGTGTGTCTCACCCACACCTAAGACAGCAGCCAATTCCTAAGGGGGCTCTCTGAATATATGTGCCCTGAAATGTTCAAACTTGAATAAGAACTGAATGGGATCCTTCACTGAGGGAAGAAGAAGAAGAAGAAGAAGAAGAAGAAGAAGAAGAAGAAGAAGAAGAAGAAGAGGAGGAGGAGGAGGAGGAGGAGGAGGAGGAGGAGGAGGAGGAGGAGGAGGAGGAGGAGGAGGAGCACTAATTGTGCTGAGAGCAAACAGCAGAAACGGAGCACAGAATCCCTGGCATTTCAGCAGAGGAGAGCTAATGTCTAGCACAGATATAAGCCACCACTTAAGTCAAAATACAGAAGAAAAGCACCCTGTGCATAATACACACCTTCTGGGGAATTTTTCTTGAGGCTAGAAGGACATTGAACCTCAGTGAACATTTGTCCTCTCTGACTGTACGTGTAAGACCGAAGCCTGAGGAGGTGGGGTGATCTATTCTAGGAGCCAAGGCTCAAATGCAGCCATTCTTGACCCACAGTATCTGTCCTGTCTCAAAGGCCATAATGAAAATGGAAAGAGTAGGACTTGAAGGGTGGCAAATAATGTCCTACTGATGTTCCCCTTAGCTGTGCCATTTAATCAAGGACTTGTAGCTAAGAGCCCAGGAATGAACTCTGGGTTAAATACCTAACAAAATAGGAAAATTGAATATTTGTATGAAGTCCATGGACTAACAGGTGATTGTTTCCCCAATTAAAAATATTTTACATCACAATAAAAATCTTTGTGGAAAAGGAAAAGAAGAATGTAAATGAGACTTAGGACAACCCAATCCACTTAAGTAACATTTTTTCACAAATGTGTGTGGAGCTTTTTCTATAAGCAACATATAATGTCAGATACCAAACATATCTGCACATCAGACACTGCATTCTCATTCTTAATGAGGTTCTGAATTAAGGACAGAGTAAATAGCACAGTAATTACAACCACAAGTTCATGGACAAGAAAGATGTTTATGAGATCTTGACGCCAACGGTTTTAACCTAGTCTTAGGAGTTCAGAGTTCTCCAATACAAATTTGCATTTTACCCAATGTAAGTAGTAGTTAAGAACTTAAAAATTAAATTGTGGAACAAAGGAAATGGAATCCTGACAGCTGGAGGTACAGAATTGTATAAACGGATGTACCTCTAGGATGAGAGATGACTCAGCTGGGAAAGTGTTTGTTGCACTAGGATAACCCTTAGTTTGATTTTCAGAATCCACTGAGGGCTCCCTGGTCAAACAGATTAGCCGCCATGTGAGTTCCAGGTCCATGAAAAACTCCATCAAAAACACATAACAAATCATCTAAGATTATTCACTAACCATCACACACACACACACACTCTCTCTCTCTCTCTCTCTCACACACACACACACACACACACATACACACACAATTACAGAAGCATGTACACACACAGGAGAGAGAGAAAGAGAGAGGGGAGAAAGAAGAGAGAAAAGTATCACCGCTCTCTAAACCCAGACGTGTTTGTTACTGCCCTGCTCTAAGGGCTTTCTGCTGTGCTGTATAGCTAGCTTTGACAAAGTCTACACAATAGTAAACTGGACCAGAACAGATTCCTGCATATTACCGCATTCTTTTCCTCCACTGTGAGAATGAGCCTGAGAAAGCCTGATGAATGCAGACCTGTGGCGCGTAGTAGCGTCTAGAGACCCAGCTGATTTATGGACCACCTGTGGACAGATAGCAGAACCCAGTTAAGATGAGCAGAGTAGCCCTTCTCTGTCACTAGTGAATGAATTCTGCTAAGTGCTGGTTGTCACCTCCCTCCCCCGCCCCACAACAGCAGACTGCCTTGAGAAGATGTCAAGTGCCTACCCAACTAACTCATAAATTTGTGAACTAAATAAATCGTCAATGTTTTGAACCATTGGGATATGCAGTTCATTTTGTGGGAGGAAGTGGGCAATTTAAAGGTATACATATCCAATATAGGAGAAAGTGGTTCTAATAGCAAAGCAGGTAGACTATGAGAGCAGTCCTAGGTGCGAAAAATTACAGAATGTTTTCCAGGAGACTGGAATAAGAGATCATATAAGCTGTGATATATGAAATTGAACATGAGGATGCAGAATGGAGAAGACTTTAACATCCTTCTCTGTAGAATAATAAACTATAAAATGCTTTAAGGGACAAAGTGGCATGAAGGACCTCAGTGCTCATTTCTGAAAGTCAAACTGTCTATAGTTTCATGAATGGAATAGAGAAGAAAAGAGAACAGATGCAGAGAATACTAGAAAAAAAGTTGGAAGGGGAAGTAAAAAGATTTCCTGCCAAATTATATATATATATATATATATATATATATATATATATATATATATATATATGAAGTCATTCATTCCCATTCCTGAAAAGGTGTTCCTTCCAGGAGTTACAGTTTTAAATGAATGCCCTTCAACAGCCCAGCCTGAATTATCTGCTAGCTCTAAAGAGTAAAAAGAATGAATGGATTAAAGGAATGATTTTCTCTGAAGACATTTTATACTCAATATAAGAAATTAGTAAAATGACAAACAAGAACTGGGCTTGGTAGAAAAAAAAAACAGTCTAGTAATCTTAAGATTTAGGAAAAGGAGGCAGAAAGAAAAGTTAAAGGAGCACCCGGGCTACTGCGAGATAAATAAACACTGAGGCCGTGAAGCTCATATAGTCATTGGGAAGACAGCAGAATCAGTTTCAAAGTCCACTGCCCCTTTGTGGGTAAGGAATATTTTAGAGATGAAGTCATTTTGAGGTGGGTTGTAGCTCACTGGTAGAGCATGCCATTTACACTTGAAAGAACCTGGGTTCAATACGCAGCACATACACACACAACAACAACAATAGTTTAATGTAATAGGGAAAGAAGGAAAAGGGAAAGGGAGGGAAGAAAACAAACTCACCAGGATTTTCTTTTCCCACTTTCAAGAATTCTCTCTATCACATCCTTACAGTCATGATCAGAGTCACATTGATAATATGCATACACATGTTTCCTCTACCTTTGACCACCATGTGACACCCATAGGTGCACTAGACAAGACGAACCCTGTGAGAAAGTCATCAGTAGTGTAATCGTTTCTCTATCTGAACCCGCTCCTTCAAGTTCTACATAGATCCATTTCCTCTTGCTTCTGTGAGAACACTGCTCCAGGGGACTCTGCACGGCATCACTCAGAGGTACTTCCTCCGCCTCCTATCCTGCTAGCTGCCTTTCTTCTAGATTCCTGGACACTATTGCACATGGAGCTGTGTCTGATTCATAGAGCAATTCTGCCTCCCCTTCCCTGGCTCTCCATTGCTAAGTTATACTTGTCTTCTAGATTGTTTCTGGGGTTACAAGTAAAGATTTTAATTATTTTCTATTTGCTTTAATAGAGCAACCTTCAAATGAGGAGACAAACTTGTCTCAGTTTTCTTCTTTTCGATTCCATTGCCAATGGTTAATGTCACTTAGCATATAATGAGGTAGGCTTACACACACTGACTATAAAATACTAGAGTAAAACAGTAGCAAGTAGCTTGTTGGATGTGGAAAATGTCAACTGACACATGGGGACCAGAACCCTAGAGGAGTCATGGAACAAAAAGCCAGAAGTATGATTTACTCAGTGTTTCACAATGAAACAGTAGCGCACGTGTAAGAATCTGGAATTGGACCCTCTGTGGAAGCCCAAGTTCATGAGAAGTCACTGGTTAGAGTCCAAGACAAAGTCCTAGAGAGTGCTGACTTGCTTCCAACAGTACTAGAATGCAATACGGCAAGCTCTAAATCTGCCCAACATGTGCAGAACCCAGCTTTAAGTCTTTATTAGCATTTTGCATTCTCTGGTGGATTCTCATCCCAGCTGAAGAGCCAATATTTGTGTCTGTGCATTTCCTGGGATACTTTATAGACAGAACTTGGTGCTTGCGCAGAAACTTACACATAAAAAGGGAGAAGTAAAAGAAATCATGAACAATAACGAGGAAATGAACACGCTGACTACCTTAAAGGCTACATTGCAGCCTTGCTATTCCACCTTTCTTTTCAGTTTTCATGCGCAAGTCCAACGTCCTGTATTTTTTATGGTCTGCCCACATTCTGTTCACAGGTCATCTGAATTGCAGACAATGAGTGCTTCCGAAGGCTAACTCACTGGATCAGCTGTCTCGACGGTGATGTCCTGCTGCTTTACATGCACATACAGCAGAGCTTGTGGTAGATGCCGTACTGCAGAAGTGAAGAAAAGCCCGAGAACAAGTCCAAACAGAATGATATCATAGTATAAAAATAAGACTAACTGTTAGAACATTTTATTCGCTATGCAATAACAAAAATAATGGCTAATACAATTAAATTGAACTTTGAAGAGATTTTTTTCTCATAGTGATTACTATCAGCATTTTAAGTATACCATATGTCAAAAACAAATCTCAAACATGATCTTCTTTCATGCTTTCATATGATAAAATACCTTGTAGATAACTATTGAAATGGAATGTTGGGTTCTTTCGAGGTTTAAATACCTAATTATTTGAAAAGATAGTATTCAGAGCATCTGTATTTGAACCTTTTTCTCTGTAATGATTCTAAATTTCCACCTACTTAGGACACAAAAGCTTTAACTCCTTATGATTACAACTTCTCATCAAACATGTTATTCCTCTTTAAAATCTATTTTATACCAAATTATTCTTATAAACACATATTTATCTCTGCCTAGTTTTTCTCAGTGATCCTGTTCAGAATCTCCACACATGACCCATATTAATTAAATAATTGTATAGCTGGCCCTTTATTATTTAATATTTTAACTAAATTAATGCACTAATTAATTTAGTTAGTTTATGTTTAAAGCATGTAGCCTATGAAAATCCATGTTACTATTTCTTATAAAGACAATAGACAATATAAATGAAAGAGTGAATGCAAATGATATTGTAGGCTATCTCTCCCCATAAAAATAAATGGGAAACTCTTTGATAATGATGTTAGCAATTTTATTATATCTTCAAATTCACCTTGATGGCTTTTCCTTAATCAGTCACATATTAACTCTGATGAGTTCTGTAAGAAGAAAGAGAGATGGTTGAGATGCTATTTCTGCTGAGGTTTGCACCAGCAAATTAGGAAGCAAATACCTTTGTTCTCCTTATTGGGATTGCATATTGATCTATGTGAGCAGGAGCAAGGACTCGACTTATTTGGGGGTAGAAGTGGGTTTGTGGTGTCACTTTTCCTTTCTTCCATTTCTTTATCTTTAAAATGGTTACACTGATACTTCTTAACAGAAATCTGTGGTCGGATATTAAGTGAAAAAGTAGTAATGAACTTTAAAGGATGGAATACTGTGCAGAAGGGAGCTTAAAACCTCAATTCTGTGTCAAATACTGCCCTTCCAGGAAGGAAATCTACAGAAAAGAGAGCTCCCTGACACTGATCTGCCCCAAGTGCTACATTTATTCTTTACAGTTTTATAAGGAGAAGAAGCATTTTAAATTTATGTGTGGATTTCCAGGCACTGGCAACATATGTAGAGTTATAAGAAATTGTTAGTTTGAATGTGTGTGTATACATACATATATATATATATATATATATATATATATATATATATGAATTTTGGTAAAGAAGTGAAGATGAAATGAATGAATATTTGGACATATTAGAGGGTGCTTGCAGCTGTAGGGTTCGTGAGGCTTAAACGTAGAGACTCATAACAGGTAAGCATCTAGTCCTATTTGAAGCAGAATAAAGTGTGTTCATAATGACATTTTTTTTCCACAGCAAAGATAACATTGTCTTCTTGGACCCTGCATTTCCTCCTACCATTAACACACAGCTATTTAATTCCCATTATGTATTCAGTTACTCTCACCCTCCATGGTGAGACACCGAGGATCCCAGTGTGACATGAAACTGGGATTGCTTCCATTCCGTCGCCTCCTCCCTCTGCAGGAACATGGTGTCCCCTCAGGCTGTCTCACCAGAAGAATCCACTGACAAACTGAAACATCCTCAGTGAGTTAGCAGGTGCTGAGGGCTCTGCCCAGGTTGCTCCTGAGCTGACTGAGGGAAGGGAAGCCTGTCTTTGTAGAGAAGCACAGACTTGGAAGGACTCTGCAAGATCGTCTTCTCCAAATGCTTGATTTGAGAGATTTTAGACTCTCTGGAGACACTACACAAGAGTTTCCCGTGACCCTGCTCAGACTCGCCTTTCCATTGAGACCCCTCTATCCTTCTGTCTCCAGGAACAAAGAGTCTGTATTTGAGACAGACCGATGGTAAAATATAATTCCCCTATTCTGTAAAATGTGCTATTTTTATTTAGCTTTCTCACAAGTATCTCTCTGTTCCTCAGAACAGGCTCTCTTTTGCCTAGTTTTCTAGCTCCCAATTTTTCATTCCATTCTCTATACCCTAACTTTCTTTCTTCTCATAGCAGAGCTGGGCTGAGCTCCACACTCTAGTTTATATGTCCAATTACACACCCAACTTTATACATCCAATAATATACAGTTTGTATGACCACACATAACATGAATTCTCATCATGTCTTTATGAATAATTTGAGTGTCTTTTTTTTCAGATTTTTCTTTAATCAATTTTATTAAGCTATACATTTTTCTCTGCTCCCCTCCCTTTCTCTTCCCTCCCTTTCAACCCTTGCCCATGGTCCCCATGCTCCCAATTTACTCTGGAGATCTTGTCTTTTTCTACTTCCCTTGTAGATTAGATCCATGTATTTCTCTCTTAGGGTCCTCATTGTTGTCTAGGTTCTCTGAGATTGTGATTTGTGGGCTGGTTTTTGTTGGGACCATTTGGAGTCCTGGCCTCCAACTGCTCCTCCCTGCTAGAGATCTTTACTTTCCTTCTGATTTGAGTTATTGAAAGCTGTGTCAAAGTTGTTTACCAGCTCTGCTTCATGAGCACGTGTTGCCTTGCCTTGAGGATCAGAGGATAAGGTTTTCACCTGTTGGCCCACTTGACTGTTGTGTATATAAGCCTCCATGGTGTTATTGAATAAAGGACTTCTTACCAGTGACTAGAGGTTCGTGTCTCTGTCTCTCTCTGTGTCCCTGTGTGAGTCTTTGTGTGTTTCAACCTCCAGCTCCTGCCCGAAGCTCACAAACTGTATGGTAGCATTGCGTGCTGCAGGTTTTCTTTGCTTTATGTTGAAAAACCACTTACGAGTGAGTACATATGATAATTGTCTTTCTGAGTCTGGGTTACCTCACTCAATATGATGAGTCTATTTTTTAATAGCTACAAAATATCCCAAAATTCAATGACTTAATACAATTGGTTTATATTTCCAAGATTCCTTGTACCAAAAAGTCAGATATATTGACACTTCTGACTTTCTGGGACTTCTAGAGGGATGCTTTATCTAATAATTATTCATGCATACTAAAACATAAAGATAACATGCTTTGTTGTGACTTTACAACATCCTCTTTTATGACTGCATCTATTTATTACTCTGTCTCTAGTTTCTCCTTTTAAATGTTTGTTTAAGGGCTTGAAAGATGATTCAGCTGCTAAGAGAGGAAGGAAGTTCAGTTCGCAGTATCTAAGCCAGAGAGTTCACAACTGCCTGTGCCTCCAGGTCCAGGGGACCTGGTGCCTTCTTCTGGCCCATTCATGCATAGACCCATTAAAAAAACAAACAAACAAAAAAACATAATCATGACACGTGCTTAAACATAAGATATTTTACATTTGTTTGTTTGTGCTATTCTTCTACCTCCACAACACACACATTTAGGTCAGAGGACAGCTGCTAAGCTTGCTGGAGCCAATTCTCTCCTTCTATCAAGTGAATCCCAGATATCAGAGCTGTGCCTTGACAGAAAGCACCAATAGCTGCCTAGCTAGTCTTTTTGGATGGGCATGTAGACCATCCCTCATTTTTCAGTATTGTTAACATTGCCTCAATTAGTAGCCTAAAAACTCATTTGAACCTGTGTCAGATAAAGCTTAAGGGTCATCACTAACTAAGAATTTGAGTTTCTGTGTAAGTAGAGATGGCTAAACCAGTGATATGGAGCAACCAGGGCTGAAGTAAGGGATGCCCTTCCAACTGTTCATTAGTTCTATTCTAATAAAAAAAAAAAAAATCACTGTTACTAGAATCAGGATTTGCATATTCATGAGACCAAGCCTAATTTATATGGTTCATCGCTTTCTGAATTAATTCTTTAATTTTTTTTATTTTTGTTGTGATATTTTAGTTTTTCATTTTGTGACGCTGATCTAGGCAATACAGCATAGTGAGTTGGTGTTTGACAGCTGTAGTGAGTATTTTCCCACAAATAAAAGCTGTATTTAAAAAGTTCTCCCAGTGTAATTTCTCTTACAGAAGCGTTTTAAATTTTTTGAAACAAACTGTTGTGTTTTTTTTTCTTTTCTGACACTTAGGTTTAGATCCATGACCCTCAATACTGTAAAATAGGTAACTTTATTTTCTTTGGGGAGTTTGGCTGCTTTGCTTATATAAATATTCAGTCTATTTGCAATTTATATGCGCTTGTGGAGACTGTTTTCTCAAGTGCATAGCTAAGCAAAACAGTAACGTTTATTTAGCAACATACCCATTCTCAACTAAGTTGGAGAATCAAAACCATTGTATCTTGACCCTTTGCTGTATCCCGGTCAGTTTGTCTCTTCTTCTACAAACAAACTTTTCTATAATTAGAGTGGAGTGCAATTATTACCAAAATTTCTGAGCATTCTTGCAAATACATTCTTACAAGAGTCTAAAGGAAAGTATCTCTACAAGTGTCATAAATATCTTAGATTTCACTGAGAAAATGTTATGAATCAATTTGTGAAAAATAACTGTATTAAAATCACAAATATATGATTCTTTTTGACAGTTTTGTAAATTTATGTGCCTTCTATATGTTCTATCATTGCTTTTTCTTTCTTCTGCTACAGGCAGGTGTTCCTATTGTATATTGTTGATGCATTTTTCTCATGCTATTATTACTGTACTTAAAAAATTATCACCTTTTTATGTTATCAAATTTTTTTGCTACAGCAATTTTGTACAGTACACAAATATTGAAACACTTTAATGACATAACTAATATTTCTTTGGCTTCTTCGATTAAAAGATTTTATAGGTTCAAGTAATATTAATTTAAGTTCTGCCTTAAGATTGGGAGTATTAGTTATTTCATGTTTTGATTATTGTATTTTAAAAGTATTATGTAAATTAAGTAATTTAGGAAATTTGGCTTTTAAAACAAACAATTTAATTATTGCAAAAATGTATTTTTATAAAAAAATCATAAGTTTCAGTGGTGGTCTGTGAGTTTAGAACACAGTGTTGGGTGCTGTGATGGTCATTATGTTGTGCAGAAGAAATCGGGGCACTGACTATTTCCTGGGTGAACTTGGCACTTTCAGTGTGCGGTACATAGGGCAGTATTTCACGAATTTTTAAACAGAGCAAAAGAGCATCAACGTCTTTGGAGGAAAACATGTTTTCCACCTGAGAGTTAGACTTTGATTACTTAGTATATTTTGGCATAAAAAAGAAGGTTAAATAGAAAATAAAGGAAGAACAGCATAACAGTCAGAAAGGCAAGGGTCAAGAGTACAGAAATCAAGGATGAATCTTAAAATGACACAGTAAATAAAAATGGAAAACATGTCATTTGAACAGAGCCACCATATGTCTCTAAATCTGGGCTTCACTTTTAACAGTTGATGGAATGACTGACGCTCGGAGAGCTCGGTTTAATGCTGGGAAATAAGAGAATAAGGAATCCAAGCAAGCATGTAGATAGGTTCCCTTTTGTCACCCCTAAAGCAGGCTCTTGGTTTCAGATAATCCACAAGAGATGCATGAGCAGACATGCCCAACCTGTGCCCTCAGGCTGCAGGCATCCCAGAATAGCTAGGAATGAGGTCGGAACACATTGTAGATGACAGCATCATGTCACAGTGCAAAAGATTACACAACCCTGCCAAGGACTGCTGTTAAGACTGTCACTATCCAGCCCAGTGAACAGGCATACGCAGTCCCTTCCCCATCAAGGAGGTTTGACTCCGAATCTAAGGTTGCATCTGATGTAAAGGCACAGATCTTCACCATGGCAAGAATAATTATGCATCTTCAATGTCAAGACTCCTGATGTTCTCCTTCTTTCTTCTAGAGAGTCTTTTTAGGAAAAATGAGACAGAAAATATGCTAGCAGATGACACGGGGATTTCACATTCCCTACTATTGGTTCAAAGTTGCTTGTGATCCATAATACAAAACTTACAAACAAATGGAGATTTTAAAAAAAGTGTACCTTGCATGTAGATTTAATTACTTGTTCTCATAGGCAAGACTGCAGAACTTACTCATCCAGATTTGTGTAAGAGTTGAAAATGGTGGTGGACACTTGTAATTCCAGAACCCAGAAATGGAGGCAGAAAGATCAGGAGTAGCCAATAGCAGCCTTGGAGGCAAAGTGAAGTCAAGGCTAGCATCAGGAGAAGGCTGGGTGAGGAAATCTGCTGCCGTATTGTATAGTACACAAAGCCTTTCCCTCAAGACTAACAGTTCTCAGAGTCTGCAAAGTACATATGTGAGCTTCAGTAAATTACGCATGTCGAGTACAGGCCAAGAAGGTCTGGAACCCACATGCAGTGATGGTTCAACCAGGTTTTAGGGTAGTCCTTTCAACTGTTACACAGTATTGGGCTTTCGTGCAAAGTACACAGTGATTACTATAAGAAGCTCTAGAAGGCTAAAACAAATTCTGTGGCAACAAAACTAGGTAAGGGGATTTCCCATGCCTTGGTTTCCTCGTGGATACGGACTTCCCGGAGGCCTGCCACACATGGCTTGGGTTCCGATGGTCCCATGACTGCAGTGCATAGTGCCACAAAAAAACCTCCATATAGATGCATGTATCGGCTAAATGTTGTTATTCATTGGAAAAATGGAGCCAAATGAAACCGCGTTTCAACAGGGAG
The DNA here is from genome assembly GCF_037038515.1 of Microtus pennsylvanicus. Taxonomy (NCBI): domain Eukaryota; kingdom Metazoa; phylum Chordata; class Mammalia; order Rodentia; family Cricetidae; genus Microtus; species Microtus pennsylvanicus. The sequence continues at coordinate 73,125,752 of NC_134585.1, read as the reverse complement.
CACTTAGGAGCTTGGAGTCTGTGGGTATGTCATTTGTGTATCTTAATTTTCCTATAATCTAAACATAAAACAAGCTGTTTCCCAGGCAGGGCCTAGCTGAAGTCACAAGGAGAGTGGGCTTTGGTTTGAATGAATATCCAAAATTGAATTTACCTAGAGGGAATTGAACTCACAGGTGCAAAATCCATTTAATTCTTAGTCAAGCAATCTAACCAGAAAGCCTAAATTAAAGGGATAAATAGGGCAGGGCATAGACTGAGACAGGATTGTGGTTAGGAATAAAAGAGATGAGACATTCTATTTGGGCTAGGAAAACCTATGGTTTAATGTCATTCTTTTTAATACGTCAATTCAGGACGCTCTAAGCAGCATGTGTGCTTGATGGTTGTATGGGCGAGACTTGCAGATAAAAATGTCAAGTCATTCCTAAAACTATGATATCTTCCTTCACCACATCCATCAGGCATAGCTAGCACACCCAAATTTTCAGCAACGTCTGGAAAGATTCCAAATATTAGGTTGAATTTGTTGGTTTGACTGGGCCAAAAAACTGCCCCTGTGGGCTGCAAGATCACTGAAATAGATTGAAAGCAGACAATTTACACCATCACTGGCTTTTCCTTTTTCCATGTGCCCAGGAAGCAACAAAACAGCCATAAAACATAGCCACACTCCACTGTCGCACCTTCCTTTCCATACCCTTGTCTGTTGAGAATGTTGCACATTGTGCGGGGAGAGCTACGGTGAGGCTCTGAATCAGTTAGCCCAGGCTAATTTGACTGCGTTCTGTCAGTGTGACCACCTACTTCACTTCCAACTCAATAGCCTTTGGCCTGTGACCTAGTCTCTGCAATTTATTATGCCTGGGGGTTGCTGGGAGCAGACAATTGATAGAAAATTATCATTTTGAATCCTAGCAAAAAAAAATTCTCCAACCACTCTGGGGGAAAGGCAGAGACTTCTGCTGCATCCCTACGTTCTCTGGAAGTGGGAAAGATGAGGTGGTAGAAACAAACCCTGAAGCAGGAGGGCAATGGGTCAATATATGTAAATGTCTCTACACAAGTTGATATAAAACACATGACTTCAAGTGACTTCTAAAATGCTTGAATCCTATAAGACACACACAGAAATGAGTGATCTGAACACCATCTGTTTGTCCTTTTGGTCCATGTGGTAATGGTCATTTCTCTGACTACCTGTGGATATGGAAATGTGTTTAAAATGATGAAGGACCCTCTGCTCTACTGTAATGACAACTACCGGTGACATTTGTAACCTTAGCAGCGGGTTAGAAACTATTTATGTCCAGTCCTATTAAGAATCTTACCTCTTTGACACATCCATTTGGTTCTGCTGCAAAAGAGAAAATCATTAGTCTGACCTAAAACCACAAATGAAGACCAACTTTTCACAAGAAATTTGCATATGCTTAACTATTTATGAGCGTCCTGCTGTGCATCAAAAGCGGTTATCAATCTACCTATACGCTGACTTCTATAGACCGGCCAGCTCTTGTGAAAAGTGTACCTTACAAAATGAAACTTGAGGTCAGAAATTATGCAGCAGCAATTGCTTTTCCTAAGGGAGCATTTTGGCATGTTCTGCAGGGAGTAAAGTTAATCTGTTCATTCAACAGAAATTTATTAAGTAATTGCAATGTGCCGAACATTAGGCATAGTCTAATTTTGGGACCCATTTAAATCTCCAGTACACTACTGTATTAAAATCAGTCTTTCCATCGACTATTATTTCACCAACAGCCAGTCATTCTTTCCTCTTCCCACAATTTTATGTGTTGATAAGTTGGCTAGATGACAAAAATTGCAAAATATACACAGAATACTTACTTGAAGTAAGTTTGCTACTAGAATATTGGCTTCTCAACCCCACGAACGCGGCCTGCTTAACAAGGAACAAATATGATTGTCATGCTGTACTCGTTTTTTTCTTTCAATTGTTCCTGGGTTTGGGTTTTTACCCCCTTTAAAACCAAAGCAACATTTAATACTGCTGCATTTGACACCAGTTCAGTGCATGAAGTGGGAAGCAGCAACCTAGAAGGAATTACTGCTGATGGAAAGAAACAAGCCATCACAGTTTGCTGCACGAGTTGTACTCTCAACATGCAATTCCCTGTGCTTTGTTTATGGTATATTATTCAAGGCAAATTATTTTGGGATCTTAATCTTCTGTCAGGAGTGGAGCCATTAGAATCTTTGTCCGAATGACCAGTGTTCAGCCCATTTCCTAAAATTACATGGGTCAACAAGCAAGATGATTGCTCACAAAGTAGAGAATACCATCACAGAGGTTTGAAAGAGATAATTCTACTTCTGACCACTAATGACTTCTGAAGTGTCTTATGCACAGCAAGAAAAACACGAAAATGGATTTTCCCATGCTTCTTACAATTAGTCTTTGCTTTGGGGTATGAAGAATAGAGTGTGCTTCATATGTTTTTTTCTAAAAAAAATGCATAAAGTGTATTGAATTCCAACTGATACCTCGGAAGGCAGTTTTTAAGATCTTCTATTGTTTGATGAAAATCACACTCATGTTACTTTGCATCATGTTTTATGGTGTGTAATTATCAAATAGACTGGTAGTTAGATAGGGGATGATTGAGACAATACAGCAAAAAATAAACGACCTTCCTGGGCTTTTGTTTTCTTTCCTTTATTCATATAGTGTTTATAATATAGTCAAGTGGAGGGAAATTTTCTAATTTGTGGATGTTGGTTCCAAGCTGTGCCTATACAGTTTTATGACTGCTTAGTTCCAAAATGTATAAACACATTCCCCTTCTACAGAGCGAAATGTATAAACACATTCCCCTTCTACAGAGCGAAATGTATAAACACATTCCCCTTCTACAGAGCGAAATGCCCAGGAGAAAGCAAGGGAAGAAATGAAGCGGAGGAAAATACATGGCACCATTTTCTTTACTGTTGCTTTCTTAACATTTAATTTAAAATTGATCAGGTTTGGGGAGCCGCTGGAGTTCATTAACTGCCTGTTGCATAAGTATGAATGTGGATCCCTTGAGTTCAGATTCCTTGCACCTATGTTTAAAAAAAAAAAAAGCATAGAAAGGCCAAGT